>NC_064028.1:16672778-17297778 GCF_917208135.1 Athalia rosae | reverse complement strand
ATATATTTTATCGTTACATCCGACGGTCGGTTGCTCGTTTTTTGAATTTTGATTTCCGCTCTCCTTTCCTTTTTTTCGTTCGGTAATCAAAAAAGCGAGAACAATCGGTACAAATGGCAGCTAGCTGAATCGGCAGTCATCCAATCAACATCAAAACACCAAACAGCACGATACGACAACCAGCAAATGTATTACAGCTACTTGACTACAGACAATTACTACACACATGGTTATTGCGTACGAACGTAACTACTGCGTATATAAGCATTTTGGAATTTATACGACTCCGTATATCGTACGTATGCAATCGTTAACGCATCGCGCATATGCACATACGTCCACATATATCCTTCGTGGTACATATGTGCATATAATACACATATACGTACGCGTATACTACATCTATCCTTCGAATCGACGATCCATTATTTCGCGGCAAATGTCTCGCGTGTGACGTTTTATTTACCCGACACGATAATATAATGACGATAATGACGCCGATGATTCGAATGCACGCGCATCTGTGTATACGTATGTACGTACGTACGTATATATGCGTGCGTGGTTTAAAGAGAAAGCGCATTTCCCGGACCGCACGGTTTATCTGCGTCGTTATTATCGTTTATCGACACTCAATATTATATTCACACATTATCGATGGCGCGAGTGTGTGTTGCGCACGTGCACGCTATATCGAGAGAACGATTTTTTTTTTTTTTTGTTTCTTTCTTTCACTCCTTCGTTTTGCATGTTTCATCGTTACGTGTATCGTCCGATCGGAATCCCGCAGCGATCGTTAATCATAATCGAATCGACGTGCTCTCTCCGCTTTTTCTCGCCGTCTTTTCCGCTTTTCGTTTTTCACAGTAGAAAATCTGAGATGCAAATCCGACTATAGCGAGGGAGCGAGCGGGCGGGTGTGGAGGTACGCGAGGTGAGCGAAACGTAACGTGAGGTTAGCCCCGGTGTAACGTATATGCGGGTGAGTCGATAATCATCCGACGGAAAACGAAGGTTGAGAAATATTAGGTTTCCCATTGAAACGATGGGAAAGAGCGGGTAATTTAATAATTCCTTATTACTTCGACGTTCCTTAGAATTCGCGGGTGGAAAGCGTTGCGGGAAGACGAGAGAGGGAGATGGATGATAAGGAGGAAAGGAAAAGGTAAAGGAAACGAAAGGGCAAGCACCGTACGTAACGAACGCAAAATAATTATCTTCTCGTTACCGGAAAACCTGAGAGGCAGTTTGTGGAATTTGTGGCGTTCGCGGTGTTTGCGCTTCGGAAATGGAACGATACGTTTCCCCTCCCCTCCTTACCCCTCCCCTCCGCTACGCTATATTTTAATGGGGAAATGAAATACAATATTACGTTGGCCTCTCTCTACTTTTGTTATTATTTCGAAAATTGAGCCGTACCACTCTCTCCCCCTCCCCCCCCCCCTCCCTTTTCTTCGATTTTCCCTCAATTTTCTTTTTTTCTCGGTGTTTAATTTTTCACGTTTCCCTTTCAATTTCTACGGAACCCCTTGCAGCCTGCAGTGTATAATTCGCTTCGAAAAGACGCGCCCCCGTGGGGGGTGGGGGGTGGGGGGGGGGGGGGAAATTTATACGAGTAAAAGGATTATAAGGCAAATTATTTCACTTTAATATTACGCCTATATACGTATACACGTATATTTCTCACATTTTAAATAATGTACATAGAGTTACGCCTGGCGTTGTATAAACACGAGAAAAAAAAAAAAAGGGAAATTTTTTTATTCATTTTAATTAAAAACGTGAAGAACTTATAAGCCACGTAGGCTTCCGCGATATAGCCGTTGCCGCAGAACCGACTGGGTAAAAGGGAGAAAATGAAGTCCGCCCTTATGTATTATACTTTAAAAAGCCACAAACAACGGAGGTCACGTTCTGCAGAAAATGTTTCGTCGAGATATGACAAAGCACACTCAGCTGAACCGGTACCGCGGGAAAACCGTTCCGCCCATAACCCTTAGACCAGGCCACAAACCCTCGTGAGGTATACGCGGCAAAGGGTCTCTAAGTTTTTCACGTCGAACTCTTTGATTGAACCATAAAAAATGAAGCAAGAAGACCACCGTCGAAAGAGATATACTACGCCTACAACTTTCCGCGAGCAGAAGTGTATGCAGAGAGTGGAGGAGAACACGGTGGAGAGGAAAGCGAGCGATGGGAAGAGCGGAGAAGAGAAGAGAAGAGGAAAGCGGAGTGCTCGGTATACGTAGAGGACAAGGACGTTACGCGGTTGTATCGGGCAGGCAGGGGGGGGGGGGGGGGGGGGGGCCCGCGCACGGTCTCCTCGTCACCCATTGTCAGCCACTGTCAGCCATTGTCAGCCATTGTTCCTGAATAATCTATAAAAGGCTAAGTGGGATGGAAGGAAGGCGGCTGACGTGTCCCCCGACTACTTGAGCACGGCTTCTCTGATCCTCTACTTTTCAGTACCCCGGCCCTCCTCGCCGCCATCCGCCGCGCCGTTCCGCCGACCGACGTAGTCACCTCTTTTCCCAACCCCGCCGCCGACGCCGCCGCCGACGCCTCCGCCGAAGAAGAAGCGAAGGGAAGGGAGGGGAGGGGAAGGGAAGGGAAGGGTGTCAGGCCGGGCTGACGGGTGCATTTGTTTGTCACCCCCTTCTACGGGGAGGAAGTCAAAGAGTTGAGGGTTGTTTCGCGTCGTGTTGTTTCAGCAAAGTTGAAGAAAAAGAAGAATATAGAAACACGGGCGAAACGCGAAATAACAGACGGACGTCGTTAAGAAAATTTTCATTCCAATCTCGGATTACCACACCGCGTTCCGTAACGACTGAACCACGACTCCTGACATCCAACCCCCCTCTCCCGTTGTACACGCACACCTCACACACTTCGGGTTACTTTGTACACAATTATAACCGTTTGTTTTCACTTTGATTATTTTATTTAATCTTTTTTTCGCCCTTCCTCCCTCCCTACCTCCCTCTGAATAAATTGCCTTCTTTTTTATCATTGTTATTATCGCTGTTATAATTCTTGCGTTATTTTTGTTCTTCAATTTTTATTACCGCTTTTTTTCTTTCTTTTTTTCTTTCTTTCTTTCTTTCGCCTCTTTTCGGGCGCGAAAATTTGCACGCGAAATGAGCTCGCCGCGAGCGCCCTCGGATTTATTGGATCATTTAACTTTCCCTCCGCGTGCGTAGGTACCCGCTCTCTCTCTCTCTCTCTCTCTCGCCATCGGCATCGACTTCCGCATGACTCAGTTAATATTCATCGACGGAGAGTGGCTGTTACAGATAACATTTATCGTTCTACTAAAATAACTCGGTATGTACCCCGATACCCCCAACTAGCCGCGGTAGGTGTTCCTTTTTTTTTTTTTGTTCTTCTTTCGATTGCAGTCAGCGTTTCGAAATCAGCGATATTCTTATTCGCCGATCCCCAGCCCACCCTCGGCACTTGCGATGGTCAGCCACCGTCAGAGATTTCCAAGTTCAGGTCCCGTTAATTAATTGCCTCCACGGTTATTCGATTACAGGCGATGGATTTATATATTTTTTTCACTCGTTTTCTCTCTATATCTCTTTTACCGATTTCGTATTATCTCGCCCTCTTTCGGATCGTATAAACTTGCTGACGTTGCAAAAGTTCTTCTTCCCACGGACAATTATTCTCCCGCTAATTGAGTTACGTCACGGCCTAAATGCGCGATGAATATTCATAGCCCCCCCCCCCCTCCCCCCCGCGACTGCAGGGTCGGCGCACGGGATTTGGTAACGAAAACAGAAAAAAAAAACGGGAATAAATAAAAGAGATTAAAAAGTAAAGAAAAAACAAAAAAAAAAAGGGAAAGTTGTCTCAGGTTAAAAATGCAATAATCAAATTGAAAATTAGTCGTCCCGCTTATCGGCCCTTTGCCAGACGGGTGCGGTGGTTCGATTACGGGTTAATCAATTTTTCAACGTCGACTTGTAGCCGTTGTTGCCTTGCAAAATGTGATATCGGTAACAAAACGAAATTAAAGAGGGAACAAAATTTATAAGCCCATCGCTTTGGCTCAGCGTTTCGCGGCCACGTACCACCGTGGGGTTCGTTGAATTTTATTCGACCAATTAGGTAATACGATATCAATGAGGATAGCGCGCTCGCGGAGTCGGGGACAGCGTTATAAAAAACGGCGGAACCCTTTTCGCAGGTACTCGAGAAATAGGGAAGGAAAAGCCGCGCGGGAATAGGAATCCGGAGGAGCCGATTTCCATGCTGGTGCGACCATCCTGGCGACGATATTAACAATGAAACACATGCGCCAAGTAGCCGGTGTCATTACAGGACCCAGAACCGGGCATTACGAATCAAATCACGAGTAAAAAAGTCCTCGGGGAGTTTCGGTGGCGGTAGTTGGAAATTTTTGCGGAATTTCCGCGACGCCGAAGGTGGCCATTGGCTCGTGTATAGCCGGACTTTTATACTTTGCCTCGCCTAATGACCAGCTGAATATTTATAAAGCAGCCCTTGCTTTGGCTTGCTTCGAGTTGCCCCGCGCGCTACCGGAGAAGCCATGCTCCATAGAGTTTCACTGTAATTGCCTTGTTCGTCTTAACTTTCTAGAAACGGGATCTTGTTGAATCGTATTATGCAAATTCAAGTTCGCGCGTACAGAAGGTGCGTCCCACCCACCCACCCGATTCGAATATCTTCAACCCCCGCAGTAAGCCTAAGAAATACACCCAACCCAAAATAACACACCCCTCCACGCGATGATCGGAAGAAGGAAAAGAAAAAAGTCAAACCAGTCGCGAATCGTGGATATTTTAAATGTAAAATTGTAACACGCTTCGATGTATCGCATACGTATAAGCTTTTAATTTTTCATCGCGAGTGTAGGTCAGTTGACGCCCCCGCGATGCACTTTACGTCGTATGAAAAGTGCTCGCGCTATGCGGGACACCGGGAGGACGAGGAGAAAAAGGAGGGAGTGGGAGGAGGGGCGGAGGCGGAGGCGGCGGCGGCGGCGGCGGCGGCGGTAGCACCGTAAGGAGGTCGGGGAAAATAAAAGAGCCGGTATCTCGTGGCGGTATAATTCTCGTCGGCAGTTCGTATATATAATATATGAGGTCGCGCGCGTAGCTGGATAAAGCTGCGAGCGAGGTGCGGAGCCGGTGGCGGCGGTGGCGGCGGCGGTGGTGGGTGAAGGGGCGAGATAAGTATCATCATACGAAATTAATCCGGACTCAGAGGGCAATTAAATGTCCCGTATAAGAATGTCCCGAGGGAAGCGTCGCGGCGCCTGCTTACGCCGCTCTCTCTCTCTCTCTCTCTCTCTCTGTGTTATAGGTACGTACGTACGTGTATCGCAGTTTACACGTACGTATAACTGCAGCGCGCCAGCAGCAGCAGCAGCACATGGTACAACAATGCAATTTGCGTTTCAAGTGTTGGAAGCTGTAGAATGGGCTCCGCCCTTATATCGGGGGTATTTATGTCGGGTGGTCTCATTGCGCGCAAACTTACCGTAAGTACCGCCAGTTACTTAACCCGACAGTTTCTGCCACTGCGGAGCGCGAGTCTATGGAGCCGCCCGCGTAACACCAAGGACGAGAAACCGAGTCTCCGGCTACCTGCTTATGTACCTACTTTACTCCGTTCTACACATGTACTCACACCGTACAACGACGCGCATTTGTATGGCGAACCTGCATTATATATCTACGTGTGTATATATATATATATACACCACGTATCTATAAATATGTATACGCGTTTACGTGTAGAGGAGGTGTTGGAGAGCTGCAAACCTGTAAAACGCCTCGGAGAGAAAATGCGGAATATTCCGCGTGCCTATTTCACCACTCGGTTTCTGCGATCGAGCTCGCGTCTGGGATACTGCAGTTTGAAGAACGTCGCCGAACCACCGATGCTCTAACCAGAGTCATTGATGAAACTTCCTACTTAATCCCCATGGATAATAGTAATAATTTATTTTTTCAAGAGCGCGATGCAATAGGTTATTTTCCCTCAGGTTTCGAATCTGCAGAATGTCTCGGCGTGTTGTTAGATAATGGAAGAAATAGCGTGTTACGCTTCGAATTTCTCGTCATCCGGAGGTAGTCGTATTGTTCGTCGTTGCTGGTCGTAATGAGACATCCTGTTATCGAATTACCGTTGAGATATTGTTTTTCGATCAGTCGATCGTATATATAGTGGGGAGTCGAGGGAGGGAGGGAACTTACGCCGGTTCTCTACTATCCGGTTATTTCACCTCGCACAGCTTTGATTTCACGCGGTACGAAGCGAGACGGAGCGAAGAATCGGGAGGGACGGGGGGGTGGAGGGCGGCGGCAGCGAACATGCCGTGGGAATAGGTTGAAATTTGATTAAAAATGTTGAAGATTTATAAAAATGTTCCTCCGCTCCGTAGCCGTCCCGCGGGACGTGACATCGACGTAAGCTCTCGAAGCCGGTTCCTTCTTTCTTTCTCCGGTAGTCCGAAGCCGCCGCCAGTGGATTCTCGCAGCTCCGCCGCGCCCGGTAGAGACGCTCAAGTGGAGATTGAGGATTGGGGCTCCCGGCACGGCGCCACCGCGCCACGGATCTCTCTCGATCTCTTCTTCTTCTCCCTCCCTCCCTCTCTCTCCTCCTCCTCTGCTCCTCCTCTCTCCCTCTCTCTCTTTCTCTCCCGCTACCCGAGGCTCCCGGGGTTCCAAGGGTGGTGTATAAGTACGCCGTACCGTCAAGTGGACTGATCCCTCTCTCTCTCGCACCCTCTTCAAGTCTCAACCAGACGTGAAGTAACCCTCTCTTCTGCGACTCATCCCAGCCACCTCGTCACTCCCGGGGGTTGGTTTCGTCGCTACTCCGCATCCACCGTTTCTCTTTCCATTTCAGTTTCCGTTAGAGTAGTAGTCCCCCGCACGTCCACGGCCGTTTCCTTCCCGTTCCAACGCACCCGTCGCCGGCCACGCGTACGTAGCCGGGCGTGTCCTTTTCCTCTCTCCGTATACGTATACACACATCGTCACATGCATTATACTCTCTCGTCTCTTCTCCGTCTCGTTCCTTGCTCTATAAAGGTTAAATTGCATCGAGTCACGGATCAGACGACTCGAGTGTCTCCGTTGCGAGCCGCCTTCCTCTCCAGGTGTAAAACGCGCGACGCCCTATACGGTATGTAACTGTTTTCACCTCTTAAGTTCTCAGCTCGCGCAAAACGCGAGCTGATATCGCCGGGGCCACCTCCTCACTTTGCGCTCGTATTGTGCCAGACGACAATTAAGGCGGAAAAGGATAGCTTTCGCGCCAGATAAGCGATCTTTGTGCATTTTTGCACTCGGCGAGACCTTTTTCGGTGAAATTTTTCGAAAACCACGAAATCGAACGTCACGGGAATAAAGCTGCGGCAGGACGTCGGTCGGTCGTCTGGTAGGGGGAATCACTTACTTCCGTAGGGACGGAGATACATACGGAAGGGAGAAAAGGAGGGAAAGAAAAGGAGAGAGAAACTCGAGTCTAGCTTCCGTCTGTCTGTTGCCATAGCGACACGCGGAGTCGGCCGCCCTTCGAAAAGGGCCAGCGGCATCAAATCTGTTGTACGTACAATAATCCGGCACCCCGTGCGCATACCGACTTCGGACTTCTTGCCCTCTCCTCTTCCTCGTGGCTCGGCGTCGGCGGCTCTCCCTTTATCCCGTGGACACGTACGCGACGCGTCGGAGCCCAGTCGACGAGACCCCTCTCCTGATCCGCGTTCCTACGTTCCGGGTAATTCGACGCTTGGTCGTGCTTAACCCCAGATGTCATCGTAGGCTTTGACGTTCTCCAAGGGCTCCGGGCGCCGCGCTACCGACTCTCCCTCCCTCTCCCTCTCTCTCTTTCTCTCTCTCTCTCCCTCTCTCCCTCCTTTACTTTTCTCCACCCCAATTTTCCGCCTCCACTTTTCCCCGTGTATACAAGGTACACAACAGAATCACCGCATCCATTTTTAAACGCTCGAGATTTGGTATCGGTATCCGTTTTATTCGTTTGGAATCTGATTCCTTATTTTGAATTTTCTCTCAAGGCGATGCAGTTTCTGCACGACAAGCCTCGATTCGTACGAAAATCAAGCCTAGAATTGCGCAGTCGAAACGACAAGTTCGAGATAATGTAAATTTCCGTGCCCGACGTAGCAGTTTCGTTTGAGAGAGCGGAAGCGTGGATAGGTAAAATAAAGAGGAAGACACGTAGTAAACGGGCGTAAATGTTCAGAAATGCAATAGCTGCGCGAGTATGCGCTAATGTGACATCGTAGCTTTCGACTCTGTTATACTTCCCTGGAATCTGGTAGACATTTAGAATGCACCCTTATCTGAATCTATGCAAGTGCTTAAAGCTTAGGGAAACCACCTCAGCGTTTGTAGATTAAATTCTACCTACGGGTGCGGATAGTTTTATTTCAAATTCTAACGGCTGAGTTATATCTCTGTATGCAGATCGTACAGACTATACCGCCACGCAGTGTAAGGGGACAAGGAAAGGAGAATTAAGGGCGGCTAGAGAATAGAAATAAGAATGAAAAAAAATATCCGACTGTCGGTATTCGCTGAGGCATTCGGTTAATTGTGACCGATGACGAAAATTCTCTCAATTTGGTGGGTGTAATTAGCCACCCCCTCTTTTGCCGGAAAATAGATTTACAAAATTATCTGTTGGTCGAACACGGGCGTGTCCTACGATTAAGTGAAAAGTTTCTTTATATCGTCGTTATTGTTCGATTTCTTTTTTTTTTTTTTCTCTCTCTCTCTTTAGTTTTTCTTTTTTACGGAACGTTATAAAGCCGGTAGCGGAATAACGACTGTACGTACATATAATGTAAATTATTTCACCAGCGAATAAATTTCTGGGGCTCAACTGAGAAACGAAGCAGACGTTATGAATGTCTTCTCTGCACGCGACGCGGCCAAATGGCCTTAAGACTGTAAACCTCAGAACCGAAAACCCTAAACCGTACCCAAGTTCCGAGCTGCGATCTAGTTATTTCAATTTATTCTATTTTTTGTTTTTTTTCGTTTCGTTTTTTTTTTTTCTCTTCACAACGAGGAGGCGACTCGCGTTTCAACGGCGATCCTATATCTCCGTTAACAATTAGATCCTCTGTAACAACTATGCAATTTGTCAAACTCTCCCGTAATCACAATCTCTTAGCATCGCTAGCTAGCGGCCAATTCAATTGCGTGGTACTCGTACCCGGGGCCTATAGCTGTTGGAATTGAGCAGACGACACAGCGGAGTTTCCTACGGTTGGCGAAGCGTCGTCGCAGCCCTGGAACGTCTGTACGCCGCATCGAGCCACGCGCGCCCCCCGTACTCCGGAGCTTTCGAGCACTGCATTTGCATTTTATTGTTTAATATAAGTTTACGTCATCCCCCGCCACCCCTCCCTCCCTCCCTCCCTCCGTCTATCTGCTTGGCCTATATTTCTTCGCGAAAGCTTCGACGACTCGTCGCCTGCACCACCGCTAAGGAAGTGTGCGTTAAACATTACGCGAACGTATTATAGAGCGCAATTTTACTTATTGCGAATGTACGCGTTCGATTTTAAACCGCGCGATAAATTTTTCGCGCGAGAAGAAGAAAAATTTCAGGGAAAATTTTAGAGCAACGCAAGTCGCGTCGCGAAAATTTTCATATACGAGTCCGCCGTGTACGTATATCGTGCACTTCCGCGTCTCCTCTTTATATACCGCTGCAGAAAATTGCGGGGGACTATTTAAACCGGAGCGCGCAACCCTCCGTAAGTTGAATCGCGATTAAAAATGCGTCGGTTTCATATACGTACGTTCGCCTCCCTGTCCCTAGCACGTGTGCGCGATCCTTTTGCGGTAAATTAAACGCCAAATAGAAGAGAAGGCTCGCCGTTGCTGCACCGGCAAAAGTAAGGCCTCCCCTGTGTGCGCGTCAGGTTGAACGCAATCTCATTCGCACCGACGCGACGGTGAAGAGTGACGGCGAAACCGTTGCTACCAGAAAAGTCCAACGTGACGAGGCCCGCGCGCGTCTCCTTGCGCAACGTGTTTCTGAGCTCTAATGCAACGCTTAAAGTGGGCATTAACCGTACAATAGGACTAAAAGCCAGAGGATGACGACAATACCTACCCCTGAAAATATAACACCGCGAGGCGCGGCGGCGGCGGTGGTGATAAAACGTGACGCACGGCGAGCGGGGGGGTTGCAAGGGGGGAGGGGGGAGGTGTGGTGGGTCGCGACAGAGATACTCCTGGTTTTCTCCGAAGAAAAGTATGGGATTACAGAGGCTTAGGTAGCAGCTACCGTTGATGGGAATGGGGCGATGTAGACGCGGAGGACTCTATCTCCAGACGGATTTCCCTTTGAACTTTTCTCCAGGTTGACGGACGGCTTTATAACCGCCCCATTGCGATTTGCGGTGTAAAGCGACTATCCGGTACCTCTATGGTATTCCTTACGCGGCGCGGGATTTTTTCGGACCAGAAAAGTGGATGCTGGAAACCGGATAGAGGTATGCACGGGAACGGGAGGGAGGGAGGAAGGAAAGAGAGCGAGGAAGAAATTAGGAATTCTAGAGCAGAAAATTCCGAGGACGTGGGCACCACGGGTTCAAAACCGCGTCCTCGAACCGATGATACCCCGAATGAACGTTAGCAATAAAAGGAAGGGCCAATTTTAGCTTTCCATTTCATTAAGCGGCGCGGGGTCGCGGGCTATTTGATTATGAAACAGTCCTCCGGTTCCTACCGGTGGAAGAAAGGGGTCGGAGTAAAAAGGACACCCCGAGAGATGCGACGGACGCAATTTTCCGCAAAGGCCAAGCTGGGACACAATAAGGTGAGCATTTACATTCCCATAAAGGACAATTCCCATTGGCCGTAACAAGCGCCACAGGGTCCTCCGATTTGCCGTGTACATAGCGGAAAGTGGTGGGCTTCTTCTTCTTCTTCTCCTTCTCACTCTTTCCTTTGATGCGAAAAAACGAACACGAATGCGCGAAAAACCGGAACGTTCGAAATGTTCGTTATTCGACGTAGAGAATCAAACGACAGCGAATTCAATCTCCGAACGAACACGATCTCGCGGGGTTTGCCGGTCACCGGAAAATCTACGTTTCTAATTAGAGTTGATGTGGTTCGTTCGCGTTTCCGTTTTTTCTCGCGCGCCGCAATCACAGGGACGAAGGATACGGCGGAAAAGTGCAACAACAAACGAATAATCCCAGGAAACTCGTTCGCGGACCGATGGACGTACGAAAAAACTCCACTGCAATGAATAAAAACCTCGTTTTTCCAAAAATTTCGCGATCGTTGAAGAAAAACTGGTGCGATAAAAATATTAAAAACAAAATGTGAGTCGTGAAGAAAAAACAGGTGAAACCGTAGGACTTCCGACACGGAAAATGGAAACGAGGTCGGTTTTCATTGCGAGGTGGAAGCAGTCGCGCGGGCAGGAAAGGGTGGGTTGTTCGTATTCACCGCACGAAACGCGGCTAATAACCCCTTCAAAGCGTAGCTACTAACGTTTACTGGTATTTCGTTTGGCCTATAAACTAGCGAAGCGTGGCGTTCACGGCTTCCGTACCTCGCGGAACTCGCGGAGAAGTGGCGGTGAGTAAGACGACGGGCTTCCAAAGAACACCGCGGAGAGGACGCGAGGACGCGATCTTTGACGGTGGCAGGTGTAAGCCGAGGTAAGGCACCGCTTTATTCCAGGCACATTGCGTTTTACGCAAGAAATTAACAGCTGGGTGTCGTGCGCGGACCGTAAAGCGGCCGCCCACCGACTACGGAACGTGACCAGACACACCAGATGAGAAAACGTCATAAACTCGACGCGTTCCGCTCGAGACTGGTAACGTTACGTATCCTCGAAGTAGGCCGGATCCGTGAAGGATCCGAATAACTCGACGGAACGCGAGGAACGCGCGGAGGTCGACCGCGTAACCAGAGACTTTTCTGGCACGTGGTTCAAGTTTTCAAAAGTTTTCGTTATCTATCGGAGACTTCATTTTCCTCACCGAATGATCGAATTGAACACGAATCATATATTTTCTCGACCGATAAATTATTCTCTTTCGGACTCGTCTTTCTCCCTGATGATTAGCTTGCAGTCTGAATCGGTTCGGTTGTGAGAACCGAATGGAAAAGATCGAGGGAATAATTTTTTGTGCAGCTTCTAGGTGACGAAATTGTCTTCGCTCGTTGTGATAATCCGTGACGTTAACGAGGCTGAAGAGTAGGTTGAAAATCGAGGGGGTGAGACAAAAGGAGAGAGAAGCACTCCAGCAGGGCGAAAAAAAAAGTTCCACAGCCGTTTCGACTAGTCCGTGAAAAAATAAAATCCCTACGAGGGTATAGCGTACGATGTACAATATATCTCGAAAATTACTCTTAGCAGATGATAACGGCAGTGTTTGCGTGAAAAGTGGGAATGTGCTTCGGAGCATCTATGGAGGGGGTTTGGGGGTTATTCGTATTGTCCGGGCATAAATATCCAAGGTAAGGTATGGAGTAGCGAGCCTTCGCGATTCACGGTTTGTATACGGGGAACCAAAGCGCCGCTTCGTGGAAGCTGTTCATGCAGAGATCTATCCGGGGAACAATACATAAATCAACATGGGCGGTATATCAGCTTTTATGGGTTCGGGAGTTATTTACGCAACAGATAGAAATACACGTAGAAAATCGTCGTAAATATGATCGTACCGAGGGGGTGAAGCGGAACGGAGGGTTACGAACGAAAAGCCACGATTTCATCGTCGCAAATTTATACGTACGAAACTTCAAAAATTTATCATCTGTACGCGCACACACGCAACGGTCTCATCACCGATGGTGTGTTGCGGTATCCGCGCTGTGGTCATTACGCGGCGTCATGGAACGTGGAGCGCAAAAGAGAAAAAAAAAAAAAAAAAACAGAAAAAATGGCGAGTTGAACGCCACGCAAATCGAACGGGAGATTGTGTAAAGTACATCGACGATACCGTGCTGGAAAAAGATCAACTTCGAAGATCGCGTCTCCGTCCGTTCCGCTGTGGCGTAGTTGGCTCGATTCGCGGGACGTGTAACAAACTGGCTTAATTTCGTTGGAGACGGAGTCGGCGGATCGAGAATAATTGCGGCTCGATCAAATTGGTCGATCAACCCGATTGCGTCGCGGTGTTCTCTACGTACACGAAAGGGGTTGCGAGGGGTGGCAAAACAACGCGAAATAACGGGGCATTCAGCGGGAGCGGCGGCAGCAACAGCGGCAGCGGAATAGCGTGGCCGTTATACGTTACGACGGAGGGGCTGATCGTAGCCACGGTGGCGGTGAACCGGAGTCACGTGAAACAGAGGAATACCCAACCCATTGTTCAATCAATGTACATTGAGTCTCGCAGTTCTGCCGCTTCCAACCGGCATCGCGGTACCCGCAGGCGGTTTTATCACTGTATACCGCCGCCGCCGCCGCCGTCAAGTAACATCTCCCCCGCACACCGAACGGCCGTCCAACCCTGCGACTCTTAGACTGTGCATTAAGGCTAATTACGCGAAACGGTGATTCTCCGGATGTCCTACGAATGGATTTTCGTGGCAAATATTCGCTTTCTTCCCCCTCCCTTCGTCGTCGCTGCGAAACATCCAAAGATCGTATCCAACTCCGTAACTGTGGATAATTTTTTTTGGAAGGGTTGTCTCATCCGTTTCAATAAAAAAAAAAAGAAAAAAAAAACATTCGGCTAAGCGCGTCCCGAACAGCCGAAAGTCATCGGAAACGATAAGTTCGTAATCAGGCCGCTGTCTTATGTTAATTATTCCCGCATGATTTATGGTGATAAATAGGGCGTCTCGACGTCTCATCGGTTCCACGGCTCGTGCGGTGTAAGCGATATACGTGTACGTACGTACAACTTCGGGAGGACGAGGTTCGCCGGCTACCGATGGAGATTTCCGTTATACCACCGAGCCCGCTTATAATCAACGGATCGCACCCCGAGGACACGCGTTCTCGTGACAAATTAAAAATTTGATTGAATGCGTGCGCCGACTTCGCGTCGACGGAGTTCTAATCCAAATTACAGATGCACGCGAACCGTACCACGTTTGCGTATACATATATGTATATTTAGTTCAATTTGGAACACCATGAATCAACAGCTGGGAACGCGCAACGTCGTTCGACCCGACGTCGTATCGAAGCTCATCGCCGGTGTTGGGTGGAAAGTTCGTTGGCGAAGTAAAATAAAAAAACAAAAAAAAACAACGAAAGTCGGCGGTTATTAATCACGACGTAGTTGCACGTATATCAATCAGTTCTGATCTAATTTCGTATAATCTAGACGAGTGATGCGAAACGCGGCTTTTAACGGGGACTAGGGAAACGAGAGACCTTGGTATCCGAGAGAAAAGCTCCGGCTGTAGGACTCCGCTACGAGAAGGGATGAAACTAGTGAAACTAGGAAAGAAAAAGAATAATAAAGATGAAGAAAAAAAACAAAAAAAGAAAAAAAACCTTATTCGACTAAGCGCTGGAGACAAGCTACCTTGCAGATAAGAAACCGGGTGGGTGCCTACTCAGTTGTTATTTTAGACTCTAGAAACGACGCCGTTCCCGTCGTCGTCGCCAAGACGCTAGTTAAGAATTAGCAAAGTAATTAAGAGAAGGGTAAATAGAGGAAAATAAAACGAACTACGCTTACATAAACTGAGAGCTGAACTTATATCCTGAAGTTTGTGCGAAAAGTCCAAAGACTACTCGGTGTTTCCGCATGAAATTTGTTCCCTTTTGAAACAAAAAAACAAAAAAAAAAAAACGGAATTAAAAAAATCGGTTCACGAGACCGAGTATTTCTGCATTCCGGGAACAACCCGGGGACACTGACGAGTAGAGAAATCCGGTAAGTTCGACCGAACGAATTGAAAAATATTTAGCGGCAGTTTTCGTATCACGCACACGTAAAACGTGCCAGCCCGGTTAGTCCGCGGAATTAATTCCCACGTCTCGTCGACGACGTCCTGCTCGGCGTCACGCGGCGCCCTCCGCACCGTTACCGTCATCGCCACCCCCCTTCAACCGGTGAGAAATTTTCTTTGAAATAAGTCATGACTGATTTGACGCTCCCCCAGCAATATCCTGAAAGGCGCAGATTCACGGTAAGGGGAATCAAATTCTTACACTGATTTACTCGCGTTGGCATTTTCGGCGCTTCCCGTCTGCCACGGAAATGACGTACTTAAATTCGTAAAAGAAGGACCTACCCCCCCCCCCCCCCCCCCCCCCACCCGCCCTCCACCCCCTTCTTCTTTTCACGGTGTTTTATTTTTCCGCATCTTCGTAACCCGTCGTTTACATAGAAATACAACCACGAGTGCTTGTATATATATTCATACGATAAACGGGAATGAAAAATTTTTACATTTTTGGGACGATCAGAATATGTTTCGACCACGGATTTTCTACTTGCATTTTCTTTCTACACACTGACCACTTATATGCGAACTTATATCGCACGAGGATTAAGAAAGTCGCTGTTATCAGCACGCTCCAGGTTCCTTCGCAGATTCCCAGCAATTTTCTGCTAACTTATTCTTCAAATTCTCGTGGAATCGTTAATGTAATTAGACGTTGACTAATTATGTGAGAAATAATCTGGCATTTTTTTTTTATCTTTCGTATTCATAAGAAGCTTAATTTTTGCAAGTGAAGTTTCGGTCTATATATCAGAAACTACCCCGGAATCGAAATGTTCCAGGGATTGATATTTCACGGGCGTGAGGAAATAGAACGAAATTAAGGAATATCTCGGCTGACAAACACGAATATTACAATCGGGAGGTAGACACTGTAGTACAGTATCGATGAGACAGAAAATGAGAATAACACCAAAGTCTCGTAACGTCGCGTGACATCGGCAGGTCTTCGTAACGCCTCACAGTCTCGAATTGTCAGGTTGGAAATGAACGAAAATCAGCGATAAAGGAACGTGACGTACCAAAATCTATTCGTTATACTTCCAAGAATATTGATTCCGCCTCGATTCTAAAGGGTATCCAAAACCCGGAACGAGGAGGGGAGCTTAAGGTTGAATTTTAGCCGGTGACCCGCCCAGTCGAATCGCCGTAGCCGGCGTTGATCGGGATTAATCAAACAGCGATAATAATCGTCGGTTTCCAAGAAGATACCGGCTCCGATTACGAAGTCGGATGACACGACGTTCGATAATATGGAAGGCATTTTCCGACCGACTTCTCCTCCGGCGTATAATTCGTCTTTCGAAACTGCCGAACGGTTGCCGACCGTTACGACGAGAAAGCTTTTAAGCGTCGCAACGGAGGAAGTTTGACGGAAAAATAAAGGGTTGAAAAATCCGATTACGAGGTCTGTTCGGGCGGCAAGAACGGAGCAAGCGGGGGCCCGTGTAAGCGCGACGGCAGCAGTCACGCGGCGAACGGAAATGGTAGGACGCTGCCCGGTCCCGGCTCGCGTCTTCCGTGATTGGTCTAGAACCACGCCAAGAGGAAATCGCCCCGAAAGTGGTTATTATTACCTCGCTAACGGCATTACCAGTCCCAATCCAATACGAGCTTTCAATCATCTTCGTTAACCACCCTTCGATTCGTTCCTAACGCCCCCCTGATTGACTTTCAACGGGTAGAGGAATCGTCAGCCCCTACGCGCTTAGGACTCGTCCTTGTCTACCACCGGGAGCTTGTCCCCATTTTTTTTTTATCTTTTTTTCGTTTTTATTTTTTTTTTCTTTCCTTCTATCGAATTCACGAATCGGTCGATTCTATATTTTCATTAAACGGGACTATAGCGGAATTGACTTTGTGGATCAGTTTGTAATTTATGGTGTGAGTGGGGGTTGGTTGCAGTTATTTCTAAAAGTACCCAGTCGCCGTACCGATGTAGTCGAGTAGACGCGGTACGAAGCGGAGCGAGTAATAAAACGAGAGATTACAGAGTGACTAAGGTGAACATAAGGAGGACTCGCGTAGTTAAGTGCACAAGACAGTGTAATTAAGGCGGCTCGATCGTTAATGCCGAAATGAAGCGGCGTATAACCGGGTAAAACAAGTACCGAGAGTGTGCGGTGCGCTGCTGGCTGATGCCGATCTTCTTGTTGCTCCTGTACTTTTTTCGTTGGATGGAAATTAATGGTCGAACAATCAAGCGCCACGTAAATAAATCTGAATAATGTAGAACGACGAGATAACGAGTAGATTAATTATCGTCCGAAAGATCTGTTGATTTTTTCACCTTATATTCGATACTTTATTACCCGCGGTCAAAAATTATCCAGATTATCGTCTTCGTTACGCAGCGTAACCCGGATTGAGGACATCGCGTTGCAGAGCAGATGACGGTCAGCGATGACGGTGACGAACCGGACCGGAATCCCCAAACCGCTAGACATCGACGGTTCGAACACTTCCGGTGTCGAATCCGCGCGGAAATACCGTGTACAGCTAGAGCGGAAACGGGCGAGAAATCGCACTCGACGATGAATAAGGCGGCGTGTAAGGGTATAGCGGGGCCGAGATTACGCGATTTTTCTTTCGATAATAATCGTAATCGTAATCGTAAACGTAATCGCAGTCGTAATCAAGAAGCACACCGCTTGCCGAAAAGGGTCCGAACGTCCGGGACATCTGGCAGCTTTGTCTCTCGGCCAAGCCACGCCTCTTCAGGAGTTAGTTTAGCTCCATGAACGCTTCTTACCTCCATCGATTCGGTCAGGGGGCCAGATTTACAGCTGGCTATCGAACAGTCCGCTGCAACGACCGCCGGAACACTGTCTACTCTAGGCCGACCCTACACCCTCCCGATATCAACCGTTTGTCAAAATGAAAAATACAGAGAGAAAAAAAAAAAAAAAAAAAAAAAAAAAAAAAAAAAAAAAAAAAACACCAATAAAATAAAATCCAATGAAATGAGAGAGAGAAAAAAAAAAAAAAACGACGTCGAAGAGAAGAAAAAATTTCGAGCCACTCGAGACGCCAGCTTAAATTATTATCAAACGTTCGAATATAACTCTTCAAAAAGAATAGAAAGCTCTTTTGACGTCGGAAACAGTTGTCTATATTTCACGGTTTATATTATAAAAACTATACAGACACAATTCACTACGTATTTTATGAGGGTTGGAGAAATTTTTTTTTTTTCCCTTTCTTTCTTTCTTTCTTTCTTTCCTTCACGGCGTCCTTCGTCCCGCTTTCCTTTCCACCCCCTTCATTTTTATTATTTTTCTTTTTTTTTCCTCTCTCTCTTCATCCTCCCCGTTTCTTTTATTCGCACGCAGGAATAACGGGGTCGTTACTCGCCGAGCAATAAGAATAGGTACCTACTTTGGGGTACTTACTTTTTAATTCCACTTAATTTACATATTTTCAGCTAATTATAATTACAAGTCTTAGACCTCGCCTCATTTATTCGGGGCGCAATAATAATACGTTTCCTCTTTTAACCGATCCCGAATACCTGCAGTTCCCTTGACTTCAATCCCATGATAAAAAAAAAAAAAAACAAAAACTATGCACAGACGAGAATTCCACGAACAAAAGAGTCGGTACGGGAGTTTAGCCGTTGCGACGAAGAGGGATATACCCGGGGAAGGTGTTGCATCAGCTTCGGTGTCAGAGGGAGAGAGTGAGCGTAGCGGGATCGTATACTAATTTTAGAAGCTTAGAGAGGGTCGTATATACGCGGGTACGGGGTGTTGAAGCTGGTTTTCTCGGAAACCAGAGTATCAACGTCCGCATGTCCCATTAATCAAACACGCACCTTCCCATCATGCAAGGAGGAGCGAGAGGAAGGGGTAGGTGTGTACGCGCAATATGGTATTCCGAATGAGCGAGCGAGTGAGTGGGAGAGAGAGAGAGAGAGAGAGAGTGGAAAAGTAGAATATTCGAAGAGTGGGCCGTATACGTAGTTGATGGCGCCTATATACGTACAAATACACCGAGGGTCCCACCGAGCAGCTCGGCTCAGTTCGCGTTGTTGGGCCATGAGTTGACATTTCCGAGAGCCGGGTGACAAACAGAATGATGCCGCGTATCCTTTGTACGTCGTAATTAGTTTCCTGCCTCCGCCTCCGCCCCCGCTTCCCCACCCCGATCCCGAGCGTTTTCTACCCTTCGCAACGTCCTACTCCAGGGGCGAATGAGGAGAGGGTGGAGGTTATACTCCCTCCCCCTCCCCCCTCGCCAACCCCCCTCTTTCCCTTACACCGAGCACCATGGCGTTTCGTTCCTATAGATATTTCACCCCCGCAGCACCGGCATTTGTTACGTCGCGACGCTTCGACTTGTGTTATTTTTACTTTTTCTTTTTTTTTTTTTTTTTTTTTTTTTATCAACCGTTTTTTCATCTTTTCTTTCGGGTTTTTTTTTTTTTTTTTTCATTTCCATTTTCTTTCGTCTTTTTTTTTTCCGTTCACTAGGCTGCAGCCGTGGCTTCTCTATCTCTCTCTATTCGCTCCGCGACGTCAACAAACGACCTTTAAAAACTTGCCGTGTCAAGATGACGCACCGTTACTTATACAGCCGGTTGTTCGCCTCGAATAGAAAGTCACCCCCGAATGTATATAACAGTCTTACGTATAACGCCGCTTTATTTCCGTCCCTTCTTCATCTCGATCGCGATGTTTTTTTTTTTTTTTCTTTTTTTCCTCATTTTGTACAGCGACACGTTATCCTGATACGACCGCAAACCTCGGTGAAATTATGACACGGGAGAAGTTTGTAAAAAAGAAAAAAAAAAAATTGCCAATGAAGTGACTCGACATCACGCTACGCTATACCTGCAATGATCCTATTTCTTATTTTCTATTAAGAATTCCATTCAAAGGTGAAGAAAAAGACCGAGAACGAAAGGGTGAGATCGGTGCTGTAACGTGCGGCGTTGCAAATAACGTTTCAACGAGAGCAAGGATTCGTCCTTTGGCGTCGCGTTTACCTCGTACCGTGTGAGAGGTATTGCGGGTATATGATAACTGAATTGCGACGGTGGTTGGGTCGGATTCTAGTAGGTTGACGATTGGATAGACGGAGGAGCGGAGTACGCGCTGACGGAACGTCGAAGGTGAATAGAGGAGAAAAAAAAAAAAAGCACGAAAATGAGGCGACGGAAAATAGATAGACGTGGAAAAATAAAAGAGAAACTAAAAAAAAAAAAAAAAAAAAAAACGATGATCGAGACTTAATTAAATCTTTCGACGACGTACACCGCGAGATGCGCCGAGGCGATACGCGAATGAACGAAGCGGGAAAGAGCGGGGTCCATTAACGTGACAATTAAGACGTTATCGCCGGGCCGCCTATCGACTCGCACCTAGTTGGACGCGGCACTTTTACTCGCGAGAACGAAAATTGAATCAACCCGGTCGAAGACGCCGACGACGACAAAGGGGAGACGAACGGCGACGAACGGCGAGAAAGACGGAAAGACACCCCGCGTCTGGTGTACCGTATACCTATAGGCGAGTTCGCCCGATGAGAAAACGAGAAAATCTGCGAAGAGGAGACACGCTCCTCGACTGGGAGTGACGCCGCCGGCGCGGACCGAAAAATAATAAAAAAAAAAAAAAAAAGTAAAAGAGAGAGTTTCGCAGAGAGGAAATAAAAATTTTTCCCTCGCATTTTGATTGACGTTGGAAGCAAATGAACGAAAATGATAAAAAAATGAATCCCCGAGAATCGGAGGAAATTCTTACGGTTTAATCAACCAAGATACGTACACTCCTATTCGGTACGACGAAAATCATATCGAATCACGTGGTAGTGATTCCGTTTGTTGTTTTCCAAGGAACGTTCGACCGGCTTAAGTTGATTAAAACAAATATGCGATATCGCGTCGATCGATTCATGATTCCACTTCCAACGATATAATAATTCGTTATTACCGCGAGTTCTTCCGAATGACGTTTTGATCGATGACTAACGCGATCGCCGGTGCGCGACGATGATATATACGGGTGAACACGTTACGTTGCGGAAGCTGGTTCTTCTTTTCCTACACGTCGCGCCCCGTCGTCTTCGCCCTATATATTTATAATCACTGCCGTCTTCCCCGTTCCCCAATATGCCACGTGAGATAAATTCGGGCGTTTAATATCCTTTCAGAAAGTACGTAATATCCTCTAAAAGCCTTCCCTAGCGCGCGTCAACGTTCCGAAGCTGAAATCTCACGTGTAAGTGTGTTTTTGCCTAAAACCTCCGCCGCCGCGGCGTTACGTAAGAGACATGTAGCCGGGTTTTGATCGTTTGCCTTCCGACGCTCGCCCCTCCGCGTCGCGTTAAAGTGTGCGGGTTACAGCGGCGATAGGTGTTGCCCGTAGACGGCCGCAGCATAGAGGGTGAAATTGGGTGGATGCGATGTTCGTATACCTACCCACACGCGTTTACACCCACCTATTAAATACGTGATACATTATGTAGCTAGAAACTCAACCCCCCCCCCCCCCCAGCTATCGTCGGCTGCGCGGAGCAAGTCTCGCGGAAAAGAAGATTATTGACGAGCGCTGATAGATAAGATGGGAATGAATCACTGCCGGTGTAATTACGAAATGGCTGTTATGACGTCCCGGGGGTTATCAATCATTTTTGTGTCAGAACCTACGGATCCGTGAAAAGCCATTCTTTTAATTAATCCCAGCTTAATTCACGTCCGACACGCGCCTTTCCACCGAGGGGATACGTCCACCGGATGTTACGTACCGCGACTTCAGCTGTTCGTAATCACACGCGTTACATGCGTTACTTTTAGCCAATTTTTCCCAAAGGATTCGAAACCTGGCGTCAAGAAGACCGAAGCTATTCCTATTATTGTCCGTAAAATTCAACTGTCATTGAATGTAAAATAACGAAATCACGAGCGATCGCAATTGTTCTGTACGTATATCCGATAGGCGCGCGTTGCTACGGGACATGATAGTCGGCGGTTATACGTATCGTTATCTATCCAGAAGTGTTGTAGAAAGCGGCGCCGTCAGCGATGCTTTACATTGTTTTAACTTGAGTGCCGCACTCTCCGCTGTCCTCATCATTTTCAATTAGTCTGTAATAACCTGGGCGACATGTACTAGCCCCCCCCCCCCCCCCCCCCCGTCGAGTGAGTTATTCATTATTAAGCTCCTCTTCGCATTACGCGTTAATTAAAAATCCAAATAACGTAGTTGCCGCGAACCCGAAAATATACCCGACCTGGGCATCTTCAACGTTACAACTTTGCGTTTCGCTCGGTGTAAATTTCGCGAACGAATTGAGACGCGGAACTTCGGGGTAAAAAATATTTAACGACGAGGAAAAAAAAAAAAAAACGAAAAAAATTTCCCGCTCCTCGTCGCGCGAGGGATGCGAAGATACGCAACGTAATGATACACGTAATATCTTCGGTCGCGTTGAGTAGGTCGGTGGCGTTGATAAATTTGATTTGAATTATAGCGGGCATAACACGGCGCCGGGGAAGCGTAAGTCGATACTTGAATAGTTTGAACCGACATTAAGCTGGATTTAATGGGCAAAATTGACTCGGTAGATAGTCATTCGTAATCCACCAGTCTACCGGAGTCTTGAGATTGGATAATGGAATATTTGCATTTCAAATAAGATTAGCATAAGTAAACTACAGCGAGATCGATCGACCGTAACGGTCACTTGAAACGCGAGGTTCTCCGCTGTACGATCCATACCTACCGGCTACCTACGATCCGTCATCCGCGATGTCATCTGCGATCGTCGCGGCAAGTCTGACTACCGAATTTCTATCCGATTATTTTCATACCAAAAAAAAAAAAAAAAACACGCGAAATCAAACGGAATCCAGAGCGATTCGAATCGCGAAATTATTTAGCTTTTTCAGAATTAGCGACGTGAAAAATGTATTACATCTTCCGGCTGAAATCAAGCTACGCAAAGACGCAACGTAGCTCGGTGACCTACACCGCATTTTTCTTTTTCTATTCAACGTTTCTGTATCATCGCTGTTGGTACAGGGCGATGATATATATATATGGGTTTTAAGTGCGGACCTTAACTCGTAGGCATACAGGTGGGTATATCGTATCTATACGTAGGTGTACGTGAGTGAATATACCCATAGGGGTGGACTTGGAACGACATGATACCGTATTTACAGAGTTATTAGATCGCCGGTGCAATTCCCTGGTCAGCGTTATCGATCGCCGCATATTTACTTGATGAGTTACCGATGCGTTATGAACTTTGGATATATGGAGGCGAACGGGGAGCACGAAACGAAGAGTAAAGGAGGAGCCCAGGGGCGGCAAACGTCGAGTTTGGGGACCACGGGTAGGGCTGGGGTAAAAATAAAAAACTCTACGACGTCACATTTTCATTTTTTGTCTTCGGTCCTCTACCGCCCATTTCTCCTTTGATTTTTTTCTCACTTTTCGACCCCACTTTTCAACCGGTATAGTCGATAATTGGCGCGTACATTCAATCCGTTTCTGTTTCCTTCCTTTTTTTTTTGAAGAAAAATCGGAACTGGACTTGAGGAACTCGACGCAAGATGGTCGAGCGACTCGGCGTCGTGCCCCGAAAAACGGAAGCTCCGTTGGATGGTCCCGGAAAATCGTTTTCCGAGACTCCTAGGCAAAAAGAAAAAAAAAAAAAAGAACGGAGGAAAAAATTGATTCACTACTGCACCGAGCCACGCGATATAACCGCGGGAATAGCTCGCGGTTACAACGCGGTAGAATGTCTGCCTGGTATTTGCTTAATGCATAAGCAATTTCCGCAACGAGGCGCCGGAGACTCGGCGGTAGTGCAGGCGGTGCAGTCTCTAGCTCTAATAAACCACGCGTTCAGCCGACGTTAAACTATTGTCACCGAGCACTCAAAGCTTAACCTGATCCCCCGTCACCGGTATCGCGCCACGCGTTATTGTATGAATCCTCACGGTGCGGCGATCCCTCCTTTTTACCCCGCGTCGCTTCGAAATATCGCCGAAAAAAAATTTTTACGGACGACGAAAATATGAGTCGAAAATCTTGAGTCGAAGCAAGACGTACTGCGAAATATCGCACGAAACGAACGATCGGACGTTTGTATGGGCGACTGGTTATCATGCGGGTGAAAATCAGAGTAAAACTCCGTTCGGTATTTTTTTTTTTTTTTTTTGCTTTTGTATTATTCTCCCTGTTCGCCATCGGTCGCGCAGCACCGTCGAAGGGGTGGTACGAGGTCCGTTGTATAAACGCGCGAAAGTTGCGGGCATCGGAGGGAGCGGTTCAATGTTTTAATAGTCCCGTATTCCTGGACGGCGAAATTTGTCGAGGGTGAGGGAAATACGGGGAGAGAGGGCGAGAGACTCCCAAAAATGCGCATTAAAGCCCAACGTTGTTACGTTACAACGGTGGGACGTTAAAGTTTGTCGGGCGTGTATATTTCAACCCCGTGTCACGCCGCTCGACACGACACTGGGTTATACGGTGTCCCGCAAGGATGACGATCGATTTCACTTTACGACCTCAAATTGCTAACGGCAATGATTTTTCATTTTCTTTCTGCACAATTTTATTTTACCTTGTTTTTTTTTTTTTTTTTTTTTTTTCATTTTGTCTTTCATTTTTCCACAGTGATTTATTTCGGTCATTCATTTTTATTCAGCTTTGTTATTCCTTCGTTGGAAAAATGGCGGGATTTTTTTTTTTTTTTTTTTTGCAAAAAAATCAACAACCGACGGATACGTTGAATTCGCGTACGGGTACTTTTGAAATAGTTTTGTCTCTACGACGCGTTTCGCTCGGTGACTTCGACGTCTCAGTTTGGATTTTTTCGCCACTCGGTGCTTCTCTTTTCTCTGACCGCTCGCGAATCTCGTTCAAGCTCGTTTTCTCCACGAATAACGATAATTCCTGTAATTGCCAGCGCCTATTCGCGCGGGTGTCCGTTATACACGCGCTCCACTGTCCCCGCTGGTTATCGCTATCTCAGACGAGCTTGCGGCGTAAAGCTCGCACATAACTCAAGATGATTAACTCGCGAAACGTGCGTGACCAAGCCGAACGACTGTAACAAATTTATTCCTCGCCTTAATTCCCGTTCGTTTCATGACCACCTTTTCGCCACCGAACTCCAACCGCGTGTACTTATTTTTTTCCTCCCCTTATTCGCAGGACAGGATGTATATTTTCTCGCTAAGAAAAACAACGCGCGAAATTTTTCCCGTCATAAAGCCATTTGCGTATTAGGGAGGATTTGGAATCTCGCTAGCCTGAGTATAAGAGACGAGGGGACCGGAAACGATTTTACGTGGGCTTGGCCCGTCCCGCGTGCTCGGAATCATTTGTAACCCTGAAAACTTTCGACAGGCTGCCAAATCGCGTTCACTTACAAGGAATAATTATCCCCGGGGAGAATCTCGTGCCTGGTAAATTTCGCTGCACCTTAAGCCGTTCGTTCGTTTTCATTCTTTCCCGGCACCTCTGTGTGTATACATATACAGTGTACGGCAAATTTGCAGAATACCCGCGTTTCGCGACGCCTACGAATAGTTCGCACTCCGATGACACAGATACGGCGATTTACACCGTAGATATAATATATGTATACATGTATACTCTTGTCGTTAACGAACCGCGTATCGGCGATAATTAGTCGAACGATTAGCGACTCGGAGTTCAAATACGAAGTGTTTGTTTCGTTGAAATTATGCAATTCGACGAATATTTAAGTTTTGCGGTGAGCGTGAGTGGAAATGATAACTGCCAAAAAATGGCAGCTCACAAGTTCGGTGTTGCGTGCACCGTACAGTGGTAGTCGGGTTTATTTTAAACGTATCAGGTAAATGGAGATGTAATATTGTGGATAATTCTATTTTCGGTGTAGCCGCTAACGCCGCATATCGAGCTAAACCAACAGAAATATCAGCAGGAGAAATGTGTAAAAATAAAACATAAATAATATTTTATACAGAGCTGTGGAGGCGGGCGGCGGCTGCAGAGTTTCGCGTACAGAGGTATATACCTAACGCGAGGTTGAATATCATTTCCTATAATATACCGAACAACTATAATTCACGTATCCGAATAAACGTATAATATACACAGATTTATGACCGTTTAGTTAATGCCTAATGACGTATCGTTTTAAATATTTATCGAACGATTTTGCGAACCGCATACCATAAACGGGATTACGTGTTGTATATATATAGAATTCCCGCCCGCTCGTCATGCGAAATATCTCTTCGATCGTAATATTTATGGCGTAGCGCACCTGTAAACTCTCCCTGGGTTTTTTCTTTATTTATTTTTTTCTTCTCTGTACGGTAAATTTATTAGATTTCAGAACCGAAACTTACAACGGATGATGTCGCGACAATGCGAACGTGATTCCACAGGTAGCGTGGAACATACGCGTCGAACGACCGCAGCTCTCGCGATATCTCAATTTCGCTCGGTTTCCGGGCGTAAAATACGCGCCGAAGAGGGCAATGGGTGGTGGTGAGTAACGAGCTTATGTCTTGATTGAGGGGCCTTTATTTATCCAATCCGCGTGAATCCGCGCTGCGCCTCCGCAATACCACTCGTAAATAATAATTAATTATCGTCCGACCGAATCCGAATACGAGCGCACCGTACTACACAGTCGGTTGGTTCGACACAACTACGCGCATCTCGCGCATTTACGATACGTAACGGCCCGTGCATCCGTCTGAGATGGAAACAAAAAAAAAAAAAAAAAAACGATTTTTTCCTCTCCTTTCACGGCTCGAAGGGATTTGAAAAACCCCCCCCGCTATTTTTTATCGCCGATCATTTTTCTTCCGGATCTCCGGGCCGTTTCTCGTCTCCCGAACGCGACGTGTTATTGCGCGGCCTCATCGCACAGGTAATTCCGCGAGGAATTTTCAAAGTTATGCGACGCCGGGTGGGCCGCTTTTGGTTTTCACCGCGTTTTCCATACGTGCGTTTGATCGTCTGGCGGCGAGGGGTTGTCGTATCTCCTCTCGCGCTCCTACTTCTTGCGGCAGCTTGCAGTAAATTCTCGGCAAGCCCCGAGTAGTTCGTTGTACATAAAATCTGCCGCCGCAAACGCATTGAGATTCGAGGTGCGTGAAGCCTACGTAACCGCGCGGGCACCCCGCCTCCCTCTTGTTACGAGTATATACGTATATGTATATATATATATACCTATACGCCGGGGCTTCTGCCAGCAGAAACGGCGGCGGAGCTTTCGCGGGAAGATATCTGCGGAGGGTCCCGTAGGAGATCCTGGAGGGTCCTCGAGGGCGACCGGACCGCGCAAGGTGAGGGGATGGCGGGAGTGCGTCACGAACAGCCTTATCTCTTTCTCTCATTTTTCTCTGCCCTTCCTTTTCGCCGCACGTTTCGCCCGTTCTCTCTATAAGCGTCTCGCGTGTCTGTGATTTCTCGTTTGCTCTCGATCGCAACCGAATTTTCGCTTCACCTTGCTACGAACTTCTCTCCAGAGAATGCTGAACGAAAGTGAGAGGAGCTCGCTTCTCTGCAATTTTCAAAAACAACCGACGTCCGACGAATGCGAGGTTTACATATATATATATACGTATACGAGAACTTTTTTCGCCTCTCTTTTTCACCTCGAAACGCTTTAGTCCCGACTTCTGTCGTGGAATAAAATAAGAATACCGTAGTGAATTATTTTTCTGGGCGAAAACGAAAAAAAAAAAAGAACGCTTCCAATTGGAAGTAACATGGAAATTGTACGATATAAGTTCGCAGGTGCGGTAAAATTTTGACGTAAAAGTTACATGAATATCTGTAAAAAGACGCCTCTACAGTTCCGAGACCGCTGCAACTGCGGCGTTTCGTTTTCGTTCGAAAGCTCGCGACGTTACGTAGCCGCGATAAGTTTGGGAGATAATAGGAATAGTTGAAAACCGGTGGGGGAGGGCAAGGGATGCTGCGACAGATTGCTTCGGATCGCAACTCCACGTATATAGTTTGGGCAATGCAGTCGTGCGAATTTCGCGTGCGAAATACAAACACCAAAAGTAGGTAGATTACCGTCGTCGATGGAAGGGGTGGATATTGCGAAGGTTATACAATCTGATTGCGGGTTGCGTTTCGCTAGTAGTCAAAGATCGTTTCAATAGAAATTTCATTTGCGTCGATCGAAATCGTCGGCGTAGGCAAACGACTTTTTGGCAAATCTCTCTTTGGAGAATCTCTGTTGCGCGTAGGAGGTGTATATATATAAACGTATAGGTATACGGCATAGGTATATACCTATACGACAGGAAGGAGACCCGAGGGGCAAAAGCTCGCGCGAAAGAGCGAGGAGAACGGGGCAACGAAGGTGAAGAGAGGGAGATAGGACGAGTAGTAGAGACGGAGCGAGGTTCTTGCACTGTCAATAACACTCCCTCGGGGCGTGATAGATTGGCCCACCCTTACCTTACCCTTGCTCTCGCCCTTAGCCTTACCCTCACCATCCAGCCGCCATTTATCTCGTTTTTGTCCCTCACTTTCGTTTCGCGACCACCGAGAATGTTTACTCTCTCCTTTTCTCTCTCCTTTCCTTCTTTTTTACGTATATACTTCCATCTTTCTTATTCTCGCTCACTTTCGCCGCTACACTCGGTCGGAAAAAAGCTGGCCGACAAAAATAGAGAGTGGGGAAAAGAAAAAAAAAAAAAAAACGGGCTAGTTCGGTCTCGGCGATCATCTTACCGCGGCGAATCTTCCGTGTGATTCTCCGTTGTTAAGTGGCGCGGGTTTTCGTTCTGATTTCTTTTTTTTTCTTTTTTTTTTTCTTTTTATTCCGCGTTCGAATCGCGAACCGAAATCCCTGCCTAATCGCTAAATGTATAGCGCTCACAGTCGTCGGTCAACGAGAGCGTTTTCCAGCTTTCAACAACCGGAAATATTCGTCGAATACACGAAGGCGATGAAAAATTAGCGAAGCGGAATCTGCATGATGCCGTTGTACGCCTTAGCGATAAAGCTGCTGCAGCAGGAGCTCGTCAAAGTTATATCGATAGGGGCAATAAGAAGGGAGCGGAATGGAAGAAAGCTATATCGGCGCGTCGATGATACAAAAAAAGAGCGATCGGCGATAAAGAAGAAGTCCTGCAGCGCTGAGTTTTATTCCCCTTCGAAAGCCACGCTTTAATTCAATCACCGTTTGAAAAAAACTTGATCCAAAAGTTTTTGTTTCAAGTTTCATTGTGTGTGTATATATATATATCTATACCCGATAAGTTAAACTATAAACTCGATAAGAGAAGAGAAAAGTTTTTCAATCGACAATTTCTGGGGTAGCTACCTTGAGTGCCGTGATTGACAGGTTAATTATGAGCCGTGAAAAACATCGATCTCACTTTTCGTATAAATTACAAGTTCAAACTTTTCGGAACTATACATCTAGCTCGTGCCAGGCTATCGTTGTATAGCCAGATTCAACCTTGTTCTCCGCGTCTTTTTCAGTCTCTCGAGGCCGAAACGCACACGTCCGATGCCCGGTAGGATCGACTCCGAAAATCAAAGCCCACGGACCACCCCCCTGGAGATTGCGGTAGAAAAAAATTCCCCGTCTCTCTTCGTAACCGTGGGTATAAGTATATATACAGCGTACGTTCGGGGGGATCTAGAGTCTGGGGCGTTCAACAAATCCTTTCAATTCTTCTATTGGCCAATTAATGATTCCGAATATAGTATATACATATGTATGTATATATATAGAGAGAAACTGTGCAGTGCAGTACGGCATTGAACGGAAAGAACATTGCAGGATGTACAAAGGTGCCGGTGAAACTTCCCGGAACAACTTGTTAATTGGAAATTCATGGGATTATCGAATAAAGTTGTGCTCCTCCCCCATCCCCATTCCGCTTCTCCGCCCCCGTTCTCGTCTCGACATTTAACCTCGTTCTTCCACGGTCTGAAGGTAGGTATTCGATAGTTTTCGAAGAAGCGCGGCAGTAAACGGCGATCGTTTAACATGTGTCGGTAAAAAGTTGAAAAGTTTTGTCACGAATCGGTCGACAGGTGATTCGTTCGAACTCCGGTGGGTGGATCGCTCGATTTCATACACCGCGGTATGGGAATTAATATCAAAACGGGTTAAGCTCGACGGAAAGTAAGATACCGGGTGGAAACGCTACAATGTTGGTACACAGCCCGAGAAATTGCTTGTTACCAGTTCCTGAATAATTCAAGTTCTCAATCTCACGGTAAACCACTCAGAGTATCTCGGGCGACATATTCAACTAGTGTCAGCCTCCACTTTCGCATCCGCGCCTTGCCGGGGCCACGACTCTTCCGCCCTCCGCCCCCCCCCCCCCCCCCCCCCAGCCTCGGGTTTCAGAGTTCCCGGGTCATCCCCTTTTAACGGGCTTCTCCTCCACCTCCGAGTGAAGTTTTCGCACCCAAGTCAACTCCGCACAGTCAAAACTAGGAGAACACAGAGAGAGAGAAAGAGAGAGAGAGGGAGAAGGAGGGAGAGGGACATTTTCGCAACGCTTCGGGAGCCGCGTCACCCGCTTGAGACTCATACGAAGTTCAAACGCACGACAATAATCTCCGCGTAATTGGCCGGTCCAAGGAAGGTCGCTGATGCCTGCTGTCTGGTTTCAGGATTTCGCTGCCTCGTGCTCGTCCTAAGATTAACCAAGGACTCGCAAGATTAAGCAGTTAATTGCCTTCCGTCGCTACTACACCCGCACCAACGGGGTCCTCCCCCCCCCCGCCCTCTTCCTCCCGACGTCCTCCTCTTCCTCTTCCTTCTCCTCTGCCCTTCGCCCCTCGCCCGTATTCCCCCCCTATTTCCATCCGAAATATCTCTGGAGCTGCGTCGAACGAACGTCGCCTAGACCACGACCTTTCCTTTCCTGGGGTGGGTCAGCCACGGTAGCTATCTCTCTGATGCTCGAGCACGGTCCGATTTGGTTAATTAGGGGTCACTCGCTAAGCCCCCGGAAGACTTATCCCGTCGAGAAATCTTCTGACTTAAGAGGTTGACCTACCGGCGCAACCCTACCGACGTGCTTTATATATCCTCTGCATCCATCCCCCGATTTCAGATAACATTCTTATCTACAGATTAACCGAATTTATTACCCTCCGAATAACGTCACCGCGACGACTCGACGAACGTCTCTTCGCAAGGTTAAGCCCGGAATTCAGTTCTTCTTATTTTTTTTTCTCTTCAGGCAGGCGGGACTTTCGGTGAATTCCGATGACACAACGATTTGAAAAATCTCGCGTCTCTTCTTCACCCCGAACAAAACGGACGCGGGGATATTAAGGTGAGTCCTTTCGGTGGATCCGCGAGTGGATTTCGCGTCGTGATTTCCTGTCCGGCGTACGTCTCGATCGGGTGAGATTTGCCTAAGCGAAGTGGTGCGGATATTGGGGCGTAGGGATGAGAAAAATGAAAAAAAAAAATAAAAAAAAATAGGGGGAGTTGCGAAGAAGGAAGTAGGAAGGAAGAAGGTTTGAGTCGGGTTTCGCGGGTCTGACAGCGGCTAGCCTTCGGGAGGCAGGTTATGGAAGATGAACCAAGGGGAGGACCGGTCAAGAGGGACTCGGGATTGTTATTATATCACTCGGACGTTCCGCGGCGATAGCCGTCGCCGTCGAGACGTCTCGCATCCCACCGTATCCAAATTCAATAAGAAAAAGCTTCGATGATACGTCGAGGAAATTCGGTGGATGATTTTTCGTTCGGTGATACGAATGCGTGTCGAAAAATTGAACCGACGAATTAAAACGCGTATTCGAGTAGAGGTATCTTTTGACGAGCGCGTTTTTCTTCGTCATTATTTTTCGTTTCCTTCCGCCTTCTTTTTCGCCGAACGACGTACACGCGTTATTCGTCTCATCCAGATCTCGCAGTATCTCTCAATTTCGGGCAGTTCTCATGAATACGAAAGTCGGTTCGGTATTCGTGCGATCTCCACGTAGCGGTAGGGAGAAACGCGAAGATAACGCGTTGTTGCGCAGGATACGATATTACGGTTTATCGGGCGTGTATACGTGTACAAACACACAACGATAAAGAGGAGCGACGCTGGAGAATATTTATAAATTGACTATTTCTTTTCATTATACCGACGTGCCTCCCTTCAAATATCATACCCGCTCACCTGACGCAGTTGAAGGGCGAAAAATGAACGGCGAGACAAAAAGAAACGGCGTTACGCTCGCCCCGCGAATCGAGGGGACGCCTAGACGCTGTACGGCGTTACAACCACCGGAGATAAACGCCCGAATTAAACGAGACAAAATGGTTTCGTCGTTACCCCGGCTTGTCACCAAAGACATAAAATATAGCCGTACCTACTCTAAAGGGAGGACTGTTTATTTGCTCCAGACGTTTCGCGGTACATATGTACAACGTATATATATATATTACGTTATATAAAGAAGATAGGTTGTTTCGGACTACGTTATACGTTGCAAAAAGAAAAAAAAAAGGAAAAATAGCCAAGAAATAGAGAGAAAAAAAGGCATCGTCGATCAAAATTTCTCCGTGAGCTCTAAACCCCGGGGGCGAACGAAGGTCGAGGGATTAGCACGCACCTCGGCTTTCGGATACGTATGGAGGGCACGAGGTATAAAGCAAACAGAGTAAAGAGCAAAGAGCAAAGAGCAATATAGCGGGTCGTCGTATAGGTGGGTATTTTCGAAGCGAGGGGAACGAGGAGATCCCCGGTATAATGTTACCCAGCCGTTGCAATCCGCATGTGACATTTACTATCAATTTACGAGGGTACAGACCGTTAACCCCAACCTGCATAAACCGTGGCAAGGAGGTCGCGCGGAGTAGGGTTCGAAGTCGCGTTGCACCGTCGAAGGGATATATGTATATAAGAAGGGCGGTTGGTTCGCGGCTAAGGTACACGGTATATTGTAAGCGTACGACGACCGTACGCTACGAATTATGCGGGAAGATTATCGATTCGAGGTTAGCGAAATTTTTGTGCATCAGCTCCGGTTTTATCGTCATCGAATTCCCATGCAAATGATATTGATCTACCTTACCAATTGGATCGAAACCGATCGGCTATATCGTCGAACAGAGACGAGGATCGGTAACTGATATTGTACGCTCACCTGAAAGCAGAAAATCGTAAGAAACCGTTAAGTTCGTGTGAATTGCGAATACAATCGACGAACGTGGAAAAGATTTCGATAATTAAATATTAATCGTAAACGTTCGTCGAGTTCGGTGAATGTAGGGAATACCTAATAACGATATAGTTGGATATAACGTAGATATAGATCGAGGGAATGGGATATATATATATATATATATGTACAGGGTGTGTTCGGGATGTGAGTACCGAAGGGAAGGGCAGTGTGTTCCAGTTTCGCGCGAAGTAATCCGTCCGATTACTTTACGCTTAAATATTTATCCGGCTGCATTAGGGAAACATGAGCAGTCTCTATGCATGGGAGCGAAGCACGTGGGATCTGGTGTTCGAGGCGAGTATACTCCCCGGTAACCAGAGGAGGTGTAGGCACACGGAGATAGGTGGGTGTATACGTACGGATATAGGGCGGACCGGGGGATCCCCTTAACCGGGCCTAGAGTATCCCGCAAGAAGCGGGGAATCGGAATTCGCGAAAATTCGCTAAATCAGTCCGGTCGCATTTACAAGGTCCCCGTGCGACGATCGCGGTTGAATATATACGTATAGGTACGATATCCAGTGGAATTTCGAATATCGCGTTTCGAAACCGCATTCGCTAGATGCGGGGTCCGCTTTCACCCACCCCCGCCCTCACCCCCAACCCCCGTTACCAACGTCTGGCGCGTTCGTCGCTCGATTGAAAATCCGGATGAATTAATCGATGAATAAAGTAGCCGCTTCGCACTCGATATTCAAACGGCTATGACATCGCAACGAACACTGTGGGGTTATACCACGGCAAATGTCACTGCCGGGTATTCAAATCGTTTCGGAATTTGTCAAAGATTCTATTTTCGATATTACCGCGCGATCAATCCTCCCGTAACACATTCACCCAATTTAATCTCCTGCAAATCCCTACCACCTCAAATTCCCCCGCACCGCCTCCCGCCTCTCACCCCAACCCCGTGGAGTCCTGCCCATCCCTCGATCCCGCTATGATGCAATAAAAGTCTCAACCGCTCGGTATACATTATGCACATATACCTATATACGTACACGTATACGCCGCATTTGCATGTGTACGTATGCACGGTGTGTACGTATGTACGCGGTTCCAATTCCAGTTAACCTTTCCCACTCGAGTTAGTTTGACCTCTTTAACTCGAGGTTAATCGTCCAAAGTAGAGAACCAGCTTATGTACTACTCCACATGTATGAGCGACTTTAATACATAGATTTAAACGTCGTCCGAAACTCGGTCTTCAATTAAGGTGCGGCCACGTCGATTGGGATGCGGATGCGAATGGGAATCGCTGGGTATACCTGTTTCTATTTTTACATAAAAATCGAAATAAGTGAATAAATAAATGGCTAAAATTTTCTGTCGCGCTTTTTTCGAGAAAGGAAATTGCGACGAATATATATTGCTAACCGCTGCAACAAATCGGCAGTCGTCGAGGAGAAGAGGTGGGCGAAAGGGGGAAGGGGGATGGGGGGGTGAATGAATCCGTGCAGAGCATGAGGACGAACCGTGTGAGCGCATCGGAGCAACGATACCGAAGGTGGGTCGGTGGGTTGGGGGATGACGGGGGGGGGGGGGGGGGGGGGAGAACTAGGTGGTCGCGCAATTTTACGCTTGCCCAGTTACAAAAACCATTCGCGCTCGAGTGATCGCGTTCGAAAAGTCCCGCGGGCCACGTGGGCAGTTTTCAACCGGATCGAAACGATCAGGTAGATCCTAGCCGCGGTCACCGACGTCCCGTCGATCAGACGTAACGCAATTTCCGCAGATGTATACGCGGGGTAAAATCATGCGGACGTCGTTTTGCCTGAAAAAGTATACCCGCGAACGATTTGGAAAATACAATCGACGCGCCGTCCGTTCCGACCAATCCACGAAATTCGAACCCGTGCCCATGATTTATACGGACGGAAGCGAAACGACATAACGTCCTCCGATGTGCCCGATCGAAAGCGTAACAACGTGGATGATCTATATAAATTAGATAAAACTTGCCGAAGAGAAAAGAATGAATGATTACATCGGAACGGAATAAATTTGGGAAGTGATAGATTATTATAAATGAAATTACAAAAAAAAGAAAAAAAAAAAAACCTCAAAGAAAGCCCGGTATATCGAGTCCGCAATGGCGCGACTCGGTGTATGCTGGTGCTGCTGGTGGCCTATTTGTAATCTAATAGCACCGGCGCAATTAATTTCACCGCGGGACTCATAATGAACCGCAATCAATCACGAGGCTAGTTATGCCCCGGTGTGGCTGAAATCGTAAATAAAAAATGATAATAATGGATAGAAGGGAACCGAAATAGAAAAAAAAAAGAACAGAAAGAGAGAAAAATTAAATCAAAATAAAAACCGACCGAAAAAACAAAAGCAAATTGAGCAAAAAGGTTAAATAAATTAGAAAAATTAGCATTCGAAACAAAACGATATAACGAAATAGAAACGCCGGCGAGCGCCGGGCGTAGGGATGGTAATTAATTTCAATAAGATTATTAATCGCAATAATTATAATTTACATACGCATTTTGAGGTGGGCTGTATTAATTTTAATTAGCGGTCGACTACCGGTCCCGCTGATACCGTGGCAAATGTTCAGCCACGTTTTCATCCGTACCCATGCGATATGTATTTATTCATATCCAAAGCGGCTGTTGAATGAATTTGGGTGATTATCATAACCGATTGTATAATCATTCAGTTGTATTTTCAATTTCCCCATCGGTGCGACCAGATTGGCAAAAGTAACGGCGCCGTTGGACCAGAAGCTTTATATTTTCCACCGCGCTCACTCGGTCGCCAGGATTTTCCGATTAATTTCGCGGATTCTTGGCGACAGGCTCGAGAGCCGGTTACGTCGAATGATATTCAAGGGGTCAAGGAGTCCCGGATGACGGACGAAACTCGATTCTAACGAAGATTACAGCCTTGGTACCGAATCGACGTGACTAATTATACACACAGCGGAGTTTCGAATGAATGAGAGATCCGAGAATGAATCGGCGGGATGAAGAAACCGAGGAAGTAGATAACGGTCGCCGAGTTTCGAGGTAAAAGGTTTCCTAACCGTGACTTACGCGTAACCTTGAGAAAAGCCCTGGATACAAATTCAAAACACAAAGCCTAGGCGCCGCGCGAGTATAGCTGCGCGGTCAACCGTTGACCCGCAAAGGGTACAACCGGGACGAGAAGAGTAGCACGACAACCTTGCGATCTACGTACGGACGTACATCGCAGCTAGGGGGGGGGGAGGGTGAGAGGGAGGGAGGGATGGACAGCTGAGAAAATGAAGACGGAGAGACGAGAGGAGAGCGGAGAGCGGAGAACCCTGGCCGTAGGCATTCCCCGGCACGACCGCTCCGCCGGATTAGCATGTGAAAGAAGAGCGCTCGGCGTCCGCGCTCCCGCTACCCTCGGTCACGTCTTGCTCCGGGGGTTTCGACAAAAGGGGGTTTTCTCACCGGGAAGATGAAGAGGTGTTGAGAGGGTTGGAGAAAAGAAAAAAAAACAAAAAAACAAGGAGAACACGTAAATATATGTTAATTTGATGACTCTTTTGCCTTGCTTTTCTCCGTCCGGAGGACCGCGTTTAAGTCGTGAATTCTGCAGGGAAACGGCGACTCGGAGATTCGGGGTGTCGAATTCCGGACGACGGTGAACCGAGGAGTGGAGAAAAATTAGTTTCGCTCTATAAATCCTGGTTTCTCGATTTTTGTCCGTATCGGAGAAATAAACGGTGGATCTATTTTTCCCATCTTTTTATCATTCCTTTCGACATATAGACACGCAGCTGGATATAACGGTTGATACTTAGTACCGCCTCGACGCTGCAGCTCTGCGGAGAATTGGTGATAAAGTTTCGTTCGGTCGGTATACGTATGTACGTACGTACGAATCGTCGGCTACATACCGGGATTGAAAGAGACGCGTCGGTGGATGTGCTAAGGAAGGAAAATGTTAGGTGAGGTACACTCGCTTTTGCACAAGAAATGCATTTTGCCTGGGTGGAGAAGCGGGCGAGCGCGCGCGCGCGCTCGCGTTTAAATTCCGATATATATGTACTTGAATTTCCATCGTTCGTTGTGCGCGCGAAGGGAAAAGAGGAAAAAGGGACGCGGAGGCGGAGGCGGAGGCGGGAGGCGGGAGGAAGGGGAGGGCGGAAGAAGCACCGAAGAACCGGGGGTCCACCCGGCCGTGGCCGCGTGCAGAGCGTTTCACATGGTAATCCACTCATGAATATCCTCAAAGGACTGGCTGCGCTCGTACAACTACCTGCTCTCCGTACACGCATACGTACTATACTGTAGATACGTGTACGTACATGACTCGTGTACATATACAAGTCCCACTTGTATTCGCACATACTCATTTCGGCAGATACAAGGTACATTTTATGTATACAAGTATGTGCCATGGATATATATGTGTATAGGAATAAACGAAAGGTATACCGGAAAGACGCAACACGGTTTGAGAAAAAAGGTTCAGGCCAATTGGCAAAGGACCGAGTGAAAGAGGCTGACATTTTTTTTTTTCAAAACGATTTCCGCAACAAACGCTCCGCTGTATTTTTGGCACTGAATATTTTCTATTTTAAGTTGCACGGCTTGGTTACCGCGATAAAATGACCTTCGCCGTTCTACCTAATCCACCTTCGTTACTTTTCTCTTACTCTCATCTCCCATTCGAGTGCGGAGAGAGTATAAACCCCTAAATGGCCGAGTTCCGAGAGGGGAAAAGATTTTGGAACAAGTTCCGGAACGAATCTCGGGATTTAAATAAATCGAAAAATCTCTCAATATCTATTCAATGAATAGGAATGACGTACCTTTACGCGAAGCTTTCTTCCCCTCAAACTACCTCGAAGCTTCTGTCATCCCGATCGTGTCGTTTACCCCCTAATCCTGAAATCACGAAGCTCGTGACCCCGTGATATTCCGCGCCTACGACGCGAACTTACGACATTCACCTGTTTTTCCGTGTCCTCGAACGATTCCAGTCCGATCGTTCGAAGTAAAAAATGAACTTTTCTCCCATACGGTGGTGAACGACGGACCGTCGATAAGGGTGCGGTCCATTCGGTACGTCTACCTTATTAATATGCATTAGACCAGGTCGGCTCTCTGCTGTGACAAGACTCGTTCACTCTATTCCTCGCCGAGTCTACTTGTTTCGATGACCCGATTGGTCGTCGTCGCTTGTTTTTTTTTTCTTTTTTTTCGTTTCAGAGTCGGTCCGTAACGTCGAGACACGCTTTCCTTTCGCCCTTTTTCAAGAGGAACCGGCGAAGAGAGGAGACGACGGTAAGTAAGTATAAGTAAGTCGCGGGGATCGCCGTTCTTCGCAAGTTTCTCGTTGATCTCGTGATCCTCGGAAGGAACCGAATCGTCCGCGAAAGCAACGGAGCGGATTAAGCGAGCGGGGAATCCCTTGATCACCGGGACTTTCTTTGTCGGGCGTGATTGAAACCTTCGGCTCGTTGATCATCCCCATTCCAATTCCCCGCCCGCATCCCCATCACCGCGTCAACGTCACCGTTACCTCCCAGTAAACCGAGAGATTCGCTTCACTCGTGGAAGAAGATATCACCCTTGCTCCGGGCGGCGGAGCAGCCGGCGGAGTAGTTGAGGACCGCCGCCACCCTTATTAATATGCATTAGACAACTCGGGGCCGACTTACCCACTCATTGTCCTCCGAAGCCCCGCCACACCGTCGTTCTTCACTACTCAGTTTTCCTGCTCGATTGCCGCCTTTGCTGCTGGTTCTCCTATACCTGCTACACCGAGGGTTCGATCCTAACCGCCACCAATTTGCGGGCGAAAAAGTTTGATTACTTTTTCGCACCCCGCGTCTCTCCTCTTTCTTTCTTTCTCTCTTTTTTTTTTTGCTTTGTTTTCTCTCCAACGAGAAAGGTAGGAATAAGAGCAAACGTAAGAGCGGTGCCCACCAGCGGTGCGATCTTCTCGCCGTAGCCATATCTTCGCACCATCCTGGATGACTTTCTTCCAAGTTCTCAGGGGTCTCTTCGATACGTTTCGTTTTTTAGGGGCCCATCGTCGGGTGAGAATCGGTACCGCGCTTGGTTTAAGTTTCTGTCCCGTGCGTCGGCGAGTCCGCTGTACCGAGGCAAATTAGAAAATGGAATCCGCCGTACGACACGCTCTCGACCATATCGTTTCTGGCTAACAAATTCTTCCCTCCGATATCCTCCGTCCGAATCCATTCGGATGGCATCGTCGCATCGGTCGTGTAGTAAAAAAAAAAAAGGTTCGCCAGATTAAACCATTGGAAGAGACCGGGACAGCCGGCAGCTAGCTACTATATACCTTCGATAGTTCGACGGTGAGTCCGGGGGAGGTCAGGATCCTCGGACCAATCACTTTATCTATCCGTCCGAGTAGAAGACCGACCCCTGTACGCTCACCGCGGGAGCCTAATCCGTGACCAGAGATAGGACTCCGCGGCTATCTCAAATATATATATATATACATATATACATCCAGCTCATTCTACTCTCTGACTTTTACTCCGACGCTATACGTTATATATACGCCGTCGGTGTTTCCTTTTTTTTTTTCTTTTCTTCTTTTTTTCTTTTTTTCTTTTTCTAGAAGCAACAATGATCGGAGAACTCGGGTACACCTCTGGTCTCGTGGGGAATGCCGTTGCTGCTGTTGCTTTTGCCGCTATACTCTCCCGCTGTTTCCCGAAAGATAAATAAGATTTTAAGCGTTCTCTCAATATTGCCGGCTCCAGTTCCTTCCGGCTGTGAGTTTCGCCGTCGTCTACGCCGTTCGAGTCTCACTCTCTCTCTCTCTCTCTCTCTCGCGGAGTTTGACGTCGCTCCGACTTTTACCTCGGGCCCCGTGTCCCCCATCCATCCCCCATCCCCCTTCCGTCACGAGAGCGTCGCATCGGGGCGCAAACGAGGCGGACAATTTTTCCATCCAATTTTTGGAGTTTTCCAGTTCTATCGCCCGTGTCAATCACCGAGTCCCCCCGAGCCATTCGGACAGAACGGACAATCGGGACAATTTTGCGACTCGGTAAATTCCGACCCGCTCAACGGACCGACGTACGTACCGTACCGTACGTCGTCGGGTTATACCAACGTCTGCCGGAATTACTGTAGCATAGATATGTTGGATATGTCTGCAGGGGGGGGGGGGGGCTGTAGGGACCACCGACCCACACCCCGCTCGGCTCGATTCGTCGCTAGACGTACAGTGAAAATTGCTCGAGACCTGCTTGGCAATATGAAGGAGCAAGTGACCTTACTACTTCGAGTCCCGTACCTCACCCGCATGCATGTGTACGGCGTCTACCTTCCTAGGTACGTACGTACGTACGTACGTGGCAGCCATTTACCATTTACCGTTTTATACCTAGCTAGACGAGGAGGAGGCGAGGTGCTACGCCGGGAGAATTCTTGACTCCGCGTACCGCTCTCTCCTCTTATTCTCCCGCCGGATTAGGCAGGGAGGGGGGAGGGGGGTAAAGAGTGCCGCGACACATGGCACATAGAATATGGCACATGCCACGTGTTATACGGCGTACGGCACGTGACAGGAGCGGGCGGCGGCACCGCGGCATCGCCCCAACCTCTTTCGTTGGAACCTAGGAGGGAAGAAGAGAGATTGGGAGTCTAGGGCAACGCTACCGCGATATAGAAACGGGAGAAGTAAGTATAAGGAAGGTGTAAAGGAAGGAGAATGAAATAAAATAGAGTGCAAGGATGAGGTAAAAGAATATGTGAAATATAAACCGGGGTGCGATGAGAACGGGGTTCTTTCCCGATTAGGTAACCTCGAGGATTCTTGTTTTCCGTGAACAGAAAAAAAAAAAAAAAACGAAAAACGAAAAACGAAAAAAACGTTGTCAGCTCCGTGGTGTATCGACTCCGCGAGCTGCTGACTCCCATGCAAAGAAATTGAAAGGACCGGAAGAGAAAAATGGGCAGAGAGTAACGGGGCGATAAACGGCGTGGCAAAAAAAAAAACAAAAAGCCTGTAGTTCATCTTGAACACCCCAAAGTGGAAGAAGACGGAACGGCAACTTTGGATTTGGCTTGAGGTTCCGACGGCTCGGGGACTCCCTTAGTTGCAGGAAGCCGTGGAAATGGTTGTTTAGGGTCGTTTAGAAGCCATAAATACGTTCGCCGGTATCCCAACAGTCATCCGTCGTCCTTAGGGTGGTTTATACGCGTGTTAGCCGTAGCTCGGGCGTTGCAGGTGGTCGTGCGTTCACACGTGCGTCTACGACTCCGATGGTAGGAAGATGGAAAAGCGTCATCCGACCGATCCGGAAAGCGCACTGGATCGCGACGGACAATCCCCGGGTCGGTAGCTACGTCGATCCCTATAAGTTTTCAGAAGGACGGTTCTCCACGTAATTTGACGCGTTCGATAAATTTAACAAGCGACGCCTACCTATACGGGGTCAAAGGGTGGGCGGGTGGTAGAGGAAGGAAGAAAAGTGTCCGGGCTACGTGCCAGAGGCGGGCGTACGGTGAGGCGCGGTGGAATAAAGTGAGCGGGAGGGGTGGCGAGCTGCATACAGCGACACCATTACGTCCAGAAATTCCGGTGTAGAGTATCTCCGGGGAGCGAATGTCCCCGAGTATCCCGTCGTCCGCTTGGTAATATCGTCGTCCACCACCCGGAGCATCGTCGTTAAGAGCCATCGCGAGATCTCCGTTCTTCTACTCGAAACCTGACGGCCGAAAAGGAAACGCTACCTTTCGAGGGAAAGCGGTACGGACCGAATGGTAAACCAGCGAACGAAGAATGAGAAGAAGATCTCCCATTCAATCTCTGAGGTGGTAATACGATTGAAACGTAGGAAAATACCGGATACGGACCAACGAATCTCAACCTCGGTCCACCGTACCAACGCCCACCGCATCGAGCCACGTTCTCCGTAAATCGATTGTTGACCACTGTACGTACGTACGACATAGGTGGTACAGCGATACCGGGGTATTAAAAAGAATCCGAAGTTGGTTTATAGTCGCATTATGACTTTCGGTTGTGTGCGTATACCTTGATAACAACAGTGAATTAGATACCCTGGTTCGTTGAGAAAATTGTCATCCGGCGTAAGCTGGTAGGTGATTCTCATCGTCGGTAGCTCCGACGTACCTCATCTGTACGGTAGGAGATCTGGAGAGCGATAAATTCGCGACGTAGTATACAGGAAATGCTCGGGGCGGATACGAACGTTTTGCATCTCGCGTCTCACGTAGGTCGCTCGCGGTTAGGTGAACGCTGGCAGAGGTCACGCGCAATTACACACGTCGTTGGACTGGTACGCGGGTAATCGCGATGTCAGTTTAATTGGCTGTACGCGAAATTCTCGATGATGCGGTAGGAGGATGTAAAGAATTGTCTTTCGTACGGTGGCGGCAATATTCTACGTCGATGGCGGATATGAAGTCGTGGCGTGGCGCGGCTCTCCACGATCGAAAAATAACATTTGGTTTTCCCGTTCGTCATCCCATGTAATTGTCCGATACCTATCGCTGGTACGGGGAGCACCGCCGCGTGTACATGTATACGTAGGACACTTGGCCAATTTCACGGCTCTCAAGTTTGAGAGCGGAACGGACGTCGCGGGCCACGGTATAGAAGTAGAGTTACGGCATTGTGGTTTTCAAAGGCACGTCGCGTAACAGCTTGGACAAAACTAGCGGTGATGGATGCAGATGGAACGTGGAACGGGACGAGTGGTATGTGTACGCATTCGTTCGCCTACCTGAGTTCCGAGTACCCCGCCGATTGCTTCGCCAAATTAATATCGTCAATTTAGCGAACGATACCGCTCAACTAACGTCATAAATCACAACCGCGATCGTACTTTTCCTCATATTTCTACGCAAAAAAAAATAAAAAAAAAAAAAAATTATTTCGCTTTGTTACTTCGTTTCGTCCCTTTTTTTTCCAAAACCCGTTCACTACGAGCCCTCGAAAATTATACAATTTCAATCGTTGATTTCCCGTAGGTGACAGCATTTGACCCCAGGATTCCGAGAAAATAATTGTCCTTTCGAAGGTTGTAAAAAATCACCCCCTAACGTGACGCCCGTTTTCGGGAATGATTTCGACCAGGAGAAATATGAAAGAAAAAGACAGAGAAGACGAGAAGAGTAAAAAGGCGGTTGCGATTACTGGACGTTGGATGTTTGCAGAAGTCATCGTTAATTTCGATTCGCGAAATTCGTAGGTTTGCAGGGGCCCTGGAATCGATGAATTATCTTCGTTCTGACGGGCAGCAGTGACCACCGGATGAGACAACAATCGGATTATTACGGAGAGCGCGCATACCGCTCGGCTCCGACCGCAAACGTGTACGTACAAGCGAGTGTACATATCACGTGCGTGCACAATTCGAAACCCCCCCTCAGTCCCCCCGCCCGCCCCCAGCCATCGCTTATGCACTTGCCCGGGTACCTACATGCAGCCCGATCATAATACCATCGCGTCACGAGTGGGCAATTTGTCACGTGCATTGCTTATTAGACGATACACAAATGTAACGGTATTTCGCTCGTCACGTACAGGGTGTACGCGTAACAAAGGGTAACGCGCGAGTGTTCGATAACATTGGCAAATTTCGTCGGAATTTTTATCGTCAAAAGACGCCGCGAATTTCGCGAACACGACGGAGAATCTCGGTTCGGGGAGAGAGAGTCTGCCGCGATTTTGGGCCGCGTAGCGGAGAGGGATTTATTTTTAAAGTAGGGGTGCGACTGACAGGTGGGCGTGACCAGGCAAAGTACCTTGCTCTAACAACGTCCGTTCCCGGGTTCTAATGCCGCGGTGGATAACAGGCTAGCCGCTAGCTTCCCCGAGTTCTTGCTCCTTTTTTTTTTTTCTAACGCTCTTTACCCCGTTATTGGAGGAAGTGCGTCGGCTCGGTCGAGGGTGTGGCGATATACCGGCTCGCGGTTACCGCGTCACCCATTATATTTCGACCCCGCACCACCCCACCCCCCCCCCCCCCCCCCAACCCCCCTTTGGCGTAACGATGAAAGAAGAGACCGGAAATAGCCCACAGATTTTCAGCTTAACGTCCGACGGGCAGCGGCAAGCGACTAAGTAAGTGGCCGTCTAATTTTATCCTTCAACGGTCTATAAGTAAGCAGATTATACCCCGCGAGTCTTATCGCTTTCGTTGCGATAGATAATTTTTCTGTTTTTTTTTTCTTGTTTTCTTGTTTTCGTAGTATCGTGCGAAAGCTACTCGCCATTCGGAGAGTCTTTAAAAACACCCAGTACAAACATTCACGTTAAACGCGTAAGCACCCACAAAGGAATTATCGATCCGTTCAGTCCCAAAGGTGCAGCTGCTCGCGAGAAGGGGGGGAGGGTGGAGGAGAGGGGTTTTCGTTGCGGTCGGTCGAACTCTCGCGTTTTGATCAGCGAACCCCTTCGTGATCACACACAAGTTACGAGGAGACTCGCTCGACGAACTTTGGTACCGCGGCGGCTGTGTAACCAGCTCCTCTGATCTCTGTTGATCTCTCGTGTGCGTCTCGTCATCGATTGCGTGATACTTGGCATAACCGGCGGCAGCGGCAGCGTAGAGCGTCGCCGTCACACCGCCGCCCGTGTCCTCAAAGCTACTCCGAAGAGCAATTTGTACCTAACTGTCGGGTAGAGCGAAATAAACAAAAAAAAAAAAAACACAATATCGCCGATGCGATTGTCCGCAAGTAACAAGCCGTAACGGTCACCCATGATGCGATTCCGCTCCACTCGAAGCGCGCGCTCGGCAACAGCTCGATGCTCGCGGAACTCGCATCGCAGCCGATTGAACTGCTCCCAAGGGTATCCGCCCCCGAGGCAGGAAGGGGGAAATAAAGGAAAGACAACGGGCGGCAGGAAGAGAACAACTCTTTGAATCGTACCTTAGTAAATATCGGTGCCGAGAATCGTACGCGGAGTCATAACGCGGCCTCGAATCATAGAAAAATACGCGAGGGGTGTTTTTCTTTTTTCACTTTGACGAAGGAGCCGTTTCTATAAATCCGCGGTATTTACATGAGTTGTAAGATTTCAGGAAATGAATTCCGAGCATTTCTCGCTTAAACGGTTGTACGACCCTCCTCGAACCTGCATAGTTTTCGACTATGAAGATTGACGCGATCGACGAGCATCATCCATGAGCAGCATCACCGTCGTGTATATTCCGGAAGCACATCGTTCCTAGAATCCGGCAGAAGTGGGAGCAGCATTCATGCAGGGACTCAGCTTTCTCCAATATACCTTAAAAGCAGGCGTGGTAAGACGGGCGCGTTCTAGGCAAGGGCCGCTATCAGATGGTGGCAGGGGTGCCGCCGGGCTGGCTGAGGTGTAGGGAATCGCGGGGGATAATCCCTCTCTTACATCTGCCCTCCTTCCTTTCCCCATTGCCCCTATCAAACCGCAAAACCGCCGAGTGCGTGAATCGTCAGTTTTCGCCATCAAACCCGGATTATTCGTGGCGGGGTGATTCACCCGCACCGAGTGGTGCATTGGTACCAACCGATGCGGAGTAGATACCTAGCGGCGGAGGGTGATGATCCCGGGTCGATTTTCTCGGATCGAGCTAAGCTTTGAAGCCTCTCGGTCTTCGAGGTGGTGGATATTTGCACCTAAATCTTGAGGGGGCTGAGGCGAACGGTTCGGGCACAAACGAATCTTGATACACCTCGTGCGCCAAAGGATGGCGATAGAAAACGACGACGACGACGACGACGACGACGACGACGACGACGATGATGATGATAATGAGGACGAGGGCGTAAAAAAGGAAATGGCATGCATCATCGTACACACGAGGAATAAATTGGGGATACGATGATCGCCGACGGTTGTACGTGCGTCGTAACGAACTTCCAAATGCGTGAAATAGACGGGTGTGCGTCGGGGTGGGGTTTTCACCCCCAGCTCAGTTCTTATCGCGAAGCGGAGTGATATTCAAAAGGGTGTATACCGTGTATATATATATGGAACGGATGAGGAGAGAACTGCGAACGCGGTATTCAATATTGAATCCCGATTGATAAGAGTCTGCAACATTTCTCGAAATTTCAACGTGGCTTATTTTTTTTTCTTTATTTTTTTTCTTTATTTTTTTTTTTCTAAAGCCCTCAATATTCAACGAGGAACCTCGAGAGCTCTCGCTACCAGCTACCGATGCGTTAAAAAAAGCGGGACAGAAACAGGGAGCGGGGGGACGAGGTGGATCGTAGAGAGCGGTGGTTTACGAACGGAAGAAATGACTGGGGGTTCATCAATCACGATGAAAATAGTCTCCTTTCACGCCCTCGCAATTTTCTCATTCGACGAAAGGCCACGGATGCCTAATAGTAAGAGGCGCACCGTTGTAACACCGATACGCGATGCGAAGCGATAGTCGGTCGGAATATCGAAGACATGATTATTTTCTTTCCGAGCATCGAACTCTTTTGACGGAACGTGAATACAACTTACACAATGTTAAAACTTCAAAGCATATGCGATAATATAAAAGTAGTATTCCCTCGCAATTACTTGAAGTGAGTGCGTATACCTTACAGAGTTACAGACGATGGGATGTTAATGCCCAAGGTTAAGCGCAGCGCGATTGCGAGGGAACGTTAAATTTACGATCAACACTTCGCAGAAAACACACTCATCCTCTGTCCGTGATTATAAACGAGGTGGAATCATGTAGTCCAGGACTCAGTGACTCGAGCGGAATTAAATCACTTGTCATCGCTTCTCTCATTCATAGTAATAAATTAACTCTTGGCGCCCCAAGGCAAAAAGCACTTCGTATATATTTATATACGTATAGATACGTGTGTATACCCGGTAAACATATATATTTATAATACATATATGTACGTATGTATACGTATACCGTTACCGCAGCAACTGTGGAAACAAGCAGAAGCAATTTTTCACCATTATACCCGCAAGTGTGGACAGCCCCACGCGCTAAATGAATACGAATTGATTCAAAGCTCAACGTTTTTCCATAAAAACCGGTTTTCCACGGTAGATATTATCGGAGTATGTATTGGTACAACGACGACACACCACTCACAGCCAAAGCGTATTTACGATAGAACTACACTACACTGCCATTTTTCTTTTCTCTTTCCAAGGTTACCCAGCGTTATCAAATGACGCGAAAATTTGAGGCCGGAATTCCGACGAATATTATAGTCGTTGTACCATACGTTTTTTCTCTTCAACATTCTCCGGTGCGATAATTTACTTTCATATTCGTTCCAGTTTTTCCTTTTTTTTTTTTCTCTTAATTCTCTTTTTTTTTTCCGTTTCCCATCATTATCAAAGGGTGGGGTCCATTACTGTCGATGTTTTGCCACCTACGATTGAGCGAGGCGAAGATGTCATTAGCGGAGAGTTGCGGCGTGGCGTTCACTGCCTGCCATCACTCATCTTACCTCACACACGACAATAATCGCGGTGTAGGTTAATACCGACGCGTACGAACGGGGCGTACGGATTGATGGATTCATCGGGGCGTCCGTCGGGGTGCATTTGATGGTCTGCAAAAACGGCCTTCGCTGCAATCTGATTTCCAGATCGCGTGGGGTCGTTAACCAAAGGCAACGCGTGTATGCCATCTACGCTTCGGTCCGTAACCCCGAACTCGAAGATCCGGAGTGATCGGGAATTCGCCGAGTTCTTTTCAACAAGGTCCTCGGATTAACGCGTCCGCCAGAAACGACGCGGGTTTCAACGCGTAGACGGGTTCGCCGACTTTTTGTCTCGTCTAGTTTCACACCGCGTGAATCGATTCCGGATACGAAGCCCCGTCTTCCCATAGGCCGTACGGAAAGCGACGATACAAAGTATTTCTTCGGAAAAAAAAAACGGTAGACCCCGTACCGTCGAGTATTTGTCTTGAATCGAACCGTAGCGAGGCCTTTGGAGGTAACGTTGAAGGTTGACGAGTAAAAAAACAGGGCGAGAATGGCCATTATTTCAATACAGGTACGGGCTTTACGCACCGCTCAATTCACCCCACGGTACCACGACGTACATATACCCCTACTGTACGTTACGTCCATACGTAACGCAGAAAGAGTCGTTATCCGCAGGTTTTCACGCGACGAGTCGCTTTGCCGGACGGTATGTTGACAGAGGGACGCGCTACGTAACGTTCGTACGTTCGAAACGTACTAATTTCACGTGTGTAATTTGTACCTCTGACAATAAGTAGGATATATTTGTTCAGCTGAAAATTGTCAATTTCAAGGCGTCGAACGGAGGAGCTCCACAGCCATTGGCTCGAATCAGAGGTGACGTGAGAATTCTTCTGCGATATTCGGAGGCCGATTTCACCTGGATCGAGGCCGATAGCTGCGCCGCCGTATACCCGACGAACGAACGACGGCAAACGCCGCCCTCCAACGGGTATCTTACCCTCAATTTCACCACCACCACCGCCACCCCCCAGCCCCTGCCTCCGCCGATTGCTAGGCTGCGTCTCAACGTCGCTCAGGAAGTGACAGCGCGATAGACAAACTTAGTTATTTAGACGCAATTAATCAAAGGACGGCCGACTGCCTGTTAAACGTCACGCACTCACCGGTACCGATACCGGGGGTCCCCCCCCCTTCCCCCCCGCCAAGAATCCATGCGGGACGGCGAGATGGTACTGATCGATTGTTTTAGGGCCACCGCAAACACACGCCGACACGTCCTGCCTGTTTCGAGTCCCTCAGGCTTCACGCTCGATCCTTCTCACGATAGGCGTGAGGTGTCGGCGATACTGAAACTCCCGGGTGATCCCGCACCCCGCTCTTTGATACCTTCTCATGAATGTGCAAACTAGGTCCTCGGTAGTCGGTCCACCCGCAACGCGTAGAGGGCGAAAATACCGTGGACGCGTCGCCGCGCGACTCGCTCTTCAGTATTTACCAGCCGGACAACGGCTGGGCGACGGAATGCGAGCTCGACGTTTTCAAATTATATGCATCCCCGATTTCCGACTTGGCGAACGTTTACGCGTTCGATGCACGCGACGGCGATTCTCTCTCGCGTTTCGCGCGACGATCATCGCGCGGTTCAGCCGTTGAAGATCGGGTCCGACCCCGAGGCTTAGCCGTGTATTTTCGAGACATCGATTAAAGCTCTTCGAGGCGTCTGAGTAGCGGAGGATCTCCGCGGACGCCCCTTCGTCCAAAGACGCGCTCACTTATTCGTTGGTATACGCTATAAATCGCAAGTGCAGGGCGAACGACCTGATCCTCTAATGTATACGGTCGACGCGAGACAAAGAGGAGCGAGCGAGCGAGCGCGCCGTGCTTACCGGGCAAGTTGGGCGTCGCGACGGTTACAAGCTTCCCTGATTACATAGCCAAACTTTGTTGGGATATGACGATGTACCTAGGAGGCTGGTTTACTGCCGAGATTAAGGGCCGCGTTGATCTTAATCGGAAAGTCTTGGAAAAGGAGTCGGGTCGACCAGCCCCGCCCGGACCCTCGAGTATACGGGGGATTCCGTAGAGTGCGGCGGTTTGTCAGTAGGGGTTAAAAGGTGACTGGAAGAGAAAAGGAAGGGCAGCGGCTCCCGTTGTCGAACGAAAATTTGTGGAAATACCGCGGCGCTCCCGCGCGACCTTTGGGTCGGCAAGTTTGGGGGGGAGGGAGGGGGAGGTGAGATGAGGCGAGGTGAGGTACGAGGGTGGCGGTAAGTTTGCTCGTTTATTTCGGCTGAGCCGAATAAATTGCCCGATGAATACGAGATGACGCGGATCCTCTAGATTTCCAGAAGCCGCGGCGGGGCACACGAGGTCCCACGGTAGCGTACGGATTATACCTGACTGCACGCCGTAAGGGTGGAATTTTGTAAATTGCAAAATTTACATCTCATGGAGTTTCAACCCCCCCCCCCCCCCTCCCCTCTTCCCCCCCGTTACTACACTAAGTGAATTTGCGGTAAAAAGGGCCGGACGAGGTGCCTCCGAGAAAAAGTTTCTTTCGACGCACGAGAGTGTCAATTTGTTAGCCGGCTAAAGTGGAGTCGAAGCTGGGACGGGTTACGTTACAGTTTCCAAGGGATTGCCGAGTGGGGAAACGTATTTTACCCCCAACGATATATAGACGCTACCTACACCCACCCCACCCTATCTCTATACCTTCCTACCTTCCCACCCTTTCACGTATATATTTAAGTACGTCGTCGGTTCGAAGTGCTGCCTGCTATACTACTCGAGCACCTTAATGGAAGACGTACGCGCCTCTGCAACGGGGTCCACAGTCCGCGTCAACTTTTGAATAATCTCATTACGTCATATCTTACTTTTACCTTTACCGTTACAAATTTCTTCGAAAATATCGCATGCGGTATGGAGACGATAAGGGAAGGACTCGAAAGAATCGTAAAAACAACGCGTGTATACCTCATACCCGGGTATTATTTTTCTTCTTTCCCCCCTTACCAAGTACGGTCGGGGTTGGTTTCCTTCCGAATAACCAGCGCGAGCTACGCCAGGACTGTGAAATGCGATAACTCAAAACAAAAACCCGAAGCTATTTCCGTGAGGCAGAGCTGCGGTCTGGTTTTTGGGTGAATAAAACGTTGGAGTACCGCCGCCGTACCGTGAATATACCTAGTATTATACGCGAAAGTGCGAAACTCCGTGGCCGTATATAGCATGTAGTATATAGTGGTATACGGCCACAGGGATAAACGGAAGAGTGCGCATAATAAGGAGAAAGGGTGGGTATTTGTGCGGATAGATAAATGGGTGAAAAAATTCCGACAAAGGGAACGAGAACCTGCAAAAGCCCGACGCGCTTACCCCGAGCGACGGTTGCCCCGATGTCGAATGGAGACGCGATAGGATAGATATATCCTGCGAACCGCGCGAATACTTATATCCCATTCAACAGGCGCACGCGTGCGTTTCCAAGACTTTTTAAGTGAAATGCGAAATTTCATCTATCGAATCGAGCGTACGACGTATACCTACCTGCACACCCATAATAACGGGGATAGGCAGCCAGGGTTATGAAATATCTAGGATATACGGTTGAAATCGCGAACGCGTCTTCAACGAGGATATTATGCGCTGCATTTTTATTTCTCTGTTTCCTTTCATTCCTTTCCACTTTTCAGGATCCGTCCCCCCTCACCTGCCCCTGCCGGGACGGAATGATGTGGCTGAGAATAATACATGAATTCAACGTTTAAGTTAGCGACAAGGGAAGAGAGCGAGTGTGAGGGCAGGTAGCACGGCATAAAGTATAAAGGTGAATTGCTAAAAAGAGAAGGGTAGAAATTGGCCTTTACGTTGTATTACTCGACATAAAAGCGGCACCAGCCTTACTAACACCGTGATGTATTCCGATTGATGTTTGTTCGAAGAAAAAAAAAGAAAAAAGAAAAAAAAAAAGAATGAAAATATGATCGTCCGGGGTAACTTTGAGGAATTCCAATTCCCAGTCCGAGACTTATTTTTTTTTTCTTTTTTTTTCTTTTCTTGCGCAAGGAATCTGCAGTCTTCAAAGAATAGCCGGACGATATAATTTAGTAATCTTTTACTTTTCGCTGTACGTCTGTGGCGAAAAGGGCAAAAAAAATAATACAGTCGACCAGCAGGGTCTCCAAGATAGGTACGTACTGTGAGCTGAATTTTCCTATAAAAGTTTTTCCGCTCGACGCCCCGTTTCCGTAATGGAGAGGAAAAAAAAAGCTACCGTCTATAGTTTCTTTGCCTGCTATAACCTATCCCGGTTGTTGGCGTGGTTTTAAAACTTTTCAACGCTTCTCGGATTCCAGGGTCGAACGCGGAGGCTCGAGGTCCAGTCGAGCGTAGCGATGGTCTGAATCCGCCGCGTGGCGGTGATACCGATAGTTTTTTCCACTTGTAAAAAAACATGTTTGTAACCGGAAGTAAGCGCGGAAACTTGGAAACCCATGGCAACCATTGGATTTCTACGCTCGAACTTATCTACGTATATGTATCTACAACACGGAGTTGTACAAGGGGTTGGAAAATACGTTGGGGGAGAGTCGGGGAATCGCTATGGGGAAAAAGCGGCGGCGGCGGCGGAGGGTTACCGGCTCTACGGAGGGCTTGATACTTAAAATGTAAATGTAAACTTTGCGCGACGGTGAAAACTTGAAAGTCATGAATCTTAGGGCTTGAGGTAAAATTAGCCCCGCTTTACGACGCATCGACTGCTAAACTCCGCCACGTATTCGAGGATACGGTACGTAGATACGGCGCACACCCTACCGCCCTTAAATAAAATCTGTTTATCGTTGACGGCTCGGAATCCCAGTTTTTCAAACCGCGGGCAACCCCCTGTTCCTCTTCCACATAAATTCTCCGTAATCGACGATCGCCTATTGCGATTGATTCAACTATTTTAAAGAGAGAACTAAGCCTGCGCAGCGAGACCCTCAAATGCATTACAGAAGTCACGACAAGCGCTGATTTCCGCTTAGCCAACGAAACGCGCGGGTATCGCAAAATCCCTGTTTTCAAAAACGCGGGATACGAGACGACGACGTAGACGTTGGCTGGCGCACCTTCGGCGGTCGGACGACTGAATATTCATCCGCGTTACATATGGATCAGTGCCGCGCCGAGTGCCAGAACTGACGTAAGGGGTGGATATTACGTCACGGCTCAACCTCAAAGATCCACTATGCATAGCGAACGGAGAACCGAAAGAGTAAATTTTATTCAAGACGGGGAGGCGACGAAAGTGTCTTTTGAGCTCAATAAAAATTAATTAACCATCTTGATGCCGTCCCGCGTAGCGCAGCTCCGGCACTTTCCCAAGTACATCTTACACCCAAAGGATCCTCAGGAATATCATCCATCCGTCCATTCAATTCCTCGTATTAAACTGCAGCCCGCGAATCCGCGTCGCTTTATACATCGCTTAGGTATATACATATATCCGATCCATTAAATTCTATAACCGTGGAATTATTGCTCCTTTACTTCTCAGATATAGAAAGTACCTATTAATGTTGTTCGCTACCCCTTATTGGTGGTCAGCATTGCGCCGCTCAGAAGTGCTACCAGCTGGTTGACCCGAAGTGCCATATTTCCGAGAAATCCTCCAACGCCGTCAAGGATGCTAGCCGAGTAGGTCATTAAATTCCGCAACCCCAGGGGTATCGACAAGTTCGAGAGAACCGGAGTCATCGCGACTCGCGACGACGCCACTTCCATTACCGGCCATATAACGATTTACGGCTGTTAGTTAGACGAATAAAACAAAGGATGACAATTTTCTCGGGTTGAATTTTCATCGACAAAACATAAAAATAATCAAAATCGATCGCCGAGTGTCCCGATCAGACTGAAAAAATGACAATCTCATCCAATAATATGACAGTCAAAAATTTCGTTGTTTGTCTTTCGAAATTAGTTCCAGGCGAGAAAAAAGATCGTCATAATTCGAGTAAAAAAGCGTCGAGCGTAACCGCGCAACGGCGCGTATCGGGAATTTTTTTTTCTCTTCTCATTTCGTCCTTCGCCTTCGTTTCCTTCTTTCTTTTTTTTCTTCTTCTCTCCTTTTTTTCAGTTCTCGTTCTTTTGTAGCCGACACCGCAATTTTCTCGCTTACCTTTTCACCAGCGATTCCGAAAGCCGGCTGACTGGCTGACTGACTATGAACAACCATGGCCATGGCAGAGCCAGGCATCTGCTATTTCCTAAGCGAATGTCGCGCTGCTCTTAAAAAGTCCTTTTATAACCGTCCGCGAGGAGAAGGCAGGCGGCGGGCAGGCAGACGCACGGGCGGGGCGGGGCGCGTCGTCGCTGCAGCCAAACTCGGTTCTTCTTAGGTAAAAAGCTTTTATGAATGAAATTGAAATCGAAAAGCGATAATTATGAAACGTAATGGCCGCTTTAAATACAGACTGGGTCTCTCTCAAGTGCCGAGGCGAGTAATGTAAACTGAACTGACTGACGGAGGGGTCTTCGCGGCACAGAATGGGGGATGGAGAGGGTGGCGTAAGGTGGGATTAAAGGGGGTGCCGAGTGTGGGGAAATGGGAGAAAAAAGGGGGTGCTACCGGCGTACAATGGGGCTCTCCGTGTGGGTGGCGAGAACCGGGGAGGCAAATGGATCTCCTCCCTGGTCCCCGAGACCGGAAATGAACGAAATGGCCGTTAAGCGAAAAGGGTTCTTTCTTTCTTTCTTTCTTTGAGCAGGACGAACGGAGTGGAGGTAGAACGAAAAGAAAAACTCGGAGCGTGTGACGTCATTTAGCGCGGATCTTACACAAACTCGCTTCTAAGATTCAAGGATTCGAATAATCTACATTTCGCATTTTCTCATTTTATTTGTTTACGTGCACGTGAAAAACAACGGAGAAAAGTGAAACTAGAAGAACACCCGACCTAGAAAATCATTCTGAAATTCGTTGGCGTGAAAATTATTCAGAACGCAGGGAAAGGGGGGTGAGGGGGAGGGTGGCGTGGAATAAATATATTCGCATATATTAATTGTTTTCCTCGAGAACCGTGCGGAGGGGTGGATAGGATGGCGTAAAGCGTTTTCCCTCCGAGTAACATAAATATATAGCTATATATAGGTGTCTATAGATTACTGGAAAAGACGAGGTGAACTCGTCGCGGGAGGGGCTGCGAAAGCATCGACGCAAGAGGGAACTTGGACAGTTGTGAGTACGGGAGGAATAGTTTCCAGGGGGGGGTGTGGAAAAGTTTGGAAACTAAACCACTGCGCAGCAGAGTTGGTCGCGGCAAAAACTAAGAACCTACGATCTGCATAATATTGCTATTCTCCTACCCGACAAGCGCCGCGACGCTCGGGCCATGCCAGTCGAGAGGTCGAGAGTTCGCGAGGTCGCGGTGGTAGGTGCTACCGAAACGCTCTTCTCATCCCTTACGTCCATCACGAGCCTTGGAAAGTGTTGCCATCTAACGGCTTAGTTTTCATACCCTGTCACTTGATTTTCTAACGTTCGCATGTGCGGCACAAACTACCCACGATTCGTGTACATATGTATGAGCCGGATATGTAAAGGCTAAAGATATCCGAAGAGTATGAGGATATCAGATCTGGAATTTTGATCAACCGATTGAAAAGAGAATAATTAATTCAACGGCCTCCCCAGGTGAAAGAGGAAAGAGTAGGGGTAACTGTATTCAACTTTACCTGGAAGTAAGATTACCCAGATACACGTCTTGAAAAGTCGTTGAAACTTACCTGGAACATATAGAAAGAAATCCTATCATTAATTAAAGAACCCAGAGAGTTAAACGACAAGTGTATAAAAAATTCAGTCGCAGGGAAAAAAAAAAAAAAGAAACGAAGAAATATCTGGAACGCTTTGAATCACAGAGACTCGAAAAGCAGATAAAATTTCTAATTAATTTTAGAACCTCTCCGGCATCAAAACAAATTATTTACTCGACTGCGTTGGACATGAGAATAGATATAACCACGCGAGTGGATCGTCTCGCGTATGATTAACATAATCAGATAATATGATGATCCACATTTTCCAGATAACGATAGGTATTACATACACTCATAAATTATAATGAGAGCGAATTACGAACTCCGCTTGTTTTCCCAGACATTATAATAATTCGGGCAGCGAAAGACTTCTTGGGTATTCCGCATCTGAAAATCACGTATATACATATACGTAGCGCACATTTGCATACCAATACTTGAACGTAGCATACATACACGAACATACGTAATACGCGTACACCGGCTCGTTTGACGGGGATGAAAAGAACGGTTCACCCGACACGAGAATACGTTTTGTAAACAGGCCAACCAACACCGCTCATTGAGCTTGTAATCTTGATCGCGAACGTTACGAGTTACAGGGGTAAATGGAAGTGTGTATGCGGTAACCGCTTATCCGCGCGTCGTATCGCCCACGGCTTTCTATACTTATATATTTTGTATTTCGTAATTTGTTTCATTCCTCTTAGTTGCAACGAAATGTCGACCGTAATAATTACAGTTTCTACCCGTTGACTGAGACGTGACACGTCCGCCTCGATTAACCATTTCCATGATTAATTATCATGTAGATCGCATTGCGATACAACGCGACGTGCAAATAACTGTAATAACTGCGCACGTACACAGGTATACGCGCGCGCGTGTGTGTTTTTTGCGGAGAGAGGAGGGGGTTCGGATATAATCGAGGTCTTAGTAAAATTAGACGGAATTCAGTAAGGGGTTGAAGAAACAAAAGGAAATTAGGGGGAAGAAAAGGGGGCGGCGGGAGGGCGAGAGGAGCAGGGGACGGCGGAATGAAAAAGTAGGCAGGTTAACTCAACGCTAATGAAGGGTTGGTTATCCACATTCTCCGAGTACAATAAACTCCTCTAAGCCCCACTTTAGCGGAGTAACATTTTAGTCCTGGAAATACCTAGCGTGGAAGAATCCACTGCAATCAACCCTCCCAAAGCCACCCCTTATAAATCCAAACCCGCCAACTTTTACTTACACATACCTATGTATAGATAGACGCGTGTCTATCCCTACATCTGTGTATCGAGAATATGGATAGTGTGTAAAATAAAACTACGATACCCGGAGAGGAACGAAAAATTCATTCCTATACTTTAGATAAATGATATCGTTGTTGGACGGTTAAAAAAATAATTCTGAGCCCGTTCACGTCAAGAATAACGAGGTAGAAAAAAGTTGAAATAATTTTCTCCTCCAATATCCGCTGAACATACCCACATTGTATAAGCAGATATCAAATTATCAAGATGAATTATTTTATAACCGTCGTCAAGCGGATTAGGACAAAGAATGAGGAGAAGAGAGAGAAAAAGTTCATACTTTTGTGTACCTAATACATAATTTACATCGAGAAAAAGTCAAAGCCCGGAAATGAAATGAAGCGTCACAGGTGACTCGTGGGGTGGATTTAACTCCTTTGGGTATTAAAACGTCCCTTGGACAGAGCTTGGCGGTGCCGGAATCCGCTTAAGTACTTTTTGAAAATGAAAAACAAAAACTAAAAAGTAGAAAAAAAGACGCAAACTCGCACAGCAAAGAGTTATCAGTTGTGTGACGTGTACATTCGAACCCGCCTCTGTATACGTACGTACGGACACACCGGGGTGGAACTCGTTTCGTTTTTTTCTTTTCTTTTTTTTTTTGTGAGTTATAATTATCAAGAATTCTGAATTTATTATCACCCAGAAACCGGAATGAGGCAGAGAGAGAGAGAGAGAGAGAGAGTTGGTTCAGGGAGGTCTCGGTTTGGCTTTGCCTCTCTGCAGTAATATTATTAAATTACCACTCCATTTAAATTGCTTTGCGTAGAAGTGAAAACCGTGAAAAAAAAAAGAAGAAGACATGGAATGAAATAAATAAACGAAAAAATACCAGAGCAAAAGCCGGTTGCGATTTCGTTGTTTCAATTATTGCTGTTCTCCGCTTAGCGTTCTCCGAGTAAAACCAAAAAAATTTCTCATTCTTTTTTACCCGGCCACGGAGTAAACCTCGCGCGGTTTTCTCAGCTAGGTAATTATAATCCTCTGTAAAAAAAAAAGGCCTGTCTCAAATGTTCGTACTTTGTCTTAGATAGGCAGCATCCCGCGCACAGCCCTCGAGACTTGAGCACACCACCACGTTAGCGGGGTTGAGAATGCGAGAAGATGTGGAACGTGAAACTATATTCCTTCAGTTTTCAGTTACTGTACTTTGAAGAAATTCAAATCCCATCTGATACGAAAGAGCGTGGAACTGTCCAGGAGCTTCGTAGCCCGGGAGACTCGGAGTACATCCGGGGGGGAGGAGGAGGCGGTGGTTCGGGAGTTAGGGAGTTCGGGAGTTAGGGACGAGTGTAACGGATGGGGTGAAACGGGACGGGCGAGCTGACGCAACGGAATTGCGGGGGCCAATCGGATAAGTGCATTCCAATAGAGCCGCGACGTCTCGTCCAATCAGATAACGTCTTTGACGTTTCTCATGCTCTATCGCACCAATCTCCGGAACCCCACCCCACCCCCTCCGCCCTCCGCCACCCGGGGAACTCCGGTACCGCGAAAGTCTCTGCATAAAATGAAAAGAAAAGCCATAGGAAATGAATCAAACCCCGCGACATTTCAATTATTTCTTACAAGTGCCCCCGGGCTTAACAGAATCAGAAATGAATCGAATATAGTACCCGCGCCACACTATACCGACTCGCTAGCTGCTGCCGTTACCTTGAAATAAAAACATCGAATTCCGGTGTGTCCCGAGCGCGCTGCCTTTTAACGATAAAAATATTGAGCTGGAAAAATTCCTAGATAATGTGAAATGAAATAGGAAATAGGAATGCGGATATATAGAAATTCAACCCTTATTCGACCAGAAAAATAAAACGAAAAGCGAAGAAACTTTAGAGAAAATGAAAAAAAAAGCATTCACCATCCGGCGGAAGTTATATTTTTTAGAGATAACGTTCCGCGCGCGCACAGATATAATTAAATGGCTCGTCATCGCAACGGCAAAGAGAAATGGGGGGGGGGGGGGGGGGGGGGTGAAGTTGAAGGGACAACCCTCTCGCTACAAAAGTATTGTATTGTATTTATTTTTGTTTTTTTCATTTTCTGTTTCTTTGAACATTGCCCCGGGGAAAATGCCAACGATTTCCTCTCATCTCTTAGAACAGAAATCCGCTAATTCGTCGACAACACTTTCTCTCGTTTCACAGTCCTATGAAACACCTACAGCCGGAGTGTATTTTCCGACTTTGAAACGAGAAGGTTAAAGATTCCAATTAAAATAAGAATTAGACGAGAAAAAAAATAAATAAATAAAATAAATAAATAAAACCCGCGAAAAAGTTTCCTATAAGAAAAGAAGACGACGCTCTACTCTGCAGCAGACGAGGCAAATTCGATATCGGGCTCGGTGTAACCGGGCGAAAGTTGTCACATATTATTTGTCCGTCGTTAAATTCCTTCGGCTAATAGGATTAAACGCCGTAAGCCTTAAACTTTTGAACGCGAGTACCCACCAAAGTACCCGAGTATCTCTATACTCGTCGGCGTAACACGAGACTGAAATTTTTTTGCATTCGACTCGCGGCCCGCAGCGGCGGCGATGCGGCAATGCTTCGGGGGTTGGTATCAGAGATTACGGAGATTAATACATGCAGCATCTGCAGCTCGGCGATTCCGTAACGCGTACCCGCTGTAGCGAAAGTGTGCGAACCGGGCGACGGGGGATTTAAAATTCTGAAATCCGACACGTCGTTCTCGCGCGCTGGTCGTTAGGGCTAAAGAATCGCTCCTCGGCGTGAGATTCGAGCCGGCAATGACGCGGTACGTAACGCACCTCGACGAGATTCGCGCAGAGAACCGGGTGGGTAACTTTAATTAAACTCTCCACGCGTTCAATCCTACGGGAGGCGGCGGAAAATGAATTTTTTTCAACCCCGCCTTTTTTAACCCACCCCTCTTCCTCCCTCTCCGCGCCCTCGCCCTTATCTTCATTTTTTCTTCTCGCTTTTCGCTTTTTTTCTTGTTCGACCAACTTTGCGCCACATGGGAAAGCGAGGGGGTGAAATTAAGAGAGGGAACCGTTCGCCCGCAAGCGTGGCCGGAGCGACGTTTTCATTAGCTAAGATAATACTCGTTTGACAACCTGCTACCGAACACCACGGGTGCCCCAAGTAATTTCACCAAATAACGATAGCACCGCTTTTTATTTTATACATGAAGTGCAGAGGACCCCGGTGTAACATGTCCTTTAATGATCCGCAACTCCGAAATGCAAGAAGCTAAGGCGGTCCTTACTGTTATTGGGATATTATCCCGAGGCACTCTATATTTAGGTGTACAATTTGGAATCTGGAACACCTTCGAATCTTCCGCTGTAATCTTATTTACTCAGCGAAATGAATTTAATGTATATAATATACATGTGTATACTTCTGTGCGTGGGTGTACGAGTACGTGCGAAATGTATTGCGTACGTAAGGGTGTAACGAAAGTCGTTTCGCGGACGGAAGTCGCAGTAGTTATGTTTTGCAAAAATAAAATCCTGACACGGACGATTACGCGGGGAATCGCGTTAACGATTATACACCACCGGGTATAACGGCGAGGCTACGCGCGGACCTTTGCAGCACAAGAGCCAATCAGATTAGCCCGTCATCCGCTTAGCGTGATAATGGCCATTCGCATTAATGAGGGACGAGGGTAGCCAGAAGTCAGGGATGGAAGGAGGAGGACTGTGAGCGGAGGGCGTGGGGGGGGGGGGGGGGAGGAGAGACAGAGGAAACGGGGCAGTAGGCAGCGAGCGAGGAATAGGGGTAGCGGAGGTGACGTCATCGGTGCCTGCCAACGGAGTTAGCCAATCAGTAGAACGGGACGTCAGAATCGGACGAGGCGGTAAATCAGGTTACCACGTTCGTCCGTAATTAGCAAACAGCGACGACGCGCCGCGCGCGTATTTCTGTTTAATGTATCGTACGGTCGAGCTTTTCAAAACTAATTGTCTTCAAGAACCAAAAAGACAAGAAAAAAAAAAAAAAGAAACAATGTTCACGAGAGTAACTAACATCTAACGATCGTAATGATACGCGAATCGAGTCGTCGGAGAAATAACGATTTAGAAACGAATGTATAACAATGGTCACTTGCAACAACAAAGAACTAGATACAATTGAGGAGAATAATGGAAACGATCCGTAACACTTAATTCATTACGAACAACGTGTATAATACCTATGCATTACTCGCCGTATAGAGAAAATGCGAACTGACGAGATTCTACAGAAATACAAGCAATCGAGAAGATGATATAATTGTGTATAAAATATAATAATTGCGCAAAGATATGTCGAGCTGCAACCGTACCGTCGGTACAAAGAGTTCCGCCCCCCGTCCCCCCCTCCCCTCCCCCCCTCGTAATTGAGGTGTTTAATTGACGCTGACCTCGCATTTTGACGTGACTTTTTCACGTTGGCAAAGAGAACCCCGCTGACCCTGTGTCTCTTTGCGAAGCGTGAAAGGGATTTCTATTTCACCACGTTGCATTATTTCCAAAACGGTTGGAACTCTTTCTCTTTCCTTTTTCTCCTATCTTTACCTTTTTTGGTGTAACTTTTTTTCCCGGGTCGATAGGAAACGTTCGAAATCGTTTCATTATCGTCAGAGGTATACCTACCCCGCATATCAGCCGTGCAACAATGGTTCGAAATCAAACATCTGTTGCTCTCCCGATGTAACTTTGGAATAAGAATAAACAAGACTGCAGCGACGAATAATTAATGACGGCGTATATACGATGACGATTGTTTAGTATTCCTAGAAACCACAGCGACTGCTGCACCAGCTGCTGTAATTTACCCCGCGATCGTGACACGAGCAATACCGCAACCTCGGATTCGCTTTCGGAAGATTCAGCAGAAACTATCAGACGCGATTGTTATTATTTTTTTTTTCTAATTACGCAGCGATCCGAAACGTGGATAATCAACTGAAAGAAAGTCCTATGGTCGGGTCTTGAAATTTATTCGAACGTCCTCAGAGTTTCCGCGCACGGAAAAAACGTTCGTCGAAAAGACTAAAAAAAGAAAAAAAAAAACAAACCAAAAACGATCTGAAGAAGAGATGACAAATGAAAGAGGCGACTGTAACGAGCAGATAATATCGTCACGATCCAGCGAGCAGATCAGACACCAGAATGGAATTCCATCACGCGGACAGATATCTCCGCTACTATATTACGCGTATTAACGTAATAAAGGCCTGTACACGGAGAGAGCATCAAATTTGAACGTCAAATATTTCGCATGTTAAACCATGGGACAGTATTTCACAGCTGATTTTCGGAGAGGAGAGACGAGAGACGAGAGACGAGAGGCGAGAGGCGAGGCGGTTTGACTCGGATGTTGTGACGTATTACGTTGTGTCGTTGCTACGAAAACAATGTGATTAGTCACTGTAATTGTGAAGCCGCTTGGGATTACGCGGCAGTCACCACGAACACCGTAGACTCTGTATAGTTAGCGTTATACGGCTACAGTGCGCGAGCACCGGGTGCCCGTTGATTCCGAACCTTGTGCAGCCAGCGGTATTACCCTCAGAGACGCAAACAACCGGGCTTCATTCCTCGTTCCGTACAGGGTGTTCGGACGTTTTCTAACCACGGTGCGACCGGCTGTACACCGTCGAAACCGTTCCGTCGGCGATAAATCTTAGGCTTTAATTCAGTCGGTATCTTCGCGCTCTAGATGTACTTGGCCGACGTTACCGAAGCAGAGCGGAGAGAGTAGCGTAAACCGTACAACGGTATTTTTGATCTGGTTAAAATGAAATACGCGACCAACCCCTCCCCGTATGTGGCGCGGGTACGTACGTGGCGTTGAGGTACGCGTGGTTTGGCGCGGCGATCAAGCGGCTCGTTACCGCTACAGGGGGGCGGGCGGCGGCTTCGATCCAACAAAATATAACCAACGTGACAGGTTTTCTATTTCCTACGGTCTCCGCGCCGCTAATACCGCCAATTATTTCACATAATTACCCTTCTCCCTTCATGGTTGTACATAAATCCCATCGGTGAGCGGTTTTGTGCCCAGATTATAGGGCGCGGGGTAATGATTTTACGCCACACCTGCAACCGTATCGACATTCTCCCTATTTATAACTGTCGAAATCCCACCGTTGATCGATATTTTTTCACGGGATTTAACGCCGATTCGTAGAAAATGCTCGCTGGTCAGCAGAAATGAAAAGTTAAAAAAAAACCGAACTTCGCAGTCGCGACTCGGTCCAAGTAGCGCCGCGCTGGGATCCTAACAATGGAACATCATCGCGGGGCAGAGTTTTAATCGTTGTGCCCGCATGGTCGGCACGGAGAAGGTGGTATCTGCTAAAGCGATGCGATCGGTACGACGTTGGTCCGCGAATGACAATAACATACGCCGCGGTGCAGCTGGCATAGTTCGTGAATAGAGAAACGTTGGAACAATTTGGCGCACAAGGTGTCCCAGACCTCCTTGTAGTCGGTGTAGCTGCCGGAGGGTTGGTTATTGAGACCGAGTTCCCCACCGTTGTGTTTATATTGTGTAAGGATACAATATTCCTGTATCACAGCAGTAGCACGTGCAAAACCGTCGAGGGTGGGAGGGAGGGAGGGAGGGAGGGAGGAAGGGGTTTGCAAATGGTACCCCGGGTATATCGTACTGACCACAAGGTAAGTGCAAACGCTATTAGGTGCAGGGTAGGTATCAGGCGGTGTCGGAGCACCGCAACGGGATTGCAGAATTGATAACGGATAACCTCATCCGATGTTGTTGCATCGGACGATCCATAGGAATCCGCGAGAACGTCGTCTGCAAAGTTACTTAATAGCGGCCGGTAACGCGCGCAGCGGTTTCGTACGGTGGCTACTGTCCTCGCATGAAGTGGTTATAAATACGGCGTAGACGGTCCGAAGGAAACGAGTCTATAGTTCTAAATTCGAAAACTTGTTAACTGGGTTAACAAAGTTGAAAATGTGTAACCTGCTGCAGGACTACGGTTACTTCCATACCGTACCGCGTACGAGTTCCTGCTGCCGGTTCCAGCTAGTGCGGAGTATAAGTTCGAGTGGGTGGAGAATGAAAAGTTCGCTGCAACGGCATACCTTCTACCAAGGAATACCACTCGATGGTCAATCGATTGCCCGAAGCATCGCCGACGACGATGTGTTTAATAAACGCGTTTAAAAATATCAGCTGACTACGAACAGGGTATTCTCCGCTGCCTCGCGAATTCAAATAAAATCTCGAGTCAATCTCGTTTTATTCTTCCGGTTCCAATTTTTCATCCCAGTGGCTCCAATTATCGGTGGTTCGGATACCGGGAGTTGAGGAATTTGTTATATTTACTTCGATTAACTCGAGAAGATGATAGCGCCGTTATGCGTATAGATCTCGTAGGCGCGTTTTACAAAATAATTGTACAGAGATAGAGAGACGAGGGGGAGGGGAGGGGAGGGGAAAGAGCGTCACTATTTTCGGTCGGAAATCCAAACGGGAAACACCTGTGACCGCAATCCGTCAGTATCAAGGCGCGCGTGTTGCGGGAATAGCACATCTTCGTTATTAATATAACGAGACGGGGTGGGAAACGGTTGGTTCGGTTTGTAAATACCCGTACGAAGCGACGACAGGAGAGGCGTTGTGCGACAAATCGGTGTCTGCAAAAATGCAAGCGAATCTTGGCACCGTCGCGAGACACCTGGCATTCCCCGTGCTCGAAAATCACCACGGCCAACCCGCTTTCGTGGACGGCGGAACTGGTGCGCGCATGCAGACCTCCCTCTTATATCTTCTAGAAGCATGAATGTAACCGGGAGCATCATTAAGCGAACGAAACGAAACGAAACCGAATTCGAGCAACCCAACCCAACCCGACCCGACCCGACCCGACGACCGTACCTTTTCTCACGAGTACGTAAGCGAGCGGGGATACACCCGGTTGACACCCGTTTGTCGCTCGGACGTCCCGCGCCCGCTAAATTGACGCGTGCCTCGGGGTGAAACGAGTACGTGACAAAGAGGAAGGTGGAAAACCCTTCGCCCGCCCACGCGAGACCGTCTTACTAGGAAGACGTCCGAGAGTGCAATCAGCGGACGACGGCGAGTCCGGAGTAAACTTTCGAAACAGTGCAGCGGGAAATATTCAACGTGGCTATAACGGGTGGAGACGTTCCTCCGCGCCGAGGTCCAAGTTTCGTTGAATCTACGATTGTACGCGCATCTGATGGATACTGCTTTGCCAGTCAAATAGGAATTTCCCGAGTTTCTCATCAAGTGTGAAACCAGATTAGCCTGTTTCGAATCATTCTGTACAAGACAGCGACTGGAACCCTCCTTTTTCACCGTGTCGAAATAACTCGCTGGTCCTCGAGCTTACCGAAACACCGAAAATCACGGTGAACAAATTCGTCTACCATTTATCGATACGAATGGTATACGATTACCGGTAACAATTATTTATCACAAAAGCTCGAGGACCGCGGTAGATAGTATTCAACCGTTCGCCCTAGTTGATCCCCTAGTTGGTATAGTACGTAAAATTTTGCGTATAATATTTCGGAACAATCTCTCACGTGAATCTGAGGGATAATCCCCGTATTTATGGATAGGGGAAAATCGCTCGAAGGGGTCGGTGAAGAGGGACTTTTATTCAACTCGAGCGGGTCGTTCGGAGCGAATCGCCGGAGAAGGTTCGCCAGGACGTCGCGGTGGCCAGCGATTAACCCGAGTCGCTACGTAGCACGCGGAAGCAACGGTAGCCAAGGAGTAGCCAAGTTGGAAAAGAAGGACGACGCGATATACCGCATCCTGCTGCCACCTGCATGCGGGGCCGCGGGAGATAGCGTTAAAATATACCCGCGATGCGTCCGGACGCCCCGCGGCGAACCTCCCGCGGGCGTAACGCGGCATTCGCTCGCTCGCTCGTTCGCACACCACCTCCGAGCCTCAGAGCGAACCCCCGCGCCGGGAGGAGATTGCTGATCAACGCGGATTCGCGCTTGAAATTCGTAACCCCGGGCGATACGGAGTCGCCCTTGGTTTCCGCCGTCCCGTAGCGCAACGTCGCGCGCGTCCCACATTAACCGTGAACTTTGACCTGGTTCGATTGTCATTCGTTCGCGGGTGCGGCGCGGCCCACGGTTGGACTCGCTGCAGGAAACGCCGATGGCGTCGACGTTTTCAACTGGTATCAACCGTGGTGCGACCCGTTATATTGCGATTATAATTGCAGATGATGATTGCGAAGTTGAGGACTGTTTCGAATAGACCCATACCGATCGCAAACATTTTGTATCATCGAATGGAAAAGTATCAGCGGGTTACGATAATTGAAATGTAATCACAGCTGTAACGATGACTAATAAAAGCGATAGATTCGTTAGAATTAGAAGCCACCTGCGATCAGACAGGCTTAGCCTTAGTCGATAATTCGTTAGAGCGGAGAAAAGTCGGGGCAAAAAGGAGTAGGCGAAGCGAAGAAGGAGGAAAAAAAGGCATCGACTCTCGTGTATAAATAACCAAGTTTGTTTTTATAGTCTACGGTATAGACTCGAGGCTCGCGACGACACGAAACACGGCTCGCGTGGTGTACCTACGCTTGCGGTACGCAACATCTGTCTCGTCGTAACTCTGCTGCCAGTCATTTGCGGTAGACGTTGTTTATACAACAAGAACAAGAAGATCAACAACAACAACAACAACAACGATAAGGGAGAACCCGAAGTTCCGTAGTCGACGTGACGGCGCGCCGGCTCAGCGTCGGGTTAAAATTCCAAAATTTAGATGGATTCGTTCGCGCCTCAAGCTCGGGCTTTACCCCTTGCAGCTTTCAGATGGCGATCGCGTGAACTTCCGGAAGGGTGTATTACCCGTCTACGGAGTGCGGACTCGAGCTTCCGCAGCGTGGTTTGTCCGGGAACGGTGCGCGGGATCCATATACGATTGCGGGGCGGCATCCAGCGCCCTTAGCTACCCGAGGGCCAGAAGCGCCCTCGGACCTCCCTCGAAACCACCCGCTGCGAAGATACTATCGCATGTTATACCGCCGCAGTGGTTACGGGGTTGGTAGAGTTGGTGGGCGCTTCGCCACCTCCGGCGAGCCGTAACCCACACCTTTCAGACACCCTGATAAATTACTCAACCTTTCCAGCTATCTACCGGTGAGCCTATCCCCGTTTCCCCGTACCACCCCCCGCTCACCCCACCCCCCTCTCCCTCTTTTATACTTTCTCTATCTCTCTCTCTCATCACCGCAGCGCAATCCTCTCTTCCGGCTCCAATTCGAACGCGGCGATGAATCACGCTAAGAAAATCCCAGCCTCTAACGATACCGGAGTGCAATGGTCGCCCACTCGGAGAACTAGAATTTATTCTTTAATAGCCAACGGAGAGAAAAAGAAAAAAAAAAAACAGACTCTGGGGTCGAAGAGCAACAGCCTGCCGCTGACCCAACCGACGAAAATCAGGGAAGTCGAAAAGAAATGAGGGATAGGGTGGAAGGGGGTGTGCGTGCGTTTGTTCGGGGGTGAGGTTTTCCACGGTGGGTACCGGGTTCGCCACCTTTAACCGGCAATCTGTTAATTCGATCGTAAGTCGTCGTTAAGGGAAAATTTAGTTGGAACTTGGTTGGCGATAATTACAGCTGGTAGGATTTTGTTATAGCCGCAGAGATGACGGAGGTGGGTATAAAAGGTAAAGAAGGAGAAAGTTGAATTTATCGGGTGATAAGGCTTCCAACTTGGTTTCTTACGGTCTCCATTATTCATCGACAGCGTGCCTAAAGGCGACTCACGTGGTACCTACCCGCGTCACAAACCGGGACCTCGATTCCGGATCCGCTAGACTCCGCTACTCTTCGATTTTCCGAGGATTTTGGAAAACTTGTCCTTCTCTCTCTCTCTCTCTCTCTCTCTCCCCGTGTCCCTCTCGCCGTTGTCGGATCAGCCCCCTCCGGTATTTCGCGACCTCCCTCAGGTTATTTTCACCTCAATAATCACCGGCGAAAGGAAAAACGAAGGCTCAATTATCGCGCGCGGTGTTACCTCGCTGTATCGGGGTCAAAGAGTAGAGAACACGGTTTTCCGCCGTTCGGTTTCACCGAAGGGTTTTCCCTCACCGAAGAAAGAGCGAAACACTACTAACTGGCTGCCTACGTAGCCACGACCCCCGTATCAGCGGCGAGGCCCGTTTGACCTGGCACACACGCTGCCCATAGATCAAGCGAAACCCTTAGACCGAACCACTCGGCTCACCCCAGTGCCACGGGCCGACCATTAATTTACAACCCGCAGGGTCACCCTCACTCCAAACCCGTACCCTGCCCTATCCTTATACCCTCGCCCTCGCCCTCACCCTCACCCTTACCGTTGCACGCCCACCGTACCCGACGTCATATCAACACGCGTGGCAGATATGAGCTACGCAACAATCCCGATGAAGAATACATCGGGCGCCGCCTTATTTCGCCTTCTTTTTTCATCGCTCGTTTACGTTGACGTCCGAGTTTTCATCCCTAAGAAACTCGCGACTGCATCATCTTTTTCCCCTTCCGAGTTATGGTCCCCATTTACAGCAAATGGCCCCGAGCCCGATATATATATATATATATATATATATATATATATATATATATATATATATGGGGGATTCATCCGCGAGACTCGATGGAAACATTTTCATTTTTTCTTTTACCTCCCTTTCGTTGCCTCCGATACGCCACAGGTCATCGATATCTCGACGCGTTTGATGGAACCAGGTTTTCGACGATCCTACTTTCGTATTTCTTTTTCTTTTTTTTTCGGCAAAGCGTTTCGTACATTTATTACGCAGGTTGGACGATGTTTTTTTGAGAATCGGAGAGCAGCATATTTCAAAGCAGATTCTCTCGGAAGTACGAGGAGACGAGTGTTGCACCGACGGTGAGCTCATCACGTGATATGTTTTGAAAAACATCTCTTCTAAACTTATGTGAAGAAATAGAGAAAAAAAAAAAAAATAGTTATCACATATCACTCCTAACGACGTTCGCACGCTTGTGCGTACGAAGGTTGTTTTTACAAACGGAAAGCTGAGGGCGGAACGAGTTTATCAAAACAAAAAATCTTTTGATTTTTTTATACGTGTCCAATTTCGTTAGGATTTGTTGGTACGGTATTGCGATCTAACAACTGAAACGTAATAAATTTCCAAGATTTTACTTTGCCGCGCTAATTGGCTCCGGATTCAACAACTTTTCTATATTCGCCGAAGCTGCAGCCTCGCCAACTTCTTCTTCCGTCCACTCGTCGGTGTAGGTATTTGTCGGAATTTAATTCCTCCTGATGAGAATCGGTTTATAGCTTTATTCCCAACTATTATCGGTTTTCATATCCCAAAGCTGCTGTATCGTTATTCTTATTTTATTAATTGGCAAGAAATACCGAGCCATTTTCCAATCATTCGACTCTTCTTGTGGAGCCGCGGTTCGTACAATGCACATTTATACAGTTTAATACACCCGTACTTTTACTCGACGCGTTGCCGCCATTCCCGGTGCAATTTTAATTATATTATTCCTTATAATATTCCTTTAAACTACCAGCGGAAGGAAAGGCGCTATGGGAAACCACAAACTGGATCGTAAAACAACTTTTCAGGTAGGTTAGCTAGGTGTATTATAACTCCACTTCGCTTCGTAGTTACCAAGCAGAAGCAACAGCTCCGACCTATTCATACCAGCTTATTAAGTGGAAGAGAAGCCGACTGAATCAAAGCGTACCACCCTTGTTCCGTATCCCACCCCCCACCCCCCACCCCCACCACCTTCCCCGACCCTCGATTCCCTTTCCTCTAACAATTACAAGTTCTGCCCAAGAAGCCGGAGACTTTGTCGCACCGCTTTGTCGTCTTAAACAATTTACTTCCGCTAGTCGACTCGCACTTATATTACTTTCGCGCGTGTATTCGCGTGTATTACTCTCAAGGTTTACGTTGAAAAAAAAAAAAAGTCACGAGCCAACACGCGCCACACATCGCGCCGTGACTTCCGAAAATAATATGACGAGACTAAAATGATGCTTCATTTGCTGGCGAAATTATTATTATTCCCTTTCCTTTTTTTATCATTCTGTGAAATATAACTACAATACACACACTCACGCACACATGTGCGCGGATTGAGTCGACAAGGGCATTAATTATAAGAACCGCCGTAACAGAGGTATATTTATATATTTACGAGTACATATAGGTTCAATATGGACACGTATAAGTTGGGTGCAAAAAGGGGGACATCCGAGCCCAACGGACAACCTGTTATTATTTTATTATCCGTAATTACCGGCGGGCGGGCGAGCGGAGCGAAGCGTGCAGTAATATGTACTTTTTACTCGATCGCATTACTGTATAGTTATACGTAGAACCCTGTCCAGCTGATTGCACTCGGACGGTATCGTGTTAGTCCGACGTACACGGATACGTGAGATGATTTTTTACTCACCTATCAATAATAATAATTCCGATGATAAAAAATAATAGCAATGATAACGATTAACGAGCGTCTCGTACCTAATCAATGATTAGTTGGATTAGAACGTGAATCGCGTTTCCCGAAAATTTGATAATACATATATGTAGAAACGTGTGTGATTTGGAATCGAATCAAATTCGAGGTACTATCCGACGATGCGTTATAACCTTATAGTTTATCCTTTGAAAGATAGTCGACGCGTGGCTGCGGCGTTGTAACATTAAATAAAACTTTTTCGTCTAAATTAACATTCAATTGATTTCGCAGCGGCTTCAAAGTCGTTCCGAGACGACTACCAGGGAGTAGATCGCGATTTGAGAAAATAAACGTTTCAGACACGTCACGGTCGCGATGACGTGTTCGTAATGGAAATATCGAACATCTGGAAGAAATGGACTCGCGATTTGCAGTTTGAAGAGTGGGAAGGAAAGCTTGGAAACAAATCGACCCCAGAAATACGATATTTTCGATGCTGTGATATGACATTTGTAGTTGATCAATTCCGATTGAAAATTAATGCAACGAGATTATTCGTCGTACGTTTGAAAACCTGATTTTTAGCAGAAGTTCTCCCAGTCGTATCGATTCGTGATCGATCGAATTGATTCTCGAAAAGATCGGTGAATAATCTTCAAACACTGAACTATAATTTCTGAAACTAGTTCCGAAGACGAACGACGAGATCAATGAAACTTGAACTTCCACGAGATAAACGTCTCACGTGCGACATGAAGTACGTGGAATTAAGAGAGCTGAGCTGAGGATAGAATAAAAATAAATGTATAAGAATAAAAAACAAAAGGCGTGAAAAAAAGACCCGGATTGAAATTGAGAAAAAGAAACCGTTTCGCATTCATTTCGCCTAAAAGTTTTGCTCACAGACGTACGATACGTTACGCCAGGTATGATGTGTGGTACGTAGTCTATAGCAGCGTGAAAATCTTAGGCGTTCTGATATTACGTTGAATCATGTGAAGCACAAATACTGCAAGGTAGGTACGGTAAAGCGAAGGGCAAATTAACTGCGGCCCATAACTCAATGTCAGGCTCACGCCGTCAGTAAAGCGGACCAACAGACATGAAATCCTCCTCTTCCTTACCCCTTCTAGCGTATCTACTTCTACCAGCAATATCCACCTGTACACCCACCCCCCCCCCCCCCCGCCCCCCTTATTTCCATTTTCCCTTTCGCGCTCCCGCGTGCCCGTCTGCACACACCCCTAATAAGGTCTGATCCCCTCCGCCCCGCGACACCCTCAAACACCCATCCTCGGGTCACGACAATAATTAATAATCGAATAAATTATACCACGCGATACGACAATCACGCTCATCCATTCCCTCTCTCTCTCCCCCTCACTCCCTCTCTCTCTCTCTCTCACTCCCTTCGTACGTCGCGCCGACGTCACGTTCTACCGTTTCACGGTTGAAGTTGCAGGAATAACACATCTGCCATGTTATACACGTCTGTATACTCGCACGTTTGCTGTACAGCTTCTATATACACGGCGTACGTAGGAACGCTCACCTATACCTAGCTTACCCCGTGTACCGTCGACATATTTATACCTTATGGAAACGGGTGCCGCATTTCAAAGTGGCTTTTTGCTCCGCAAGTTTCCTCCCGTCAAAGTGCCGATCTCATCGCATACCGTGTAGACCCCGCCGTACATATGTAATGGTAATCCTCGCGCTAACTATACCGCCATCGAACCGTACGTAAGGCGTGTGCGATACGTATACACACACGTCGATACGTGCGTTAATATCGGGTAAAAAATTAATAAAACTATATCGCTCACAGTAATGAAATATTATTGCTAACAAGCGAGAATCTATATCTGTCTCGTCGCACACGTGACCTGTAACGTCCGTCTGCTGACGTTCGCTTTCAGCACTGTGAGGAGAAAAAAAGAAAGAAAAAAAAAATTTCTCCCAGCAACGACACGATATTTATTTGAAAAATATCTGAGCGATACGAAATGCCGCGGTCGACGATATGCGTGAAATATCGGCGTTCTAAAAATGAGAGAGATTATGGGGTTTTACTGCCGGAATTAAGAAAAATCAATAGAAAGAAAGAGGAAAAAAAAAAAAAAACAAAGGAAGAACAAGAAAAATGAAAACCAACATATCTGTACGACCTATGACTCGTTCGTGAAGAAAAGGCCGGGCGAGGGCGTGAGCTCGCGATCGCGGTCAGAAATGATTGACGAGCTAAAGGCCAGTGGAGCTAAAAATGTTACGAGACCGGCGCATAGAACACGACGTGAGAGACACAAACGTTTATTTAGGCTCCTCGCACGGTGTAAAGTACGCGGAACAGCGGCCACGGGGTATCAAAATGGAAAACGCGGGGCGGCGGCGAGGGACACCCTTTTTATTATTCCTGTCCCTTTCGCGGTATCCTTATCTCCATCTCTCTCCAACTCCCTCCCCGTCTGTACGGCTGTTTAATTTTTTATCTCTCGTTTTTTTCAACTACAATCTGTTTTTTTTTATTATTACGCTTTTTTTTATGTTTTTTTTTTTTTTCCATTTTTTTATCATTTGAGCGCGGTACGGCCCGCGGCGAACAACAAGGTCGATCTATAACGACGAACGGATGGACGGAAGGAGGAACGACGAACAAACGAACGAACGGCGTTGAAGATGATTAATCGCGGTGTTAAATTAAACGTTGTTTGTCACTTATTACGAAAACGTTTGCCTTTTCCCCATAAGCGGGGATTAATTTGTCAAGCTGCTTTGGCGAGACGGGCCTCTGCCAAGGCTCGTGTATAAGGTGGATGATAATACGTGTAATCGATAAATGTGTGTCACACAATACGTATAGTGGGTACCAATTTTACGCGGAATTTAAAGGAATTTTAAAAACCTGGTTCAAATAACGATTTCACCAGGTATTCAAAGGGAATTAATTCCAAAGTATAATTTCTGTGAGGGTCGTGCGGCGGGATTACTTGTACGATGAAGTCGGAAAACGGACCGGAAGATAAAGCAAAAATATCCGCGCTATAGTTTTTGTCGTTTTCTATTTTTCTGCAGTTTCAGAAAATGCACCGTGCGCAGGGTAATTTCTCTCGCCGATTTACGGAAATGAGATTCAGCACCGCGTATATATATGTATATATATATGTACATTCGGTGGGATTTCAGAAAGGGGGTTGAAAATGAAGAAGAAAAAAAAATAACTAAATAAATAAGAAATAAAAGCAGGAGACAAAGAGAGAATAAAAATCTGCAAGGATCGCTGGCAGCTGCGCCGCGTAGCGAAAGACAAAGAGAAAGAGATAAGGCCCAGCGGTGATCTCGTATAAAGCTAGGTTACGTCGGTATATACTGAGTTACGGTTACATTACGTTACGTTGGGTTACGTACGTTGCCACCCGGCTGGATGCAGCCGCGCAGTTCCGCGGTTCGGAGGCGTGAAACGGCGGAGAGATAGTATGGAGAAATAATGGACACTGGGGATCGTTCTGCGCGAGCACCAAAGTCGCTAGACGTACGCTGCAGGTTTATTTATGGGTAGGTAGTGGTAGGTACGTGAAATAATGGCGAATCTACGACATCCGGTCCACGGAGAGGGTTTTGTGCATGATTTAGCAGACGTCTACCGCGAGGGACGGTGGAAGGGGGAGGGGGAGGGGGAGGGGGGAGGGGAGCACCGGTCCCGGGACCGAGGAGAGGCGAACGCGAACCGCCCGGCGAAACGCTGCTAAATTCCCCAGGGAATGACGTTGCTGCTGTTTCTGCTTCTGTTGCGACCGCCGACGTTTCCTTCAGGACTTTCGAAAACAATAAGAACGCCGATAGATACAAGAGTCCCGTTTGCATCCACGGCGAACGATCCCCCACCCCCGGAAACCCCGAAAAACTCCAGCTTCCGATCCCTATTCGCTGTGTTTCAGTTCGGGTGCCTGATCTCGGCGTCCTTTTCCCCGTCCCCGCAAGGACGAGCTCAGCTGGCGACCGGCTCGACTTCGATTGCGCGCCGCAATTTCAATCTCTGCTGCCCCTTCGGAGAATTTCATCATAAAATGGGAAACGGGAGTAGGGAAGGGTGGGCGAAATCGAGAGTACGTCGACGAGGACGTGGCCGTGCTCGAGGGTTGCGAATAAAATCTCATTGATTGCGGGCGCGTATAATATGCGCGCGACATCGGTTAGCGTTGCATGTACCATTTATGGGGAATATTTGACTCACCTTGATCGTCGCGTTGTGGGATCTTTCATGACCATAACTTCCGTGATTTCCCCATACTTGGTGAAGTACTCTCTGAGGCTCTCTGCAACAAATTAGATAACAATTAGGGGAGGACGTTCAAGGTCGCCGGGCGAAAGGATTAAAAGTTAAACGAATATCAAGTCTTATCCACCCCGCGATATCGACGATGAAAATTAATCGCCGTCAGCCTCCGAATTACGGACATATTGCCGCGAGACAACAATGTAATGGCAATCGGGGGTGAATAATCCTCGGATCTCCGGCTCCTCCTGAAATCCGTTTATTGTAAGTCTTTGAATATGAAGTTTCGGAGGTGGAGCCGGTAAGTAGGAAGAAGTGAGGGTCGGATTTCGGCACGCGAACGATTCGCCGGGATGTGCCGGGGCAGTTTCCGTCTCCGTCCCGCTTACCCTGGCCCAACGATTCCTTCAATTCCTCCGATTCCCCCAATTACCAAAAGTTTCATAATTGCTACGGCTAGAGTGCGCTAAGCTCTGTTTAAAACTGAATTAAAACTTTATTTTTCCCCATCCGGGAGCTTGCAACCGGCTCGTTGTTTGCTATCTCCGCAACTTTCTTCCGTGATAACCGCCTCGAATAAAGTGTGTTTCCTAAAATAACCTGCAACTCCTCCCTCCCTCCCCCCCTACCTCGCTCGCTCGCTCTTCACTCTTCCGATGCTTCATACGCCCTTCACCCTGCCACCATCACTGCCTTCTGCCGGCAGCTCATTCTTACAGTTTTAACACTTCCCGAGGTGCAACTTGCAGACGCGTTTCCCCGTAGCCCGCTCTTCCCCAGCGCTAGCTCCGCCAGTCGGAACGCCACGTTAAGTTCACCCGCGTTTTACCGCTCCTCCTATAATACCTTCCAAACTCGTTTTTTATTCCCTTTCTATTTTTTGTTCCTCTCCTCTCTCGCCTCATCTCATTTTCTATTTTCTTCTCCGGTTGCGGACCGACGTTTCGGTTCATCTCCGAGCTAGAACGTTGTACGCTTGCGTTCAAACAACATTTTGACACCTGACAAATTACGATAGAGATTTAATTATGGGAATCATGTGGCTACGTTTCGTTGTTCCGTCTAGGTTTCTTCGCTTTTCTTTTTTTCCAAGTATTTGTTTTTTTTTTTTTTTCTTTTTTTTTCTGTGGGACTATTCATCCTTTCCTTCCAGTCGCTATTCCACAAGCTCTTTCATTCGTTCCTCCATTCTTCCGTCACTCTTTAATTTCGAGAATCGTGTTCCTGTTCCAATACTCGACTCTCGAAGATCTCGTAGCGCGAGGAGCAACGGTTCAAAAAAAAAAAAAAAAAAAAAACAAACTCGCGTGCGACAAAGACCCCGAGATAAATGCCGGTGACGCAACCGTCGTCACGCTTCAAACTCTCCAGATTAACATACTTCCTTCGTCATGTAGTCGACGTTTTTCTAGCGCACGTATACCTATGAATATATTTATATATATATTTATATAAACTCGTTCGTACATAGCTCAGAATAAACGCACATAGACAGATCCACGTGTATCTCGTCTACATACTTCCGAGAATATATATTTAGCGAGCGTAAATTGTGCGGTAGAGCGAACGACGGGTACCTACACCTCCGAAAATTTGCGGTACGGTATAATCCGGCTTTGATATACATGGCGATGAAATATGTACACGGATACACGGGTATAGGTATATACGAGGCTATGAATTAGTAGAGAATCAATTCGTTCCCCCAATCCAAAGTCCTCGGTATTAGAAACAGCTGTCTCGAACAGCGTCTATACATAATACAATGTTACTTCGTCGAGCGAAGTATCGCGAGGACCCTCAAACCGGTTGATTATAATTGTTATCATCGGTGGTCCCGAAATGACAATAACTCGGGTAGTCACCGAATAAAGTTAGCCGGGTCGAGTGGTTTCTTATTCGTAGCGGTAGCGGCGGAAACGGCGGATCATTTGTGCGGCTCGTATACACCGTGCAAAACCGTCTAAAAGCCTGCAGCGGCGAGCAGCACTTCAGCTTCGCTCACCCTCCGTCCCCCCTTCTGCCAATTAGAACTCGACAAGAATTATCGTCGAATCGATTTCCAAAGTTGTTCGTCAACTCGCCGACCAATTTCGACTTCGCGGCGAAGGGAGCGCGAGAACCCCGTAACGTCGTGTTTTATTCACCCCGTACACCGGCTAACGTCGTGTAAACGCGTTAAAAAATGAAACGAGAGAAAAAACAGAGAAAAAAAAAAAATATATGGAAACTCCGATTTTTGATCGATGAAGCAACGAGTAGATTATGCATGATCCGAAATAATGGAGGGTGAAACACGTTGCCGCGTTTGGATACGCGATCGAAAAACCGTATACATACCTACGCGTGTACGTAATAGCCCGCGAGTTTAGACGGATATACCCGTCGGTGTGCGAAATGTGTAGCGAAAATTAATCTGCATAGGTCGTGTAATACACCTAAGAGGATTATATTCTTTAACCTGTTTACAAGTAATTAAATTTTCCAAGACCGGTGAAGCCAAAGCTCGGTTAGAAACGCACGTATAGCACGTTTACGCACGCCATCGCCAAAGGATTACCGCAAACAAGTGACAATACATTATGCATGTACGGGTGGAATATACCATGGGCAGGCACAGGTAACCCGCTACCGTTCGACTTTCCAACTATTATACGTACGTACGCGCGACCACGTAAGGTGTATTGCCCCGTGTAACGTACGATGTATAATAGCATGAATATGCTATTGACCACCGACAAACACAACGCATTCGAAAACATATTATTACTCCAGAACCAAACCGAACGGAGTAAGCTTCAATTACAACTGTTGAGAAATTAATTAACCACGACGGAGGTGTGTCTGCGTATCAGTCATATTCGGGTGGCGCAAAAAAACGATCGTTTTTATTTATTTTTTTTTTTGCTCTTCCTACAAAAGTATACGAGTCTAACATATGTCTTGATGAGATTTTTGAAAACTTCCCAAATCGTGGAAGTGACATTTTTTTTTTTTAATCTTTCTTCTCGTCATGCCAAAGATCTCGATTGTCGAGTGAACACTGAGGAATACATATATCTATTCTTCGGTGTATCGACTTTAAGACAAAAAATGAATAAATATAGGCCTGAAGGAAAAGAAGGGAAAAAAAATGAGAATTCGGAATCTTTGAATTTGACTAGCAATCGGAATCGATCATGTTCCCGTTTATTCGAGTGAAAAATCCGAGATTTCCGTCAAAATCCCCCGAGAAATTCTCCTCTCTCGTCGAGTATGCGAACGGTACGTACGTACGTACGTACGACATACCCGCGCGTGGATAAAAGTCCCAAACGTTATACGCGTATAGTAATAACATCTTCACGGTGTAAAAGCAACAGGATAAGGACGCAGGGGATAGAGCGTTCGCGAAGGCTGTTTTACCCTTGGAAATCGATTGGACGAAATTGACCTCGGGGAGTGAGGGAAAAACGGTGGTTTGCGGTAAAGAGGATGAGGGGGAGGATGAGGGGGAGGGGGAGGGGGTGAGAAAAACTCACCACTCTCGAGACCAAGGGGGTAGCTAAGCTCCGGTAGATCTTCGCGGTAGTACAGTCTTCGCGCGGCGGGATAAAAGAGCGTATAATTAGATAGCCGAGGGTGTGAAATATAACTGGAGCTCGGCCATGTTGGCCGTTCGCCAGAAACCACCACAGGGTATAAAGATGGTGAAAAGGGGGGGGGGGGGGGAGGGGTTCGGGGGATGGAGATGGCGCGGGAGAAACGTGGATGGTTAGATTGGTTACACTATGTTACACGATGGCGACCGTGGCGGTGGCGAAGGCACGAACGAGAGTGGAGAAGGTGGAGTAACATCCGTCCATAAATCATAGGGGGTGTCTCATATTTTTCGCTAAAATATGAATAGGAATTAGATGATCTTTCCGCGAGCGGAAATCAAGCGGAACGTCGCCGACAAAGCTCACCAAAATACCAACCGAGGGAAAATATACCGCTCGGATTTTCACGCTTCTCGCTAACAGATCTACAATTGTGTTTTCCATAGCGCGCACTCCGGTGGCACGAGGTAGTCTCTGCGTAACCGACGACCGAATTGAAAAATGATTTTCGCCAGAAATTTGCATCGCTATTCAACGATGTCTGTTAGCGAAGAAAATAGAGAAACGAAGAAGACCGCGATGACAAATGCTATTTTTCTACACGTGTAGAATTTGCATTTTTTGGTGCAAAAAAAACCGACCGGGTTTATTATTCGATAGTGATAACCTTTTGGCGAAGTTGCTTTTCGGTAATGGAAGGCGTAAGTATAATATTAAAAGCCGATGAGAGGTGGTAAACGTTTTAATGAAACCGGCTAAAAATAATTCCAGCTTTTACAATCGGGCTTAGGATCGCGTCGCGTGCCTTGCCCCTTTATACTCTCCGCCTCTTCACGCTGATTAATTATTATAATTACTATTGTCTTCGCGGTGCGATTCCACGCGCGATTCAAGCAGCGCGTTGAATTCCACCGTGCCGAGAACTAAACCACTTATCTATATGCCCTCTCTTTCACACTCTATCTCTCTCTCTCTCTCTCTCTCTCTCCCTCTCTATTTTCTACCCTATTCTCATCTCTCTTTCCTCTACCCACTTTTGTCGCTGCAGGATAGCGTGATGGTGAGAGATCTCAACAATATATTACAACTGCTCCCTCCCCCCCGACGTCACCCTGTATACCTTCCAGTTCTACCCCGCGGCAACAATATCGCCATTCTAGAGAAATGGAATTTGGCGACTTGTTGCTAAGATTTAATAGACAATTAAATACTGTACTTTGAAAAGGTTACGATTCTAGGTGTAATAAAAATGGTGAAGCTCAAAGTGGAGCCACCGGAACAAGAGAAAAACCCGGGGGGGGGGGGGCGGGGGGGGGGGGGGGAGGAGGACGAAAAGATAAAATAAAATGAAATAAAATAGTATAATTTTCATTCTTTTTTCATTTTAAACATCTGCAGTAATAAGATAAAAATTCCAGGGACATAAACGCAACGGGTATACCTATAAAAAGTATTAAAGTTAGAAAGGTTTCCGCGTACTTTCTAGTCGTTCGCTGCATCTAGGTGGGTATATATATATATATACAGAGCGGTCGGGAGTAGATATAACATTTTGTTAGTAGAATGGGACGTTAGCTTGAGAATAAGTCAAGCGGAGAACAATTAAGGAAATAATGCCGGTAAATTTTGGGACGCGCGACATTTAAAAGTCCCCGAGGGAATGGCAAAATTGCCCCCATCAATCCGCTTGCCAGGACAAATTAAAGAAATACTTTTTCGCCAGAGTTATAACCTGTACCCTGCAGGGGGTTTTATTTATCTACATATATCTACACACGCGCCTATATATATGTATTCCCCCCCCCCATCTACGATTTAGTCTACAGTTTAAACATCATATACGGTAAATACACGGTACGCAAAGTAGTTATTTTTTCTTTTTTTTTTATTCTCATTCAACTCCCACGCCAGAATTAGCGCACTCGCCACCAGACACTCGTTCTCGCTTACAGTCGACTCCAATTGTAAACGGTTTCTTTGCTGCAACTGTAATGTGAAAACGACTCGAGTTGATACCGTTGCACCCTCGCGTCACCGTCGCCGCGTCAAGTTTCACGGTACCATCTTCAACGTTTATAAAAACCCCATCCGCGAACAAGTACCCGTACAATACAAAGTCTCAAATTCTGTACGCAATCACAAGTGCAGTCGGTGTGTAATCTCTACGGAAATTACCGAAGGCAGAAACGAGGAAATTTTCAACACTCCGTATAGTCGAGCAAATTCAGATTTCTTTCTTTTCCGATACTTGCGCGCAAATCGCATGCGTTTTTACGCCACGTTTCATGTTTTTTCCCCTCAACTCTTCGGCGAGCAGAAAGACAGGCGTAACTCGAACGACGCTTACTTTTCTTTTTCTTAACTTGTTTTTTTTTCCCTTTTTCTTTCTTCTTTTTTTTTCATAAATAAACCGTCGGAGTAATTATATTATTACCCCTTCGCGAAGAACCCATGGGGAGTCGAGGGTTCCACGGGGTAACGACACGCGAGCTTCGCTACGCTGTCGTGTCTGATTCTGACATTGAGATAATCCATCGGCGAGTAAATTTACCCCGTTTCCACCGCGTTATCGTGCAGTCGAAAAACTTTTCAGTTCCATCAACTTTTCTCCAGATATAAACCGTATGTTTTTTCATGCATATTCATCGGTGTATCGGTGTATGGAAAGCGGTGTGTGCGAAGTACCGCAACTCCAATGCTGTTGGTGTACGCGTACCGTAGGGGTATAAGAAATAAGGTAAAGTCAGCGCAGCGGCGGCGGCGGCAGCAGAAGGAGGAGGGCGTAGGAGCTAGGATCTTTCCGGTATGGAAACGGTGCTCGTAAGTTTTCGTTTATTCAAACGATATACTTCAGGTTGATCCACATCCTTTGGTAAAGGATAAGTAATCCTGTAGCCCCTTCTTCGAGGATATATATATGTATATATATATATATACACACGGTATGCAGAAGCAGAGAAAAAGGGAGAGCCGGAGATGAGGAGTAGGAAAGGAGACTGGAACGGGGCTGGTTGAAGGACCATTCGTTTCAATGAACACCCCCTGAAACCTGGAACGAGTCGTTCTCCCCCCCTCCACCCCCCGTCCCCCGCCTTTGCCATACGTTCTCTTTTTCCATTCTCTCTCACGTTCCGGAGGCGTACGGAATATAACGTATAGCTGGTACCGAAAGTAATAGCGGTGTGTACGTTCGCATCAAAAAAATGGGTAAGGGTAACGAACGAACGAACGAACGAACGAACGTACGTACGTCGGTGTGTTGGTTCGCGTAGAAAGTTTATGCGAGCGAGCGTTCGTCGAATAGAAAAAACACTCCCGCGAACCGGTACGAATATTCACGGTACCTGTAGGTAACCCACCCACCCACCTACGTCTCTCGTACCTACATAAATATCTATATAGATTTACATATGTTCATAGACACGTGAGCTCGAGTGGGTGTAGTTATGTGCCGCGGGGATATCCAACAATAAGATACATCGCTCGCGTACGTATATAAATTGTACGGTATACCTATACCTACCGCTGTATAGGCACCTCGTAATTCCTATCGTCCGAACGAAAAGGGGATAATAAAATAAACAACCCGAATTGCATTGTAAAATAATCAGAGGTTTTTTTCTCTATTTGTTACCTTCCATATCCCGGGTATCCCGGAACCAAATTTTCGCGGATTTCAGGAAGTGTATCCCTCCTCTCTTCTTTTCTACCCGAACCGGTGAATATGCGGTTCGCGTTAAATAGGTCGATACGGCTGTACCCCTATACATCACGAGGGACGGGGGCGAAGTTTTCCTCCAAGACATCATTTTTTTGAGAGCTAAAGATTACCCGCCCGGTCGGCTGTATACGGTAACTCACGTGTATAAAGAGACACGTCATCTTTATTAATGTGCCGATCGCATGCAGCCTTCGCCGTACTCGCTATCATTTTGCTCAGTTAACGTGTATGTGTATATATGTATGTATAGGTGTACGACCGCTATCCCAAATATATGTACCCTCCTCCACGTTTATATTCTCTCGGTATACCGTATAGCTGCTGGTTACTCGTATTATCTCTAAGAATTACTTTAGTTTTCATATAATTCTGTTCTTTTCATTTTCTACGTACGGATGTATAGATGTATATATGTGTATATAATACATATATATACGTTATAATAGGTTTTAATTCAAAAACTTTTTTACTGCATAAGTATAATCGGACGTTGATTAATACCAAGGGTTTTTAAAACTACAGAATTTATGCCGTTCTTACCGGGCGTTCAGGAATTATAGTTGGGAAAGTTATTGTTGATGAACGGTTGTCCTCAGATTACGAAATAAGCTGACTTTCGAAAGAATAAATACACGGGGAGAAGTGAAAATAAAAAATTCACCGAGAACCTTTCTTCGGTTGAATTATCGCCATTTATACACCGTCTCAGGGAAATTGAGGGGGCAGAGGGGGGGGGTTGAAACTCGGGACGAATCGTTACCAATTATTCTTTACCAAGAAGCCGTCGTCCTCCTCGTCTCCGGGCGTCCCGCCGCGTTTCATTTTCCCTCGACAAAGTTTGTCACGGTGCACGGCGGCAGCGGGCCCGGTATTAGCGGCAAAAAGCAGAAACGGCAGTAGCCGGTAGCAAGTTAAAAGGGTAAATGAATAAATTTTCATCGAACTCCCAAAAGACCCGTTAATTTTGCAACCGGTGCGCAATTTCACCGTTAACGAGGCGTCTGCCGGTAACAGCGTAGCGACGCGGCGACGAGCACCACGCGGATCGGCTACGCGGGGTCTCCAACCCCGCACCGCGACGAGATTCGAGCGAATAAACATCAACCGTTTCAACCGTACGTACGTACGTACGTACGTAGTACGTATATTACAGATATCCAGTCGCTGTTGCAATTGCAGTTGCAGTTGCAGTTGCAGTTGAAGTTCGGCGCTCGAGACGAGGCGAGACGTAAATGAAAGGAGATGTAGCGCCGGTTACCGTGTAGGTACCGATACCCCGAGACGTCCACTCCCCGTAAAGTTAGTCGTCGTCGCGCGTGCCCGGTCTATTTTCGAAACATCGGAGAATCCCAAAAGGACCGGCGAAATAATCTAATTGTAAACCGATTTCACCCGGCTTTGACAGCTTTTTCGATTTTATTTTTTGTTCTTCGTCGGCTCTAATTATTTATTTTCATTTCACGCTCGTCAAACGGGGTGGACCGAGTGCAACGATGCAACTTTATTTTCAAGACTACGTTTTCGCGAAAACGTCGATCCTGCATCCGGTCGAATTTTATCCATGCGGACACACAGTACGGACTATTGGGTGTATTATGAATAATATATCGCCCGTAAATTCACCTACATAAATAATACCCATCTGCGCGATGTAAATTTACGGCATATACGTACGTGTAAAAAAAAATGTTGTTTTTTTTGTTTGTTTGTTTGTTTGTTTTTTTATTCCAAAGAAACACGCGGACAGCGTGGAGTTAAAACTATACCCTACAGTCGTACACGTACACGTATACGATAGCAAGTGAATTTCCAACGCGTATAGGGTAGGTATGGATATGGAGTGCTCGTAAACTACGCTGCACATTTTCATATATCTGTCACCAAGAATACATAGAGCGTAGCGAGGTATATCGTACATATATCTACCTATGCGGCGTAATCTACGATCAAATTCAAATGCCCATATTATAGAAACGTGATGTTATCGTAGTAGCACACACGACTCTATATACAGATATGATCGTATTAATGTTCGTTATCGTTGAACATGTATTAAATGTATATTATCGAATATCGATTGTAAAGTTGCCTCGATGTCGATTTAATTATCGGATAATTGATATCGAAGATCCATCTCAGTTGGCAATTAGATTTCGATTGGATTAACGCGACTATGGTCAACTACCGACGAATGTTGCGGTGTCCGGACTACAGATGCAAATCATAACGATACGGCGACCGATCGATTATACAACGCATAAAAATATTATCCACGATCGGAATCCGAACCGCAGACGTAATCGAGGTTCAGATTCGTACCGGTGGATTTCACGGTTTTAACGCGCGCCGATAACAGAGCCTTGATTTACCAAAAACAACGGAGATACGTTATTAACAGGTAGAAGTTCGAACGGGTGAATAAAAAGCGTGTCGATGGCACGGGGAACGCGGTGGCGAAGTATAAAGTATCATTATAAACTGCTATCCTCTTTACAGGTGGGTTTGTACGTTTCCCGTTGTATTACGTTCGCATCGCGAGTCCCCCGGTCGTTAGAGAACATTTCTTGACGCAGCAGAGTAGAAAACTTTCAAGGCGAAAGCATTTGGCAGGAAAGCTGCCGGTCGCCGTTTGGGACTGAAAAACTTTCAGACAAAAGACAGAAAAAAAAAAAATAGAAAACAAACAAACAAAAAATCAAAAACCCAACGAAATGAGAGAAAAAATAAATAAATCAAAACAAAAAACTGACAGCGAGATTCCTGAAAAGCCTGTCCGTAACGTGACATCGGTGGTGGTGGCAGTGGTGGTGGTGGTGGGTATGTACCACGTGTCATCGTGTAGGTCGCCATCATTAGATACGGTGGCCCGTGTAGCTGCAATGCGGACACTCCATGTACGTTGTGGAGGGGCAAACTAAGGGGGAGGCGAAGGGAGGAAAGGGGACGAAAGGGTGGAAACTGGGAGAACTGAGAAGGCGGCGTAAGAGGGACGCGGGGAGGCAAAGGGAAGAGGAGGGAAAGGGAACAGCCCGTCGTAGCCTCAGGAAGTGAGGCTGGCAGCGGGCCAGGTAGGCTCTGCTTCTGTCAACCCCGATATATATATATATATATATATACGTGCATACGTGCACTTTTTGTTCAGGTGTGTAAGTGCAAGAGATACCTATACGTGCGGGCTTTGCTTCCCTCCTCTTTTCCCCCCTCCGCCGCCCGACTCTTTCCTTTCCCGCACAATTGAAGTTAATCTTTTCTAAAATCGACACTAAATCTACTACAACGGCTGGCAGGTGTGATACGGGTGTGTACGTGTACGCTCCGAGGATACGGATAGCTTTCCGAGCATTTGAACAGGTGTGCGAATCGTTTAAACAGTCCTACACATCGGGTACAGGTATTATGTATCTTATATATATATATATATATATATATATATATATACATGTGAATACCTATTTAGGTATATAGGTATTTGTACCTTATATAGATGGGTGCAGTGGGACATAACGTAAAGCATAGATAGGTGGGTATAATAGCCTACCCCGCGAGGTGTAGGCTTAAGCTAATGATTCACGAGATAGTGCAGTCGGAGTATAGGTGCAGGGGTATCACAGGTTGGTCGGAATATAGATATATATAGATATATATATATTCGCGAGGTAAACTGGCGTTGCAGAACTATTACTGGAATAAGACGAGAATCTCTCATCGGGCTTGATAGTTACGGAACGCTCAAGGACCTGGAATAGAGACTCATTTCGGATTCAGCCCACAATCCGCATTCGATGAATTAAAGATGTCGCCAAGAGTAACAAGAATGCTTTTCTCTCTCTCTATATATATCCCCCTCTCTCTCTCTCTCTCTCTCCACCTCCGCCTCCACCTCCACCTCCGCCACTACCACCATCATCAATATCGCCACCCTCCGCTTACTACCCGCCAACGACCGTTCATCCCAACGCTCATCCCGTACCCCGCGTACAGCACCGTCCTCCCTTTCTCTCCTTCTCGTCCTCCGTTTCTGAGCTTCATCCCCCCGCCGCCAGTTCTGACGAACGAACGGAGCACCCCTTCAATCGCAGATTGCTTTAACTCCCCTCATTACGAATCGGATTAAGGTTCGCCGGGTACAGGACTACTACGTAGGTACTTTACACCCCGCTACACCGACGACGGAAACCAATCGCCGATGCAAAACAGAATTGAAAAATAAAATTAACACAAAAGAGAGACGGAGAACGAGAAAGAAACGGAGTGAAAATTAAAGGTTTTTGTTTGCAAAAAAAAAAAACTGATTCGCGAATCGACCCTTTGTTCTCTGACCACCGGCACATCCGACGATCGACGTCGCGTACGTTCGAATCGCCCAAAACCGTCGATACCGTTGATCGGAGCACCGAATTATCGGTGAAATCTGTGAAATCGATCAATCGACTATTTCGCGTCATTTCAACGAAGCCGCGATAACGAACGACTGACGAAATAATATCACGCGCCCTTCCTTGCTGATACGTGCAAAGTCTTTTCGATCGCCGGAAAAGTTTCCACGTCGCGAAAACACGGTGCAGTGTTCAACCGTGGCTCGTACACGATACACATGTGTGTATACAGTATTACTTGCAGATGCGCATCGAAGTGAACAGGTCGCCTAATTGGCCTAGTTGCACAACGACCGCGCAATGATCAATTAATTCTTCTCGTCAATGACAATGGTAATGAGCGCTAAACACCGTCTCCGTTCGAACAAATGTACCGCGGTAAAACTAACGCGTCAGCGTTATCGAACGTCGATTATGTTTTACAACCAGTTCTCTGTCACGAGATACATTTTATTCGAGATGATAACGCGGCAGCGACTCCGGATGCATTTATTACGGTATAGCTGTATACATACATGTATGTATAGCCGCGCGGTACGGGGACGAAGAAAAGTTGTACGGTAGTGCGGTACGAAATTACGCAGCATAAAGGAATAAGTATCATACTTTTATATATCGTTTCATCGGAACCGTACGAGCCGCACAAGACTTTCTAGACAAACCTGTTTAATATTTGAAATCTTTCAGTACTCGAAAAATTGAATTTAATAATTCAATCCAATGTAGGAAGCTTCGACAGAAACGCGGTGTATATATATATATATGTATGTAGCGGAACGACGATGGCGATGCCGGGTATAGCGACGGGATAACCGTTGAGCCAGGTCCTGCCCGATAAAAAATGCAATATCCACTTCAATATCTTAATCCGATTTCACTCGCAACTATAAATTGCATTTTCATTCAGCCGGCTTCGATCAGCAATCGCGTAATTATTGTATCGAACACTCGAGTTCGATGCATAGAGCGAAGCGTGTACCTCTGGCTCGGGGACACGAGAAATCCGATCGGGAATCCGAATATTCGAAAACAAAATAAACCTACGCGCGGAAGTTCGAGAGATCGCGGTACAGATTATACGCTTCGCATTTGTACGTATGCGAGATGTTAGCGAGACGTCGGGTGTCTCTCTGGTTTCTCGTAACACCGCCGCCTGCGTAGATGTTTCACTTGACCCGGGTTAACCCCCGGGCTCGATGCCTTATTGAATATATTGACGACGTCAGAGATCGTAGAATTTAATTCTAACGTATCAACGTACGCTCGGACGCGTGTGTAAGAGGACGCTTCGAAAGTTCGACGAATAACTCACGGCGTTCGAGAATTGTCTTCGACAATAATTAATCCTCGCATAAGTCGCCGCCGTTTCTTTTTTTTCCCTCATCTCGTTCTTCTCCTCGTGCACTTTACGCTTAACGAGAACGAGACGCGCTTCTTTCTTTCTCTCTCTCTCTCTTTCGGCGTTGCAAAAGCGACGGAAGAACGACGAAGGAAAGGGCGAGCAGATTATGAGTGCCAAACATAGACTCCGTATAATTAGCCACTTGGTAAGGGGCCTTGGAGCCAAACGGAGTCCGAAGACTCGCCTGCGCTTCGTCGTTTCTATATATACGTCGATCTATGCATTAGCTACGTACGTACGTACCGTACGTGCACTTTCGATTTCTTCGTATACATATATCAGCTAGCGACTGAGGTATGCACGCACGTCGTACCTACCGAATCGGCGTACTACTGCGCGTCTTCCCATATTCTATCGCTGCGATTGTTTCCGTTTCCCGATCCTCTCGCTCGAGTTCTCGAGCAGATTTTCGTTTTGAATTTCGCTACGCGAATCGCTCCAACCTCGATTTCGCATATCCGAGTGAAACGAATAACCACGTAACGCACTTACGTTCCATCATTTTGCGCGTACAACAGAGCTGATATTTTCGATGGAAACTCTTTGTCTCCCGTCGATATTCCGAAACTAGCGAAATGTTTCAACGATCCCGTAACACCAGGGCTCCCATCTGGTCTGTCAATCGAAGTTTTCCCACTGCGGAAACCCCGCGGTTTCTCGCTATTTGTGAAAACGATGAAGAAAAATGTGCCAGTCCATCCCACGTTATACAATACATATATGTATAACAAACTCGATGTAAGATACAAGGTATTCGTATCGGTCGGTATAAATGTAGATGCGATGTAAATCGTAGCCACTCGTGCTTTCGTGCGTGTGTGCTCTCGTTGCTCGTTCGCGACGATGCATTATTCAAAAAAAATTTGTATCGATCTTCCGCGATACAGAGCCGCCAATGGTAACACCGGAACCACCACGAGCGCAACGCGAACAGGTATACCCGGAATCGTTGTTGTTGTTGTTGTTGTTGTTGTTGTTGCTAACGGAATATTCCGCTGGGGATTTGCAGCCAATTTTCACGATTGGATACGTGTGATGCGTAGTATATAGCTTATGCGGTGTGTTCCACCTTCGCGACGTAAGCAAAAGAAATGAGAGATCCCGTGGCGCGTGGTGGCTGCTCCGATACACCACACACGGACGCGGGGGGAAAATCTTACTTTTCGTTCCATCAACGCCATCTTTGAACCGGGAATCCCGGATTTCTCGGAAGCTGAAATGATGACGGAGAGGAAGCGAAGAGATGAAGAATCGGTAAGCGTTCCCACGATTATTCCGGCGTAGGAACGAGTGGGATACGTAAAATCCTTGAACGCCGCCGCGGTGCGTGTACCATATATTAATAGGAATGAGACTCGCTGATTAAGAACCGTGATTAGCGTTTATTTCGGTCTTGTTTGGGCCGGATTCCGTGTGCTAAACCTGGCACGGCGATGTTTCAGCCTGGTCCGATGACCCCAATTGGCGAAAGGTCACCGACAGCGTAGTCGTGCCCCTAAACTCAATACTCGTTCTCGAAATTCGAATTCTTCTCTTTAACTTCCCCCCTCCCCCTCGTCGCCCTCTCCACGGTTGACAGTCCCCCACTTCCTCTGTCCTTGTCGGTAAATCTTAGAACGTTGAAAGCAGCGGTGAAAATCAACGATCAAAGTCAATCAGCGCACAGGCGCGCGTCTTCGACGTCATAAATATGAAAGACTTTGATAACGACGACGACGACGACGACGACGACGACGACGACGACGACGAAGAGTGAGTGCGCGAGTGATTCGCGAGCGCATTTGGTACAGGCGGTCGGTAGCGTGAGGATCGTATATTCCCAAAGTCGTATCTTCGACACGCTACAAAGATGGGGGGGGGGGGGAAAAGTTTGAGCGGAGAAAAAAAAAGAAAAGAAGAAGAAGAAGAAGAAGAAGAAGAGATTAAACGAATGGCAGCTATCGTAAGAATTACCTCCTGCCTCCGGCGATATCTTCGTTCGTATACTTTTTCCGGTCTCTACCGGAGCCCATATTTTTTCCACTTTGTGCAATTCTGCTTTTTTCTTCCTCGTTCGCTGTGGAACGTAGCGAGGTAACGATGATTTTCGCTACTCGGAACGTACGGGGTCATTCCGAAGATGGACAAGCCGAATTGAAATGATAAAATGACACAAAATAACGGGAAAAAAGAATGAAACGGAGAAACGAATTCGACGATGACAATGAACGTACGTACACGTGTAAGAAAAAGAAGGAGACCCCGTCAAGGGCAAAAGGATTGCTGCGCGTCTCTTTGAACAATTTCGAGTCAACACGATTCGGTGAAACGTTGCGCGGTGCAGGCATCGTATATGCGGGCCAGAAACGCCTCGTCCATTAAAAGTCCACTGCGAAGAGTCACGTGAATCTAATTTACGAGGGAACGAAAGCGCCATTCCTCTATAACGCCCCAAGTCACCGTTGCCCGTTGCCCGTTGCCCGTTGCCGTCCGTTCATCCGTTTATCGTTCGGTACCGGGGCAAAATCAGACGGTCGAAGCTCCGCAGAGTCGTCGAGCTTCCCACCTCCCCCGAGTCCCCCCGACTCCCCTCCGACCCCCCGTACCTTTCAGCGCCGGTACTGGGCGCGTTAATTGGAAGCCGGTATTCCGCTTCCCGAGGCGATAATTGCGCGGGGGAATTGGTACAGCGTCGAGCTTCGAACACCTCCGTCAACGAATACGTCTTCGCACTGGTATTTGAACACTCGCGAATTATATCGAGCTCAAATTCAGCTCCCCCCCCCTCACCCTCTGCCGCCGCACACTCCGTACCTACTACACCGAACGTCTGCGTCGTACATTCTCTCGCGGAATGTCCATTTCGGAAACAGAATTTACGGGAAGGTTCGAAGTTTTACCGGCACAGTATGGCGATGTAACGGGAAATTGATTTTGATGATGTTTCACGGGTTCCGGGCGATGCGGGCCTTAGAAATTACGTCGCGCAACTGTTCGGATGGAATCGTCTTTGCTGCGTCAAAGGCGCGGCGTTAAAGGGACAGGACGATGTATAATTTACTGTGCACACACAGGTATACGTGTGTAATGGGTTAGCGAGTTTCCGTCAGTTTTACCCCGAGGAGTGCTTCGGGGGTGAGTTGAGTTCGCTGCATTTAGGATTCAATAACGCTGAGCGCGTCTGACGCATATCTCCGTACTTTCACGCGACGCTCAAGCTCGCTCGACAGGGAGACCGAAACGATCCGAACGAACCGATAAATCGGAACTGGATACGGATTAGGATCCGGAGACAAAAGAAGAAGAAGAAGAAAAAGAAAATAGAAATAAATGTGAAACGACCGACGTGCGTGAAATTCCGCGGTCTCGCGGAGTGGTTAGTCGCACCGTCCTAGTTCGAGATTATATACGGAGCGGTGGTGAGGATGGCACGGAGTCGGTGGTTTTCGACTAGTTTCAGAGTGAGGGAATTCAGGTTTGGTCCGATCGACCGAAATAGGCCAGTTCCCGAAATGGGGTGATGTCTCGGTGGGACCGTGGGAGTAGATCCGAATTCCGAATCGTCGGAATCGAAAAAACGTAGAGTCCCGGTTTCCACGTTTGCTCGGCGTTATCGGTATATATCCTCGTTTCCGTCGTATCTCCTTATTCCACTTCCTTAGTCGTCGGAGCTCATTGTTTCTTTTTTTTTTGTTTTTTGTTTTTATCTCCATATTCTACCTCGTAATTTCATTCGTTTAATCTTGAGAGGGCTCATTGTTTTTTGAGTCAAACCCTCTTAAAATCGCGCCGTCCATCACTTTGCCACGTCTCAAGCGACGGAACTTTGAATTCATTTTTCCAGGCGCAATCTCATAACCATCTCTTAAAGTCCTTAGAGCTGACAGTCGGTGGGCGTACTCAGCCCATCGGACGTTAGCGTTGCGGCCTCGGAGTTACAAATGCATCTCGTACATCATTCTTGCCAAGTATTCCCCCCTTTTTACCCTCCAATTTTTTTTTTTTTTCATTTTTTATTTCATACTTTTTCTCTCCTCGTTTCCCCATCTCTTTCGTTCTTACCGCGCTTCTTTTCTAACCCCCGGGGAAAGAGTAGAATCTAACCGTTCCTTCCAAAGGATTCTCTTTATCCCGTGGTTTTTTGGAGTTCTTCCATTCAATCCTTCGGCTTCTTAGATCCCCCACACAGTAGTGGGTATACGTGAACGCAAATCAACGCAGATCGTTCGTGGGACGAGAGTGAAAAAAAAAAAGACCAGGCGGGCTTCGGGGGTATTTTCACAGTTTGTTCGGAAACGAAGTAATCCCGGTCAATTTTTTGTCACGAAGTTGAGGGCTGAGGTAGCAAAATAATGCAACTATCGTGTATACCGAACCTAGATATCTCGCCACCGCGGTCGGTGAGCGTAACGTAACGTAAGCACTCTCAAAGTAGCTTTGACCTGCCCTCCCCACACTCGGTCCTGTTCCCAGCTGCAGGCTCGCCAGTTGCCAGTTGGCGCTACTCGAAAACCCCCCGCGACATCAAACAATCGCGAAATAGGCGGTTAAGTAGGATCGAGGTGGGAACTTATACGATAGATCTTTTCGTCGTAGTTTCCGTTTACCTTCCCTCCTCTGATTCGGATTTTCCACCTTTAACTCGTGATGCTCTTCCGGATTCGAACGAGACCGCAAACCGAAACAGTCGCGAAACCGTGGAACGCTTAGTGATAAAATCCGCAGTCCGAGTAGTCGCGACGGTTTCGAAGGACGAGAGAGTCTTTGGCAAAAAACGTTAGGGCCGATTCGACGTCATTCGAAGGGGTGGAAGATTTGGAACAAAACTTATTATCGATCCAGGGCGTTGATTGGCGCGGAGGGGAAAAAAAAGAAGAGAAGTCGGTAGCGAAGGTGGCGTTGGAGCTCCGGGGCTCGGCTGCGCGGGAAATACCTCATCCTCGGCCAGGGCTAACCACGGTTCGCAGTTTTTGCTTCCTCGAAACCTCAAACGTTGTACAAAGGCGGTTACGGATCCTCGACGAAGCGAAGAGCACCGCCGAGCGCCAGCCCGCCCGCCGGTAGCTGCGAGCAACGTACGCCGGCCGCACCGCATAAGCCACCGTCTGAATTTCGCTATGCGGGCAGCGGTGTAGCGGCATCAACGGCACAGTAGTACCGGGCAAAGCTTCGGTTAAATATTTCGCCTTTCGCCGGCCACCGAAAAGTTTTTCGCGAAAACTTTTCGGGCCCCGCCACTGCTGGCTCGTTTCCGGAGTTTCCCGCTTCACCGCTAATGCATCTCTGAATGCGTTCCGCTCAACACCGACGCGAATTTACCCGGAGAAATACGAATTCCATCGCAAGCGCACAACCTGCGTTACGTTTATATGTAATGCGTGTAATTGACGCAAAAACAAAAAAATAAATAAATAAAATAAAATAGATACGATATTCCTAGAAGAAATTAGCATCGACCCGTCGTGTGAAGGGTTTATGGATTTCATCGAGAATAGCGACGGTCGACCGACGATGTCGTTCGACGAGGAATTTCTTTTTTTTTTTTTTTTTTTTTCATTCGCGTGAAAAGCGCGGAGGGTAAAAAAAAAATACGCCTTTCGCATTTGGCATGTTTCAATTATCGCGACGCGATGTTGTTCCAGGCGATTGGCGTAGTTCGTTGTGTACGAGCTACCTGGTAAAAAGCTATCAATTCGACGATGCCGCCGTGATCATTGAAACCCCCTCATCACTGCCGTATCGCGATACACTTTTTCAATTTTTTTTACTCCCCCGTACCGTTTTCGAGTTTTCATTCAGTACTACATACACCGTTCGCGGATTATTATTGTTACTATCTCGTTTTTTGTTACGTGCTTTATTTGGGTGGTTTTTTTTTCTCTCTCTCTCTTGTTTTTGGTTTTTTTTTTCACTCCGATATCAAACCAGACTCGTGAAACAAAAGTTAAACACTCGTTTCTCGCCCTCGCTTCATTCCGAATGTGGGTGAGGTCGTTGTGCCAAAATCAGTCGGAGGACTGTCATTTGGACACTCGCCGAAAAACATCCTCCCTACGCGCACACACGTGTGAACGAGAACGATCTCCCTTCGTTGGTTTCGTAGTTGGTGCGACGGTTGCGTAGGTATTTATGCAGGTTTATTGGACACCGCGGGCGAATGTAACGTGCGTACTTTAAACATTAGACAATGACATGTATACGAGCGTGGCGTAGCTGGGGTGGTGCGGATTGGCAAAAAAAAAAAAAAAAAGAACGAACGAAAAAAAAAGCGAAAAAAGTCGCGCGTCTGCCTCCCCAGCTTCTGTTGCCGGTGTGTAGCCCGCGGGAGTTGAAAATCGGTGGCAGGCGTCGGCATCGGGTTCGGTGGCGTCGTTGCGTTGTAAATGGATCGCGCAATTTATAAATGTCAATACCATACGAGTCGTTCTACCGACCATTCGGAGGGATGAGAAGCAAAAGTGGCGGGAGGGAGGTAGGTAGGGAGGCAGGGAGGTAGGGCTGTACCACCGGGATGTGAGAAATGCGGGTGGGGCATAAAAATGGTGACGAAATAATAGCGGTAATAAAAATAATAACAATAACACTGCACCCTTAATACCGAGATAGCTTCGGAAGTGGGCGAGGCCGGGGGTCGTAAACTCGGAGCTTCTCCGTTTCCCTGATCGTACCCCGACTTTGCTTTTTCTTTTCCTTGCTCGGTGCTTATTCTACAACGGGGGGAGGAAAAAAAAAAAAAAAACAACTCAAAGGTGACGATTTGTCGGTGACGCGATAACGGCGGTAACGGGTAGCTCCTCCGTTCGGTTTCGGGCGTATCCACGGGGTTGTTAAATGCGTACAGCGAAGTAGCGATTAGCGATTAATCGTCTATCGACTCTCATCGCGACCGAGGACGTGAGTTGCCGCGAGTGACCGGGGACGGTTCGTCAGCCGGAGCCATCTGCGACGATCGGGATCGGGCTCTGATTTCATTTCACCGTTACGGAGCGAGTGGTTGCCGGGATTTGCGACTCTCAATCGTAAAGAATCGTTTTTATCACCGTCGACAAAAAGCGCAATTAAACGACGGGGTAGGAACGACGACGGAGAAAAATGAGAGAGAAAAAAAAATACATTCGCGGCTCCCGTATGGTTTGCACAACTTTTCACGCAGATTCGTTATTATAAGCTATACGGTAATCGAAAGGGCAAGTGCGGTGTACGTAGGACGGTGCGAATGAAACACAGCGTGGCAAACTTCATCTGAAACAAGTCCGTAGGTTGTCGGCGGTTGAAGGAAATTGTTCGCGCATTGTTTCAAATTTCAGTGAAAGTTGTTGGTATACAACCATTAGCATAGTTTTTCGTCTACCGTTCGTGTATTATTTCTTTTTTGTATTCTCCGTTTGCTCTCTTCATACTCCGTAGCTACGTCTCCGAAAACCAATCAACTATTTTCCGTCTGGCCGGATAACATTGAAAAGCGAAAAGTGAGACTGAGGTAATATCGAAGTCTATTAAAAATAGACCAACATCCGCGCGTGACCCAGAAACGACTCAGCCTCGTCACCCGGCATCTCGCTCTCCTCTTCGTTTCGCCCCTCTTTTCTTCTCGCGTTTCTTTTCTTCTCTACGCTTCTCCCACTTCCTGAACGCGGCACCTCGCGTGTCCTCGCACGTATGTACGTATCTTCTTTTATGTAGCTCGATAACACCTCCGACGATGAACGGAACGTACGAACGTTGCACGTGTTGCACTTTTGGAAAGTGACGAACCTTTGTCGACAATAAACGCGTTCAACTGCCCTCGTTTCTACGTACGTTACGTACTATTTTTGTTCTACATCCGCGCGATCCGAGTACACCACCGGTATTATACGTCCTACGTTTATGGAGAAACACGTAACGAGCCGGAATACTGGAAACAATGGAACGCGAGTAGGTGACGGTATACGCGAGACTGCCGGGAAAAATCTAGGTGATCGTTGCGCGTACGCTGGGGAAGAAATTTTCAAAAACGTTCGTCGCGAGGATCAAATTCACGGTTTCCGTCAAACGGACTGAAATTTATTAACCCAGTCTACCGGCAGTTTGCTAAATTCTCGAAGAGGTAATCGTCGGCTAATCATCGTGTAATCCCCATGAATCATTCATCTTTTGGGCGGTACGAGAACTACAAAGTAGGTTCGAGTGGAGGTATTCTTTGAAAATTTGTAGCTCCCATAAATCAGCGGTTATGCCCTCGTTTCTGCTGCTCGGTAAGGTGCTTGGCTTCAATTATGTATGCGAATCGTCCAGTTAAGTGTTATTATCCAAACCAGAAAGTCGATCTGACCCGTTACGTTGCACGTTTTACATTTTCAGCTATTCGGCCGTCGTAAAAGTCCTCGCGAATGCCGCTGAATTTAACGGTCCTTCGCGCACACGTACGTAAACAGAAAAATAGGAGGAAGGATAGAAAGTACCGCGCGGACATCGGGGGTTCAACGAGCATACCCCCCCCCCCCCCCCCCCGGGATGTGATTTCCCGGAGAGTTTAATTTGTTGTCGGTTTGAAAAATTCCAGCTTACTTCGAATCGGTGTGGCGGTAACACCCGGTTAACGAAACACGAACGGTAATATATGTACATACCTATTGAAGAAGGAGATGGGAATTCTGGTACTTTCTCGTCTAGTCTGAAAACGCAAACTCGACTCCGCCCCGCGTTACGGGTATAACAGTATACACGGATATATTCTAAACTGTAGTTACGAATACCAGTTAACTTCCCAATAAGCGGGAAAGTCGAAGGAATTCCATGAATCGCAGACACTCGCCTATAGCCGTGAAGACAACACGCCTCGTTATAAAGTTTGAGAGGCAAATCGTTTCCTGCAGTTAATAACGTTGACTGGGGGGGGGGGGAGAACGAGACAACGAGAAATCGGCGGAGAGAGAAAATGACGGAGGAAATTGCTTTTATTTTTCTTACCAACTCGCATAATCCCTTGAGCAGGTATTTTAAATGTTCCAATTAATGGTCCGGCGTTTCGAAATTATAGAGCGACGATAATATTCAATTGAAAACAAAAAAAAGGCGTCGAGAGTCGAAACGCGACGGTGCGGCACGTAAGTGGTTATAGGTGCGCAACCGACCCCGGCGAATGAAAAATAAGTGGACGATCATAATAGAAAGCAGAATGGATAATCCGTTGGACCGAAATAGAGATCGGGTGTAATGGAATCGAGATAACGATGAAAACGGTTACGAAGAGAGAAAGGTAGAGAAATGGAGGGGGGCGGGGGGAGGGAATGGCTTCCCACCGAGTGACAGACCACACCCGATATATCGTCTTTAATGAAGCGTTCTTTGATTTAAGGTATCAACCCCGGAATCTAATCAGGACTTTCCCCGGGCGAGGTACGACATTAGTCGCCCCTCAGACCCCTATCCACTTCGGAGACACTTCTAATTCATCCGGCAACCCCTAATCTCGGTGTCATCAATAACAATGACGTCAGACAATGGCTGAATCCTGTGTCTAGTGCAGGATAAGCACTCACGCCACTGAGCGAGCGGGAACTCCGGCACCGGCACCTTAACCCCCCCCCCCCCCCCCCGCAAAAGGGTAGTAGTGGGAAGAAGGAGAGAAACGGAGGGAGAGGAGGGGTAGCGGGGGTGGAGGAGGGATAGCGGGGGTGGAGGTAGGCAGACTTCCCCCGACCCCTGCCTCGACCACCCCTTCGAGTGTCAATTGTCCTACACAACCCCTACAAACTGCTGACGTCTATGGGGGCGGGAAAAAGTATGGAGTCCTAAAAGAAGAAACGGCCGCCATTCTCCAAATTTATAAAGGCCTTTATGGAAAAGGGGAATACTCGGGTTTACGGGATATTTTCCTCGTAAGGGGATGCCCAAATGTCACTTGCAGTCAGTTTATACTTTATACGATAATCGCGGGGCGAAACTAGCCCTACCCCCCCCCCCCTAGCTCGCTCTATTTCCTCCGTATCCGTCCTCGCCATCCCTGCGTATAGAACCGTAGTTTATATTATCATCTCCGTGGCGTACGTATGTATACGCGGGGCTCGGTTCGAACCGACTCTTACAGCCCCGACCGTGCACCTCAAACTTCTTCCCACATCCCCTGGGGCGAATACATTTTCACCGGCGAACGAAATTTTTAGTGAAATTTAGAAAAATATTATACGTAAAAATGCGAAGAAGAAATATATTACCCCAACGTGCGCGCTTCGATTCGTCCGCAGCGGAATTTCTTTCACTTATACTTTTCGTTCAAAGAGGAAGATAAGGTACAGGCGAACGGCTCAATGTCCGGAATTTAAGGGTGCGACAAATGTCACGTCAAATTCTTGAATTGCAGAGTAAATTTCGACAAAATGTTCGAACCTTGAATTCACAAGTCTCTCGCACGCGGTCGAACCCTAGCTATTTTAACTATTCGTAAACACCGTGACCGAGTGACGACGTATTAAATTCGCGCATCCTTAAGGGATGATCAATCCAAGAGACACCCTTTTCACGGAGCGTGGAAGGAACAGCGGGTCGTAGAATGAGGGAAAGAGATAGTGAGGGAGAGAGAGAGAGTCCCCTACCCAACCGTACGCCTACTTTAACCTCGACACGCTTTAATTATTATCTACTATAAAGGGAGAGTCTGCATGCGGAGATGAGAGTGGCGAGAGCAAAAGAGCGTCAAGGGACGGGAAACGGAAGGGAAGAGATAGTGCCGAGAGGAAAGGGGGTTGAGGTAAAGGGGTGGATTCCGAGGGAGTAATTAAGACTGTGTTACCGAAACTGTGTTAAGTATACTTGGCGCGAGAAAGTCACCTTCGGAGATGAGAAAGCATCATCAGCGCGCTTACCTCGGGACAAGAGCCGTTAGACGTGGCGGGTAACACTGTCTTTGAAACGGTCTTAAGTTGCACCGGATATCGGTCGATGTCCTCGTCGCACCTCTGACGGAACATGGAAAACAATGTCGCCAGGGTTTCGAGAAAAGTTCAATGCACAAAAATCCGGTGGAACGTAAGAATTTTGTTGGCAAATAATTCGACCGATATATTTTTGTACGATTATTTTTTCCGCCGGGATTGAGCGCGAGCTTTTCGCTTCCCCGGCTCCGTTGGTTTTCCACAGGTTTCCACAGCGTCGTTCGCTCTCCGGCGAGGATTTCTCTCCCTCTCTCTCGCGCGCGCGCTCACCACTCACAATTACGCAATTTAACCAAGCATTAAAATGATCCTCAATTCCCCAATCTACTTAACTTCACTCGGCATCGTGAAGCCAGAACGGCGGTTGCCATCACTTCAATTCTATTTCTTGGTATATATATATATATATATATGTATGTATAGGTATATAACGACAAACGGAGCTGCTGAATTCAAGTACCAAACGAAGGGCGACGCGACGGACCAACTGCCGCCGTAGAGAAGACTAACGTAATTTTGTCTACGTTGATTACGGCGAAATACACGGAGATCCTATTATTTATTCTTAACGCGGCGTACACACGAGACAAAAACAGAAACTACAGACTGACTCTACGTTTCGAACTGCGACCTCTCTAACACGTTTCAAAATTACATAGGCGACGGTCGGTCAACTAACGTGGCAAACTCGGCTGATTACACACCACCACCACCACCACCACCACCACATACTACTACTTGGCATAACGAGTTACAACCGCTCGCAAACCCTCCGCGTTTTATTGCCACCGGCTTCGCGTGCTCTATAAAACTGATATTTCACCCCAAGCCACGGATATTGTCGAACGAAAATCCTTCGTTTTGGTTTTTTTTTTTTTATATTTGGAAACGAAGCTTCGATTTTTCCATCGAATGAGCGAGATTCGGATTTGGAAAACAGAAGTCAGAGCGAAGCGCTCGATTTCGGGCTTTTCCTTCGTCCACCGATGTCTAGATGAACGTATATTTCTTTTCCATTTCTTGGGTTTCCAACCCCGAAACTGAGGAGAGGAGCCCCGATCGGTGAAAATTCTACTTCCACTCCGGGGGGAGGGGAAAGAGAGGTTCGTGACGCGTCACGCGAGATTCAATTTGTTTCGCCGATCGAGCATTCGGCGTTCCTCTGGCAGGTGCAATTGCCGATAAAAGGGGGATTATTGCGCGCAGGCCTTGCCGCTCGTGAAACCGAGGGACTGTAGCTGTATAACTGCCGCGTTAGGACCAGCCAATCCCCCGTTTCCTTCGTTTGTTCGTTACTCCTCTACGGTATTCTCTCGTTCCTCATCCGAACGAAGGAGGTGGAATTTCAAATTCGAGCCTCCACTCTCTACTCGCTCAATTCCTCCGAATCTACTTCCCCTTTCGAGCGATCTCGACTCGTTATTATTTTCATTATGCCGAAAATCTACTCCGCGGACGGTGAATGACCATGGAAAACGCAATGGGATGGACTGTGCGTATTCGTGCGCAGCTGCAAATACGCTAAACACACATATCACCTTATCGCGTCCTGCGGAGGTGAATATAATGAGAAATATGATGGTTTGTAAATTCGCGTCTACGCGAATTGCCGGGATTCTGTGAGGGTGTACGTGTGCGTGTGCGTGTGTATATATATATCAGGAAACAGTCGAGCGCACTTTGTAGCGCCCTTGGAGTAATGAATCCCGGCGTTCCAGCCCGGCCATGCCAAGCCGCAGAGCAGAGCACCGCGCCCTGGTTTATGTAAGCCTATATTACGGGTATATAGGCACGCGAATACGTACCTACGAGGTACATAGAAACCGCGATACCTACTCCACCGGGTTTATAACGGGTGTCGACCCTGGAAATCTGGTATAAAAACCGTATACATATATCCGCGCTTCGTAGATCGAACGATCTAATGAATTCCAGAAAATCAACCTCGCCTACGAAGAAGAAGAAAAACAAACGGGGGGAAAAAAAAAAAAAGAAAAAAAAAAAGGTACTCGCCCGAGAATCTCATTAGCGACGAGAGTAACGGTGACGGGCGATCAGAAATGAAGAAAAAATCCTCCAGACCAATCAGATTACCGAACGCGGTTGCCACGCGCTATGGGGTATTTATATTCGATTTTGTCGGACGTATATAACATCCAGTGTTTCATCGGATTTCTTCGATTTATCGTTTCATCTCCTCTTCCTGTGACATGATCTTGCAATTTCTTTTAGGTTTGACAATCCCTGATTTATATTCTCTTGTGTTGAATTCACGACGGACGATACGTGACCGCGAAAAGAATGGCGAATGTTAGAACGCGATTGCCACGATAACTGCGTACAGCCTAAATGGGAGTTAAAGAATAGAAATATAGTAAAACGGATAGCTACGAAGCCATAGGTATTACGCTACGGGACAGTATAACCAACATCTCTTTGTACATCGCAGAGTAGGTACCGGGTCAAAATGAATTCAGCGTAGAGGCGACTTCTTTGTTTCCCGACTCTTCGACCGTGACAGCTTCCGCTCATTCGTCGCTAGGCGAGTTTTCCACCGAGTGTCCCGTAAATATCATTCACGTACATGAACAACGACCGTCGTTCGCCTCAACGTTTCATACCTCAACCGACGCTAATTCTAAGTGTCAGCCACTCCGATTTCACCGGTGTATTTCCTTCGACTACCTTGTAGCCTTTCCGGCCCAAAAAAAAAAAAGAAAAATCCAACCTTTTTCCGTGGTCCTAAAAGTTTGTTCGCTTGTCCGAGTCAAACACAAGGGAAACGCGAATCTCTTAAAACCTGCGATTGTTGACGTAATGTGACGTTTTTTGCTTTTTTTCTTTCGCCCGCTCAATTAAATTGTCAGTACGTTCAACAAGTGTTGAAATTTTCAAACACCAGGCGATTTTACGTACGTACGCACGTGTGTGTGTGTGTGCCTACCGTCCACATTGTGCGCGTGTATAGGTACATATAAACTATAAATCGAAAGCAAATGAAGCTTCGTTAAATCCCGTATAGCTGTCTGGAAAGCTGTTTATCGAACCGTATGCAGAGAGTATAAGTGAACCGTGAACCGTGAACATAATAGTCATCGAGGTGGAATGTATGTACCTGTAAATTGATTACGTACAGCGTGCGCGCGATAGCGATATAAGTAGCATTGATCAATTAACGGAACTCGTTATGCCGGTCAACTCTGGGACAGGTGGATACCGGCGGTATAAGTTGCAGGAATGTAGCGCGCCGGTATATGCGACACAGGTATGCTAAATACATGGGGGTAGCGTACGCGCCCGCGTATATGTATATATATATACATGTATGTATACCTACACATTTCTATGTAGGTACCATCGTCGCTTAGCGGGTGTACATCGGCCTGCAACGACTAGATAGCTAGCTAGCTAGCTACTTGTGCAGTTTTGATCGTGTTTGTTTTGCCATTGCTTTTGCTTCTGCCGTTGCGAAGGGAGGGGAATAGAGAGAGGAGAGAGAGAGAGAGAGAGAGCGCCTTGTTGCGAGTTAAATTATCGCGGTACAGTGTCAGCGGCGTTACCAACTGCTTCGAATCTAGCGGGGAAAATGCTCGACGTAGCGGTTCCATCCGACAACGAACGAACTAACGAACGAACGAACGAACGAACGAACGAACAACGGCCCTAGTCTCGCGGTGGTTATCTGCAACGAGAATCTCCGCTATTTATTGCTACCAGCTATAAACAAATGATACGCAATTGCCACCGTAATGCGAATACGTATAACGCGGCCGTATCTGTACACCTTATCTCTTCGCGTCGAAAGCAAAAGTAGTCGACGGGGCTCTCCGTGTAATTTTGATAGATGGCTTATCAATCTCGCGTAGACCGTGAAACTCTTCCGCTCACTTCGATCACTCGTTGATTTCTCCGGTTCAATTAACGTAGCGTCTCTTCCGCCGTTTGACGGACCGCGGCGGACCCCCCCCCGGTCACGAGACAACCGCCTCGATTTGCATGATCGTCGAGATTCCCGACACGTCTGACGGCGCCGGAGATCGATAAGAGTATACCCGGTGTTATGGCCGATTGGCGTGTCGTAATGAAACCAATTAAACACAGGGGTACAAAAACCCCCTCCTCCCCTACTCCCCACCCCGAAAAAGAAAAAGGAACCAAACTAATGATATTAAAAAACAAGAAACCGAATCGAAAAAGGGGAAGAAAAGAAACAACCATCGTTTGATATTGGCGTAATTCCAAAGCAATTTAAAAGTTTTCGAAGGCTACAGCGCCACCGGATTTGAGGCTCCGAGCGAAACGCGAGCGATTTTCATCGAGTCATCGCGAACGAGGTGGGACGCGGATGTGGAAGGGTGAAGGTAGAGAGCCGCGCGTAAGGGAGGATCTTTCGCGATAATGACAGACCCGGTGAAACTCACTAGGGTAGAATGCGAGCGGGTAAGAAAGAGGGGCGGGGGGGGGGGGGGAGGGGGACAATTAAACTCGCTTCATAATTTCACGAGCGCGAATATGAAGCGTGCCTAATGAGAAATGTGCATTTGGCGGGATCGATTGGGCCAGCCTATATACCGTTCAATACTCGGTACCCCTGCGGCGGGCTATGTAAAATATATACATATATAGTTTTAGCCGGCGATGTATACGAGCGAAGCGGCGGCGAACACCTCGCGCGAAGATTTATACACGTAGGTGCCACGATTCTCTACGCCCACCCGGCCGCTGCAGCTAGCTATATTCCTGGAATTTCGGTCGAAGTTTATATCCTATAATATAATGACGATGAATGATTCGAAGCGGAAAATCCATAGTATGGTGGTATACACGTTACACACAAGCGCCTCGCGAATGAATACCGAATGAAATAATAGTTCTCGGGGTGAGTCTCGAGGGTGGTTCGAATTGGGGAAAGATCGATCAAAACTGGAAGCGGTGGTGTACAGTTGGCTTGTTGTTGTTGCCTCAGGTATATAGAGACCGTGAAAAGTAAACGAAGGAGCGGGAGGAGGACGAACAAGACGAAACGGCGTACGTGGGAGGGAGAGGTGCGTGTGTCGGCGAACGAGTCGAGGGGTGCTCTCCCATCCCGCCTGATAACGAGAAACACCGCGGGCGCCTATATCGCCCCGATATCCAGAATATTCCGCGGAGTGAGTGAGGGAGAGAGGGGGAGGGGGAGAGAGGGAGAGGGAGAGGGGGGAGGGTGGGGGGAGGGGGGAGGGGTGAGTCGGATATAGAGAAGTAAGATTGCACCGGGACACGCGTCTTGGCGTGCCACCGGCTCGCGCCCCGCTCGGATCTCAAAAGTGAGGTCGGGTTAACTGCCTGCCGAGTATATTGAAGCAAAGTTTATTGGGCTCCGCGAGCACTTGCGGCGTTCCCGTAGAAGAGGTCGAGAGTTGCGGAGAGGTGCGGTGCGAGGCACAGCGTCAAGGAGGTTACGTATCCGCCACCACCGTCGCTTCCTCCTCCTATTCCTCCTCCCTCTTTTCCTCCTCCTCCTCCTCCTCCTCGTCCTCCTCCTTTCCGACTACCGCCGCCGACTCCCGCCACGCTACTTCTCTCTCTCTCTCTCTCTCTCTCTCTCTCTCTCTCTCTCTCTCTCTCTCTCTCTCTCTCTCTCTCTCTCTCTCTCTCTCTCACTCCTCTTCTAGGCAAACCACCCCGCCGAGCAACAGCAGCTAGTAGCGTAGCGCGCCCGATCTAATGCATTCTTGCAATAAACTTTACTGCTGCGTTGCTTTCCGTATGTATATATATCCACGTGTACAACCTGCACACTCCGAGACCCGTACAGTGTGTGTACGTACACCAAACGATCCTATAAACGGATAGAAGATATATATATATATATATGTATGTATACGCTTATATTACGTGCTGATGCATATATACCTATACGCGTCGTAGGTATAGCCATGTTCAGGAACACACATTGCGTGGGTTTAGTTGGTCGGATGAAAGAAGTTATACACCGCTGGCGCGGCTTGAGTTTGTTTCGGTAAATGCCGGTGGTTGTTCATAATAACCGCGTGTATACGGTATAACGTTCTTATGCGATACTCGCAACGTGTACACCGCGCGTGGGGAGATGACGACGATGATAGTTTTTTCCCATATTTCGCTACTTTTGATTCGGTTGTTCCCCCCCCCCCCGGGAACGGAGAAGTTACCCGGGTTTTCTTTTCTCTTCGGAAAACCCGTTCGGAAATGAAGTCGCTTGTTTGCATGTGTAACAATTTGCACGGATGTTTCCTTCAGCTGCATCGTAGCTGAAGGAGATAATAAAAAAAGAAAAGATGGAGGGAAAAAAGACAATATGACAAAATGAAAGCACGGAAGACATTTCTCGGCAGATGTGTATATATATATACGTATATGTATGTATATGTATAACATAAGCTGAGAGAACTCGCGAGATTTCTAGATTTCTTCTTCCGATTCAGCTATAATACATATATATATATATACTGCGAGGAAAGTGGAGCGTCGCTTCGCAGCATCGTTCGCGGATCCACAAGTGCATAACTTATTCTATTTCATTCGACTGCGACACAGACGTAGACGTAGACGTAGACGTTGCTTGCAGAAATGAAGAAAGCAGCCCAGCCAGCCTCGCGGCTTTAAGGTTTAAGGATTTTTATCCCCACCTAGAGACCCGTGACCGCAATTTTCTCAGAGTCTATATTAGACTTTGTCTCGTCGCTGGATAGAAAATTATGCATAAGAAATGAATGGGATAGAATATAGAAACGAAGAGAAGCGAAGAAAAGTCATTGAAAGTAGTAAGAACTCCGTGAGTTTTTACGAAAAGATTTCGAAGACGCGGATCGTTCAACATTCGCGGAGGCGGGTAAACATTTTGTTTAGCTTTAGGACCGCTGAAAAATCCCCGGTCTACCGTCCTCCAGTTTCCCCAGTCTCTCGGTGCCATTCTCTCGAGTCCTGTACAGTCACCGGGTTACACACACGCGCATGCACGCGGGACTTATACAGGTGTACACGTAGAGTCTCCGGAGGTTGACGTGATAAAGTTTGGCCGCTCGCGGCAACCGTTGCAAAACGCCAAACTCAAAGTAAACTCGGCCGGTCGGGGGACTTTGGCTTTTACAAGCCGCCTCGCCGGCGATATTTTCTCCTCGTCTTTCCACCTTCGTTGGTACCCCACTTTTGTTTTCTCCGCTCTTCCGTCATACTCTTCTCGCCGAAGCTGCACCGGAGGAGTCAGGGACCGCGCAGCTGCAGCGGCAGTTTCGTTGTTTCGTTGCTAACAACTCTGCGCTACACGCGACGTTCTCGTCGGAGGTAAGGAAGTGGAAAAAAAGCGGAGATGAAAACGCAGAAGACGAAGAAGACGGACGAGAGTAGGGGGGAAAGTACGGAGCGAGGAAGGAGGAGAAATTCATAGGAAGTACGTACACCTATGTAAATTGCGCTCGGGACGCAACGTTGACGCAGCTACTTAAAACTTGGCAGACTTTTGTCAACGACTTTGACAAGGGTCTTGACTACACACGATGGTTGGTTGCGCCCGCGCCAGCTGATCCACCCTGTACAACCGACAACGTGACAGCGCGGTGTCAAACGCACAAGCGTTAAACGTACACCCCTAAACATACAGTACGTGCCTAAATCGTCGAGGAGATAAAAACAACGTGCAGTGTTAGAATAACAAGTCCTAAGAGATGCACCCTCCGTCGATTACACGTCCGCTTGAGCGATCGTCATTTTTCTTCTTTCGTTTTCAATGTTTCCAAACGTTCGACTCGCGTGCAGTGAAAATTTTCCACCGAGCGACGTGAGCTGCAGCTTAACGTTTCCGTATACGTGTAAGCCCTACATCATCAACGCGTTTAAAACAAATTAGCAGTATTAATCCCCCGCGAGTTCTCAAGGTCTTGGGTTAACAAAGTTTGCTAAAATAATTAGGTAGGTAAGTAGTAGGTAGTATACCTTATAACCGGATGACTTAGAAAGTCTAGGGGGCTGCGGGTCGCGAGAGAGGAAACGAAAGGGAATGCGAAAGGGTGGTAGCTGTGTGCGTAGGGTTAGATATAAGGCGGTGCGTCGTGTCTTCGAGAGGCTGACGCCACCCGGTTCGTGAGCAACTACGCGGCGACGAGGAGGAGGAGGAGGAGGAGGAGGAGGATGAGGAGCGGCGGAGGGGGGAGGGAAGGGGGAAATTTTTCGGCTAAGGTTAATTGAGTCATTACGCGTGATAATCGTGACCCTTTACCTAAATTACTTCTCTAATTCGCTCCATTATCACGAAACGAGTTCACAAGAGGAAGTTGCGTCGCCTCACCTCGATGAATTCTACCTTACGTATATCACACACGTGTACATATATGTACGCGAAACCGTATAACGTATATAGGGAAAATTAGATAAGTTGGTGAGGCGAATCTCGTCTTATACCTGCGCACGTGTACGTCGGATCGACCGAGAGAAATTAAATGGCGCTTGGGACTCCACGCGGTTATAAAGTGCCTTCCGAGCGGGTCTTGTCATCCTTCCAGGAAAACGAAAACTTCTGGTACCAAACGGAAGTGACTTGAGAAATTAGGGTTTATCTTGATCACGGGCTATTAATGTACCTGCGCACACACACACGCACACGCACACACACACACACCGAGACATATCGAGGGCATCACGCGAGCTTTTGAGGTGTGAGGTGAAAAATTCAACGTGCGTGCGCATCGGCTGGCGTGAAAATTATTACCACTCACGGGATTTCAAATTGAATAATTCTCGATGATCGTATTACGTCATTTCCTTGCGAACTCGAGTCATCGAGCACGTGAACCGACGAAACAAACAAGCGAATGTATTCCGTATTCCGTAAATATATATATATCGAAGTAGGATGGGATTTCACAGAGGATATCTCCGGTCTGAAATATCATCTTGAAAAAGAATTCCGAAATATGCAATAAGATATCGTCATCTCTCCGATATACTTTTCTACGGCGTATTTCTACCACCGGTATAAATAAATATCGAAGTTTCGTCCTCGACGAGTTGAAAATCAACGCAAGTCGAGGAGCCGTTACACAACATTAAAGCGGACCATGTTATTAAATCGTGACTCACGTACAACGGCGCATCCGATAACTCAAACGAGGCATTCTACTAGTCTCTTACCTGAAACAGAATTGAAAATGGGGAATATTTAGTGCATGATGAAATTCGCAGCATATCTGTGCATGGTAAGAAATGACATCGGAATCGATGTCGTAACCATGTGACAAAATCGCGTCGTCCGGTGGGTACAGCCAAGCGTATAAATATCCTTGGAAGCAATTACGGGGGGGAAAGGTAGTAGAGGGATGAAAAGTTTCGGTTACACGCGAAATAGAAGCGACAGCGACGTCGTCGTCGACGATAACCCCGGATGCTGAGTACCGACGATCTGGACGGCATATATACATATATTGCTATACGAGAAGACGCTGAATTAGGTAGCCGACGAAGCGATGCGCTCCGGTAAAATAAGTGAGATAACGACCTACCCAAGAGAGAGAATTCTGCATTTATATATCACATATATATATATATATCCAAGTTCAAGGAGTGCAACTGTATAGATAATCCTTTCCGCTCCTGATAAAGGTGCACACGTGTGCGAGTACCGCATGACTGAACATCTCCGTCTCCCTCCCTCCCTCCCTCCCTCCCTTTCTCTCTCTCTCTCGCTCTATTCCTCATTCTCTTCGCGAGAGAGAAAGAGTTATCCAATAATGCGGTAATCGTCGAGATGAATCGAGAAAGAGAATTCGGAATAAGGATATACAAAAGTTGAGGGCGAGGGAAAAAAGGACTGGTATAGACCGCGATTTAATCTTGCAACTACTTGGACGAACTTTTCGCATAGATCGCCAACTACATAATATCTCGAACGCGAATCGGCCGGCGTTGACCCATATTAAGCCTCCCCGTGCACCCATGCAATCCTCGCGCGTGCATAACCGGCCCCGAACGAGTGAGCCTCCGGCTTACGTAGCGAGATGAGCTATGGAAGTTTTATGAAACTTAACAAGTCGGTCATTTTCAACAGATAACCCGGCCGTAACTACCGCATACCGCATTCGTGTTTCAGGTCCGGTCACGCGACCAATAATTTTTCAGAACACCAGCCGTGTAATTACATCGCTAATTTTCTCATATTTTTCATCGCAATGTCCGCGGCTGATATTCGGACATTTGAATATACGTGGAGTAAAAGCGTCGAAACCAACTTACGTTAATCACCGGGTCGGGACACCGGAGTGTCTAGATAAGATAATCGAGCAGTGGTTCGAAGAGTGAAAGAAACAAGAAAAATAAACTAAAAGAAAAAAAAAAAAAAAAAGAAAAAAACCATGGAAGGGATGAAGAAAGTGGAAAAAAGGGTGGGCGAGGAACGGGGACGAGGGAATACTAAGCAGATGGGTGGGGTGGAAGCAGTTAACGGGAATTAAGATAGTTTCAGGAGGCTCTTGTTTTTAATAATAAATTCTCCAGCATCCTTAAGCTCCGGCAAAGTGGCTGAACGAGCCAACTTTTTTTTCTTAAGCCGGCTTTTTCCGCTCCGATCTTACCACTCCCCTACCCCCCTGCCCCCCCCCCCCCCAGCCCCGTTCAACCCTCATCCCTTGCTACCTTTTCTTTCGGCTTTGCGGATAGTTTCGTACCGCGTTGCTTAGCTGCCGCTGGTCCCTCCGGTATACCTTGAAAGAGGTAGAGGATAGGGTGGTATGGAATATATGGGATGGAATATAACAGCGTAACCGGGTGTCGGGTGCTGGAAGAAAGTGACGTCGATATAAAGGCGGCTTACTACCGCTTCTCCTTATCGTTGCATATTTTCACACCCTCATCGACTACGTCGTCCTCGGCTTGAACGGAATGCGTCGCGGGTAATTCTTTTGTTCTCGACATTATTTTGATGATGAATTTTTTTTTTTTCTGCTCTTTTTCAGCCGATCGTGAGCGCTGTGCAATCACGTCGTATACCGGCACACCGTGAGCTCGTTTTGAATATAGAAAAACGAAGCAAAAGTTTTACAGCTCAACGCGCGTCGCGGTTCGACTGAAATAAGAAAGTAGCGTGATGTAGTTTCGTTGTGTAAAAGGAGGATTTTTGGTACGCCGGCAATAAAATTTATAGCGAACCTCTTCATGCGACGTGTATACGTTGTAACGTAGAGTTGCGGGTGCAGACATAAGGTTGCTAAAAAGCTTCGTACACGTACCCTATTCAACCAACCAACCAACCAACCAACCAAACCACCCACCTACCTATCCACCTACTCGAAAACTGTCCATAAAGAATAGAAGGGATAAGGAAACCAGTCGTCGACAATATGTAAATTGAAGCACAAATTATGGGCAAAGTTTCGTGCGCTGGACGGTCCTGAATTATGTTTTCGTTTCTGGAGTTGATAATAATGTTACCGCTACCGCCGCCGTATACATAGGTACCTGAAACCGACGATTCTCGTTGCAACGGAAGTGACGTCGCGCGCGAGGGGGTGAAAAAGCGTCGAGGCAAAGAGGTCGCGTGATTTGCAAGTGTTCGGTAGTTTTACCCTCGGTTCGGGCTATAGGTGGCGGCGTTTGAATTTTGATACACCAAAAGTTCCGCATTATACAACGTAAGGAATATGGAGGGGGTTGGAAAGGGGGGAGGGGGGAGGGTGGGGGGTGGGGGGCGTATAAGATTCCAATTGGAATATTCAATTTGACTTTGGAGTTTTCAATTAAAATCAAAAAGAGCACCGAGAGAACGGCACGGGCATGTTAATCCTTGAACAATGGTACGCCGCGTTATAGTCGCTTCTAGCGTCTTCTGCTACTTGAACGATTATAAAGTATAAAATCGTGGGTAAAGTTTGAATTAATTAAATCGCTACGTGATTTCATCGCTCGGAGTCATATCTGCGTTTCGCACACGTGACCATCGCCGAGTCTCGAATAATCTCTCCCTCTCTCTTTCTCTATTTCACTCTCGTTCCACCCACCCACCCACCCACCCGTCCATCCACCTACGAAGAGCTCAAGGGAAGTTCAATCCCCCCGGTTCCTGCACCAATCACGAAACGAATCTCGTCTGTTTGGATTTGATTATACCGCCACCGCTGCTCCCGGTACTTCTCTGCAGAAGACGACGTCGAACGATCGATCGATTGAAAAGCTGCCACTGAGCTCAATTATTGGCGTTTTAATTCCCGACAATCATATATACGACGGGTATATCGCGAAAATGGCAAACGCCCGACTCTGCACGGTCGTACTCTGTATACGTACATATACATATATAATATATACCTACGGATTAATACGCGCAGCTCGGAGAAAAGGGTTCGCGAATGCGCGTAAGGATTCTTTACGTACATATTTAAAAACTTGAAGAACAAAGTATACGCTAAATTCAACCCATGTAAAGGGGTATGTTTCCAAAAGTCGAGACTGACTAATCATCGGTAAACCAACAAAAATTAAAAAAAAACTCTTCCTCGCTCAATTGAAAAAAATTGAAATCGAGCAAAAAAAAAACAAATTCGGAGTATTAATCGTGCTAATTAAATGAACGCAAATGAAATCATACACTCTCGATTAAAATTTCAGGCATATAATTTCAGATCCGGAAGAATCTGGATGTAAACTAATCAAACGCATCGCATGAGAACCGGACTGCATTCTCAGAGGATAAATTGCTCGTCGCGAGTTTGTAGAGTAGCTGGCTATAAAGCAAGATCGATGGTAGATTCGCAGCGAACTGGTTCTCCGGTTAATTGATATCGATGATACTCTTTACAGTTCCAAAGGAAAACTTACTTAGTTGGCTCGACTTCGTTTCGGATTATAGCACAACGCGGGTAAAAGGAGGCGCAAGAGCAGCAGGTAAGTCTGGAGTTTGGTCGGGGGAGGGGGAGGCGGAGGTCCGACCCCGACGGTATTCCAGACGAGTGTATACCTATGTAGGGTTGAATGCGAAAAAGCCGGAAGAACGGAAGGCGGGAAGCGGAAGGGTAGTATCGCGCTGCGCCACGTTGGTTCCGCGTGACGTAATTCCGGTCACGTATCTCCGCGGGATGAGGTTTTGTTCCCTTAAGAGGCAGCTTCTTCATTCTCCACCCCGACCCCCCGCGCCCCCCTCCCCTCTCTGCTTTTTCTCAGTCCGACTATGGCCTGCGTGCACCGCCAAATTGCACTTTTATTACGCCTCCCTGAACTGAATGTAATTAATACAAGGGCGCCGGGTATAAAAAGCGCAACTGCGGTATAAACCTTTTTTTTTTTTTTTTTTGGTTTTTTTGTTTTTCACCCCGAGAACAATTCAATCTTTTCACAATTTTCGCACTCGAGAAGGTTTCTTCTGCCATTTCCAACGTCCACTTCGGGGGGATCCCCATTGAAACAAACTCAGCAGTTTTTACATTCCATAATTCCGATGAAGTGAGTACATCGGCTGTAACGTGTCCCGTTCGAGAATCTCATCGGTATATTTTCATATTCCGTTCGACTTTCGAGTAGGTACACCCTGTACACTGTATCCGAACGAAACTGTACAGCTACAGGAAATTCTACGATCAATCTTACAGCCTCCGCTCTGTCGAACGACCCGTTCGAGACGTAGCTCCGGAGCCGTGACAGCTTCTATAGCGATTTCCGGTTAGATGCGCGCTCGCAGAAATGCGTACATTCGTATACTTGTAGGAATTACTCAAGACGCGTAGACGCGCATACTTGTACACAAACGTCCGTTCGACGGGGTCGTCAAGAATTTGAAAAAGTTCGAGAGAACCTGTACTGAATTCTGTGCACATCCAGCGGGCGAAAACTTCGACAAAGAGAGATCGTCAGTTTTGCGCTTAATTGATAAAAATTCAGCGTAGCATCTGCCGTAGAATAAGCGATAATTATTTCCGCGTCGATGGGCGCATATACGCATAGAGCGCAGAAAGCTGACGGGTCGGAGAAATCTAGAATTATGTCGCTGGCTGAACGCCAGACACGTCACGTGGCCACCGCGAGCTAAAGATGTTTATGTTTAGCGGCGCAGAAATTGCCTGCGATAAGATTCGACTGTAGCTTGCGACGAACCACCCGGCGCGCGATTCGAATCGCGTTGGACGGGATGTTCGGTGAATCTGAGGATCGGAGCGCACGCACAGGGATGCAGGGGGGAGGTGGTGGAACGTGTGAACGGGGTGCAGATTGACGTTGGAAACAAAATAATTTCAACTCCCTCGCAATGGCTGCTACATGCTCCGATACTATACTCCACATCGGCGGAGACGCGACGACTCTCGAGGGATCACGGTAACGAATCGGTGTACACGCGATGATGGGAAAAGTTTTTCTTTTATATATATATATATATATATATATATATATATATATATATATATATATATATACTTTGAAACAGAGAGAAATCAGAAGGGGAAAAAACGGCGCAGAAAATTATAGAAAAGAGAACGACACATTTCCTCATTTTCTTTCCGAGGAAAATTATCCAACCGACATACCAGAGTTGGGTAAGATCCTACTCTCTGATATGAATTTTTTGACGATCGTATGATTGTACGGAAAAGGCCAGGCGGGTGAAAGTAAAGCGAATATATCTTTAATCGACTAGATTTGGGATAATCTTCCGTAACTTGCAAGGATGAAGTAGAAATTGAAGAGCTTTTATCTAAATAAATTACCGAGGAAAACTGTAGGCTTGTTCTCAGTGTCGCCTTCTGCTATAATGAGACTTCGAAAAATATTTGACGAGACGAAGAGAGATTCTTCGCTTCGAGCGAATCGTTACGCGGATATACGAGAATTCCAACATTTCACAACCCCTATCGTTACGCAGGCAATCCCCGCCGACCCCCCCCCCCCCCCCCCTCCCCCTTCGCTTTACTTTACTTCGTCTTTCTCCTTATCCCCTTAAGGGACCCCGCCCGCGTTTCACGCTCTGATAAATAAATGATCTAATTGCCAGGAATATGCTCTCGATCTTAATTTTACTTAATACTCGATTTACCGGTTGATTCATCGCGGCATCTGCTGCCTCGCGATCGTTGAACGCGCCGAGACAAAGATGAGCCGTAGAAGAGCGGAGGACGGGCGCGGTAGTCTGAGGGATATGAAATATGAGAGAAGCGAGTAGAATGAAATAGAATAATAAAAGAGCAAAAAAAAAGTAGAAGAAAATGAAAAAAAAGATGAAAAACGGGGGCGATGAAGTAGCTGCACCTGCAGCGCGAGGACGGGGGAGAGGGGTGGGGGGGAGGGATGAGCGGAGAATAATTGTTGGCGGAGAATCAGCGATATGCAGTAATTTTGATTTGATATTGAAACGCCGGAGTGCACCCTGTTTGCAGACGACTTCAACTGTCTTTGACTCACGGTAAAAACTTTCGATTTATTTGTTTTCAACCTTGCACCGGTCGCGTACTACGATCACGGATTAATTCAATTTATTTTCCGCCGGCACGGCCGACGACTGGGAGTTCGGTGGCGTGCATACATACGTATATACGTATATACATCCATAAAGTCGGGATCCGCGTTCAACTACGTATAAATAAAACGCCGCACCAATTAGCTAGTCGAGCTTAGTTTTATCAACATTTTATCACACCTTTCTCCTACGCGATTTACGACCATCGCTTCGCCTGTTATAATCCCGAAGTTATTCCTAAAAACTTTGATTATCAATTACCCATCCCGAAAGTATGAATGCAATTCCCGCTGCGATCGCTAGCTACGAGCCAATAAATCGTCGCTGAATTCCTCGCCGAAGGGGGAAAAAATCCCCAATGGCGAAGAAGCCGTTGACGGACAAAGTGGAACGGGAAAAGGGGCGAAGATTCGGTGGCTCCTTAACGACGAACGGTACTCACGTCGCGTCTTATTCCACTAAGAGAGAATCGTTCCCCTCTAATTTTAAGCTCGAAACTGGCGATCGGCGAATACGCGGCCGTAATCTTCATTGACCGTTGCAGCTGTTAACCGTCTCAATGAGATGAACGACGCGGGCAGGTGAATCGGCTAACCGCCCCGCCTCTTCGCTCTTCACCCCTTCCGTATTCTCTACCGACGATCCTTTCTCCGCGCCATCGGGCGCTATTTATAACCCAAGAATGACGGCGAAATTCGGAATTGTCCGCGAGTCAAGATCTCCTCGAGTACACCCGACGACTCCTCCTGTACGGTTAAAATTAACGCTCCCCTCCGAATCCGAACTATTTTCTACGACCGGAATATCCCGTGGAACTTGTCAATTAACGAACCACGCTCAGGTGTTACACCGACCCGACTAATTCATACCCCCGATTCACAATTCTCTTTGCAACGATATATTTACCTTTATTCTTCCGTTGGGATAATACGCGCGATTAGCTGCAACCCAACCGCTGCAATTATCATATACCTCCGATGAGCCGTACGTCCGTACCGAATACATAAGTAATCTACGTACGTGCGAAAACGACGTACGATGGCCGGAATGAGTCTCTGGTACACACGTATCGGAGAGATACCAACGGCGGGATTTCGGTGGGGCGAGGGAGGCGAGGGGAAAGTTGAGCATCGGTGTTCCAAAAGCTTATCAAGTCCCTCTGTATTTTTAAGCAAGGCTCGCGCGCGGCACGTTGCACCTGTACCAACACGTGGCGACCTCACATCTCGTTGCGGGTAATTTAGCCGGTATTACCCGTGCGAGCCTGTGTTTTATTACCGCGCAGAATTACATAGCTGCCAACTCCATCCCCTAGCGCTACGGTAAGCCTTCAGCCCCATTCTCAACCCTCGACCCTCACCCTCGCGTAGCTTTCCGCGAGCCAAACCGCGCGGCCGGCTTTTACTCCGCGTGTACGTATATATGTATACACCGGGTGTATCTAGGCCCTGCACTACGACCCACCCCCTACACCCCTTGGCTTCGTTATGTTTTTCCTCGACCTCTTCACCCTTATTCCCCGCGACCACCACTTTCACCCCCGCTCGTACCTGCTGCCCACCTATACGCCGAGTCGACGGTGACGTCGCGCGGCGCGGCCCCCGCGTCACGTCAGCATGTGTGGAGGTTCCCTCTTTTACCGGCCTTTAAAAACTAAAAGCCGTTAAATTGTTATTATTAACAGACTGTATGTGCGATATTATATTCAACTTTTACGACCTCGCGGCCGCCGAGTAAAACCAGGTTCACTCATTTATAACCAGACCTAGGAGGGTCGGTCACACCGCGTACAACGCGGAAGGAAAACTTAGAGAGCGATCGGAGGTGCAGATATACTCGATCATGTCGCATCTTTCAAGGCGTCCTGTGAATTTACGGATAATCTTCAACCCCTGGATCGATAGCGACGGTTTCCGATGGAATTCACAAAATATTTCAGCTGCGAGTTTAACCGCAGAAATTCGAAAAGAACTCGATTCCTCGACGCTAGAAATTACGGTGAAAAAAAAAAAAAAAAGAAATAAGCGTTGCTTTGCACGTCGGACTGTAACTCATATTTACAACGGACACCTCCGCGTTATCCGTATGCAGACATTGCACGCGGAGCGAAGACCATTAACGTGGCAAAGCACCGAAACAAACATTCGCGGTGCGTAGCAAAAGGCAAATAAAAAGCTATCCAGAAGAGATAATTAGAGTTTCTAGAGGGATGACGTAGGCAGGTAAGGTTCGCCGGTAAGAGCCGGGCGGCCGGTCGACCACAAAGAGGCTGAGGAGCATGGCTATGCCTCCGTAATAGCTGGTCGCCGTGCGAGAAGTACGCTGCACGTAGAGAGCCTCTCGCCTATGCGATCGGAATTAAAAATCGGACGGCGGTCGAGCTCCGCTGTAGTATACGCGGTTGTCCCGGAGTGGAACGGAGGTGCTTTATGTTTCCTCGACGCGGTTTTCTATTTTTTCCGCGGGCACATAACTCGCCGCGTATTTTTTTTTTTTCTCTTAATTATTCTCAACATTTTATTTTTCCCCCCTCTTCGTTCCCTCTCCCTTTACGTACGTTGTGCGTACGCGTACGACTCTAGGCGAGAAGGAATTCGCGTTTTTCGATCGAACCGAGCGGACAGAGGTTACGAATCGAGAAACGGGGGTGATATAATTAACCGGCGTTTATCCCGTCGGTATGAAAATTGAGGAAGGGTAGCCACGATTGCTCGAATCGATGTTGCAGTTGCCGCTGCTTTTGTTCAAACAGCGAGTGAAATATTTGCATATAATTAGTAACAACTTCTCTCGATTCGCAGCGTTGGCCAACGGCGGTGTATCCCGCAGTATTTTCACGGACGAGCGTCGCGCACACTTCCATATGCAACGGTGGCATTGACGCGTGGTATATATTTACGCGAGAACTTGTCTTGTTGCAAATTTAACGATGACGCAGCCGATGCAACTCTAGCCGCTAACCCGCATTTATCATTCAACTCGCTAATTTCACCGTCATCGGTTTCGTTCGATCGATGCAAAAATAGAAGAAGGAAATTCATTCGTCGTTTGGATCAGATGAGACCGAAAAACAAATTTTGACGAGTAATCGTAAATACTGCGGTATAAAATGGGATTTGAACAAACTTGGAAAGTTTAAACGCACGTGGCATTCAAACCATATCGTTATGGGCGTATGCACGCATACCTAGGCGTTTACCCAGGTTGTTCAGAGAGAATTAGTATAGGTACGTGGTAATAGTTGCCGGTTGTTGGCTCACAAGTGTCGGTGCGGATGAGGAAAAGCTAGAAGTAAAGAGGAGCCGAGGGAGAGAGAAAGGTTACTTTGTTAAGAGCATCCAGCCAGTAGTGAGTCTGGCACGCGAGCTGGTGCACGCCTGACCTGAAAATTCGGTGGGCCAGGACGGAACTTAGCCCATTACACGGAGACTAACCACCTGGCTTCCCTTATATTATAATCTTTGCTAACTCAACGTGACACCTACAGAATGCAACTTTATGCACCACCGCTCTTCTCGGGGTATTAAACTTGGATATACCAACCGAGAGCTCCACTGTGTACCGCGCTTACGCCGCCGTTATACTTCCGCGGCGCAACGCGGTAAATTGTACACGTAAGGCGTCGCGACGCTCTCGCCCCTTTTACGCCACCCGCACGTATCCACCTCGACTGCACACCTGAAAAACTGCATCCCCGAAAGGCGGTTCCTCCGCCTCCTCGAATACCTTCGAGTTCCGATCCCCGTTCGGTCGGAAACTGCAGAGGACGGAGACGGTAGTCGAGAGATAGCTCAATCGCACGATAAGCTCGTAGCTCGGGATTCACGCTGTAAACCGGAACAAGCAAATCGGTTGTTAACCGGACGACACCCCGACGATTACACGTTTAATTCGCCACGCCGAAGGCGATACGTTGCTTGGATAACAAGTGACAAATATTGGCCGTAATACCGTCACCGTCTTGTATTCCCTTCCGCCCACTATGAGAACCGGCTGCATTATAACTCGTACTACGCGTAAAGGTATATAACTAACAACCCGTCAAACCTGTTCCCCGCTCAAAGATCTCGACCAACTCCTCGCTAATGTCGAGGCACCACCGCGTCGGACTTAGTTTCCTTTCGAATCGTTCGCCAGCTGCCGCCATTTGTTCAGTTTTACGAACTCGCGAGGACCTGACCTACGCCCGTTCGGTGGAAAGAAAAATCAAGAGACGTCGAAAATAATAGCAATGATAATAGCGAGGTAACAATCGTCGTTATGACATCGGAGAACGGGTTGTCACTCGAAAGAGTTTTCTAATTTCTTCGACGTACGATTACGAGAACGAATTAATTACGCAATGACATCCCTGAGAAAGATTTTCAAAACTCGTTGGAATCGGTCGAATTCGACGAGCTAGGAAATATCTGGTACGTGACCGCGCGGATGACTCACGTACAAAGTAAACGCGACGAATGTGGCTTGTTTCCAACAAAAATGGAATTTCTGTCACCGAGTGAATCTCGCTCGATGACACCCGGCGTTGCTCCTTACCCGAATGACACGTATCTCGAGTACAATGTACACACTACTTCCGAGCAGACGTTGCGTTAAATATAACTCGCTCGAGAGCGCGGATAAAAGATGAAATGATTAAACATCGTATTTCACGATTGGCTTATCTCGTCAAAGCGAGAAGAGCGCGTCGTTTCGAATTCGCTATCCGAGTTATATCCTCGCGGCTAATCGTTTCCCCCTCCCCCGCCCCCCCCCTCCGAAATATTTGAGCTCGAATTTAGGGTTTAAACGATTCAATCGCACACGTTACGACACGGTTCCGTAGTCCCGAATTCGTGTCGTCAGAACTGGGCATTCAATTACCCCGGCTCTTTGAATGAACTCGCTCCAAAGCACGCCTACCTATACGTATATACCGAGCACCGATTAAAGTCAGGCGAAATCAAGATCAGCCGTCTGCTGTGTACGCGTATAAAGCGAAAGAGTTGAAGTGAGAAGAGGAGATGAAGATCGAGGGAGCGGGAGGGGTCGCTCCGCGCCAGTCAAAAAGCGTAAACGAAGTTACAAATTACATTTTCGGCTTTAAAGGGCTTACAAAGCTTAAAGCTGATTTCAACCCCACCCTCGTGTCGCGTCGCGTCGCGTAGCGCCGCACCACCGACGTACTCCGGACGGTGCGCCCGTTACCGTTACTATACCGTTCCCGTTCCCGTTTCAATTCTAGTTTCCAGTTCCAGCGGCGGTGTGGCTCGCGCGACGCGCCAAAGTCACCGATAGGTAGGTAGGGTACGTGCACGCTCGTCGGAACGCGAAAAGGGAAAAAGGGCGACGAACAGCGGAACGCCGACGAGCCCGAGCGAGAACGAGCCAAGTGACGGTTTCGCATCAATCTACTCCTACTACGCTAGGTGCACTGCAAAACACCACGCACCAAATCCCTCCAACGCTGTACTTTATTGCGCACTTCGCTACATAAATTTCACTTGCACGCACACGCGCGCGTGTGTACGTCGACGCCGCGCGATACGCGACGGACGGCTAGGAACGTCGCGCGAACCGAAATCGTTATCGCGAAACGCGTACGCGAAAAAATTCGCATCGCATTTGAACATATTTTGTACAGCAATTTTAATTTCTTCTCTCTTTTCGTATTTCGTCTACGCGCGATCTTCTTCTCTTTCCCTCGTACGATAATTTACACGCACAAAAAAGACCGCGGAGAATCTAACCCGAACGATGAACGAATAATAAATAAACGGGTGAATCCACGTCGCATACCTTAGACTGATTCGACGTCGGGGATGTCCGGTAGTTTCCTTTACACCGGGGTGGCGGTGGTGTGACATTTCCATAACTTCTTTTTACGGGGAGGTCTTTATGCATGGAAACTGAAACATCGCGTGCCGGGTGTAGATCACTTCCATTCGCTGAACGTAATCGCGCACTACCTCTTTCCCCCCCCCCCCTCGCCCTTTTTTTTTTTTTATTTTCTCTCGTTTCCTTTAGCACGCTGTCTCTTCGTACGCGATGGAATTTATCGCCGCGTCACACGTACATTTAATTGTTACACAGCGGAAAAAATGTGTACGCCTCAGTCAACCCGTTGTTGAACGATAACGGGCGTTTCTCACCCTCGGAGGAACGTATTTTTTTCTCCTTCGTCGGGAATACGCAACGCTTGTTGTTGGTTATTGACATTTACAGGTAAGATAGCGCGGTGGAAACGAAGCCGACGAAAGTTCCCATCGAACTGAAGCGTCCGGTTTCACGATCACGTATCATACCGCGACGGAGTTAATCCGTTCGTGTTGTCAATCTCGGATACCAATCGCAAGCGTTCTTGACCTCGGAAAATGAAAACAAGGAAAATGAAAACAAGGGGGAATCGAGCCAAACCGTAAACAGACGAGAGCGGATATCTTCGACAAATCGAAGCGTGGGTATAAGTCGCGCCAATTTTCAACAAGTGTTAACAATTTTGAGGGCAAGATAATCTGACCCAGATATAGGTATGTACGTATGGAAATATGAACCCTTTGTGAAGCGGGTGGAGAATTTGGAGGAGAAGGATGGCCGGGGAGGGGGTAGTCCGCGAAAGTATCGTCGTCGGTGTAGAAGTATAATCCCGCCGGGTTAAGCTGGGGGCAAATTAAGTCGGCTTGTGGATCCGGCGAAAAAGAGAGGGAGGGATGAGAAGGGAAGTTACATAATACAGGTATATATATATATATATATATATATATATGGGTGTATATAACCTCGCCGCGTGGTCTTATAACGGAGCTCGACGCAATCGGACGCAACCCCTAACTTGACGGCGAAGAAGAACAGCGGGATGAAGAGAAACAGAGAGAAGAAAGAGATGAAGGGGGGGGGACGCGTAACTCCGGTTAAATTAAAGCGATCTATCTATCCTCCGAAATTCGACTGTACCGCGGAGTTTCAATCAGACTGTGCAAGAGGCGGACGCTTCGATACAGGTATAACACGTGTTGTCCAGATGCACAACTATGTTGCGGAGTAATTTGAGAAATTTTGGTAATTCGAGGATGCGATAATTATCGATATGAGAATCAATCCTCCGCCTTTTTCATATCGTTATCGATCCAAATCGGAAATGAGACTTCCAAGAGGATCAAGATGGAATGGAGAGAAAAGAAGATCTCGAAATACCGAATCGTTTTAGAATCTAATTCCGGACGAATCGCGGTGGCGGATGATAAGAGAATAACGTCGGAGGAAGCCAAAAATTATCGAATAGAAATGGGTTGGTGGGATCGATTTGGTCGTCCGGTTGTACGGCAACGATACGGTATCTCCCGTAGAGTCGGACGATTTGCATAACGTATTACACCCCATACAGAAATGGTATAGAAACATGTGGAATAACGTACATTATACGGGGAGCGTACGTAGCTATACGTATATACTCTAACACGTGAATTCCTTGATATGAAATTACATCCACTGGTAGTCCTGCGGCAGTCGCAACACCCGGTCGCCTATATATGTATACACATACATATGTATACCCGGTTGACATACGAGTTATGGACTACGGAGAATCGCGTTACACGACGTTACGTACATAAAGGTAAGTGAATAGGAGGCGGGTAGATATGGATAGGAAATATACTCGCGTACTTACGAACGAGGTATCCATATTATACGCAAGTTTGACGACACCTCGCACCTGCGCTCGCTAAGGACGCTCCTTCGCGTGCACACCGTCCTGCACTGGGATAGAATTCGCCGCAATGATATCCCAATTCGATTAGAATTTACCGTTCGGTTATCGGACGCCGTCGCAACGTCGACTACGGTCACGAAGTAAGGAGTTGCAAAATACCGGAGAATCCTCACGCATCGTACCTTCCGTTTGCATCTAAGTGAGAACGCCAAATTCCGCGGTGTGTATCGCGTAGGTACTGGATATATTTAGCGCCATTTTTTCAGCCCCGGGCAAACAGAGTTGGCCAGAAAAGAGAGAAGGAGGAGGAGTAGAAAAAAAAAAAAAAAGAAAAATGGATCCGTGTGTGCGCAGGGAGATTAGGATTCTGAGAAAACACGATTACGAGAAGATAATCGCGAGGTAAGTATTCAACAAGGTGATAAAAGTGGCAGGGGACGCGTGAGATATGTACCCTAGTTTGACAAACTTTACTCGGCGTGTAGGTTTAGGTGCAGTTGCGCCGTGTCAGGTAAACGAATCGAGCTCACGCAGACCACCCGCACGTAAAATGTTTGCTTCCAGAAAGTATAACCGTCGGGTGCTCTGTTTTTTTTTTATTTTTTATTTTTTTTTTTTTTAACTCACTTTGATTTTTTTTTTTTGCTTTTCGCACCGCTCGCTGCAGCTTCGGGACACCGACACCTCTGTCGAGGTTCCGATAAATTACGAGAATCCACGGGATGGGTTGGGTAGGGGGCCCAACTTACATCGCGATAATAAAAACATTCCACTCGCAAATACGATCCTCCGAAGCGATAAAATTCCCATGACCATAACCACCGCGCGCAATATGAATACATAGGATTTAAAATAGTGGGTAATTAAATCACGGATCGAGTGGGTATTATTAATAATGTGGACTTAATTATTACTAAAAATTTAATACTATTACCACTTTTGGCGATCCGCTTCGGTATGTTCGTCCACCTGTACTCGTTCTGATTAACGATTATTGCCTCGGCAGCGTAAATCACGACGGGTTATCATACCGATAAAATAATTACCCCATAGAAAACAATGTGTCGTACTTCAGACGCAGCTGCGACCAACTTTATCTCCGAGTTAAGAAAAATCGGAAAAAACATCGCGAAATCTGAAAGCTAAACGTGTATGTGACGAAAACGAGAAAAAGAAAAAGCTGCTCTGTAGAGAACGGGGAAAAAAAGTGGTGTATCGAGAAATATCGGTTAGTCGGTGTAAAATCCGAACTCCCGCGTTGGCATGGTTCGACCTTTTTTTCGTCACTCGTCGATACGTTACATTTTGAGACGGGTAGTACCGCTACCTACGAACCTAAAACAAACTCGGTGGAGGGGAGATGGAAAGAAAAGCGAGGGATTCGTGTGTCGCGGCGCCAAGGATTTGGCCGCGACGTTTGCCCCCTCAGCCACTAAATCATCGTTGACAAGTCTATCGCCGTGGAGACGGGCGGAGATACAGTATTTTCGAAGTACCTGTTCTATTAAATTTTTTTTCAACGTCTTCAAACGACTCTTCGTCACGTTATTCAGGGCGATAGGGTAACAAACAATGTGGAAAAATTTCGAATACACGTGTACATTGTATCGATTGGATGACAATTTCATCCAATTAGATGGAGCCTTGGAGTGGGAATGGATCGTTGAAAGAATGAAATCGAGTTCTTTTTATGCCGCTAACATTATAAGGATAAATCGGTACGTTCTCTTGCGTATAAAATTGCGGGGAGTTCTCAGTGTCTGAAACTTGGAAGATTCTTTTATCTGAGAGAAAAAAAAAACAAAAAGACCCCGAGCGTATTGTCGCGCCGGGGTAACTCTGGCGTGCGGTACAAGTATCGAACGAAGAGAGTTGGAAAGGACGGATAAGACGGAGAAATGGGATAAAAGATGTGCGAGGAGGATGCTCAGGATGTTAGTCGTTGTTCCCGAGCATACATAAGGTATAGAGCGCGGTAGAGAGGGTGATAGATATAGATGCGAGGGTAGCTAGTAAGAAACTAGGAAACGTTGCCTATCGATCAATTCTTTATCAAAATAGCATCTTTGCGGGGAAACTCGTGCAATTTCAAATCGCCCCGGTTGATAATGGTCGACCTAAAACTCGCACAAACTTTCCCTGTGTGCCCATAAATAACGCGGTAGAAGCTACGCTGGCTCCGCGAAAGGGAGGGAGGGGGAGTGGGGGGGAGGAGGGTGGTGGTCGAGGGGGGTGTAGAGCTGAAGATTCTTGGGAGCGTTTTGTCAGAGATAGATGACGGTACGAAATTCAGATTTCCGCTTTATTGATTTCAAATTTATTGCCTGCATATCTGTTCAGGTTTGATCGCGGAATTTATTGTTTCTTCGGTAGCAGCTACTCCACACTGCAGCGGGTCAGAGACGTAAAACCATAGATATAGGCGTATACGTCGCTACGTGCGGGATGAATATCTGAAAACGGGAGAAAAAGCGACCCCTACACGTTCGAATTTCTCGAGCGGATCCCGTCCCTTTCCGCACCCTATTCCTCATTTCTTCAAATTGATAAAATGCGATGACTCTGACAAATGTATGTATAATATACCTATATACAAGGGTCGTAAAGAGTACGGCGAAGAAGATAATAAAATAGGTCGATAAAAATTTCAAGCCAATTCAATTCCACCCGCGCACCCCCCCCATGGGGAAAATTAATTCGCGAGGAAATGAAATACAATTGTCATCCGATACCTGTACACCGACCACGTGCCGCGCAAGCTTTCCTCGGTTATCGTGTCGGTAGGTGTACGGGGTACGATAAATTATGATTCATGAAGAAGGAAATTTGCTAACGAGTAACCGCTCGGATACAGCGTCGAAATCCCCGGGGAATTCTTTAATATTAACACCTCGTCGGATTACACAACGAGTGGACTCTTCACTCCTAATTAACACTCTCGTAAGGGTTTATCGTCGCTGGCACTCGATTCCTTTTCCGTTCTCCGATCGTGTATACTTTTTTACCTGAATACTAATTGCGTACATACATCTCTCCACCCCTCCACCCCTCCGCCCCCCGAAACTTTTCCTCCCCTCCACGTCTCCTCGCCTTCGTCAATTCGTAGCGATGCGATACTCTCTCGTTCGCGCGTCGCAGGAAGGAAATAAACGATTTGGCATCCACCTAACGAAGGTCGGTGTACGTACACACATACGTACCATCTACTTTCGTACGCATACATTAATTTCTATTGCACATGGCAGAAATTTAACATCCCAAATTACATGTTACGACCGAAGCCGCGGCTATAGCTGTTATACCTTTTCCCTTCAGTTTGTATCAATTATAGTTATACGGACGGGGTGAGGGTAACTGAATATTTGGTTTTACGTTTGATGGGAGCAATTTTGCGGTACCTACCCATATATCGCTGGGCGTGTCGTATTCGTCCATGAAAATTCCAAAAGGAAGCTAACTCGATCACCGATGGATATCGTATGTTGTACTTATACACGCGGGTACACGCGCGCGCAACGATACCTTTATTTCCATGGTGAAAAATTATTTTGCGCCCACCCGGTGATATTTGAACGCCGCGTGTACCGTACGTATACGTACATGCATCAAGTTTTCAGACGCGCATAACGAGGAACTGCAGACTGCAGGAAAAGCGTTGATTTTCGAGAGCGATAAAACAGCATCGCGTACCGGCTGTTCTTTTCTTTATTTATTTATTTATTTTTTTTTTTCTGTTTTTTTTCCCGCTATTTCGCGGCGGTCGTAAAAATTAAAATGAACAACGTCGAACCGCGCGAACGTGAGAAGGTAAAAAAAAGAAAATGGAAATTTAAAATTATATTTGTGCAAGCAAGCGAATCGTTATGTTGAAAAATTCAGAAATAAATGAAAATAAAAACGCATTAGCTCGAAATTATGCACTTTCCGAACGAAGTAAAGTTCGTGAATGAGAAAAACAATTCACACAACGCGTGGGTATAACATCGTACGACGAATAACTCTTTAACGAATACAATGAGGATCCGATCCGCCTATCGAAATTGCACTCCGACCATGTGATTCCTCACGTTTTGTTGAACGATTTAATTGATCGTTTGTTCATTTTTCATCTATTCGGTTCGCCACTTGTTTGTGTCGGTGACGCTGTAAAATATGCGAAAATTTACGCGCACGTCTCGCGATACAAACGAGCGTATCGGTAAAATAGTTTGTTCCCCGATATTATTTTATTTAATATTTGTTTCTTCTGTTTTGTTTTGTTTTTTTTTTTCCCCTATTTCCAAATATTCGCAAACCGTACGTGGGGCGATGTTGCTCGTACGAGCATACGTAACGGCAGCTGTATTTTCAAATGGTTCTAATAAATGGAATGAAATTCAATCGAATTAATTATCACGTGTTGTTAATTACCGCGCACGGCCAATAAAACGTGAATGAATGAGTGGCGGTAGTAGGAAAATAGGAGTGCACGGTGAAATGGCGAAAATAAAAGAGGAACGGGGTTAACCTGGTTGGAAAATTTGCGAAACACCGAATTTCAATTATTCATCGGCTACCGAACGCGTCGAGCCGCCACGTCGCTAACGAAACAAAACTCACCCCCAACTCCCATCCGCTCCTACTTCGATGTATAAATCATAATTACAAACGGACTGACCAGCGCACCAGTTAACGCGGCTAACACTTTACACCGTCGCATATCGCAACCGAAACGAGAACGGCTTCGAAATTATATCACTCGCCCACCGTGTACCAGCGGCATGCCATGCGGATGCGCGGGCTGTACCTATAGGTAATAATCGAGTGTAACTTACGCGGGGTAAAGTGAAACGAATGTAAAGCACTCGCGTGTGGTGGTGGTGGTGGTGGTCATGGAAAAGTCCTCGATTTTAATAATCCCATAGAAATTGAATGGATCTTCCGATAAAATTTCCATGGCTCTCGAATGGTCAATTGTACGTGTATCGGAATAACTCTCTAATTATATTTAGGTATAGCCATCGAGTCGATCGATCTGTCAAATTACGGTCACTCGGCGGACCGCAACGACCGTAATAACGAACCATGCGGTGTACTCGTAGAAAGAGGGAATTTGTTCGGCTTCCTAAATTATAAAACCATACGAGGAAGGTATGTGTCGCAGGGCGGTTATTTCGTTAATTCAAAAGTTTAAAATTTTCATCGTTCCGATAGAAAATTATACCGACGTCGACGACCCTCGCGTCTTGAATAAAGACGAAAACACGCGTGTGCCGCGTAGGAATCGCGTGTACGTTCGCGCGTCACTCCGCGTTGCTTATATACGTATATCACCGTGCTATATCGTCTATAGATAACGGTAATAACCGTGGTCGGTTGGTTCCCGTGTTGGCGAGGTATAGGTAAAGTTTGAGGGAAAAGTTCGCCGGTGAGCCAGAAGTTGGATGTTTCGAGCCAATTGCTCTCCTCGCCCCCCTCCCCCCCCTCGTATCGTCAACCTCGTAAAAGTTTCGTTTCATCCTCGCGCTCTTGTACCGCGTTACTTCTAGTCCTATTCCTTTTAAACGAGACACGCTATCTCAGCCGGATCTTTCAGCCACTTGGATCGACTCTGCAGTATGGGAATTAGATATTCGATTGAGCGTAAAACCGTAGGTAGGGAAAATTTTGCGAAATTTATGCGATACCCTTTTTATGCAAATTTTTTCAACGACTCGTTCGCTCCGTAGGTCAAACCCCGCCGCGGCGCTCCGCGTCACGTGATATTCTTCGCCGAGCTACGTTACGAAACTTTCGTTGGAACTTTCGAGCAAACATACTATTAATGCAATCGATGAGGAATGTATGTAGAGCGACAATTTACTCCGTCCTACAACGATGTCCGATGAGAAACTACCCGCACAGAGGGAGGAGAAGTATAGGAAAGAACGGAAAATTGATCAATGAATTAAAAAATTATACCTATTCGTCGGTGGATTTGATTGATTATTCTGTAATTCATATCTATAGAGAGATATAATTTCGTATCTTATTGACGGGAAAATGAGGCAGCGAGGCGTTTGATTGATCGACCTTACATGGGTGACCGTCCGCGATAACATTTACAATACGAGTTTGTAAAAGTTCAAACCTTGAACAAATTTATCTGTTCGCAGTCGTATGGATTCCGTCTCAATTCTTATCCGGTTATTTTTCATGTGGTTTTTTTTTTTTCCCCTCTTCTCCCAGAGCTATTAGATAATAACCTTCCGACTATCCGTTACATGGCTATGTTATGTGCACATTGTACACGCAATAGGACGTGCCGATAAAAATTCTTTTATTCCATCGGCGGATACTTCTGTAAAGAAAGACGCGAGATTCGAGTTCGTTTGTGGCTATTATTGTTGGTTCAACGTTGGCTAAATTATGAACTACGTGAAAGATCCAAGGAGGAAATGGAGAGAGAGAGAAAGAAACGTAAAAGAGGAGTATCGGTGAAAAGTAAGTTTTGGTGGAAATCAAAACGAAGAGACCTTCCGGTAAAGTATACATACACTATACGAGAAATACGTGAGTACACATTCATCTTGGTATCGGAATGGTCTTGTACACAACCAATCTTCGAAAAGTCAATCGAACGATCGTTCGTCCATCCAGCGAAAGAAAAAGAACAGACTGTATAGAAGATGAACCGGAAGTTGTTACGCAAACTTTATATACAGTCCTCCGACTCCGCTGTCGTTCGCAACCCACCGCTGTAAGGTACAATACGTGAGTTGGAAAAATCGAATTATGCAATCCGGACTGACCCCTTCGGTTTATTGCGATATCTTCTCTCTTTTTTTCTTTATAGGTTTTTCGCTTTTTATCGGTACAGCGTCGTATATCCGTATATCCATCCCATCTTCACATCTCCGCATTTTTGCAGTCCATCTCTCATCTTTTATATATCTTCGCAGCGGCCCACCTCATCTCCGGAGGTTTTCTCCGGCTATTACAAGGGATAAGGGTTTACCGAGTAAGAAAAGTTTTAGCTCGATTGAGTTGAAATATTAACACGGACAGAGTCCTGCGAACCCTCAATTTATTAATGCTTACCTATGTCCGCCGGTACAGGACTGTCGGGGGTTGACGTGCTTCGGACGACATTCGTGTCCGTTCAACCGCTCGAAGAAAAAAAAAAAAAAAATAAGAAAAAGGGAAGTAAAAAACGAAAAGGAACGAACACAAAGAAAAACAACCCTCTACCCTTCGCATTAACAATCTCCGTACGTGCGGTAGGTAGGTACCTCAGTCCCGTCCACCACCACCCTCGAACCCACATGGAAAGATACCACACCACCCTTCTCCGCTCTAGTATGAATAGTTGACGAGTCCTTCAGCCGCTTCCCCGGTAATAACTTGCCGAAGTACATAAACTATGATGGCTACAATCTCACGTCAATAAATCGCCCGGTATTTCTTCGGGTTGAGATAAAAGACGACAAGCGAGAGGCGTACGGTGTTTGTAAGTCGAGGAGTGTAGCGGGATGTACAGAGCGTAACAACGTATAGAAGGATATTTTCTCCGCTCGTCGAATTTCAAATTAATGAAAGACCGGTCGGCTGAAGTAAGTTTAGGCTATTTCTCTGTTCCCTCCGTACGATAGAGCCGAGGTGGATACCAGCTCGTTTAGAAATTTTGCCACGTACCGAACTAACCGTGTTCTAAATTTGTATCGACGGAGGAAGATCTCCTGTATTACGTCCGTGCGGTACGTGGACATATATTAAATGTATAGGCACACTCCCCGTGTACATTGTACACGTATAAACCCCGCTGGACTTTGGCCAGGAATCCGTCGTCCCACCGACTCCGGTAGGCACTTGAGCCTTGGACTTGCAGCGGTAGCTAACGCCGGGAACGCCGCGTATTTATTACCCAATTCCGAATGTAAATGCGCGTAGCGTGGATTATTGGGAATGGCATCCTCCCGGTCCGGCTAATTCGCCTTTACCGGTGAACTGGAGAAACTTTGCTCGATGTGTAGCGCGGGGGGTGGTGTGAGCGTGTGTACGTGTTTCGTACGGGTAGGTTTGCGTGGGAACTGGTTCCAACGTCGATTCCACTGTCGATTACCTTACCACCTCTCGATTCTCCGACTACTCCTGAAATACCTCAAACTGCGGCACGGTAAAACCTCGCCTCTCCCGTCGTGGAATACAAAAGCCGCTACGGAGCTAACCGGCGATCCCGCTTCGCGTAACCTGCACGTAAACGCCTCTGTCATTTTTCGGTAGATATATCCCGCGGGATTCGAGAGCCCATGTTTGAAGAGCATCCGATTGGTTTCCAAACACATCGGGCGATCGAGTTTTTCCCTTATTTTCTAAAAGATATCGTCGAAACCAGTCCCCCCGCCGGACGATGTTTTTCGCTTATCTCAAAGATGTCGTTCCCTAGGTGGAAGCTGCGCTCCAGCCGGGTTTCGTCTCGTTGCCGTTGATCTTCGAAAGCGTTGGGTTCGGCCGGTCCGCCGGTGTGTGGAAAATGGCAAACGGTTTGCTGCCCCGAGGAGGATTTGAACGCGGTCAGTGGTGAGATCGGAAAGCGTAAAACGAAGAAGAGAATAAAAACGGTAAAAAGAACTCGAGGTACTAGAATCCCTAGGATCAGAGGGAAAGACAATGGAAGACGAAGGAGACGAAGAGGAGCGAAGCGAGGAGAGTAAGCGATCCGGCTCTATATAGAATCGGAAGAAACCGTGAAGAAGAAGAAGAACAAGAAGAAGAAACCCCCGTTGGCGCGAACGTTCGCAATCAGTGGTCTTTTTCTCTTATTGTTGGTTGACCCAACGACTTCTCTCCGGTGTAAAAAGTAGCTACTTTACCGTAGATCTGAGGGTAGACCCGTAGCCTATACCGCCGCGCTGCGGGACACCGAAAGAAAGGAATTCAATCTCAGAAACGAAATCCGGCTCTTTTGGCGTCCGCAAATCCGCGGGAATCTACACGCGCCATCGACCATGACCGTCCCTCTCCGGGCTTTCTTATCAAACAACTGCTATTATACCTCCTCGCGGTCTTCCCTCCCCCCCCCCCCATCCCTCTCCTTCGCTACCGACGGCGTAAAACAACGGCTAGGCCCACCACCTTCTATACCTCCGTACTACACCTTCCGGTTCGTCGTTCCATTCCCGTCGCCGTTAAGGGATTCCCTATCTGCTGTCCGTAGCGCGGGGATCCGCTAACCGACTCGTAAACCTGCTGCTTCGCGAAACGTTTTCGCCGGCTATTTAGCTACCGCAAGACGCACGGAAAAGTCTCGATGCTAATATTTTTCGGCGTGCAGCGCTATGGATCCCGGCAGATTTTTCAATTCCACGGCGTATTATATCGTCCCGTCAAACGTTGGGAGTCCGGGCGAGGGTAGACGAAGGGGGAGATGGGAAACGCGTCGAACCGCAACCGCCTCTAATCTCAAGGGTGCGCGTACGATTTAGGGGAGACGCCATAGTTGCTGCAGGGAAAGGTTATTGTACAAGGAACGAAGCGAGGCCGCGACCTTATATACCTACACCCTCGTCGCGTCGCGTTGCGTCTACCTATACATAAACCGCGTATCGTTTCACCGCGCGGCAATAAATTGCTTCCACGTATTGTTCCGCGAAGGAAAGAATTAATTTTCCTTCACGACGAAGAGAAATGAGAATAAAAGGTAGCTCTGCGTACGCCGCGAGTAACGAGCGAATCGATTTCGGTGGAAACAATTTATTATTGACCAGTTCACGAAAGTAGATAAATAAATAAATAAATTAACCGGGTCGAACGAGGAATTGTATACCATTCGTGGGCGAACGAAGGGAAGGAAAATTCTTCGCTCTGTTTTATTAACGATAAAGGAAAATACGGATCCGAAATATTCTTCGTTTTTTATTTTTTTTTTGCGTCTCTACCTTCGGCAGAAGCAAAGAAACGAGTATGAGAAATGATTATCATAATCGAGTTTGACCGGTGCGGAGGTGAATTTTGGAGAACTGCAGCTGGCAGCGACACGTGTGTGTGTGTGTGTGTGTGCGCGGTATACGTACGAGGGGGACGCGACGGAGATTCGATATCGAGTATGACGAATAAAAATAAATAAATGGATGGAAAAAATGAATGGGGGGGGGGGGGGGGGGGGGGAAAGAGGAGTGCATAACGTCAACGAATGGCAACTACAATGCGAGAGATTACCGCAGACCGGTCTGGTTTCCGATCGGTTGAACGTCGCGTTCGCGTTTCACGTTCGCGTGGCATTTTGCATTTTGTATCCAACGTTTTGCATTTCGTCGACGCTGATAAATTTAGCGTAAATAATGCGAACATTCGCGTTCGCCTGCCGCACTACTCCGCAGCAGCGGCAACAGCAGGAGCATGATACGAGGTGGGAGGCAGACGGGGGGGGGGGGAACAGCAACAGCGGTGGACGCGAGTTGCCGGATGAGAAGAAGAAGAAGAAGAAGAAGAAGAAGAAGAGGAGAATAAGAGCAAAAAAAAATAAAGAAGGAGGATACGTGAGGTGCCTCCCACGTCGCAGCGTGCAAAGTGCAGTTAACTTCTTCGCTTCTGATCTATGAACCAACGAGGTTCTCTCACTCGCGGGGCAAAAGATTCCGCCGGGGCGTTCTTCTTTACTCCCGTGAAAACTGCTGCTATACGATTCCACGAGGTATCGTCGTCGCAACGCTGCGGGGACAATAGCCGCGTGTGCGATTTAAATCAAGCGGAAATCGCGACGCTGAAAACTTTCGCCTGTGAAGGGTAAAAACCGCGACGGAACGTAAAATGCGGAGGGAATGATTTTCGATGTGAAATAAAACTCGGAAAAACTGAAATCCCTCTTGACTCCGATAGGCCACAAATTGTCATTCGGAATGCCCCGACAAGTGACGTTCGACCACGATGGCGTTTCGCGTATTTACGTATGAAATACATTTGACGGCCGTAGATCCAAAAGGGGTTTAATAGTTTGTATTCGTTTCGCACGCCCGTCCGTGCGAATGTAATGTGCATAGATGTGTGCGTAACAACGTCACGAAATAGTGGCCATACTCGACAATTATCCGACGTTATTATACGATAGCCTCGCCGCGTTTCGATCAACGCGTTATCGTCATCGATCGATTAATGGCTGGGCGAACCCGCCCGCCGATAACGACAATATCAAAATTTTACCACAGTTTGATTTCCAACAAAAAGCGCATCGCGTGCCACCGATAACCGGACATCTTGCTTTTATTTACTCAACATGCTGATTAATCGGATCGGAAATTCGGAAATTCACAAATTTCATCGGAATCATCGTACGGATAATGTTACCGACTTGTTTGCGGTTCCATGAAATTAGAAAAATAATTCAACTCCTCATGACCAAATGAGTCGCAAAGGTGAAACGGATTACGCTCGATTCTCGAATTTCGTTACATCAAATTAAAAAAGGTATTTCATTTTTCGAAGCTCCCGAAATCTCCATCTCCGTCGCGATTGTGATTATGTTTCTAACGTCGAGCGAACACGTCGTAAGCTTTGCTTTTGGCGAGGAGAGAAAACGAAAAAACCGTGATTAGGAGAAATTTGAGAACCTATTAGAAGCGAGTACGGCTGGTACCGTAGGTGATGATGTTACTTTTTGTTTCAAAGTTTCCATCGTAAGTCGGGGTGGTGCAAAATGCCGAAACTGAATTTTCACTACGTGCCTCGCGAGCAAATCCGCTTACGCGTACCCTCCCGTGAAATAGATACCATGAAATCAGAGATAAGTTGGGGAGAAACGTTATATAGCTGCTGGTACAAGGGGGACGCGAGAATATCTCCAGAAAGACATCCTCTTAATATGCGAGTCGTGCGTTGACCGAAAAAAACCTCGGAAATTTAATGTCGACGTCTCCACTTATATAATACTCTGTATCTGCGTTCCGCAATACCCCGACAAAGAAAAAAAAAAAAAAAAAAAACAAAAACGCGACGGATCGACGTTTCGCGTACCGCAACGTTAGATCGTCGTATCTCGAACTTTATCTCAGGAAACGAGAAACGAGGGAGAAACAAATTTTCTACTGTGTTCCTTCGCCTTTTCGGAACACCCCGAGTTTTTCCTCCGCTTATCTTTGCCCGGCTGACTTTGACGCGTCAAAACGATGTCTAATTACCGAAACTCGCTCACTGCTCTTGGCGGATATTTCCAGCCCGGTTGTTCGCTTTCCTGTTAGCGCTTTTTCGGCGTTCAATTCTCCCACCGAGAACAGCTTTGCCTGGAGCCCTGCCTCCGCCGCCTCCACCTCCGTCTTCTTCGCCTTACGAGTTTAACATTAATTACGTTGGTTAGCGTTCAACCGGCTCGAACGCCTCGCCCCTGTAACCCACCCGTCCTTCGTCGTTGTCGACGTCATCTTTTCTTCCATGATTCACGGGCCGCGACACGTCAGGTAAGCACTTCGCATTTTTCCATAAAAAAATTCTTGTTTTTTCTCTTTTCCATCCGCCGCTGTTATCTTGGGCGAACGTTACCGAAGAGTGTGAAGCAAGTTCCGGGCGAACGTCGAGATTTTACACAATCAAGGTACCGGATGTTACAGCCAGCATTCGCGATGCATACGTCATCGGTTGCACGATTTGCGGAACTAACGTAATGCGAGTTTTGTCGCGTGAGCCAAGGCCGCCTGTAATGGCGGATAATTTGTACTATTTTTATTCCAAGTACTTGTACACAGCGGAATAAGCGACGCTCTGCCACGGCCAATGGCGTAAGTCAACAGGTTTTGAACGGGAGGGAGAAAAATAGTAAAAAAAAAAAAAAAAAACACAGATTGAAAAATAAAGAATCGAATGAGAAGAAACTGGTAGTCACTCCGCGCTGGCACTCTACGGATACCATATCGTGTGATTCATTAATATTATATTTGCAATTAACGCTACGAAGTGGCGGTTGCACGATGGTTTTTTTTTTTGCTTCGCGTAGATTTGATTCGCCCCGGATTTAACGATCCTCTTCCTTATAGTTGAATCAATATGCGAAACCACTCGGATCCCGCTATCAAAGTCTTGCCGCGTTAAACAGAAGCTCCATTAGCCGTTGAACTAACGTGTACATTGATCGAGAGATCGTAAAATGTATGGAGGAGAGTGAGCCAGCCGGTGATTTACGACTCGTCAATAAAGCCTGCAGTCTCATTTTCCATTCTATGAGAATCGCGGACCGTAAAGCTTAATTGCTTCGGTATCACCTGTCCAATAACGTGATAAACGAAGAGGCGGGTAGACCGACGTACAGACATACACGCACCTTATCCAACTTATTGTAACGCGAACGTAAACGTCGACGTTATTCGAATAATTCGAACGAATTTGAATTTTTACAATAAAGTCGTCCGGTAGAAATGTAAGCGGAAATGGCGTGTCCGGAAAAAAACCGCGCCAGAGAAGGACACGTACCGTTCGTTTCCGTATCGATTAAGTTCAGCTCTATACGGTGGGTAATAATCGTGAACAATCGCGGCCGGTGTCTTGGGCCGGTGATGTTAAATAAATAATGAGACACGAGTGAGTGGTGAGCCGGGTAGGATCTCGTGGCCAGGATCATTTCCGCTCCGATGCCGCAGACCCTTCTGGTGACCCCGAAGACCCCGACGACCTTTTGCTCGGGGTACAAAATTGACTCGAACAACCGAGATGGAATTTTTTAGCGATCGTTATCCGTCCGGCGAATCGCCGGACGGTACGGGCTCGATTCCGAAGTTCGAGCGCACGAAATAAATGATTCCGGACTAGGGTTGAAAAACAATGTGATTTCAATGGGAAAAATTGAGCGAAATAATTATATACCGCGAATCGGAAGTTGGAAATATGCGTTACGCGTTAGCGGGCGATCGGATGATTCGCGAAAATGAAAAAGCGAATCAGAAATTAAATCGGACGTTTGTCCCGCGTGCCTAAGTTAATAAGGATGCCCGCGTACGCGGGGCAGAGGTGGTGGAGGGTTCGTAGGAGGCGTCTACGTCTCGCGTGCACACGTCAGATATGCCGGATGGATGATATGCATTTCTACGGTAAGCTACGGGAGGCACGAAACCCTAGCATTGCAGACGGTGGCAAAGGGCGTCTTAATACGGATTAGGTTAGCTCGACGTTTTCTCCCTGCGCCCGGTAACCGTTCAAATCGTGGATCGCGCGCCGTACGAGGTTCTCCGATACCGATCCACATCACAATCAATCGAATAACGGAATTACAACGCTCGCCCCGACCTCCGTTCGAAGAATACAAAAACACTATACACGAGTAAGCGACAAAAACTAATATAAAACAAGGTGGAAAAAAATAAATAAATAAATTAAAAAAAAACCCCGAGTCTCGTTTCATCGATTGACCGAATCAGTCGAAACGAAACAATTCCTATCAATCAATTATCGATTCGCTTATTCATCGAACGACGCGCAGACAGAAAAAAAAAGAAATCAACATCGTACACGATGTACGGAGTAAAAAAAAAAAAAGAACAAATACGTAAAGAATAGTTTTTCTCCTTCCTCGTTGCGTCGTTAATAATAAATAATCCATCGCGTAGATCGGTATACACGGCGTGGCTTCCGTGAGTACCTATATCGACATGCATTAGTGACACCGGTTAGAGTCGCTGAATATCTTCGCATGCGATTTTTACGCACACGCGGTTGAGTTCGCTCTTAAGATAGACCGTGTGTTAGATACATATATGGGACACGTATTCGACGCACCCGTCGATCGAAACGTACGGGAGGAGCAGCGGCAGCAGTAGCACTACCGCACCACCGCCACAACCGCCATCATCATCAGCAGCAAGCGTTAATTATTGCCGCTAATTAAGGCCTCTGTCTCCGGTTCAGTCGGGGCTCCTCACGTACCCAACGTGTATGGATGTGAAACACATACTGTAGGTGTAAGCAGGCGTACACATCGGGGTTCACACAAGTTCTCGCGCACGCCAATTAGAAGACCCCTTCCAACTCTACGCTCTCTCGTCGCCCCATTTTATTCCTTTAAAAATCAGCTCATTCGCCTATTCGTTTTCGATAGATTATATCCATCGCGCCATGTATCTTATGTATTACACTTCATTGAATGAGAAATGATTCCAGGGGAACGGATCGCTCGCGACGGAGATCTATTCATTATTAAAACGATACAAAAGGCTGAACATAGGTGTGCACGACGGTGGTGAAACGATAGAATTCCCCTAGTATTTTAATTCTGTGCGTGACACGCAGGAACTGTCTACAATTAAGGGCCCATTTACCGGTTAATACTCGTGACCGCGTCTCGAGTAGTATTAATTTGGTACAAGGTTGGGACGATCAAGTCACTGTGTGGCAAGTGCCACTTTCCGTCCTCTAAATAACACACGATCCACGTTACGTGGTAGATACGTATACCGGGCGTATACGCGCGTTTAATGTACACGGTACGTACGTACGTATGTACATAGAGTTGTCCGTACGACGATATTCGTGCACACGCGGACGCGTACCAATGTAAACGATTTATCATGAAAGCTGTTACACCCCACAATTTTACGCTACTCCCATATAGTAATAAACCACGTTAAATGTATTTCGCCGATATTATTTTACCTTCATTTTCCCCACTAAAATCTGTGGTCGGACTTTGGTGAAATTTGAAAACCGAGCCCGGACCGCGGGAGCGATGCTCCGACTCCGTTTAAACAACGTAACGTATTTGAAAAAAAAATAAAAAAATAAAACGGAATAAAAAACTAAATCAAATAAAATAATGGTCGTTCGCTACGTTGTTGATAGATCAATTAGTACCTACGAACCCACCAACCTACCTACGGGTCGGAATCGACGGGAAAAATATCGAGGGCAACGAACGAATTACCGGTCCGCGATATATATATATATATATATAAACTTGCTAACGAATCGAGTAACTAAAAAGTTAAACACGAGCAATGGTAAAACGGGCGCGCATTCGTACGTCCGAAGGTTTCGTTCAACGGGGCCGAAAGATCGGTGAACTAAGGCGATGCTCTTTCGCCATTTACCGCCGTCGTAATTATAATCATCGTTACGAATCCCGTGGGAACATTGAATGGAAAGACATCGAGTCACGGTGGATCCTCGCGGATCGATGGTACTCGAGTCGGACAATCGCGACTGATCAGCCGAGCCGCCCTTAAGAGGACGATATCGTTCGAGGTATACAAAAGCGGGTGGTGGTTCTCAAAATTGGTCGAGTTTAGTTCCTGGCTGGAGAACCCTACGAAATTCGCGACATCGTAGCGATACTGTAGGTGTACCGCACCGAGCGTCGCATGAATAGACTTTACCGAGGATGGTCGTGTATACCGTACAGATGTGCGCGCTCTGTAAGGTTCCTCCCGTTCGTACGGATCGAGGTCGAAGGTACCACGCCAGCGACGACGACGTACGTCGTACGTACCTAGGCACCGCGGTGCAGCATGCAGCCCTCTGCCCGGAGATTCGGTCTACCTTGGTCTGGTCTGCTCTGGTCTATTCCGGGCCGGTTTCCTAGGTACGTACGTGTCGCCCGATCAGGCTGACTGGCGCGGCGTAGGGTCGGACAGGCGATGGATGGGGGCGGTAGGCGATAGCAACAATGCGAGTAAATGAACCAACGGTAACACCGCCACCCTCTCTTACCCCCGACCCTCCGTCCCTCGACAGTCCCTGACGACCTGGGCTACATCTTCACCGACGTCTGCGCTACTCCAGATAGCGTTCCCTCCGTCGCTGCGATATAGCCACTCCGCTCGGATCTGTTATATGTATATCTTTCTCTTTCCCTCGTTCGATCTTCCGCCGCTCTTCTCGCCGACGTTCGTTCTACTTCATACTTACTTCGTACTTATCGTCGGTATTCCTTCACGTTCGGATGACTCGAGATGAGATTTCTACCGTTTTATATGGTTTTTTTTTTCTTGGGAAAAAAGCGAGAAGGATAACGGAGGAGGATATAACCCGGTGCAAACTATCGTACACCTGAAAAAAAAAAAAGGGACGGGAGAAAGCTTTCTCTCGCGACGCGGTATAGTCCCTACATATACTCGGGTTCACGTGGAAAAGGGGGCGGGGGAGGGGGAGGGGGGGGGGCGGTGGTTAGTCGATAATCATTTGCATCGCAGATGTTCTTCGATCGTCTACTTAATAATTAATCGACGCTGTGTTATTGCACCAATCTGGCACTAACTCGTGCGGCAGCCGCGTGGCATAAGATAGTTGGTGCTTGTAGGTACATACATCTACCTACGAATCTGTATTCGCACTCGTATGTCGCGTAGCGTAGTCGACGTACGTGTATCCGTTTACAGCGTGAAACGGACGTGTGTGTTGTATATACCCATCCTAGAGTCGGATCTCCGGGGCGCGGGGAGACCGTACCGTTCCACTGTTCATTTATATGCTAAGTCACGCTCAATGGCTGACGTCAAACCTATTCAATTCGGTCCAAGTATGCGCCGTGCGGCAGCTATACCAGAAATGTGGATTCTGTCATGCTTCCAATTTCGACGATATCCGCCACCCGTCCGCCAAGATAGGGCCACTTATCGCTCAGGTATTTCGTGGACATGTAATTCGAAAGAGGAAAAATGTCGATCGGTGCGTCGCCGTTCGAAAGGACGCCGGTAGTTTACTCGAACTGATTAGGTGCTCCGGTCGAGTGGCGGAGATGAAGTTATTTGACGAAAGTTCGAGGTTGCGGAAAACTGACGATATATACATATACACGGCTTTTGGAAAAACTCCAGATATTCGAAGACTCGTAAATATGCGGTTGTACCCAGCTGGCACGAGTTTTGCTCTTTGTGTTAACGTCAATCCAGCTAATATATCAACGAGTTTAAACGTTTTTTTGTCCCCGGAAATAAATACGCGTACATCTGCACCGTACGGCGTAGACTTGATCGCTAGGAATCGACTCGAAATCCCACACGGTCAGCCGCCCCCTTCGGGTGGTTTTTCCGTACACGTGCAAAAGTAAGCGGCCGCGAGGGTCCGCGGGCTTCGGAACTATGTACATCAACCGGCAGATGCGAAGGGGACGGGCGGCAGCGCTGTAGTAGGTAACGAAAATAAGCTTAATCTCGCTGAGTGAAATCCCTGCCAAATGTAATGCATCTACTACTCCTGGTGTTGCAGTCGACGATATCCTCTGCCATTGCTATGCCTGCAAATTCGTGTGATAGTACCGTTTAGATAATGTATATATATACATATATATACCTATATATATATATATATATATATATATATATACATCAACGTATCGATGGGGATTAGCGAACGGACCGATTGACTGCTGCAGTAGGTTTTAGCGAGGTCGGTGTACACCGGATAGTAGCTGCCATTAACCGGAGGTATGGTTTCGGGGCACCAGGCGTACGTACGACGGGTTGTACCTGAGCAGGATAGTCATCGAGTCGAGTCATCTATAGCTGTACATGCAAAACGTACATCGCGTCGTCGTTGAGCATCGACATAAACGCAGTCGCAACACCCGGAGGACTGGGGTGAGCAGGACGAGTGGTAAAGAAAGAGGAAAACGAGAGACCGTGGTGCGGATAGATGTATATATATTTGAAAAATATTCCGCCTCCGCTCGTCCCGGCAAAGCGGGTGAGATGCTTCAACCGTAGAGAAATATCTAACGAGAATTCTGACTCGTGTTCTATTTATTGCTCGACGGTATTCCACGCGCTCTTTTTCAACAGGGTGAATATTTAAATAAAAGTACGTACGGTTACGCCAACCCCCTGCGCAGGGGATGCAAATAATATTTCATAGAGATGGGAGGGCGTCAAAGCTAATTTTCTTTATTCCTAATCTCGAGAGGTTGGAAATTATCGTCGCACGCGTACGCGTATTTTGCCCGGTTTTATCAAATTCTCCTGTTTGATCGGATGTTTTGGTTCGAGTGGAGGGATATGAGGAAGTTGATTACGATTGTCAAAGAACATAGCGTATAATGTACAACGGGGGGCACAGTGTTTTACGCTCATTAACTAAACGTCGAGAGGCTATCCACTTCAATTTGGTTTGCGCGAGTAAGTTACGTGGCTTCAGATTACTCTCACTTACTCTAAATTATCTTCGCACAAGTTCGAATTACTTGGGATGCGGACCTCGACCGGGTATATTATTAACAAGTTTGGGCCACTCCGAGTAGTTCTGACCGGTGCGAATTATCCCTTCAATTTTACGAATCATGGTAATGATCGATTTTTAATCTCGCAAGAACCGAATGAAATGGTGGTCAAGAATCACTTTCCACGTCTTGCGACATGGATCTGAGAATGCTAACTAAAAGTGACGACGTGTGGCCGTATTCAGTCTCTCCGAGTTAGGTAACTCCGAACGAAACGACGAATTGCTTATGACGGTTAAATTAGAGCGAACGTTTCCGACACCGAGCAGTTCGTTAACTCCCGAGATATCAATCTTACAGCAAATCCACAAAATGGTCAGTTTCGAGTTTGCTTACTGCTCAAAATTGTTGGTATCTCCGATCAACACACACACAGGGAAACTGTGCGGCGCACTTGTTCGAGCGAATGATTGAGGTAAGTTAGCGTTCCGCGTGCAAGGGATATCGATGGGCGGTAGTTGCATCTTCCGAGTTTAATTCCACCTCGGAACAAAATCAGCTCAATATCCCATATCGCGCGCTATACCCGCGAGTTCGGGCGAGAATTGCTTCCGTCTAATTGAGATAATCCGCGTAACGCTATCGCACCGCGATGTACCCAATATATACGTATATGTATAATACGGCGCACCGTATACAGCGAGAAACTTTTCAAATCCCCGGCGAATCTTCGACGAGTATCAGACAACCCCCGATCCCCAACCCCTCGTCCCTCATTCACCGAGATATCCCGCTCATCTTGTACCAGTGAAACGAATTGAAAGGCCACCGGCGTTGTGCACCGCCTCATTCGACCTCCGTCCTGATCCCCGCAACGTACGTACGTAATATGGGATATAGCTGAACCCCGTACGTACGTACGTACGTACCTTATACGGAACCCAGACGTCTGGTGCACGAGCATAAATCAGCACGCAACTCAGCACTCCATATCCATCTCCCCTCTCTCTCTCTATTTCTCTTTCTCTCCATCGCGCAGACCGAGAGTGTGAGGTTTCCATACACGTCTTCGAAAGTCTCGGCGGGGTGCTTCTAATCAGTGGCAAGTTCCGTCAACTTCCTTCCCCGGCGTTGTTAAGTTAGGCGGTACGTTGGCAGGAACTTATACCTATTCTCTCATGCCCTTTGCTAAAAGTCCGTGCAACGCTGCAGCTTTGCTCCAGCGATTTCACCTCAACTTTGAACCTCGATTCCCTCAGAGCTTCCATCATCCGATCTCCGACTGACTAGTCAAAATTTTTTACCGCAAAATCCAACGACTCCGCGATCACCGAAAGAGAGACACCGACGGATTCGCATTCGCACCGAACCACCCACCCATCCGTCCATCCGTTCATCCGTCCATCCACGCCGAGGATAGTCGAAAGTAATTTTGTTAGAGGGTGAGATGGAATTCACCTGATATTAATTTGATCGGGTTAACGTATACCTTATCCCTTATACCCTACAGAGCTAACTATACCCATTACCCACAGCGCGGGATTAATGTCGTTAAAACTTTTATCTAGAGAGTCGTTCCATTTTACTCTACCACATTGCAGAGCCATCGCGGCGGTTCGATCCTCCTATAGAGTTGTATAGGTTGTACGGATACGTGTACGTGTGTACCGGATATAAGCTATACACGTACACGAACTGCATGGTTACACGTACAGTTATACATATATATATATATGGAGGACCCATTTGTCGGGGTATAGTGGGTACCTGGTATATAATACCCTGAACTGGTGCAGGAACCCGTTGAGAATTAAAGTACCCAGTAAGTCATTGTTAAGTGATCGCCTTTGAGTTATACGACTAATTCCATCCGTGTTCGATATAACCGAGCCGATAGAACGGGGGCGAAGTAATCTTAGAAAATTGAACGTCGCTTCTTTCGCATGAGACGTACCGAACTCACTACGGTACCCGTACGGAGTAGGTACGAAGTACGTACATAATACTATCGGAACTATTCGTAACGATCTAACCACGCGACCGCGGGTATTCGATCATCTCGCAATTAGAACACAGCGAGGGGTCCCGATCGGACTGATATTCATGTTAATCGGTAGAACCAGAAGGAGAAAAAAAAAAAAACATCGACACAAGGGAGCTCGTTGTACGAAAGCTTGACTCACGTTAGAGACGGCCACGTCTCGCGGCATGCGATGGAGAGAAAGTCCAAGTTTCGACTTACCTGGAACAGAAAATAGAAATAATGAACGGATGAACGTCGCGATCGTTATCGATGAAGAAGAATACAATAGCGGAAGCTGATTGCGTGAGTATTTTCCATGAGACGAAAAATCGACGATAATTAAGGGTGTCGTAGGTGCGTTGGGATCAGAAATGAAAATAAGGGAACGAATAAATGGAAAAAGAAAAAAGTACTCGGTAGATCGCTTTTCAAAGTTCGATTAACCGATCCATTCGGCAGGCGGCAGGGTCACACATATCCCGCCAACGATATACGCCGAGGAACGCGACGCCGCGTATTTACGGGAAATTTTCCGATATCCTCTATTCCTCTCGATACAGCCCCGCTATAACCGTCTCTCGGTGTGGCACGATTGATATCACACGCCCCCGGCTCACGGTAACAATGAACACGGTATAATTATTCCAATTACTTTACATGGCGAGAAAACTTCCGAATATTCGCCGTGGATTCATTCGGTTCTCCCGTGTTTCTCTAACACGCCCGAGAATCGGGCTCGGAAATTCTTTCGATTGCGATGATGAATTTATCGGTAGGGAAGGGGGGGGGGGGGGGGAGACGGGGGGAAAGAAGATCTCTGGAAATAGTAGTCGTCCGTGAGATTTAACAACCGGGATGATCCCGAAGGGTTCGCTTTTAAATATCAGGAGGCTTTGGGGTGTCCGTCATAAATTCCTCGTTCGAAATAAGAGGTCCTCGGATTTCACCTCCCGCCATCGTTTTCGCAGCTAGCGCGTCGCCTCGGTGGATATACGGGGAGGTTCTTAGCGTATTTCCGCCATCCAATTTACTCTCGATCTATCTTCGTCGGTCTCGGGGATCAACGAGGTTGCAGGAGAACCGAGAGACACGGGTAGGTACGAGAGCCTCGTCATGTACCTTTAGGGGTTCCTCCGCGCTCAACGATCGGGTAATGGAAATTGAAACGTAACTACCGCGGATTGCATCTAATCTTACAGCTCTCGAGACACGGATCAGCATCTTATTTATCAGCTACCGCGAGTGACGAGCAAATGGATACGTATAACCTACCTACGCGTCGCACGTACATACAACGAATTACGTAACGAGGATACCGCATGTGATTTTCCGCAACCGATCGCTCGAAAGAGAAAGAGAAAGAAGAAACTAAAAAAAAAAAAAACAATTATATGCAAATTTCCGTTCCAAAACGACATCTGATTCGTGAAAAGTAAACCGCTTCGTCGACTAATTCCGAGCGCCTGTACAACGTATTTTTCGATTGCTTATTATAACGGACTTACGGCGAGTCAACTTGTCAACGTTTTCTTTAACAGGGGGGGGGGGGGGGGGGGTAAAGCTTCGGAGCGAGTAATAAAGCCAATCCATTCGTTAGTCGCCCGATACCGAAGCTTTGGACTTTGATCAGTGACGGTAATAACACGAGTGACTACCCGAAGGTGGCCCACAAACGATTAAACGAGAATACTGTGTACTCAGCTACTCTGCACGGAATCTTTAACTATTTCGAGACGGCATGTCAAGATTCTAGTCCAAATCGCATCGAACGCCCGATCTGGACGGACGGTGATGCGAAAATCCATCTACAGTGTAACGTAGCCGCAGTATGTTAAAGGCTTGTATTCGTACGAATATATCGCAGCGATCAAGCGCAGAATGCACCTCCTTGTTCAGTCGAAAGTGGTACGTGTATCGCGGAACACGTAACGGGTACTTGTAATTACATGTACCTACATAAAATACACACTAACTGTAATTTCCACGTGTTACATTCTTACATGTAAATATACGAGGTGGTTCGTAGCATAAGAGCGCGGTAGTAACTGCTGTTGCTGTTGCTGCTACGTTCAACTTTGTCACTTTTGCTCGGTTGCATTGCGCGAGTGGTCTCTTCTTTGTAGCTCGCTACGCGAAGGTGGTGGTGGTGATGGTGGTGGTGGTGTAGGTGCTGCTGCTGCTGCTGCCGCTGCCTCGGCTTGGTTTGCGTCACGGTCGCAATTAACGCCAACTTCTAATTACGTTACGCAATTGTAGCAAACCATGTCCTCGGGGGAAAACAGAAGAAGAAAAAAAAAAAAGAGGAGTGGGAGAAACAAACCCGACTGCATGGTAAAATAAGAATGGGTTACACGGTCACGTTTTATAACATGCAAATCTCTAACGGCCTGATTTTTACCGAGCGTTTCGCGAACAAAAATTTTTTTATAATCCGACCGACGTGATTGAAAAAAAAAATTTTCAGGTATTCACGCGATGCGCAGATTTTTAGCCGGACCGATTTCACGTATTAAGGAAAAACGAAAAAACCCATCCATTTATCGAACCGGTTGAATTAAATCCGCATTTCATATCCTGCTTCGCAATGCTTTGGCTTTCGATGTATAAAAGAAGAGAGAGACTGTCGGTGGATTTCCTGTTAGCGTTCGCGTCAGTACGCCTGGAAGTGGAACGTTGGATATAGTAGGCGAGTCGTAAATTGCGAATGAAATAATTGATAGAGTAGCGATGTATCTATTTTGTTGGCAGTATTTGCGAAGGTCCTACGATTTATTTCGGTTGATCGCCCGGCGGTCTGGGTTGATGGAAAAAATGTTCCTCGAATAGTCGGTGGGGTGGCGGCAGCAGTAATACCCTCCGGTACGTAGAGTCGTCGAGAGTGCGAGGGAAAATCTGGAGGAACGAGGAAGATACGGTATAGCTGGAGCTGGTTTTGGTGAAAAGCTATTTCTTCGTCGTCCGAGCGTTGTGTAGTGGTCGTATTATACGGAGGCAACAACATCGCCGCTGCCGGCAGCGTTCGTAGTCGCGTACCCGTTCCCATTTCTTACGCCACGATATATCCTGTAACCCGGCGATTGCCAGAAATCGCGTAACCCAACAAGTAAAAATAATTTCTCACAAGCCACTACCTAACGACAACGAGATTCATAGTTCTATTTTCAAAGTGTTGCCTTCGCGCGGAGAGATGAGAAAATATATAGAGAGAAAAAAAGGAGGAAGAAAAGTCGAGAAAAAAACCCAGCCATTTAACCCAGTCGCTTTAGCCGTAATCTTCTGGACCCGTATCGTCTCATCTAACGTCCTCGTCGTCTATCATCTCCCGACTCTGAACTAAAAGATTTATCTCGCGCTACTCGAAGACAACCTGCGACACCGATGCGATATTTATCAAAATCTCGCGGTGTTATCAATTTGCGGCGGGTACGCGACGACGATAAAAATGACGACTAGTTACCCTGAGGGATGAATTTTGATGGGGTCGTTATTACCTTAAAAGCTACTTTCCATTCAGCCGAGCCGAGCTCAGCTTTTCTATGCTTATTGTGCGAGATGCACGTGTGCACTTTGCACAGGCTCTGCAATTAGTAGCGAGCTATTCTTACATTACCGGAGATATTATGGGTTTAACTATGTTTGGATAGCTCGTTCGGCCGCTTCGGAGTTTACCGAATAAAATGGGTCATGGATTTATTATAAATTCCGGAGCTGTCCGAATCGGTTGAGCGATGGACGTAGTAAAAATTGGAGGGGATCATTAACGTGGAATACCAAATTACGGTTTTGATTGGAGTGGAAGTTAGGCGATGGGGAAGTCGATTCTCCCTAGCTCTACAATCAATATGGAATACACAAGGTGCGAAGGAATTATAGGCGTGGGCCAATCGACGGAGTATTAATCATTGTTATGTGAGAATATTTCACAACATTGTCGGGGGATATTAATTTCGGAGGAGCAGCCTGAAAAGACCCATTCAGCCTAATTACCAGCCCGGAGAGACAATGTGCCCTCCCCGTTGCAAACCCCCCTCAGCTTTGGCCCACTCTCTCCGTCTTCATCCCTTTCTATCTTTTCTCATTTTCACGGATCTTTCTCTCGCCCAACGGCACTCCCTACTGGAAGCCAGCGCGGAGTCGCCCGCTGCACCGCTCGGAAGGGACAGAAGCTCCGATGGTTTTTTGTATTTTTGTAGCTTTTGTACCTTTGTTTTTTCGCGTCGTCGCATGAAAATAACTCACAATCGGCCCAGCTGACGACAACTCGGCTCGCCGTCAAACAAAACATCGCTTCGGAACTGCGAGCGAAAGCAATGATATAAAAATCCCCCATATTTCAAGCCCCGCATCTTAGCTCACCTTGAGCGTGAAACGTAAATGGGTGAAAAATAATGAAAATCCGCTGGAATTTACCACCCTCCGTAATTAGTACGGGTATTGTTGGATAAATATTCGTTTACCAAGTGTTAACGACGATTTTCCACCAAGGAAACACAATTCGGTTGACGTAAACGCCGTATATGTATACCTGATCCGGTTGTTGCAGCTGCGTACCGTTTCCGAACCTCCGGCAATGATTTCGTATCGTTTCGAGGCAATTTCAATGGCAATAATTTGCCAACAGGTGCGTCTCTCTTGGTCCGCGTGTCCGCTTACGCAGCCCATTTCCGGTTGCTTTATTGCCCGCAATCGCGCGCTTCGGGTAAATTACCATCGGAATGGTTTGCACGAGGGTCCGCGCGGTTTTTTGTTTTTTCCCTGGTTTTTCTTTCTTTGCAAAAAACCGAGCGCGATTTCTTCCTTCCCTCCTCTTTCGGTCGAGCGCCCCGCGATTTTCCTCTCTCTCTCTCTCTCTCGACTCTTTCCTAATTTTTTTTGCTCCTTCTCCTCCTTGGTTTTTTTTGTTTTTTTTTTTTTTTCTTTTTCATTTATACCGGACAATATCGGGCGCGGGTCCCCGCCGATCGGTGGAGAGAAAAAGGCGCATAACTCGCCGTATGAAACGGAACGTTGAACCAAATGGAACGGAATGAAAAGGAATGGAATGAAATGGACGCCGTAAATCTAGAACCAACGCGTTGCTTTGCATAATATAAGCTCCGCTGTGGCTGCTCGCGTACCGTACATACGTCCAAGTCCTCGTTTTTATCTTTTCCGTCCTCTCGAGAGTCGCGGTATATCCGTGTTGTTGTTGCTGCAGCAGCAGCAGCAGCAGCCGCCGCCGCCGCCGCCTTCTTCGCTTCGCAAGGTACGTACGTACGTACCACTCGAGGTTCCTTCGTCCGCAAGAGCAACGGGCAACGGCAACAGCACCACCTCCTTAGCCCTTTTATACCTAACCAACTACCTGCGGGATTTAAACAAGTTCTACCGGTTCCCTACAAGAATCTCCGTTGCGGCGGTGGCAACGACGACACGACAACCTTACAACGGACAACGACAACGACAACGACAACGACAACGACAACGATCCGGGGGTACTAAAAAGTGCGGGATACAAAAAACAGAAAGCTCGGCGGCAAAAGAAATGGCGAAAAAAAAAACTCAAATGAAACGGAATGAAAGAAAAATGTTTTATACCACCGAGCACCGCGTTCACATCTAGATAAGATCTATCGACATTCGACACGCACTCGCCGCGGTCGCGAACCCGCTGTATACCTAGGACACGTTCTCAATGTAATCGCGACTGAAATCGAAAGGCACGCTGTAAAAGCTCCCTTATCATATCGCCGCACGTCCGCCACGTCGTACGCAAATACGAAGAGTTTGCCATTTTTTGACGATCGATTCGGTCGACGTGCTTCTGGACAAATGAGCGGCGATGCCGTTCCGACGAATGAAATTCGACGGGATTCCGGGCGAAGCAAATCTTGATACCCGATCATCGCTTCTTCCGCTGAGATCAACGAAGCTCGGGCGAAGAAGTACACAAGTCCGTCCCGCAAGACGTGGGTTGGTCGATCGAGTCGCGTGTAAACCTCGCTGTAACTTAGCGCCTGTAATCCACCTGTTAGTGTCGTTCTCTTCGTTGATCTCACAACGGAATACAACGCGAGGGAGTCTAGAAGTTCGATTCAATTTATACTCGGTGTCGCCGGCATTGCACGAGGACATTTACAGCGACTCTCATCTCGCCGTTGAACGACGTCCGCGGGGAGGTTGAGAAAATCATCTCCGTGACTCCGATATTCACGTCCAACCAAAAGTCCTTCGAAAAAGAAACTCTCGCCAACGCCCCGACATTCGAACACGCCGAGGCGTTATAATTTTTTGCACATGAATTCTCCCCTTCTCATTTCATATCGTTTTTATACCACCCGTTCGTTCGACATCCTTCGCTCGTATGCAAGAAGAAGATTTACGAAGAGATTTGTGCGGGGCCTGCGCATTAGAAAATTAGGCGAGACCAAAAAGAGAAAGGAATCTCCGGGATCAGGTTGAGAGCCGTTTCAGGTCCAGACGTCGGGTGTGATGTCGGTCTGTAGCCGATAGTCGCAAGAAGTCGGTGCAGTTCGGAGTAAAGGGGCTACGGTAGCTCCCCTGCTTTACACACGATAGTAGTTCCGACGCTTGGTGGCCACTTTGGCTCCTGAGGGTTCGCTGCCAGGTGCCAGAATTTATGTTCATAGATACGGAGAGGAGAAGAGGTGCGTAGTTAGGTAGCCCGTGTGCGCTTCGCCCAGCGTCCCCGCACACCTGTACCTCGAGTATCGAGTTGCGTAGGTGTTGCGTGCGGTGTGGTGGTATTTCCCGAGCGCTTCTATGGCGTATAATTTACATCGCAGAGCGAATGATTTCGCGGGAGGAAAAATTCAAACACCAAAGCGTATACATATATAATATAACGAATGATTAGAATTGTGTGCCGATCATTCGAACCGCGTTCGGGGATCGGAACGCGATCGGTCGTGAACAAACCTGGGTAAAACTCGTTAACGAGCGGGAAGTTAAAGCGGATATAACGCCGGACGACGAAAAACGAGGAGTAAGTGTATATCGGCTCTGCATTACAGGTCGTATAATGTGAGGCGAAAAGGGAAAAGCGAAAAGCTAGAACCGCCGTGCGAATTTGCCAGATGATCGTTATTGATACCGCACGCTCGTGTAACAACGGGCTTGTTTTCAGTTAAAAATTAATACTTCGAGGTGGAGGTACGCAACCTCGGCCATCTTTATCGTGCGATATAGGGTGGAACCTTCGTACCGCCTCGGCTATAACGGAAGAAAGAGGAAAGAGCTGCAAACGCTTGATAAATTATGACCACTCAAGTCGTATTAAGCCTTATTGCCCCGCGGTATACGGCTACGGGGTGTGCATATTTTTTCCCAATGGTTTTCGCTGCGAAGAAATTATTTCAGTTATCGAAGTTATAGGATCAATTTACGAATAATCACGACTAATCTGCATTACAATAACGTACGGAATTCCGAATGGTTTCGTTTATTTTTTTGTTTTCTTTCTTCTTCTTATTTCTCTTACACTTCTTCTCATTTCTCCCCAATTTGTCCCCCTCCCCACCCCCCGCCCCCTCATTTTTTTTTCCTTGGCCATCGTCCAATCACCGTAGCACCATTCGAGCGTGTAATCCGGGATGTACAGCCATGAGTGAGTAAAAAATTACCTCCAACGCGAGTTGGTATAAGAGGTACAAAAGTAATGGTAGAGCGGCGAGACCTATGGTAGAAAAAGGAATTGATCGATCGAGGCGTAAAGGATAAAATTCCGAACGAGGACTACGCTTCTTGTCGGTGGATTCTGTTACAGCGTGAAAAAAAAACAAAAAAACGTCAAACGTTTCGATTGCTCAGGTTCCCTGAATCGCTTGGTTCTCGTTTCGAACGGGGTGTCCGAAGACCGACGTGTTCTCGAATGCTCGCCGAGGCGAAAAGAAGGTCTTTCGGGATTTTTGGACCCCAGGACTCGCTGGAAATGGTGACTAATTACTCGAGTCGGTTGACTCGTCCCAGTCTCAGTTAAGAGGGTCTAGGTACTACATTTGTAAGAAGGAAAAATGGGACGACTAACGCTACCAGTCTGCGGAAGCACGAGAAATCGCTTTTCATTCCCTCCAATTGTTCAAAAGTAAAAATTCAAGGAACACATTTTTCTGGACGAAAAAAAGAAAACAGCGGCCATACATTGCGAGCGTTTGCCAAAATAAATTTCAACCGTTAGAAGGTGAAATTCGTGTGTTTTACCGCAAATGATTGATACGCCTAGTGAAGATTCCAATCTCTGATAAAATGATAATATTTGGAAACCTATCGATAAAGGGGGGCAAAACTCGAGATGGATGGATGGATGGATGGATGGATGGATGGGATGAAATGAGATCAGATGAGACGCGAGGATGGAAACAGCGGCCTATAGGGATGTATGTGTTTTTGGATATTCGCCCAATCCTTTGCCATATTTCGTGGCCTAGTCGCGGGTTCAGGGGTGGAGAAATAGAGAACGAAAGAAGGTAGGGAGAAAAGAAGGAGGGGGAGGATCGAGGCGCAGATTTAAAGTCGAAAAACGAAAATACCCTTAACGTTATTACCTTTATTAAATTGAATGTCTCTGTAGGGGAAGTGGTATCGAAGGCTTTATAGAAGACTTCATATAGGTGGAGGCGTGGTTGGCGTATATCCAAGAGGCCCTCCGCTCCGCTCCGCTACTTTAGAGAATAGACGTAGCACGTGCTCTACGTCGTGGAATTTCCCGGAAAATCTTATTCCCGAAAAAAAGAAGAATAGAAAAAAAAACGAGGAACGAGCAGGAGGGAGAGAAGAAGAGGCAGCGCGGAAGGAAAAAAATGATATTGAGGAAAAGGGGGAAAAAAATTGAAGACTATACGATAAAACAAAATAAGGAAAATAAATTTCTCGAAACTTTTCTCCGCTCATAAAGAATGCAGGAGATTCTGGAGGCGCTTGTGTACATAAAGCGTAGGTGGGCGGAAAGGTAGGTATGTACGTATATACATATGTACTTTATATAGACCTATACACGACGCTTTAAGATAACGGGGCAAAAATCACCCGCCGCGTAATCTTATCGCTATAACGCGTTGCTCCGAAACCTAATCCGGCACTGGGATTCTTAGCGCGTTCCGACTGTAATCGTATCTGGGTAACAGTACAAGATTTGAATATTCAAAACTTTCGAGCGATAGAAATAATCAAAGTAAAGGGTGTATATACTCAACGTCATTTGGGTGTATCTGCCGCTAATATAGCTGCTTGTACAGTCTAACCAGGCGAGAAAACCGCGATAGAATATCCGATAAATCTGATTAAAGTTGTACCCGACCAATTAGAAAATTACGCTTCAATCAAGAAAAACTAACACAGGTACGACGTCTTCCTTGTTTCGAATCCGTAAGCTGAGGATAAAAAAGATGCAAGCAGCTATGTCGCGACACATACATGCGCTTCGGCGATAGGCGGCAAGAAGCAAATTTCTGTCGTCTGAAAACTCTAGTTTTTGGTACTTTATCCTTTTTTTTTTTTTTTTTTTTTATTTTACTCTTCTTATTCTTATTCCTTTTCATAGAGTACCGAGTCCTCCGAGGCTCTCGAATAGCTTGGAAGCAAACCGTTCAAATGGGCGGGGTAAGCCTGGCCAAGGTCCAATATTTTCTTTGGTGCGGCCTTCTCCGTCGAGAAAAGTAAACTCAGAGGCGCGGTACGCCGTTGTAAGTTGCTTTCCGAGAGTTTGAATAGTCTTCTAAGTATAGTTCGCTTCTCCAAAGAAGAGTTCCTCCTCATTCTTTTATTTTTTTTCTTTTTTTAGGAATTTTTATTTTACTTTCTATCCAGCCCGTTCTTTCTTTTTCTTATTCCTTTGGGCAGCTGGATTAAATAATTACCCCCGTTATACTATACGCTACACCGAGGCGGCTGTCGGAAGAACCAACTTCTGGCCAAAAACGCTTTTTTTCGATCTTGCGCCGGAGGATTAGCGATGCGTGAATTGAGCGAAACCGACGGTTCATCATCCCTCCACGGTTCGATCGACCGATAATTATCAGAATGGGTATCGGAATCGAGTTCACGATCGCCTCTGATTTAAGGCTATACGCTTTTAATTCGAATCGCCTCTACTCCGTTATAAATTCAGCGATAATCTCATATCTTCACCACAAAAGGATGAGATCGATCATCCGCGCAATAAAATATCGTCCGCGGCGGAATGTACAAATTTTTGCACATTCCGAAGATAAATTTGGTCGAACATGGAAATCCTTAATCTCCAGATTTATGTGCTACGTAACACGTGTGCTGCAGGTGCGGATTACGGAATCGAGAAATTTACATTTTAGATGCAAAGCCCGTCTTCTAATGAGCTTTAGTTTCCTTTACCGGCAGTGTTTGTCGGTGGCAATGTAAAGCGTGCAACGTTATTTTGGAAACGAGGCGGAATGGTCGGAATGCCATTACACCTGTGTATCGATGGCTTCGTGTTAAATCCAGGTGCGCGTTCGCCGCACGCGACGACAGACGTCGCGGTGTTCATCGCGACGGAAACGAATACTTTCGACTCGCGTTGACTCGGCCGAATCCTTCCGCACGAAGTAGGGAGGGTACAAAAGAGGGGTAAGGGCGAGTGCCGGATCTTCGGGGAAGTATAATATAAAGCGAGGTGGATTAAAAGTAACCGAAGCACCTCTGTGCAGGAGCTTTACCTATAGCGGTAAGAGAGCGCAATATCTTGAGAGCATATAACTCCGGGAGCATTCGAAGCATCATCTGGAAGGAGATTTTAGGCGGTAGAAATAAAACCCTGTATAGGTAAAGACTCACCAGCATCAACAGTGGATGTTGAATTTTCTCCGCTGCCGCTGGTGAGTTTGTGTAAAGAGAGCCGGAAGGAACAGGATAAGAAAAGGTGATGGAAAACGGGAGCGAGGGAGAAAGGAGAGTCGGATACCCGGTTCCTTCTTGCGGTCGCGTGCAGCTATATATACCCTCTACGAGGGTAGGAGGTGTTTCCCCAGCTTTTCCTACCAATCTCAATCTCGCTCCAGAGTCTAATGCTCAATCTCAATCTCGCGGGCTTTGTCTTACTCTTTACTAGTCTCTAGTATAATAAATTAAAATCTCGCCAGGCCGGCCGCTCGCGGTTCAACGGGAAACCGGTGTAATCCCATAACTGCGAAATTATGAATGCACGTTCCGCAAACATCCTGACCAAAAAAAGAAAAAAAAAAAGATACAAAAAATCAGCTCTATCTCTAGAAATAAAATACTCAAGTTTCTCGATCACATGCGGATACGTTCGAACCTGTGTGTACAATCCGACCAAAGAATGTGCTCTTTTCAACTCCTCGTTGGAACATATCGAAAGGGATACCTGCGTCTCGTCGGGTTGTGGTTCATTAACGTTGTTTTCACATAATTAAGCCAAGGTGGAATTAGTGTATACCCGCGAACCGACACGCTACTCGCTTCTGCTTTCTCGCTTCCAGTCACGTACTCGCACACAGAATATGTGTGCAGCTGGGCCTCCGACTGTACGACCATAATACGTACAATATGTCCCGATGTAAATACGTTACACACGGGTATTACAATACGCACGATTCGGTATGAAAATAATTCAGCGAACGGCGAAAACGGGCGGAACACCTGCCTCCTCCTTTTCGGTGTCTTGGGATATTTCATTTTTCCGTATTTTCACATCTCATCGAATGCGCAAATCGGGGATCCGCGATCGACCCCCCGATCCCTGCGTGTTATTCAGAACTGTGCGAACGAGGCTAACTTGTAAGTCGTACGCAACGGCTAGTCGCGAACCGCGAGGCTGTCAGGGAAATAGACATTAGTCATTTTACGCGCTGACAAGGCCTCTAAGTGTTTCCGCTGGCCCCCGCCGAGCTTCCATATAACCGAGCCACGTTATACACGCTTATATAGATGCGGATCGCGCGCCTGTTGAATTTCTAAATATCTTCCTCTCCGCTGCAGATCCGCGGCTATACAACCGGCTCCCATTCCGCCACATCCCGCCCTCTCTGTTATCCCTAATATATTATAATAATAACGGCGAAGCTAAAGTATAATAGGTTTGGTTTACTTTTTTTTTTTTTCTATAATCATAGTTTTTAACGTTCTCGTTCGTTTTCTTCTTCTATATCGCTGGTGCGGCCGTATAACGTACTCTTGGTGAAACGATGCGTTTTATTGAATCGTATATACGCCGACCACGATCACGGTATAGTGTTGCCGATACAGCAACCATTAAGTGCACGGGGTCTAATTTACTGCGAACTTTACGGGTTGTAAAATTTTCCCCGATTCCCACACCCTTTTTCTTACGTAGATAAATCAGAGCTATGTCAGATCGTACCTGATGCAAGTTATATACACCGGTAACGTCATTCAACTGGGTAACATCATGCAGTGCAGTTCGGTACGAAGCTACGACGACGAGTTATGAGCCATAAATTGAAACAGCTGCCGCTGTTCGCCGAGACGTGAACCTGATGATATTATTCCCTCGTTTCTTCGATCACACGTATTATCACTCGCATTCCGATCTCTCGTTACCCCAGTTCGCCATTTTGCTTTTTTTTTCTTTTTTTTTATTTTTTTTCTTTTTCATATCTTGCCCCGAGAAAGTAGAACACGGAGAAGAAGAGGGAGAAGAATATTTATTCGGATTTTGTCGTTTTTTTTCTCTAATATTCTTCTCATTTCTCCTTCGTGAATGGGGGGGGGGAGTGTGAGAATATTTAATAAGTTATTTTATCTCGACGACGAGACCAATTAGCTCTTTCATACGTCAGCGAAGTACAGGTGTGATATTAGGGTGATTGATGGTATTTTATTGTTGGGAAAATCTAAAGGAATCGCGACACGAAAGCAGCTGCACAAAACAGTTGAAACTGAAGATATCGCAGTCGTATGTAACGTGAAATTACGTACGGTGTGTACGGTGGAACGTGAGAGATGATGAAGAAAACGCTACCGAAACGAAAAAAAAGAGAAGGGAACAAAAAAGAACGGGAACGAAGAAATGAAGAAAGAAAGATTAGAAAACGTTGTTGTACCGGGTGAACCGAGATTACGAGAACCGTCAAAAATGATGCATCGTTATTTAATTGTTTTCATTCCGAGGATCGAATGCTGGCTTACCGGCCTCCTTCTCGTATGATAGATCCGCTTTTTGCTAAGCGTATCGTTTATCTACCGATTCCGGGCCAAGATTTCGTGGGCGTTGCCTCTTGGCCCGTTCGGACGTGAACGCGGTAAAAATTCTCCTCGACCCTCTCGACGCACGGATTTAATTGCATCGTATTAATCGGCCGAACGATTTTCCCATCGACGCGCCTGACGTCGATGAAATTATTCTCTTTCGCAACAGGCAAGGGTTGGGCCAGCTTCCACACCGCGACGCATACACAACGTAGATTTATTTTTGCGCGTACACGCTTGTTATTGCTATCTCAATCAGCGAAAGCCTCTTTGATCAATTTAATCGCTAATTAAATTGAGCCCTCCTGCAACGAGCGGCGGCACACGTCGGGCGCCGTTTCGCGCGCCCCATAAATAACGCTCGTGTTCTTTTCACCGCGGTACCGGTAGAACCCGCTCTCTCGGGCCAAGCGCCCAAGCTTCGCTGACCTCCGCGCTCGCCCATCTGAAACTAGAAGTGACACGCTTATTGTGTCTGGATCGACCGCGAGGCCATTAATAAAGTTTCACAAGACCCCCTCCTCTGTCCCCGCGACTCCACGGTACTTCTGACCCCTTCGAACGCACGGATATTCGTCCGGATGTCGTGCCAGCTAAAGTCGGGAGAGAGTCGCGGAACGCGCGCGAGCGAGCAAAACTAATCGCCATGGGTTTTCTGGTACGTAGAGATTACACACACACACACACACGTACGCTGTACGCTCGCGACGCGATGACGATTTGGCAAAGGATGAATGGAAAATAAGACGCGGCTCCGATTCAAGCGAAAAAGCTCGGCCCAGAGCAAATCCAAATCAAAGTGGGAATTTTGTCTTTTTGCTCGTTGTTTTTTCCTTTCATGTTTTTCTCTCGCTTTTCTTCAACTTGTTTCGGCTACGCTGCTCGATCTACGTCAACCCTTTACTCGGCTATTTCGTGCGTATTTGGGAATCCAACGTCGCGCTAAATTGAGCGCGTTTATCCCGGTCAATGTCCCCGTCCTATAAAGAAGCACTCCGCTTTCACTTGACCGCCCTATCCTTCTTCCCTCGGCTTTTTCCTACTCTCCGTGTTTCCCACCCGCTCCGCACCCTAATTTTTGCCCGTTTGCCCTACGGTGTCCACCCGAATGCGGGTTCAAGCGAAACCACCCCTTGTATATAGTCCCGTATCAAATAATCGGACGATCGGTTATTATTTTGCGATTCACTTTGGGAAACCGCTACCAGTTTTGATTAACGATTTCACGCTTTTGATCGGCTCGAATAAACGATCGATCGTGTTTCAACGTATGCGAGAAAATTTCTCCGCGTTATTGCGATTCGATTGTATTTTACGCGAGAGAGAAAATCGTCTCTTTTCTAAAATCGCAACAACCGACACGGAGAACGCGTTGAACTTCGCGAAGTATAATAATACCCAAGTCGCGCTCGCAAGTCGCAACGGTTATATACGTGAGAGAGAACCAGCCGCCCTGGTTTCGAGGTCAAAGATCAGGCGCGTTGCCGTGTGCTACGTTATAAGAAATAAAGAAAATAAAAGAAACCGAATGCATGTAAGAGGAGGAAGAAACGAAGAGGAGATGATCTCAACTCGCTTCGTGCCGTTCTCGAATCGTGGATCGCGTCACGGAGCTTCGATTCATCCACTCCTTACTCTGTGGTTTGCCCTCGCGCTTCCTCGACTCTAATATCGTCGCAATTAGACAGCTGATATCGACCGTCCGATTTCGGTTTTGGCGACGCAAAATACACGAGTATATCCGCCGATGAGATGAAAATCAAAGTGAAAAAATGAGCGCCGGTTTTCAAGACCGCGCGAGGGATGTATACCCCCCCGGATTTATAGCTTGAGCCGCAGAATTGTTATATATCGTAGCGAAACCGCATGGTACAGCAGCTGACGAGACGAGGGGGACTATCACTCGCAGCAGCCTCGCGCAACGCGCACATAAATATTTATACGTCGCCTCGGACAGCAGGCCAGGCTACAGCAATTTATCGATCGGTGGAGTGCACCAGTACCAGTACCAGTACCAGCGGCAGCGGCAGCAGCAATGCGGCGAGCCGCCAGCTTATGGGAATGGATATGTCGGTATATCGCGTGCACACGTGCGCACCTCCTACGTACACGTACGTACGTATACATAGAAATACAAACGCGCGCGCCTATGTATAGGGGAACGTAGCTTACGTGGATACACATACCCACTTCGTGGCTAACTACGGTCAAGTTACGACGCTAATAGGTGGAGGACCGGCGACCGTCGAGTTATTGAATGGTTCGGCAGTGGCGTCGTGCGTACGCCGATACGCGGAGATTGGATCGGGACTGCGGGAGGGCAATGTCCATCTTAGGCCGAAACGAAGATCCGATTCCTCAGATCCTAGTGACCGGTAGATTACGCGTGATACGCGTAGGGAGATTATCGATTAAAAAACAGAGCGAAACCCCGGTAGACCCGACGCGATAATAATATGCGACTCGAACGCACGTAGTTCGCTCTGACAACGTACAGATCTCTAATCGCGTGTATTTTCGTATCTTCGCCTCCGGCTTCCGACCAATTCTCTCGGAACAATGAAGATATACTCTAGGCGTTCGCGTTAATGCCAACTCCGTTATACACGTACCCGGGGTTCTGACAGCGGTACGGTGTATAAATCACAAGAAGACGGAGCCAACGCTTGGTCGCTGGATGAACGCGAATCGGCTATGGGGATGTGTAGAAATGTACTTAGATTGTATATACTATACGCCACGGAGTAGCAACACTATACGCAGGATGTGGAAAGGTGGGCAGGTAGGTGTAATATAGCCTGCGGAGAGGAGGCGACCGAACAGAGAAAATGGAAAAGAGAGAAGAGCAGGGAAGAGCAGGGAAGAGAATAACGGCAGAAAGGGTAGGCGAGGACAGGGAATAGGAGAGGAGAGAAGCGACGAGGAGAGGAGAGGAGAAGAGAGGAGGGGGGAAAGGGGGGAAGGGGGGGTACGACGCATCCGGCAGAACGACCTCGATGCATTGTGGGAGCCTCCGGAGAGCGCGGTATTATAAACCTACTCTATGGGTACGCTGTTTTATCGTAATAGTCGAGGGCGCGGCTTACCTTTGACGCGAGCCTTTTGGTCTTTGGATCGCAGATTTCCCCCTCGCCGGCTCTGCAATACGCTGGCATGTTTTCCGTACACCACCTTTTCGAAAGAAAAAAAAAAAAAAAACAACAACAACAACCCCTCGGTAGATCTGCGATCGTTTCGACTCACCCGCATCCATTTTTGGACCAGAAAACTACCGACGCCTCGGCAATTATCGTACACCTTACAACGAAACGAAACAACCGTTCCGCCGCTTTTGAAAAATTGTCGCGCGCGCCGTCGTCCTACATCGCATTATCTTCCGGACGCACCTTTTGTTCCAACGGCAGCGCGGAGAGGCAACAGGTTCCGGGCCTCTTTTTTAACGCTCTCGATAATCGCCGTCGAACGAACGAACGAACGACGCGCTTCGGCTTCACCGAGCAAAAATGATATTCCAAAATGCCGCGGAGATGAAACTTCTTCTCTCTTCCACTTTTGCCTCGGGTGTTTTCGGTACAGTCCTCCCGTCCTCCTGAATTTTTATCGCGTTATCGTCGATCAGCTTTCCTAGCATCGATTCGAACGAATCGGCCACCCGAGTAACGAACAGCGACCGGTATACTTCCCGAACATCGGTACACGACGATTACCTATACGCGCGCGCACGTGTACTTGTTGACCGTGTGCAAACCTAGCAGATTGCCGGAACGACGTGTGGACAGAGCGAACTAACGCAGCGAATTGTACCTACCTCATCTACCTATACGACGGTTGACGACGGTAAATACGCACGGCGAATACGAGCGAAACATCCGTGCGGCTGGTTAGCATTCGCGTGTAGATACAGGAGGCACGGGGAAGGTAGGTACGTACGTTCGTACCCCCGTCTCTGCGAACGGTGCGTCATCGGAAATGTCAGCGCGACTCGACCCGGCGAGGGCCGTGGAACGAGATCCTCGTCGACCGCGCGATGCCTCCGGAATCGAACGCGTTCGGGGTTTCCAGGCAATTTGCACGTGCACTCGTGGCTCGCGGTTAACGCAGGGGACACGCAGGTTCCTGTCCTAGACGCCCAGCTCGGTCGCGAAGCTCGAAGGAGTTCTCCGGACGGCGGGGAGATTTTCGCAGGAAAGCTCGCCGGCAGGAATTGAGCCGGTCAGTTGCGTCGGTGTCGGCGGTGTTTCCGGGGTCGTTCGAATAACGACGGCGTAGTCGGTTCCAGTCTCATTCGGTTACTCGTCGGAGCGATGAGATTCGTCGAAATGAGATAAAAGAGATCGGGGGGTTGGAAAGGCTCGTTAAAAGGGCAGACGAATTGACGGTCGAGCGTTATTGCCCTGTATACCGGTACGTGTACGATACTATTATCTGTATTGTTCATAAAGACGTCAGCGATCAAGCGACTAATTATTACATTTAGGAGCCGCGAGTTTACCGTATAAAAGCTTCGCGCTCGTTCTCCGTAGCGCAACGGCTCGTGAATTATGGTTCGACGTTAGAGAAGGTATATAAAACACGGTGTATAATACAAACCGGCGCGATCGTAACTCATGCGAACCAGACGTACGGAACCACCTCGAAGTCTGTGCAGATCGAACGATCGTTTTTAAGAGCGCTTAGTTCAATGTGTGTTCGCCGATACGGTGTAGCGTAGGATATATATTATCAAGTGTTCGCGTACACAGGTGTTCGAAGCCTAATCACGAATGCAGTTTTCTTCGTTTGCTCTTTTTCTCTCTTTTTCTCTCTATCTTTTTTGTTTCACTCGAGTTTCATCTTTATCGCGGAGCACGTGAAAGGTAACGCGGATGATAATTTAAGCTGTCTAATTGAAGAGCCAGGGAGCTGAACGCACCGCGGCGGTTAACGGCGAGTCCTGTGGCTGGTCATGGGGAACTGCGGAGAAACCGCGACGCGGCGGTATCGTGACTCGAGACGAGGGAAGAAGAAGCTCCGCTCTTAATTAATGTGTTTTCGAGAGTTATTATCCGAAAACCCCCCCGGGGCTATTCGCGTGCGGGTAACTCGATGAATAAATGAAGAAGAAGTTGAAGAAGAGGAGAGACAAGGGATGAAAAAGTGGTGGGAAATCAGAAGCGCGTTTATCTGAAATTTCAGTTACGACCGAGTCACTTTTACGACCGGTGTGAGTAGTGGTAAGAAAAAAAAAAAAAAAAGTAAAAATTGACACGATAAGGTGGGTAAGCGCGCGACGTGTGGGCAACGCAACCGAAATGAAAAGTCATCGTGAACTTTCGTAAGAGTAGGTAAATTTTTTACATTTCACGTCGTTCGAGTTCGCCTTCGTTTTGCTTCGTGCGGTGTTTAGCCTTTCGTTTTGCCACGGTCGTTATCGTCGACGACGATCGAGAAATTCAACTTGAAATTTATTCGACCTTTTATTTTTCGCTCACTAACCATTACTCAGACTCGTCTTGCCCGGAGACCCCCAGACTCCACCAGACTGAGGAAGAATATAGGTATACCCAGCCATACGCGGAGCGTGGAGCTTCTCGAGCGGGTCAGCAGTTGAAAGTTTATAGAAACTCTCTTTCTCTCTTTTTCTCTTACCGTTCTCTCGCTTTTTACTTTCCTTTTTCATTCTCTAGCCACACGGAACTCGAGGGTTTCGTGCAACGCGGAGTGCAGGTGCACCGCGAGATAAGGAGTCGAGCTTACGCGCGTTATCTCCCGATTCCGGGATTAGTACAATTCTTAACGAGCCTCGATATCCGAATACCCGCGCGGATTCGACGATCTTCCCTCGAAAATATCACAAATTTAATAACAATAATGATTCGGAGGAGCCGACCGAGTCGTCGTCCTCGAAACTCCGAAATACACCGATACGATCGGCACGGTCGTTCCTATTTTTGCGCAAAAATCAGGGTTGGCAATTTTCAGTCCGAAAGGTCGTCGCGGACTCACAAGTCGTGTAGAATTATTGGATCGCCACGGTTGTGTCCCAGTCCGGTCTCCGCGTCTATGAATAGCCGTCAGTATAGTCGGACCACCTTGGCTACTAAGCTGCACGGCCGCGCCCCTCAATTCTCTCCGTGCCCAATTCCTGACTCTTCGTAACCAATTTCCGAAAAAGGTCGGCCGTATCGAGGCGCGGGGAGGTAAGCCCCCCCCCCGGTTATTTTTCACCGGCTTTTTTCATATTTCGCCAGCTGAACTCAGAGCCGAGGGATCGATGCGGACGGTAACATCTTCCCGACGACGATACGTAGAGTCTCGAGACAGCGAGCCCCCCGACCCTGTTGCGTAATTATTCGCGGGGGGTGGAACCCGCGTTCGGTTCGATTGGTGGTGGTCATGGGGCACGCGGAGATATATTCGCAAACGTTTAACGTCGTCGGATCGAGTCGTCGGAGCGTTTCTACGCACAGATCATAATACATAGGTGGTGAGGCCGTGTTCGAGGTCTGTACGCTGTGCGCTCACCGTTCCTGTGTGAGCAACTCTCCACCGCCCGGATTAAGCGTACTTAACCGGACCACGTGTAGCTAGCTCAGCGATCGCGAGCAGCGGCGTTACGATGCCGAGAGATTGGCGCGTTCGTTGCGCAGGCTCGTCGGCGGGATGCTGGTTCGAGAATCGTAGGAAAATATGAAATCTAACGACGCGGCGTTCGAAGAAATTTGTGATTTTTTTTTAGAAGCGGTAAAATGTCGACGATACACGTCGAATGACGATGTGTTGGAAGTGAGTGATATTTTTTTGGCGAAAACGACGAAGAATCACGCGAGTACGTTTAGCTTGAAATCTGTTAGGATAACAATAATAAAGTAAGGATGAGATCGAGTTGAACAAGTTTCTTCTGAAAGGGTATCATTTTATCAAGAGTTTCCGAAATCTCTTTTCAATTATCTCTCCAACAATCTCACCCAATCTTCCGACTACTTTTAGACGCTGCAAGTAGCTGTACGTATATACGTACGTACACGTATACATGTATATATATACACACATATATACGTATATGGTAAAACTTTCTATTACCTAACTACGATTTTATCTTGCATAACTTCAATTCTTCAAGAATAATCTGTTTACTTTATCATACCAGTTCTATCTGCGGTGCTTCTCTTCTTTTCCTGCGCCGTCTCTGTCTTTTTTTTCTCTACTTTTCTCTGTTCCTCGAGAGCTCGGAGCACGGCAACGAGATTTATGGTTTAATTGAAACGCGAGTCGGACGCCCGGAGCGAAACTGCGAGTTGAATACCGGAGTCATTTGAATACCGACGTTATTAGTATCATCAAATCTGTTACGGCAGCTGGTCACGGCAGGACATCATTAGCTGTCATTTGCTGATTACAGGTGACGCTCGTACATATTATAATAAGCGTAAACCGACTCCGCGATACTCGTACGCAATATTAGAAACACGATAATCAGGAACTCGCGAAATTTCGGTACGGCCAACTGCTGGCCTCTACCGCATTTAACGAAACCGTTTCCTGTCACACGCACTCCATAATATTCGAAGCTTCTATTCGCGGGGTAACCGGGTACCCGTGAAACCGCACGTTTATATAATCATCCGACAGCGAATGGATTCGCGAATGAATTGTACACCATTGATCGAGTGAATCGTCGTCGGTATTCAACGGTTCTGAAATTAAACATCACGACACAGATCATCGCTCGATAAATATATCAGAAACTCGCATCTCGCGGGTATCCCTGATTACCCCAGACACGGACCCCCGACGAAATACCCGGGACATTTTGCAAGTCGGCGTCGCGTTGCCTCCGAGTAAATCGGACACCTTCTCTGCACGTGGTCGATTATACGGAGGCAGTCCTCAGCGGGGGTCTTCCTTTTTTCTCGACGTCGACGTCGCTGTTGCTGCGGGACGGTTGCGTTCCGCAGCAAGGCGAGAACCTTCGCCGGCGCGATACTCGGTCGTTTTAGACGGTACGCGAGGTGCACATTTCACACGCATGTGTTTTTCTATTCAACATGTGCAGGTTCGCCGTCACGTGTATCCTTTAACCGCGAACGGATCTCGACATACCGCCGCACCAGGCGGCCCGGCGTCATACGTAGCGTAAAACGTACGATTACACCGATCGTGGAAACATCGAATACTCTCGATAACGTGAAAATGGGACAGTCTCGCCAAAACGGGACAAGTTTTCGCAGATGGGTGGGTCACCGATTTCGTCGCCGCGCCAAATCTTGGTTCCCGTCCAACGATCAATTTGACAAAATTTAGAGCTCGTACGTTCCAATATCAAAAGTAGTTCAGAAGTAAGTTTACCCCGATTCGTAGACGTCGACGTTCACCGATCCGATCGACCGGATTAATGTCTCTAGCTGATACAACCGGTAGCCATTTCACTTTCGGCACCTGCGAACCTGACTACGATGCGCCTCGTATGGGTAGGTAGCCGGGACACGTATGGATGTACATATCATACCTATATACGTACCCTACTGTCTGAAAAATTGCTACGTCACTACCGCCAATTTGTTCCGACGCCACGGACACGCGCCGCGCTATACACGCGCGCGTGTGTGTGTGTGTACGTATGTATGTATTTGAATATACTCGTACGCGTGTGCGTAACGTACGCATTATACATGTAGACGATACGTCGAGCAAACGTAACGCTGTTTAGGCAGCGGCGGACTATCGAACGCTGAGAACATAATTCAGAGATGGCCGACGTAGTTTCGGAGTCGATGTGTACCGGGGGGCGGGGGTTAAAAGGTAGTAGGGTGCGAGGAGCGGGTACCGAAACACGAACGCGAACGCGAACACGCCATACGGGGGCTAAAACGTAAACGTAAACCGTGAAACGCTGACGCGCTATATACGCCGGGCGATGAATCGTCGCGGTTAATTCGATTTGGTAACGATCTCGTATGGGCGTCGAAGAAATTTATGAGACCAGTGTACCACCAGAGGCGATCGTGACGCCGAAACAACGTCGGGTGAAAATTATCCTGGGAATTCTGGATGAAAAATAGGAAAAAAAAAAGAAGAAGAAAAAAAAGAATAGGGAAAGAATGAAAAATTGCGGATAGGATTAACCTGATTATAATACCGGTCTTGTTATTTTCTCTATCTTTCTTTTTCACTTTCTTTCTCCCCTCTGTCTTTAGCCTGTGATTAGTTTGCCGGAATAATTGTCTAGGAAAGTTGGACTACGTTGATCACTTTGTAATTGAATGTGGAGTTCGCCTTTCGCTCCGGCGATCCGTCTCTCTCCTTTCCCTCTTTCGTTCGCGCCGTTCTCTCCGGTGTTTTTTTTTTTTGTTTTTTTTGTTTTTTTCTACTCTCCCCGACGGTTTTTCCGTCGCCCGGCCCCGCCTGACGCCCGGGGTGAGGGTGGGTCGAAGATCCTTGGGATTACAAAGTTCTTCTCGCGTCTTAAAATATTCATTTTCTCGTGTTTAAGGCGATTCCTTACTCTCTACCTCTTATACACTTGATTCCCCACGTGGAAATACGAAACCCCGAGATCCCGAGAACCGTGCGCTGCAAGCTTCGCCGCCTATACGTACAGGACGTAACACACCTAGCGAACGAGAGAAGCGTTACAACTACTTTTCAACACCGTTAAGCTACCGGCGTTAGGCGTATCAAAAACGTTTCTCTACACACGAATCGCAAAGCTCGAACACCGGCGAAAACGTTCGTATTACACCCCTGCTGCAAGCGCCCATATGTTACCACTCAACTTCCCGGGGATACAATATGCATGTAAAATAGACCCGTGCAGGGATACACTCCATCGTATCCCCCGAGATTTTTATTTATTTTGGTGTTTGTTTGTTTTGTTTGTTTGTGTTTTTTTTTTTCAGTATTTATTTCAGCCCTCGTTTCGTAGACCTTGTACTTTCCCTGCATTAATGCAGAGACGGAACGAGACCAATTCCAGGTAGTTTATGACGTTTTAAAGATGTAAACGGTGTGTGTACAGAGGAGTTCAAACAACTTTTTAAACTTTACTCGCTTTTACTGTTTTTGCTGCCGCTGTAAAGGACTGCTGCAAATATACACGGGTGCAGTGTGCCCGGTAGATGACGTTAATTAATATTGCCCGGCGAGTTGCTTAGTACGACGGGGCGGTATGGAACGGGTACCACGCGGTGTGGGTAGAACGAGGGGTAGTTTTTATCATCTCTCGACTGGATTCAGTTAAACTTTGAAATAACCCCCTTAATGAGTCCGCTGTGCGAAACGCTCCGATGAAGACACCGCGTGACTCTACCAACCGCAAACCTTCGCTCGCTTCCCCGAGTCCGCCGCACAGCTACGTCATACCGACGCGACGAACAAACCCCACTCTCCGACGCAATATATAATCCACCCACCCGTCCACCCACCCCACCGACCTCTTCTCGCACCCCGCGACCGGGGAGAACCGTACATTTATTACTACCGTGCAACGAGCGATCGTCACATCGCCGCGACTCGCGCGAATAATTCGCGCTACTTGAACTTGTTCGAGAAATAGTGGAGACCCGGAAGCGAGGTGAATTCTTTTTTCCGATAGGGTGATTCGCGAAATGGCCGCTGTTATCACTACCTTTCGGATAGCAGTCCGCGTCTGTGGCGCGGGTTACCAAGGAAGGCGCACCACGAAATGTCTGAGAGATAATCCATCACGTAGGGTTTTGTCCCGTTACAGACAAACGAAGGATTTTGGACCGGTTACAGCACAGCGTTGTAGAGACAAGGTTTAAACCTGTTGTACAGCGACCGCGAGCGACCGATTGCCGGCAATAGGGCTTCATTCAAAGCTCCGTGTAAACGAGGAAGGGCTGGGATATAATTAATTCATACTGTCACCGGCTGCAGTACCCGCGTCGACCCGAACATGAAAGCGGGCGCGGAAGAGGAGAACGGAATTCCGAGGAAAGCCGGCGATCGGGAACGAGCGGCGAGACCGTTCAACGAACGCCGAATCGAGCGAAGGGAAAAAGATTCGAATAGGCTCTTCTTTCGAGTAGCCGGAATTTCGTCTCTCGTTTTCACCGGTTCATCGATCGCAACGTAATTTCGTTGAGGGGATTCGGTTTCCCCCGGAGATGCTATGCGAAGTCTCCGATGCACCTCGAGGAATGACGCGGTCTACGATATCGTATCGCACCTGCCCGGTTATAGTTGAATAAACTGCATCGTAGTTGCTCTCCCCCCCCCCCCCCCCCCTCCCGTCACCGTGGAACAAAACGTTCGCCACTACGGTAGAATTGATCCGTTCTCGCAACGCGGCAACGCGACGGTAACATCCGGTTTGCTCATTGTTGCGGGTACAACGACAACGCGCACTTCGACCTAGGTTAATGGAGTTTCTATGTCTCCTCGTGCTATTTCTCTCCGTACAACCGCCTTCCAAATGTTACGCGACACAGCGAGATTCCTTCGCGCACCAAACAAAACTCCGCATCATTTTCGTCGACCTTTCGTTCCCGAAGCCCCCTCGATCGATTACACGTTACGTCGAATCAAAACCACCGGACACTCTTCGTCGCCGGGGACGACAATCACGCGCGGAAGACGCGACACCGACGACCGGAAACCCGAAGGGACGAGATCCGAGGGGTCAAAGTTCATCGGCTCATATACGCACGTACGTAATATTCCTGACCCCGCCACTGAGCCAAGGACTCTGTGACGACGCCGTCCGGGTGGTTCGGCCCCAGGGTGCGGCAGCGTTGTGTTTACAGTGGTGCGCTCACCGGTCGGGTACGATGTGACGGATCGTGGCGTGTAATCGACCTATTAAGGGGAAACGTTATGCTGCAATTAGGTAATATTTTAATGACTTAATAGCACGAAATTCACCCCCGCTTTCTTTTTATTGGGCGGGCAGCAGCCGGTGTTCGAAGCTGCGGGACCGGCGGACATTACTTATAAAATGAAGTGAATGGGCCGTAGTAATTGCCTCGTGCTTTTTTTTTTTCTTTTTCTTTTTCCCTTTTTTCACGGACAGAACGAGAGACACGTGAGCGCGGTAACGTCGGCGGATCGCGAGAAGCTTATCGTTTTTTCCACGTTATCAAACTCCGTGCCGAACGAGCGGCTCGGGGCGTGCTTCGGTACGAAGAAAAGACGAGGTCTTTGAAAATCGTGCCAAGCGGGAAACTGGTATATAATAGAGGCTATGGTTTCAGCGAAGATATCTTCGATTCTGGCGTAGGAGGAGGGAGGGCCTCTCCCACGTCGAAATAATAACGGTAGCGAGAATATCTTTGGGCCGGACTTTCGTCTGTACCAATAACTTAAAACTACAAGAGTGGCGTAACACATAAACGTAAACATAACCATAGTTTCCGTGCGCCGTTCGCCCGGTATAGAAAGAACACCGCTGAAAACGGGGGAATTCCGCTCGCGGCCGCGAAACCGTTGCCAAAGTTTTCTAGACTACTGAATTAGAGAAGGCTAAGATTTTCCCTAAAACGTGGCGAGGGGACGAGGCGAGGCGAGGCGGTACACGAGGGAGTGGGTTGAATTTTGCAGCTTGTGAATGAGGGGAAGAATGTATACGGCGGGTCTAGGGGTTGGAGGGGAATATAGCTGCTGTATGTATTTTGGCAACGCGTTGACGCCGACTTTGCCAGCTCCGATGGCGTCGAAGCATGAAAGATTAAACATCGGTATGGTAATTGTCCGGAATATGACCAGACACCGAGCCGCGTATAGCCATGAGAACGACCCTGGATGAGCATTGAGCATCAATTTCAGTCCGGCAATTTACCAGACACGAGCGTACATTATAGCCGGCGAAAATAAAGGGAAAAGTAAAATTATAGATAACCGACGATTTCTCAGTGTCTCTCTCTCTCTCTCTCTCTCTCTCTCTCTCCATTTCCTCATACACGTACACCGTGCAGGACTGCATGAAACGACGAGAAATAGGAGCGAAATCGTATTTACAAAAAACCTCGGGGTTCCGTCTTCGCGGATCGAGAACACGCCGAGAGTGAGACGGAAGGTGAAATAAAAATGAGCGGGGGTGGTTCCATCGACCCGAAGACGAACGAGGAGATAAAAATTTCTCCCGACGATCGCCCTCGTAAGCTCGCTCGCTCCGCACCGTAATTGAAAAAGATTCCCATCGCGCGCGGGTGGGTAGGCAGGCGGACCGGCGGGCGGGCGGGCGGGCACGAAAATAATAGCGAGTCTGAAACGAAATTTTCTCTCATCAAATTATTTAACCACCCGCAAGCCGCGAGAGCCGTAGAGGAGGAGCTGCAGCCACCGAAAAACTGCCGTTAGAGATAACGCCGCATCGGATGCTGCAAGGGCGTTTCTGTCATCTCCGGGCCCACTTATCGAGCTTTTATTATTATTTTTATTCGCTCTTCACGGTCGCTGCGGCAAACCAGGAACCGGAAACTATCAGGTACGAAACTTTGACTTCCGGTTAAATTCAACGGACGTTATTACGGAAGAAAGGCGGTAAGAGATGAAAGGCGTCGCTCATCGTCTCCCACTCGATCCTTCGGTCGATGTAATGTGCGCGCTCGGGTCCGCGGGGCCGCCGAAATCGAAAAAATCAACCCCGAACGCGGACTGCAAGGGTTTCGGAAAGGGTGAAAGCGCACCACCGGCGAAAGGATATGACTGGCGCCATCTCTGCCTCGGTTCATAAACCGTCAGCGGGAATTCTTGCAGAATTTCCACCGACTTGTTCTTCAATTCACCCGAACAAGAAACGCGCGCGCGTCTCTTTTGACGTCCGCGATACATCCGCCCTACTCGGGAGCCGTCGTACGCGGGTTCGCTCCTCGCATTCAATTAATTTCTTTCTGACAATGTAACATAATAGTCGAGGACGACCCCCGTCGTTGGCCCTTATTTCACGTCGACGTTGGTATACCACAATTGATGGCGTACGGCCAGAGCGAGTCTGCTACCGAGGAGGATTAATCGGAGGATTTCCTTTTTCCTCCGAAAATCATACGGCCACGCGCTCCCTGATAATGGGATCTTTCTTTCAAATTTCTTCTCCCTTCATCCCTCGCGAAAACAGACTCGGTGTATTCCTCTACCCTTGAATACAATTACACCCATATCTCCTGGCGGGACCGAGAATCGTACGGCACGAATTTCGGTTGAATCTACGGGGTATAGAACACGGTGTGTTGAAATAAAAGTCTACGACCACGGTGGGAATAGTAATATTAATTTGAAACGGCTAAACTCCGAGAAAAGTCGGCGCTGCTTCTTGCATCTCCACCATAAAGCAAAGGGTCAAGTGGTAATCGCCGAGGATAATGAAATTCCAGACTCCTCCCCCTCTCGCCGCTCCAGCCCCGCTCCTCCCCAGTTCTTTCTTTCTTTCATTCTCCTTTTCTTATTCCTCTCCATCTCCATCTCCATTCTCCATTCTCCATCTCCATCCTCCGACTCGTGCAATCGCGTTGCGTAATAATTCCGCTTCTTAGAGTCCGACTTGCGGTTCAAGGCCGAATTAAATGCGCGAGGTTCGAAATCCTTCGAAGAGAAATAATGCGGAGTTTCGTTGCCGAGGTACTACGTGCCAAAGAAACGGTTCGTTTCAGTTTTTGAAAAATGCGTTGCAAACGGGTACGGGCAGAAAGGAGCTTTTTTTTTTCCCCACCGACGGAAGACAGCCTCAGGGTTGTACGCACGTTAATTGCTCCGCAAATTGGACCGTCCAAATTTTCTCGCCTCGGGTGAGAAAAGTGTGCAAAACTCACCCCTGTCCCTCCGACGTTTCCATGCGCACGTATATACGTGTGTATATACGTATACGGACGAACGGTAACGCGAACTTTTTCAACCCGCGGGAAAAATTTTTTGGACGCCATTCATAACGCGGGATAAAAAAAGGGCGGGAAAAATTCGCATTCGCCCATTACCGCGGGTAGAAAATTGCTCCGCGGAAGAATCATGGTTCGGCTTAGAGACGCTGTTTATCAAAAGGGATGGTCGAGAAACGAGGCAAATAAATGGGCGAGGTATTTCCGCATCCGAAGACTGCGCGCGATTCGAGGTGTACGACGCGTTGTTACGGTCGGGGTAAACAAGACACCTCGATGCGCGATGGAACAATCGAATCACATCGCGCGTTGTGTTTCGTATACATATATAAAGGAGGACAAATAAAAATATAACGACGCAAAACAAAGTTTCGTACACAAAAGCGCCCCCGAAGCTATGTTAGTCGGCGGCAGGGGGGGGGAAGGGGGGGAGGGAGAGGTGAAAGTCGCAGCCGGACTCCCCCGTCCCGATTTACCCGGTGCTCCCGTTACACACCCGTAATACACGCGAGAGCTCGCGAAGTCGGGAGAGAGAGGAAGCCCCGCGCCAGCACCCGTTATGGATGCAAATCCGCGTACGAAACGTATAAAAGATTTGCCAGAACAAATACGAGCGACGGGTGAGGTGCGAAGATGGAGTAGGAAACGAAGGATGAGCGAAAAGGAAAAAAGGTTAAAAAGAAAAATAGGGGAAGGTTACAGTCCCAAGGGATTCAAATGAAGATAAATATTTATAAAAGAGTGCCTTGGAGATAAAATTCCAACCTTCTCCGAGCGTTTCTACCAGCCCGCACGACTCTACCTCGGACGAACGAATAAACAAAAAGAAGCAAATAAAAAGGTAAATAAATACATAGGCGCCGGTGTATAACGCTAAGAAACGGAGTTTGGATGTAAAAAAGAGGCGAGAATGAAAAATATTTTCCACTCGGTCCACAGAGCGCTTAAACTTCGCACGAAGGTTCGGGGTGAAAATCCGAAGTAATAAAAATAATTTCAGATCGGAGGGGCAGCTGGACCACCCGGAGACCGCGATCCCCGCGTCAATCCTCGTGGCCCCTCGACGGCGAGAAGAACCTCGAGTGCCGATGGCGGTCGCGTGACGACCGACCCTCGTCGTCCTTAAGTTTCACGCTCCGCTCCTCGAGAGCCTTGGCCTTCCTCTCACGCCGACAAAGGTCATCCTCGGTCAGACCATCGATCGGCCACCACTTTGTATCTCTCAACTGGAACGAGACGTAATTGCGAGGCGAGTCAAAGCGCGCTCACTTTCCGCACCCGGTACGCGATATTCTTCCACACTAATTTTCATTCCGTTGTAATTGTTGGACGAAGCGAGCGCGATAAAGGAATCGAAACGAAGGAAGAAAAAAAAAAAGGAAAGAAAAAGAGAAGAAAAATGAAAATAATATTTGCAATATAGAATATAGGTAGGTTGTATGGAAATCTGTGTGCAAGGGGATTTTCATTTCCGATAAAATATCGCCGGTCGCAGTGAAGTGGAGAATCGGAGTATGAGAAGACAGTAATAACTGGAAGCAAGGTAAATGTCGTATAAAGCACCGAGCAGAAGGACAGCGAAGCTGTATAAAGGATCGGAACGGGCACACCGAGCAGGCAGCCAGAAGATGATAAGAGAATTATTTAGCCTCCATTAACGTCAGTCACACTCGCGGGAGTTCAACTCAGCCCCGTTCGAGGCGAGGGTCTTGCTTTCGCTCTTTATTTATTCCAAACTGGCGCGGCGTCGCACTCAAGAGAGCGAGCCAGCGAACCGAGGGAACCCGCGAAGAGCAGTGGATTTCGTTTAATTCTAGGGGATGGAGATTATCGTGGAGAGAAGCGCGCGCGCTCTGGTACGGCGGGCGGTATGATATACCCGGCGAGCTAATTTCCGAGTTGAAGAGAAATACAAAAAGGTGCGGGAGTAGCGTGGCCGAATAGTGGCGGTGTTTGCAGCTGTACGCGAACATCGGCTGCACCAACACCGGCGGCCGTCTCCACTTCGCGGTATACTTTGTTCGGAGGATGAATGTTTTTCGCATCGACGTTGAAAGGGGATGATCAGGGGCGTTGGGATGTACGAGTATATACGACGATTGTAAAATAATCGGAAACGCAACGTTCCAGCTCCGGTGTATTTTTCGGAAAAAGTAACTTTTACCACGTGCGTAGACCGCTCTGCATCCGACGATGTCGATTCACTGCCGCGCGTATACATCGAGGACAAGAAACGGAGAAAAATCACTTTGAAAATAAGAGAGACTGCGGGGCGGGCGGAGAGCCGCTCGGTTAACGATGCGACAGCGCTGGGTAACGCCGCGATTATCTCAGCAAGGATCTCCCCATTCGATCCGCGGGAATAAATATATATAGCAACGGTAGTAAGGTAGATACGTATATGTATATATACGTCGAAAGTAACGACTCCGAACTCCACGAAATGCGGTGCCTGCCTACGTTACGGCCTCGGTTTCCTCAGCTTATTTCCCCTCAACGAAATCCAGGGAAAATTCTATAAAACTTTCCTATCGAGGTCACAGGACTCCGTCGCGGGGCTTTTATGCCTAGATCAAAGCACGCGGCGGCTAAATTAAACGATGAAACGAAAATAGTCTAAGGCCAGTTTGATATTTTTCACCCCAGATTCGAGGTAATAATTCGCTCGATCGAGATCGAAAATACGCTGCACGTTCGATAGAGCAATTTCGATAGCGCAAAATGCCAGTGCAGATTTAAGTAACCGAGTTGGCGATGACAGTGAGTAGGCAACGTAGGAAGGAAGGAAGGAAGGAAGGAAGAATAAGGTACAAGGTAGGCAGGTAGGTACAGACTTGAGACACGCGGTCAGCATCAGCAAATTCTTTGAAGAAAAAGTATGCGCGGCTTGGCAAAGCCATCGAGCGCGCTGTAGTCACGTCGAAGAAGATTGCACACCGCAACGACACAATATATACCATAAAACTACAGAGTACGACGCGCTGGTACCAGGTTGCGTCGATTCTTCGTCGTCGCGACGTTCGAGTTCTCGGTCATAATGTGCTTCCCCTGTAATTTTCTTACGGCCGTCATTCCTCGTCCAATTCGTCGTCCACCGTCCACCAACTTATACTCCTACGCGTTCGCGTCTCGGATTCACAAACATTGACGCGAACGCTCGTTCCAAAGATCCCCTACTCGAATCCAACCAGTCCTGTACCGAAACTCAGACATCGTCTTCGTCTTCGCGAAGAATCAAACGTCATTTTCGAAACGATCCCCTTCTCATCCCGTAGGAATGGAACGAGATGGAGAGAAAGAGAGGAAAAAAAATATCGTCAGAAAGTTCAAGCGTTTTTCTTGACCACGTCGTTCGGTGACGGTTGACAAATGATGCCGGGGGTCTCGTCTTGTATACGGCGTTGGTTTTCTAGTTTCGCCTCCTCTGTCTCGAGCGACGCAGCGTTACGTGGTATTATACGGTGCCCCGGTACGAGGCGCAACGTGGGTTCGACCACCTCTGTCAAAGACGCGGTATGAAAAATGCCGGCGTTGTAGAACGTCCGGGCGTGTTCATCGAGCATAAGTTGGATTACGCGTGGAAATAGAAAGAGTGAGAAAAAATTATAGAGGAAAGCTCCCGGTTCTCTGCGAGAACCACAAAAATAGCCGCGGGGGTAGGATAACAAGGAGGAGAAGAGAAAAGAAAAGAAAAGAAACAAAAAAAAAAAAAAAACAACAACAACAACAACAACAACCGCATAGTTGGGAAAAGAGGCGAACGTGAGACAAGCCGGACGATGAAGAGAGAAAAAGAGAGAGGGGAACTCGGTGGTCATTTCCATGATCATTCCACTTCGGCCATTCCAGAGACCAAACCCATCCCCCCGGCAGTCGCATCGGCCGCGCTGATGTGTGTATACGTATACAGGTACATTATACATAATACACGGATATTTGAATGTGTACATTCGGAGGTAGGTATACATACATTGGAAGGAACAATGGGACAGTGGTTAGTGGTTACTGACATGAACTCCAGCCACGGTCCGAGCTCTGCCCAGCATTGAGAGATATAATTAATGTGACATATATACCTAGCAACTACAACCGACTAGCGAGGCGAATAGTGCTCCGTAACTTCACCGCTGCAATACGGTATAACACACACAGGGTGTCCTAAAAGCAATTACAAACAAACTCCGGGCAATAAAACGAATTAAATCTCGCTCGTTTCTCCCGTTCTTTTCATAGCACCGGCGATACGCGCCGCCGAGTCGATAACTTTCCACGTGATTTTCATTCATCTCTTCGGAGTCGACGATCCGCCGTCGAGAATCGGGAAAACGCTCAACTTTTTCCCCAAGGTGATCGAGGGCTCGACGAACGAGATCGGATCAACGGCCGCAGGGGTGACGGGGGGTCGTCGAGGTTTCTAGTTGTAATGTTACAGCGATTCAAGTAGCGATGTGCGTTACGCACCCGCGTCTTCGTGTATCGAAATTGTCGAACGTTACGAATGAACGGTAACAGAAGTGAGGGGCGGTGGGGGGGAAGAGTAACGTGGTTTGTACACCGTGCACACATACGTCTATGGGTGTATATAACTATTACGTATGCAGTTCAGTTGTCTCTATTGTCGGTAGATTCATAATGGGGCGCAGAGTGCCGGGGAGGAGACGGAAGAGTGGAGAAGAGAGGGAGAAAAGAACGTATTATACGTACACCGGGCTCCGCACGACGGGATGAAGAGTAGGGGGAACAGGGGGGAAGGGAGGGTCTACGATAATTGCTGTGACCTAAAAAGCGGAGCAGAGCAGCGTGTAACAAGATTGAAACGATGAGCCAGCAGCAGCGGCGGCAGCAGCGGCAGCGGCAGCAGCATCCAGAAGGCGAGGGACGTCGAAACGCGAATGCAGCAAGCAAGTAAGCAAGCCAACCCAAAGGAGTGGAGGCTTTTCGAGCACCGTCGTATTATGTGCATAGAGAAGTAGGAGGGTTCACGGCGCGGTGGCGTTCGATCGATGGTAACACGTAGTTAAAATACTTCGATGTACCGCCACATACTAGCACCGCGATATAATGTACAGTTAGTTACGTATAGGGTTAATCTCCGCCGGGTCTAATCTGCCTTAATCACCCGTTTATAAGCCGTAACACGTAAGGGAGACACGGCGGAATGACCCTCCCGGTAAAACGACCCGAAGCCAAAAACCCGCCACTGTAGTTACCGTACGTACGCCGCACTACCGAGTGTGGTAGTAGGTTCACGTGTAACGATGTCGAACGCGCGAGGCACCCGATGCAACTTTTTACACGTCCCCGACACACTCGAACACGCGAAATATCTTCTCCGCAACCCTATTCCACGCTACCCGAAATTCACCGCCCTATCCCAACGGACAGTCTCGAGAAACAACTTTATCCACGCTGCTTTACCACTTTTCCGGTATGGCTCGAGGTTGAAAAGAAGTGGGAATAGACAACAAGGAGGGACAGGAAAAAAGAAAAAAGGATTCGCCATCCGACCTCAGCTATCAGATTCCGAGGAGACGACTTCGAGGGAAATCGAGATACGCGAGAGCCGAAATTGATAAGAAATTACGGTGCGAGTTTGTTTTTTCGTTGCATCTCTACGGGAGATTTGAGACATAAGGTTTCGTTTAAAATACCTCCCCCCCGTGTTACACCACCCCGATCGTCGTTGATGAGGCTTTTCCAGACACTCTCGTTATTCGGTCCCTTTCGGAGGGGGGCGGAGGGGGGGAGGGGGGGTGTGGAGGGTTTGAAAGCCGAAGCATATAAATGCGGAGGGGATAGGAACGCCGGTAGTCCATTACGACACTTTTATTGTATGTGTAGGAGTTCGGCGAGTAGCTAGCCCGTGAAACTAAACTCGTTCGTTGGATCCCTGGAAAATCCTTTCGATTGCCTTCGCAGAGGCATGCATATTCAAAGCCGAGCCAACCTTACCGGCGAGGGTGGGGGGGGAGGGGACAAAGGATGGTCGTCCGGGCGGGTCCGCGTCGCGGGGAAAGTTGGCTAAACTCTATGGTAATCCAAACTGGTGGGAGGGGAGGGCAGAGAGCATCGCTGTACCCCGGTACCGTCCCATGTAAATATCGCCTAATTCGTTCCTAGACCAAGCCACGTAGTAAACCCATACCGCCCGTACGCTCCAATCCAGAGGCGGTAAACGTAGATAACCGTGGAAAACTGTGGACAGCCGGAGGCACCCAAAAACAACCGCGATAACAACAACGGCAACAACAACAACAACAACAACAACAACAACAACGACAACGACGACAACGACAACGACGACGACGAAAACGTAGAAAACGAAATAGAAACGGGGGCACTCGTACCAGACGGGGTGGTGAAATAAAAGCGGAAGAGAGAAAAATAGACGAGGAAAAAATGAATAAATCGACCGCGGCGAACAGCGGAATCTAAACCCGAGTCGAAAAATTTTATCGTTTAAATTTACGTTTCTTTCAGGGTATATTTTTTTCGCATGAAATAAATTGGGTATGTAAAAAATGCGGTACGAGAGAAGCGACTCGTTTCCCGCTGGCGGATCGTTTTCAAAGTGGACCAAAGAATGAGGACTTATGCTCCGTATAGAAAATAAAGATAGCCTCGCAAAATTTTCCCTCATGTGATAATACGGCGCATATACATCGGTACGTGTATGTAGGTACGTAACCACGGGGTAATCCGTTTAAATATATACGTACGTGTGTACGTATGTGTAAGTCCGTGTAACGGCGATAAAAGTTTGTCTCGTAACCAGCGACCACGGTGTGAAAGATCTTAACTCAGCCGTACCTATATGCTGTACATAGTGTTATTTTGGCGTTGGTCCAGCTAACTAAAAATTGTAGGATACCACCGATTGGCAGTAAACCGACTATATAACGTCAGGTATAGTCGGTGTAGTGGAAAAATGAGGACGTTGCAAAAACACTTTTCACGGTAAAGTTTATCGTCAACGAGTCGCGTTAAATCGCACGAAGTCTTCCGAAGACGGGATGAAATTTATTCGAAAAAATAACGAATGCGTGTGTACGGGTGAAATTTGTCGAGATGAGGGAAATTTGACGAGTAAAAGAGGGGCAAAAATTCGTTGCAAATCTCGTCGACGGGCGAGATCCGTATCTCCGGAAGACCGTCCGCGATATCCATGAAAGGCTCGGTTTGAGTAAGTCGGCGCAAGCTTCGTAATATTTTCGTGCGTGTCGAGTGTAACGTGCGATACACATATACATATACGTGTATACTATATCTCAGGAGACTTCCTCGTCGGTTATTGACGTACCGTTCGAGCGTACAGGCACACCACCGACTTATGCGAACGTAGTTACGTCAGGCGCGTAAAAATGACCTTCCAATGCCCCGTTTGTTATCTCTACGATCTCTCCACGTGACTCGAGTCCCAATGTTATATACGACGTCGGGGCGACGTTCGCATCACCGGCTAACGATGCTGCCGCCAAAAATACTCGCGCGACGTCGTCGGTTTCACCAAAAGCTGACGGTACACCTCCGCTCGAACGGCTCTGCGTACGCGACATACGCGTTATAGGTGTATATAAAGAATATACGAATCGGGGTTGTGTGCGGCCACGAATACGCCCGCGAAACAACGTCCCGTCGTTGAATGGCGTCTAGTTCGAAACGAGCTACCGGGTAGCGGAAGACCGCGTGACAAAAGGTGGCCGAACGGGTTTAAAATTTATACGTTCTAGTTAGTCGCAGAGGCGGTGCGTGACCAGACCCCCGAGCCAAAGTCGAAGCCGAAGAACCCCGGCGTGGCATCGTCTTCGCTACTCCTCGGGTTCCGGGTAAACCCAACAATGATAATGACAACCGTAATGAAACAAGAACGAGAAACGACGGAGAAGACCAAGACTAACAACAACAACAACAACAAAAACAACGACAACAACAACAACAATCATTAGGGCAATAATAACGACGGTTAAAGCGGAGCAATTATCGGAGAATGGACACAAATTGCCAGCTAGGCACGTACGTTATGCCGCATCTAGACTACTCCGTTCCGCAATTGCCCTTAGCTACTACAATTCTCTACAAGCGGGACAGGCACGAGGAAGGGGGGCATGTGCGTTACAAAACGAACGTTGCACACGGACACGTCGACGTATTGCGTACGTCGATTATTTTACGTACAGCCAAATCGCATGCAATCATTTTACGCGCGCGTAAAGTCGTTTTCAGTATTCCACGAATAACGGGGGAGTAAGGGGGGAGAGTCTCGCGGCAAGGCGGAAAAGAGAGCGAAAGAGAAGAAGTTGAAAGAAAAAAGTTACAGCCTTGGGTAGCGGTTATTTAGATCAACGCGGAGGACCCATAGGGGATCGACTCTGGGTCAAGGGCAACGACCCGTAGCGACGGGAAACCCACTGACTTCCACCCTCGCCTTTGGTGCTGCTGCGCCAACTAGAGTCCCTAGAATACGGTGCCAACGTGTACGGGAATGATCCGGTTGCCATGGCGCCCCGGCAACCGCCCTTTCGACTTGTGAAGTACCGACGGGAGAGACCCCGCGTGTTTCTCCGCCGAATGCACGCCGCGTGCATCTCTCGAAACCGATCTCCATTTCGCCACAGCGTACGCCGCGAGGGACGCTATGGAAATTAAGCCACGGGAATTGGAAGGCGCGTATCGAAACCGAGCGATCTGCGGAGATCTTTCGGGTCCTTCCGAAGCGAGGACGAAAAATCGGAATCTGACATTTCTGGGGAAATTCCGTTCGTACTTCCGTCACGTAGTCCATAGGGAGTTATCGATTTGTTCGAAAATTTGGCGAAAAAAAGAAAAATGGAATATTTTTCAAAATGAAAACCAACACAACGCACGTTGTGTCGGACGATGCGGATATTTTGCGTTCTTTCCCTCTGGAATTCACCGATTGACAGATCCAGTTTGTGAAATTTTTCATCGGTTTATCATTCTGATAACTGCACAGACGTGGAATTAATAGAGAAACGAAAAAATGAAACTGAAAAATTCGTGGGTATTTTTTTTTGCTCTCTCTCTCTTTCTATTTCTCTCTCTACCGGTGCTCGCCGAGTGAAATGACGAGCCTGAATTTTTCATCACTGCAAATGGCGTGATGGAATTTGAATAATTTTATTGACGTATCATCGGCGAACGTTCCAAATATTTGTGTCGTTCAGTTTCCGTTTTCCGCCACAGTCGTCACCACCACCCAGCCAATACCGCTCTGTTTCATTTCTACATCGTTATTAATTTATCTTAATTACCTAACTCCCGCCGCTCAGCCGTAATCATCAATTACTCCTTATCCCCCACTTCTCAGCCGATGCCCTCTAGGCGTATTTATTCTACAATCCAAAATGACGTAATATCCTCTTACCTGAAACAAACAGAAACGAAAATTGAGTTAGAATTCGGATGAACTGACGATTTCAAAAAGTAATTATACCCGTTTCATCCCTCTACCGTCTTTCCGTTCTCTATTTCACCCTCGTTTTCCCTCCGAACACGTTAAACCCCCCCCCCCCCCCCCCCTCCCCGAAATTGAGTAGCAAAAACAACAAAAAAAAAACGAAGCTCGAAGAACGGAAAAACTTCACGCCGAACGAACGCCGCCGTTTCCTCGGCGTCGGTTGCGTTCAACTTATATATTTAAAGCAAGATCTAAATAAATCATTAGTCAAGTTTCCTCTTTTTTTCCTTCCACTCTCTCCTTCTTCTACCACGTCGTGCACACGTGTCGTAGTTAGTGGTGCGACCGAAGGACCACGTGGCGTAAAGTCGCCGCTTCATAGGTCGTTTCTTATTGTTAGACAGCCGTCAATCTCGCACGATCCGTTGGTAGAGACACGCACGTAAAGACGCGTATATATGTATACATATATTCGAGATGAATCTCATCGCATCTCTTCTCTCCTCTTCCCGTCGAGCGGCGTATCGCCGCGGTACTCGTGAACTCTGCCTGTATGTTACCGCCGCCGATGCCTGTCTACTTAAAAACCGCACACCTTACGCGCCACGCCAAATTACCCACGGTACGAATGTACGTACGTACGTACGTATGTAACGCGTATCGTACGCACGTACGTATACATATACCTACGTCCGTGTGGCAAAATTTCCAGGAATCATTAGCTCCGCCAATCCCGTTACAAACGGTTGATCGCGAATCAAACGTATGTACTTGTGCTGTGCACCCTTCATACCACTCCGCAGCGCTACGTAATTATCATAAATCATTTCCTCTCCGTATGTTGTGTGGGTATGTGTACGTACGTACGTACATATAATACAAACCAACCACGACGATACACGGGCGTGACTATACATATGTACATGCACACCTATAAGAAATCCGTCGGAAAGCCTATTGGGAGGTATTTTACTTTTTTATGTGCTCTTCAACGTCATTTAGGCATCCGCTTACCCTGGCGTAATTCACCTTGGCGGTAAAAATTTAATACAAGAAACAAAAAAAAAAAAAACTGCGGGTTTTAGAGATCCGTTGATTTTGCGCTGACCAATCGATTCGAAGAGGAGCAGCTATAACACGAGCGCTCGTTACAAGCGAGCGAGACGCGGCTATGGATCGGTGAGAGAACGGATGAAAGGAACGAACCGGATCGCAAATACGTATTGCGAGGAAAGAATCGAAAGAGAGAGATAAAATTATGGATAGAAAATGGAATGAGGTAGATAGAATGGAAGGGAAAGCAAGCTGCAAGCTCTGTGAACATAATACGAACGACGCCGTTGAGTTAGATTGATGATAGCGTTGACAAATGCGTTTCGATGGCCACGCAGTTTTATCTTTACCTAGTCTATGGCCTCTGCCCTTCGGACTGTCGTATAAAAACCTCCGTTACACGTACGCACGGGGGATGGCGGAGATACGCGTAGGTGACCAGGGTTCTCGCGGTGCACGTACCCGAGTGTTCCGACACTCCGCTTGATTGATGTCATCGAAATAACAGTGATTACCGTTGATGAGGTCACGTGATCGAACTACACGGGATAATTAGGCGCCACGGTGATCCAATTACCTCGGTACTGCATCATACGATAAACAATTTAACAGGTGTATTACATCGAACAGACGATATTGTACGGGTATATAATTTATACACGTGCGTACGACGAGGCGAACAAGAGTAGAATAAAGTTTGAAAATATCATCGAATTAGCTGTTTCGCGAGAGGCGTCGTAAATTCACAGGAAATGATACTATCTGAATATCTTTATCGGTAAAAAATTTGCAAATCCTATAGACGCGAGTATTTCCTCGAACTGTTTTGCGCCGACGTCTTGACTCGATCGTCGAACAACAAACGGGGAATAATTTTATTGGATTTGAAATTTAAATTTTCAATATAATTTCAAATTTCTCTCCTTCTTTTTCCCGCTCGCAGCTTATAGTCGGGCGAGACGATCGGAGTCAATCGATTATTCTTCTCTCGAAGCCGATAATTTCGCAGGATTTCCGTGTATCTGATAAAATAAAAGACCGAACTTCAAAATTCCGACGATTTCTGATAAATTATCCCACGGGAGGCTCGATACGTTCGCGATGGAAGAAAAAAAAGAAATTCAATTCGGTTCCGCAGGTTCGAGGTACGGGCGCATAATTCCGTCGAGCGTGTTAAAATTCGCGTTAAAATTCTGTAGTAAAAATATTTTCAACAAGGACCAAGGCCGGTGAAAGAAGCGAGCGCGCGAAGGTTGGGTATATTGTGTAGGGATCGAAAGGTAGGTAGGTATATGGATCTGCGAGAATGAATAATGCAGCATATACCTGTATACGTAAATTGTGAATAGCGAATTCAGCCTCTGCGTATTTTGCCGAGCATTATAAAACGGCGAGGCGTTCAATTTTTGTTTCCTTAAAAAACAGAATTTCTCCATGGGCCATTTTTGTTCGTTCTTTACCCCTACCCCCTCCCCCCCCCTTTTCTTTCTCTTCAACCAAAAAAAAAAAAACAAAAAACCAAAAAAAAAACAGACAAATTAAAAACGAAAAGAAAAACAAATTATAAAAACAACTCGCGTGTATTCGTACTTCCGACCACCTGCCCCATCACGTACGCATATTATACATACCTATTTAATTATATACTACGAATAATACGTACACCTATACGCGTACATTACATCCGCGTTTAAATCGAGTCGTATATATTCCAAGGGTGTCGGCGTAGTTGACGTGATTATTCGAAAGATTTATGTATGTCGCGCGGCTCTTTCCCTCCGCTCGAGGGGCGGCTGTCTCGCCTTAACGCTTCCAAATTTGTAAACGCACCCACAGCCTCCCCTAATTGGTCCACTGTACACACCCTCTGTGAAACAGTTTTCTCGCGCTCTGCGCCGTCGTGGTCATTTACCAAAAAAAAAATTTATTCTTTATTAGACGTTATACGTGTACGTAGATCAGAGCGTACCCCGTCCTAGCGATTTTTTCCTTTTCTTATTTCTTCGCGCTTAATCTGCAAGCGAGAGATACCTCCTAGATTTTCTCACCAGCGATACCTCCGTTCCAACAAAAGGTCGAAGCTCCTTACCTCCCCTCCCCCGCGCGAACGAGCGAGTCGGTGCTGATACTAATTTGACGGAGGAGCAGAGAGATTTTTATGACAACGTATATGTATAAGACGGATATCTTAGCCCGTTGCTACAACGCGATAGGTAATTAGTTACCTTTCTCCTTTTCCTGGCATAACACCCGCAGGAGCTTCTTGAAAAATTGGTTTTTTGAGGGAATAAATTCCAACCATCTTTTGAAACAAGTCCGTCATTTATAAAAAAAAAAAATGTTTTTCGTGTAAAAAACTAAAGGATGTAAATCAGCGTACGACGTGCAAAATGAAGTTTTGCGTGTAACTTTTATTACGTGTACGTTGTCCAAACGCGTTTGGCCGCAAAGCGATTCGACATCAACCTGACCGAGCGTATGTACATACGTGAGAAGAGTTATGCGTTCTACACGTAACTCATAGTCCGCAGACCGTAACGGCGATAATTCTCCTCGCGAAGAAGACGAAGAATAAGACGAAGGGTGAAAGAAAAGCGGAGTATTTACTTCTTTGTTTCTTCATTTACTTTTTTTATTTTATCTTCGTTATTTGTCTTGTTGCTTCGTGTCTTTTTTTCTCCTCCCCTTTTCTTTTCGTTTCTTCTTTTTTTTTCTCTTTTTTCTTTTCACCAAGAGCGTAATGTGCTGCGTAGACGGACATATTGCGCTCAAGAGATCATATATATATATATATAAATTCCAGCAAGGCGTGCAACCGCGTCAATTGGACGAAGAACAGCCTTGAATCGGGTTCCTCGCCTCCCAGGGAACGGGACCTACGCGTAGGTATCACGCAACACCGACATCGGCGAGATCCCGGGTCTCGGGATCGGAGTCCGGAGACCGTGTGGCACTTTTTGTTACCGTTCGGAGAATGTCTTTCTTTGGCATTCGCTCCGGCGGTTCAGTGGAAGGAGAAGTCATCTGACGTAATCATCGTCTTACATAAACCCGCTCGTCCTTGTTGATTCTCTTTCTTACAACTCGCGTGGTTATTATTGCGGCGAACGATCAGCCCGAGGAATCGGTTAGGACTAAAAGAGCGAGGCACGGGGCGCACGTTGCAATTTGCTCCTCGTCTTTAGCTTCTGTTCTTTCATTTTTATGGGAAAAAAATCTTCAACAAAACGTACAACAGTTCCGACGTCATCTGGGTTTCAGGCCCATTCGTTTTACCGCTACTTCTTCGGGAGAGGGTGCAAAGTCGAGTCATCGGGTACCAAACAACGCTACGACTGTTCGGTCAGCGATATATTCTTTTTTTTTCTTTCTCCAATGAAAACTCGTTTCGATGGGATAATTCGATCAGAGGGAACGATATCCTCCTTCGCGGGCGAAGTAGGAAAATCAAGAAAACGGAAGGAGGGGCATTTTTTATCTTCCCTCGAGCTTCAGGCGATGATAAATCAACCTGAATCTGCCGATAGCAGCTCTATTACGCCGTCTACTATGCCCATTTGAACGGTTGATTGAATCAGTAATTAACATCCTTCGGCTAATTCATCGATGGACCCTGCAGCACGGGGTTAATAACGAACCCTGATACTTTATTCGCAACCCTTTCCCATCAACGCTTGATCAAATACGTTGAATGGATGATCGTGTATAAACTAATAAGAATGACGATTGAAAATTGCTAGACACGAAGGGCCGGATCCCCTGATCTTACGTTTCCAGTCAACGATGCTTTTGCGCGCACGGAAAACAAACGCATCGTGGAGAGCAACTGAATCTGAACGTTTTTCGTTCAACGTTGGCTACTTTTTTTTCACCCCTGATTGGATACACGGTTTGATGGACAGGCCACGTTGTTTCCGAATCGTCAGCGCTTCTGCTGTCATTGAAGGCAGTCCGTTGAATAAAAGGTACCGGGATTTGGACATTTTTTGAAACTCGTTTGTTGGTTTTACGGATAGTTCCGAAAGTGAGGAGAGAAAGAAATTAAACAACGCATACGGCTGTGGGTGCCTGTTTAGGCACCAACAAGGTAGAAGGCCGAGTTCATGTGTAGAATGGAAGGCGATAGAATAATTATCGGTTATCGCCGATGATCGCCGAGGTGAGGTAGAGGGGCGATCGGGAATTCCTCGATAAGAACCGAGGATTCGCGGAAAGGAAAGGAAGATTAGAGATGGTGTGTGTCTCCCAGGGTCGTCGCGACGTGCACGTCAAATATATATATATATATACCCAGGAGATATAAGATAAGTTTCGAATAATTAATATACATTTCCACGAGAGATAAGGGAGACCAGAACTTGCATCAAACTGTTTTATACTAGGCCCTAATATATATTTTATACACATAAGTCCTTTCTACGTTTGATTCTGTCATATGCACAATTATTGCATCTATCCATTTTAACATATATGTTTTGCTTAAAGCTAAGTTTTTTTACTGCCTGTTATTTCGTTATTGTCGACATTTTATTTATACAATAATCGTTATTTATTTTTGTGCTTTGTTTTCACCGTAAATCGTTTGTTCGCTAATTTATTATTATATCTGTGATAGCGTCATATATTCTCATTTTTACACTTCAAGATTGTTAGACAAGTGGACCGAAGAGATTTAATAAGCTTTTGTTATGTGCATATATGAACGCAATTTTTACTGGAATTAATATAAAAAGACTATAGGTCAAAAGACGTTAGCAGTAATTTAAATTTATTGGTCCTAAGATCCTAACCCACAACATATCGGTCGATCGTCTTAATCCGATCAACCAGGCTAGCGATCCCCTAAATAAGAGAATCGTTACACGGCGTACGGAACGACGTGCGTGCAACGAGTACACTGGATCGTTCTCGTTCGTCTGAAAAATGAATTACTTCCGGTCACGGTTGAGAATTTTTCTCTACCATTAACCGCATGTACGTTACATTCTATCCACCACCGTATGACCGCATTACTACAAACTCCGCCGACCACATAGCTGAAGCTGAAGTGGCTCTACGAGCATTTCCAGACGGGTATGCTTGCCTTCGAATCCATTCATTCAAATGATTGTTCACTACGCGTACAACGTGTAAGAAGGTGAACGACCAGCGACCAACCAGATCCGACTTCACTTTTCACGGTTATTCAACCATCGCACTGTTTACACGTATGTCTTCGGAACGTGAAACGGTCGTCCGACCAACCGACTGAGAAACGTGGAGCCTAGAAATTGTCGGTGAACTGGTAACAGCAGCGATGAACGCACACAGTGTGAACGGCGTTAAAAAGTACCGGTCGAGTGGGTAAGCGGTAGGTAAATGGTGAAGTAGAAAGTTACAAAACGATCACGAACAGAGGTGGGAATCGCGTCTTGAGAACTTCAGGAAACAAACGAGAGCGGAAAGCGCAACTGTAGTACAACTTGCACGTTTATTTGATTCACGCCCGCTCGGGGAACACACCTAGATTTATTCGACGGTGAACGCGTTCGGTAGGAGCGCTGGTCCATTTATTTGTTTACTCGGTCATCCATTAATGGTCCGAAGCAATATCGTTCGCTCGAAAATTGAACGCGTAAAGCCGCTTTGTGGTTTTCGAAACAATGCGACATTAGGTGCGATGTAAATTACAAAGGGAACGAACGTCATAATGGGCGAATACCTGTGCCACACCTGTGAGATTGTCACAGGTTTCACGGGAAAAAGATCGATGAATGGGATCAGTTGGCCCATTCGAAGAGGTGGATCCCTACCGCGCAGCTCCTCCTCTCCGCGTAATTATACTAATTACCAACGACAAATTGGTAATTAAATCGGCGCCTAATTACGCCGTTGAAGTCCAAGCCCATCGGTAGGGCTGTCGGGTACCAGCCTCCGATAAATATGATCCGGGGGACTCGCATAATCGGACAAGTTTTTCAACCGGAGGAACCAAAGTTTATCCCACCGTCTTTTATTACTCTCGATGTCGACTTTGGTACCTTCTTCCTCTTTCGCTAGGTTTTTTCCACCCTTAGTTTTTACTTTGTCCGTCGCACAAGAGACTTCCTATTATACGGTAAGCGAGTCGGTTTAAATCCAGCCAAAAGTTTCGAGGAATCGGTGGTAATCTTCGCGGTGGCAACCCTAAGGTAGGTAGGTAGGTACCGTAATATACAGGCGAAAAAAGCTTTCGACGAATGTCTCTGTATAGCGACGATTTTCTGGCCCGCCGGGATCCGAAGGGAGGGGAGTGCAGCGCAAGGGAGAGCGAGTAAGAAGTAGGGCGGCCTTCTGGTCCCCCGAGTCCTCGGGGTAGAAGATGGCGTTAATGACGCGCCCCCGGTGAGGCGGGTCTCTCGGGATGAAATCAAGGAGGCCTCTCGACCGCAGGACTAAAAAGGAGCCCCCCGAACGAACCGGGATGCAAATCGGACAAAGCTGCTGTATCCCTGTCCGGAATCACTTAGTCTCTCTCCGCTAAGTTGAGGGCGAGGGGGGTGGAACGAAGTGGAGGGAGATATGGAGAGAGGACGACACCGAGAGTCGGGGGAACGAGAGGGAGAGGAAAAGAGGGACGAAAGGGTCCCCCCCACGTCGGTTGACCAAACGACCCGACCAGGCGAGTGAGCGTTCAATTATTGTCCTCAAATGACAAGGGAACCGGACAATACGAGAGCCGTGAATTTATCTGAGCTACCGGCGAGCACCGCGCCGTAGTCGTTGAGCTCCGATCCCCTTGAATTATAACGGGCCACCTAAGCGTCGCTTAGAGACGTACACGATACGTGGCGGCGAGTCGCGTTAATACCACCTGCACATCTCATGTCCCACTAATTATCAATTCCCTGTAATCGCCAACTCCGCTCAAAATTCCGCACAAATTACACGGTTGGAAACACGCCTCACTTTTACACCGCGCCCTCGAAGGAGTCACTCGTTAATTGTACACTCGAATCATTACCAAGTTCAAAATTGTTATTTTCATTTCTTCGCGTACGGATATTGAATGAAAATAAAAATCAACGCTACCAATAATTTCGAATCGTACTTCCCCTTTCGTTTATAAATTTATCGCAGCGTTCGTCCTCTTGGTCTTACTCGTCTTCGTATCGCGTGTCATTATAAAATTGAAACAGAAAAAAAAAGAACTTTGGAAACGGTGTGTCACGTTATAAGATTTTCTATCCGCGTGCGACAAATGTCCCGGTCTGGTAAACTAGAGCTATATTTATTTCACCATTGAAATTCCAAATCGTCGCAGCGTGTCAAGCGATGTAACAACTTGGTGTCTGTCTGGTTCTTTTTTTTTTTTTTTTTTCAAATAGTTCTTTCTCTATTTTGTTTAGTTTTATGAACCCCCTGACTCATGCTTGATACGACACAGATTAGATGTTTAAATAGAAACCCAAGACTGCACCTATTCATGCAACACGTCTATTATCTATTTCTGTAGCAGCGTACGTCAGCGGACAGTCGGGCAGATTAGAATACAAAATGAAAAGGAAAAAAGATGCAGTGCAACGACGGTTTCAATTTTTGCTGAATAATGATACCGAGATCCTTTAAGCCGGGGCACAGAGACTGGGCTATGTGTAATAATAACAAAATACGCTTTAAGCTTCCTCTTGATACGATAGACACAAAGGAGTGTGAGAATGGAATACTGCCGGTCTTCCTGAACCCGCGGGACACTGGTGGAAGAAATCTGCGACGATAATTATCTATCGCGAATTGCGAATAATTGATAACAGCGAGGATCGACGATTCGCGACAATCGTACAGTCACCGGTTATCCATAAATTCGCGCGCGTGAATCGACTCAATTCACGATTCCGTAAGAAAAAAAAAAAAGGTTTTGAGAACAAAAGTAAAGAGACTGTACGAGGAAAAAAAAAAAAAAAACAGATAAGAAGGGAAAATTTCTAGACGTGATTTCCTGCGTTTGAATATATATGTGATGTAGTTATACGTGTACGTCTATGTATATATATCTCGTCGAATATAAGCCGAGGAGTGCAGCGCGCGCGAACCGCGCGAGTAGGTATAGCTCGCTTCGTGTCAGTGGCTTATCTCGTCGGGGTCATCGTGAGATCCGGCAGCGACTCCATTCTTTCATTCTTACATTCTTTCCTTCTCTTCTTTCTACCCTCGTTTAGTACCTCACTCACTTACGTATACATATATAGTATATATATATATATATATATATATATATACATACGTACGTACCTACGATGCACAGCTTCTTTTTGTTTCTTTACTTTTTCTCACCGTCCTTTTTATTCACCTGTACAGCTATAGGAGAACTCCAGTTTTCCTCCCCTCCGACTCGCCCAACGTTTTCACGGGTCCTTTTTTCTTTCTTTTCTTTTTCTACCTCGTACCCACATATACTCGAACGCTACAGTATTCGAGAGAGGGGGTACTTTACTTGTCTTGCACGGGAATGCGATAAAAAATTATTACACTACGTGTGATTAACACGTGTCGGTAGCGAAAAGTGTACACGATATTGGTATACCGTACGCGTCGAATTAGAAGCGGTTACGAATCGCGATGAAGTTTGGTAAAGAAAAAAAAAAAAAAAGAAAAAGAAAATGAAAGAACAACGAACGGAGAGAAGAGGGGATAATTACGACGCTCACGATTCTTTCGCTTATCACCTTGCGCAAGAATGTCGTAACGTTTATTATCTACACGATGTACCTGAGCGCACGAGTCCCCTCGACTCATCCACGGAACCCCATGATACGATATTATTATCATTGTTATTATTATTATTATCATAATACCGTTACACCGTGGCGTACAGGTACGGGTAGCGTGATGGTTTTTTTTTTTTCTTTTTTTCGTTCCTTTCTTTTTTTTTCGATGGTGGTTTTTTTCACGTTGTACTCGATGTTCTCAGACACTCGCTCGGTTTTATCTCGTCATCTATCACTCTCCATAGCGGTGTACGGTGTACGGGACGACGAGTGAAGAGAAAATTAGAGCAGAGAAAAAATTAACAAGTACAACCCCCTCGCACGGGTCTAGATCGTGCGATTAAATTTGACAATTTGAACGTAAAGTCACGTACGCTTTTGCCCCGAAATTCAGTTTAAAGAACGCCCTAGTTTGTAACAACGTCGGAGGTATTTCATCCCCAATAAAAATGAATTATGCCCTCTTTCGACCCCCCCGCGAATTCAACACAGAGGGAAGAACTTCACCTGCACATGTTGCCGAATTTTATTCACATCGGAATAAAATCATCGTAAGATCATCGAAGATCTTGAATCACGTGCAGTTTTATTCTTTAAACACTGTCGCTTTTGGTACGTTGAGTTTCTTAATTTTATGAAAAATAGAGAAATATTATAGATACGTATGATTGTGGAAAGAGAAGAAATGGAATGAAATGGAATCGAAGCCAGTGTGGCCTTGAAAGTTATACCTACTGTAGTAGCTGATAACCCCGAGGAATTTAGTCATGTACTCTAGGAAAGTTATCGTATCAGTCGCCTAGGTATGTAACAACGATTTACGTATTATTGTGTACACACACACACACAACGGCGTGTGTTACGAGTATGTATGGTGTAATTCGAACGATATGACGTTATCAAAAGATGCGATAAGTTCTGCCCGCTCATAAGCATTATTATACAGAGTTATATACGTGTATTACCTTGTAGATGTATTATACATACCACGTGTGTTGTATACCACTCGTGAAGAACCTGTACGTACCTCCGCGTATGTAACATCCAGATTTCCGCTTCAATAACTAAACCCCCTCCCCCCCCCCCCCCCCCCAAGTAGTTTTCTGAATGACAATCGCGACCGCAGCTATATACTGGCTGTGTATTTCGTGCTCTATCTGCGTATAAATCTCACGCCCCGTCTTCTTCACGCTCGCCCTCCATACGTACGTACGTTTATATCCCCCCCGTACATAGTTTAAAGATTTTCAATGAAACTCCCTCAATATACTCTCCACAATTTCTCATCCTTATTTTCTCCCCCCCCCCCCCCCCCCTCTTTTCTCTTCTCTCGCAGTTCTCTGGGCGATGAAGATCTTTGATCGGGTGAAAAAAGAGGAAATCTTCGTAGAAGAAAGTACGTGTAGCACGTTACACGTTTTCGATATAGCGTTGTTGTACAACGTAAAGGAATACACCTACCCACGATACACGGAAATATATGAAGTCATTTTATCGCTATCATGTAAATGAAATGGTTTGTTAGTTGTAAACGGTAGCTGATGACCGTCGGCGTTTATAAAATATGTGCGTTTCGGAAGGTGTAGTATACCAACACCGGGTACACCTGGCGAGAGTCGGGTAATGGGCCTCGCAGCCGTGTACACATACATACGCACGTACACGTATATATATATATAAAAGCGATACCCGGCAACACCTCACAGGTGGATCCGCGGCTGCTTAATCCTCGATCTTGGCCCGGCATTTTACGATTATTTTATTCAACGGGTTAGCCGTGAGCAGCGACCGACTACCCAATAATTTGTCGTTAAGTTGTCGCTGGTTCTATTTATGACGTGATACACACGTCCAATTTGTAGGCGGCCCGCGGCGCTAATGTGTTTTAAATGAATACGAGAATGAATTAACGTCTTGACGCCGGGCGCGTATATAACCAACGGGCGCAACGCGGTATTTATTAGCTTCAAAAAACCCAGGGACGACCGACCCAAGGATTCCGTACGTACGTACGTTACGTACGTGCGTACGTATTATACGCGTACTCACACGTCTCCGTCTCCGTCCAACGGTGAGGAACTGGTTATTCGTCCGTTCCTCGGACTTTTGGTGGTCCCGGATAGCGCGTCACGCTAGCGCAACCACGACTATAAGTAGTAATAAGAAAAAGAAGGGGTTCGCGGAGGCAGAGCGGAGCGGAAGGTAAGAGAGCTCGCTCGAAGTTGGCAGAAGGAGGATGTGGAAGCTGAGCCTGTTGCAAGAGGATACGCGGAAAGGCGAGAGGTTTACTTCTACTTCGAACCTTTTTTTTTTTTTTTTTTTTCCTTATCCATTGTCACGCACACTTGTCTCTCGGATCTCCGAGTTCCTTCTTCGCGCTCCGCGGGCTTGAAACTCGTTTGCTCGAATTCCCGGGTTCTTTGAACGAGAAAAGGCATCGGGAGCACACCACCTGCACAACGCGGAGTTCTAAGTAGATTCGTTTCAACGATCGCGAAAAGGAAATCCCCGATAATAATTCGTATGAGCGCGGTTTTTCATTATTATACCGCACAGGAGCGAACCAATAGGAGGAAATAATAGATGGAATTACCTAACGAACGTATCCAATGGAAAAAATATCCTTGTACAGGGTCGGTGAAAACGACCTTCGCACCGCTGACCCACATAAAGCTCGCGATACGATTTGTTCGCCGGGATTCCGAACGGCTACGACACGGACAATTTTTCTACGATGAAAACGATCGCGCGGTCACGCAGTACGCGGAAAAGCTGTCTTCGCCGATATCGCTCTAGCCGGTTAGACGGCGACCTCTCGAGTTTTAACGAGAGTTCCGCGGTCGCTGCTGGAATAGGAGACGTTAAAAAAATTGTCGTAAATTTAATTAGCGGAGCGGTGATCGGTCCGCTGACTTTATTAGCGCGTACAAATTAGCATATAAATTGTGCTATCTCCGAGATGCACCGGACCGGCTGGGGCTATATGGTTCTGCATAATCCGCAGGGTACCCGATAAAGCGCAGAGACGCGCCGAAACGCGCTGCTACCGCTGCAGAGGAGTTTCTCCCCCCCCCCCCCCCCCCCCCCATTCTCGCGAAGTGATATATTGGATTATACGAGCGGGATGCGGATACCGGTAGACGACGACGACGACGACGACGACGACTACGTGAGAGGCGAGCGCGCGGTCCTTGTCACGAGAAAATTCGCGCGCCTTAAGCGGACCCGGAGGACTCGACGGACCTCGGAGAAGGAGCGGAAAAATTTCGTCGATTTTTGCAATCGGCAGTAGTACGGTCTGCCGATAACGGCGTTCGACGGGAAACCTTTTCGAATCGGATGAGTCAGTTTTTGGACGGTCGATAAATTTTGATCGGCCGTACAAGCGAGCGAGTGACGCGGTGCGGTGCTGCTGGAAGAGTATAACTCTAATAACTTTGTACAGATATATACCGTATATATATATATACGTGCGAGTACAGAAACTTTCAACTCCACCGTAGCAGTTTTGAAATCGACGACTTTGAAACGCGGAGTAGACGTTCATCGGATAGACATAATTTAAGTTTACGATATACGTAGCTCCAATTATTGCGGAAGATATCAGGAAAACTTTCATTATACGCTTGTGGGATATCCTTCTCGCGATTAGAAATTTCTTCTGCATCGTTCAACCCGCATCAGGAAATTTCCCTCGACACTTGTCAATACGGGCGAGCGTATATAAACTCGCGTTCCTCTATTTTCCTTCTTTTTTCTTTTTTATATGCGGAGCAACTGCGTTCGTTCGTTCGGCGGCTGTATAACTTGACGCACGTTGAGTGGATATCGGCAGGCAGTAAACAGCTAACCGTAAGTTCAATAAAAATGCATTACTGTACTGCAGGGGCTTGCACATCGCTTGAGCTACTAGTTATACGGCGTGTATAGCGTACGTACTGCGTACATTGCGATTATGGTGGAGCAGCAGCAGCAGCAGCAGCAGCAGCAGCAGCAGCAAAGTGCGAAACGTGAAACGCGAAGCGCGCTCAGCTCACTTATATGACGTTTAAAAACTAAGTGAGCTTCCGTTATAGCGTTCATCCGACCGACGTACCGCACGTATAACGTAGTCGTTATGCGATTTCGTTCTTAAACGCGCGGCCGTAATTCTATCGCGAAAAGCTGGGAAATTTTTGACGTGCCCAGCAAACACATTCGGCCTGGAATCGCGATGGCTTGTAGCGTGTGGACTTTTCAAAAGTTGGAAAAACGAATTTCAGAAAATTTAAAATCCCACGTATCCAAGTATTCGTCGTGGCGAACGCGTGCGGCGTGAGATGCAGTTCGCCCTTACACCGGCGTCGGGGGGGGGGGGGGGGGGGGGGAGGGGGGGGAGGGAGGTTGACTGCGCGGCTGCAATTGTCGCGGTGAAAATTTTTCATTTATATGCAACTTGAAAGTGTCGAAGTTCCGGGAGAATCCCCGCGATCAAAGAGGAACTTTCTATTATGCGAAGCTCCGCGTTCGGAAAGCGTAGTAATTTATGAACAGAAGGAACAATGAGCCGCGCACCATCTCGTCCGGATATTGGCGTGGCGCGGAAACTTATTCTTATACGAGGAGCCCGCCGATGCGCCGCAAGAATTTCTCTGGGCCACCGGCTCCAGACTTCCGAGTCGCGGTGCGCGAGTGTGTTATGGAATTACGAGGCGAAAACGGTGCCGCGCGCGGTAATAAAATATCGAATAACGATCCAGCGGCGATCGCGATAACCGTAACGGAAACCAACGAAGCATCGAAAAGGTCGGGAGGACACCTTTGTCAGTCGCTGTCTAGACTCGGCCGGCGGTCCTCCGCCGCGGCGTGTAGCGTACCCCGAAACGAACACACGTATGCGTACGTGATGCAGCCGGTACGCTGCACCTGAACCGGCTTTGCTTATTCGAAAGTAATTAGCAACGCTGCGAACCTATTCGCGCGGTAAATCGGTCTATGCGACCGACTGGCGGGTAGCCGTATCCAGAAGCAAGGCGACTCTACGCGACTATACGGTTGACGGTTCAACGTTGCGGTTCGTAGAGCCTCGAAACTTGCAGCTTCGCTGGATCCCGGTCTCCTCCGAGCGGCATCAAAGGCGTCGTCGACCTCCAAACGCCGCAGACGCTCCCGAACCGAGGTTTCGCCACCGCCGACGAATCCGTGTACCCACCGGAATTATATGGGTTGCCGCCGGGATACCTGTTTATTAATACAAGAGCAAAATTTCGCATCCCATAATAGCGCTCGTAGCGGTACGTACCCTCCGCGACTCGTTTCCACGGGATATACGCGAAATTATCTAGCGCTCCAACGTTTATCGGACAATTAGATTTACCCCGACGGAGTGTCTCCGAAGCGGCGCGTTGCATCATCATTATCCGTCGAACGGACGCGTCGTATCGACGTAAAAAGCGGATTAACTCGAGTCCGAATCTAACGAAGCTGAATATCCGCCGGTTTCAACCTATCGTCGATCGGACATGTAGGTATAGGTGGGTCGTCGGAGACTCGAGTCCGAGGATTGATCATAATTTACCATAATTCCGGTTCCGTTACGCGTCTCGCGATCGCTCGCGGTTACGTATTGTAACAACGTACCCCGTAGGAGTTACGTGGGCGAGTCGTCGGTTCTGCCGTTACGTAACAGAAGTGACAAGACTCGCTCGCTTCAACAACAGCAGCGACGGAGCAGCGGCAACAACAAAAAAACTGGGGGGGGAAAACTGGACCACTTTGCCGTACCTAATACACTAGAAAAACCAGTATCTCGCATTTGGAACGTACGCCGCGACGCAGATGCGATGCGATCACGGTAAAAGGCAGAAAAACCTCCCCCCCGCGTACACCCGAAGAGTTCCAGCGACTCTGAAAACTTAAATCTAACACCTTGCGTATATACATATAAATACTCTACGTGTATACGTGTGTACACGTCCACGTAGGCGATGCATGACATTTCCGTTGCTCTTCCGCAGTCTCAAACGAAAAGCGCAGTGCAAATCCACAAAGTTTTTTGACAGACGTGAGCCGCGCCCGCGTTTTCCACCGACCGCGTCAACCTCAAAAATCTATTTGAAAATTCGCTGCAACGCCGAACAAACACACGCGCGCGCGGATGTATATACATAGAGGTAAATACTGTACGTGGATTTGAACCAACGTAGGAAGATGATTGATTAAACGATGAAGTTTACCGCAGTCTACCTCATATTCCTACCAGATTCAACTCCGATGCAGTTCCAAGTGCGCGCGCACCTCCTCATTGAATCTTTGAAAAAAAAATATATAAAAATTACACCTATCTAATTACGCTCGGTCGTCGTCTCGCAAAAGACCAATTAGCGACAGTGGAATGTACATATATTTGAAAAACTGAACGTCTGGTATCGGTGAAAAATTACAGGTAGAACGGAAGGACGCTAATTATCGCAGCAATCGCATAAGACCGTTAAGAAAAAAAAAAAAACCAAAGAAGTTTTTATGCTGGAAATTAAAAAAAAAAAAGGAAAAACAAATCTGTCATCCGGACCCTGAGACCGAATATGAAAATCCGCAAAGATCACGTTCCTGTCTAATAATCTTCACGTGGTCTCTCCCGGTGTTTTCGACGCCCTTGTTTTTCTTTTTTTTCCCCGTTCACGTTTCACGTGTACGCGTGTCCGATACAAGACTTCCGTGCGTACATGCATGTAAGTGAACGTCTGCGGCGTACCCTCCTATACCTTTGCCTTTGGTGGCATAAATCGCGAAAGGCGGGGATCCGCGAAAGGGATATAATTCAAGACTTCGCCGCCGTTGCTGTTGCTGCAGGCGAGAGACTCGAGTTCGCCAGGTCTCCGTTCCAACGTTGCATGTTAAAATATCGTGGGCGGTTCAATAAAGAAAGGAAGCTGAATCTCATTAGTCTTATACATCTGGCGGCCGCGCGCTCCGGTTGTCCTGCTTATCCGTAAACAAGATTATTTATTCGATACGTGGCGCACACGTACGTGAACTTCGCGAGTCGCGTATACGAGCCGCGAGATTAAAGGGATTATCGTATTATGACGTTGAGTCTAATCAGTTCGGGGCTTTTTGATAAGGCAAAACTACGTAAGATCGAGTACGTTAGTCACCGACGCGAACCGACTCCTCCTCGCCGATATGTATGTATATAGGTATATATGTATATCCGGCCGGTAGCTAACTGCAACGCTTCGTTAAGGGAAGATCACCATGTAGCACGATAAAACCTCGTTAGCGGTTATCCGCTGGGAATCTAGACGACCCGCCGTCAGGTAAATATCAATTATCCGCGAATCGATACTCCAAAGAAGCGGCGAAAATCATCGCCTGTGTACGTACGGAGAGAAATTCAGATGAGAAAATGAAAAAGAAGCAAAAAAAAACAAAAACAAAAAAAAAAAAAAAAACAATCAAGAAATAAAAAATATTCACCGCTCTCGATGCGGCGGTATTGAATCACCCGTTGATTACCGATTGTCGACGAGTAATTTCGGGGGGGAACCTCCGAAGGAGGGGTATATACGTATATAAAGGGATTTCGAATATGAGAAAATTCAACCCCCGAATAAGAGGGAAGATGATATCTGCCGACCGAGTTGCGATCGCAATTTAATCGGCTGCGGTGAATATGGACGTGAAGATGTTTACCATTAGTTGGACCGAGTCCAAATCTTCGCGTCCTATAAGATTTACATACGCGTACACGGTATCGTCCGGGGCCGGGGCGGAAGGGAGGGAGGGGATGCCGGAATACTAGACGAGGGTGTTTTTCGCACGGAGATTCGCGTATCCGGACGCGGGACGTCCTCGGTGGTGAAATGATCTTTGTTTTTCATCGTTCCCCGGCGTTCGGCGAGCCGACGCGTCGATCGCAATTTCGTGGATAAATGGGTAAAGAGTGCGTGAAAGCGAAACCGTACTTCTCGATTTCGCGCTCCGCGAGACAATCCTTTTACAGCGTTAACTTTGGACGTAAAATTACAAGCGTGAAATTAAAACGACTATTAACTATCCTCGAGGAATCGGCAACTCGGTATCGCGCCGGGATTATTCCAAGTCGGTTTCACGTCTCAATTAAACACGTGTCGAAGCGGTGAAAAAAGGGGATTAAATTATACCGAAACGTACAACTTATTATACACGCGAGAGATAATCGTCCGTACTTTCCAATTAGCGAATGTTTTCCCGCCCCAATTGCACGGAGATTCCCCCAGCCTCGGAATCGACGCGATACATGTTTTCGAACGGCTCAAGTACTTCCGCTGTGTAAAAACTTTTCCTTCTCTCTTTTTTGTTTTTATTTTTTTTTATTTTATTTTACTCGTTTCGTACGTTATTTTGTTTTCCCTGTTTCAGGGCGGTTTCCCAATCCCACTTCATGCGGATACCCCCGGGGTACGCGGCGTCGCAGCAGCGGCAGCAGCAACGTTGTACCACGGAGAACGACTTTTGCACAGAATCAATTGACGGAAAGAGAATGAAGTTTACAAGGAATTTTTCTAAATAAAAATATCTCGTAAATTGCTTGTACAGTTTTTTTTTTTTTTTCTTTTCTTTATTTTTTATTTTCTTTCAGGCCACAGATATCTGATTTGTATTTCCCTTTCGTTTCTCTCTTTCCTTTCCCATACTTCGCTTTTGGCTTTCGAAGAAACGAAGTTTGTCCTAAACATTTCGCCGTTTAGTTGTTGGGATATCGTACGGTTTGGAGAAGCGGGGTCTCGTCGACTCCGAGGACTGTTTGTTCCGGACCTTGAGTGGACCTGAACAAACACACGCGTCATACGTTAAACCCTAAACATGCAGGTATGGGGTGTCCCGCCGTTACCGCGAGCGGATTTCCAAGAATTTTTTCGAATCGCATCGCCGCACCGCGGGGGTTCCCCCGTTTTCTCGAAGCCCCTTCCTCCCTCCCTCCCTCCCTCAATCTTCCCCCGAACGAAGCGAAGAAATTGCCCCGGCGAATTCCGGTGCTAGGTCGAAGTAAACCCCCCGAAAGTAGAGATTAAATTTGCAAGTCGTTCCGCTAAAAGGGGGCATCAAAAGGAAACGATCTGATTTCTCATTGTCGGTTGTGTTAGCGGCAGATGTAGTCGATCTCGTCGAATGAGAGCCGCTGTGTGTACGCGCGGACAAGCGAATGACTGTGGGTAAGCACGTGACCGGAAAGTCGAACGACCCGCGCGTCTTCCTCAGCTGGTCCCGCGGAGAACGTGAAGCTGCAGACTCGAAGTTCGCGGCGTCCTTTCGACCCCCGTGCCGCGGCTACGGGCTACGGAATACGAGCCGGCCCCGTGACCGACCGGGAAAATTTTCTTCCGTCATACCCGCTCGATCCCGGTATTTTAGCTCGGTTCTATGCATCGCGCGGGTAACGTAACGCAACGCAACGTACAACGCGGGATGAGCGTCCCGGCACTTCACCATCGACCCGAGGGTCCGATGGGTGTACACGTGACCAAAAATATCCAGACACCGAACGGCACGACGAAGCTCGGGTTGAGTTGGGTCCGGGCGAACAGTTTCGCCTCATCTCGTTTCAGGTATATAGCTGTTGGTAGGTATATAAATGCATATTATACATCTGCTACCGACCTACGTACGTACGTTCTTTTACACAGGACTATGTAAGTTGGATGAGACGGGCAGCGGCCGAAGTCCGTATAGACCGACCACAAGAAAAGCTGCTCAGAATTCAAAAAAACCAAGTGTTGAATATTTAAGCCATATTGCAAATTGCTGCTGAAACATTCAAGCGTATGGACGGTCGACACGCTATCGACCATTGACAAATTAACCGAACTTGAAGAATATGGTAATAACAAACGAGGTAATTTCCGTTATTTCCTCCATTTCGGTATACCTAAGACTCGGATATGAATCATTTATGGTTGCTCGCGACTCGTTGTTTATCTTTTTTTTCCCCTTTTTTTTCTTTTTGCTCTCTTCTCGTATCGTCACTCGCGTTGTCTTGTGCCGCACGTGTGCAGCGAGAGGTGAACGTTCTCCACGGTTGGTTCTTAGCTCGCGCAGGTCGCGGACCAACGTGTACAGTACAGTACACTCGTTAGACACACCGCTATAGTTAGGTGCGAAGAAGGTAGGTGTAGGTTGCGTTGCGCCGCGCGCTATGATATTTTCACGGAGAAAAGTTGAGCTGTAATTTTCTTCTAGTTATCGCGAGAAAAACGTATCGGTCTTTCTGGCAGCGCGCAGTAGGACATGCAGCGGCAGCGGAGCGCCCTCCGTCTCTTCCGTTTTTTTTTCTCCTCTCTCCTCTCTCCTCCTCTCTTACCTCTATTCTATTCTCTCTTCTCCAGATCTCGGAGCGCGAGTGTCGACGACGACTACTTTTTAAAGCCCATTAGTCTAGACTCTAGACGGTACGCGAGGGTCGCAACGAGGTGCGTGAGACAGATGGACAATTACCCGACGCCGGAGCTTCATTGTATATATCATCCTTAGGTAACCCAACGGCGACTCGACGAATGAACCCGACGTTAGTTTGTTATCATTTTTACTCTTTCCACGTCATGCGTCTTTCCATTTTTATTGTCGCTGTTTTGTTTTTTTTTTTTTTTTTAGTTTTTATCTCGCAGCTACGTGGGCTTTTTTGCTGCGGCAGATGCGGATGTACTGTGTACTGACCTTTTTGGCGAGGTGGTTACTTAGTGATAGGAAAATTCAGCCCCCTAAATTCTGGGACGAAGGGGTGAGAAAAATCATGTCGATTCGTAAATAAGTAATAAGCGAGTTTCGTTACAGGGGTATGCAACGTAACGTTGTAACGTAACCGACTCGGGTCTATGAAATTCCCTGGAGCCGGGATCACCGACCTTCCTATTCCACTCTAGACAATACCTAGGAGAAGTTCGATACTCGATAACGCACGGATAGAATGGATTGGCGGTGTGATAGAGAGGTGAGCGGATCGAGGCCGTTCGATATCGCAATTTTTCTATCACTCAACACCGCTGTTTCGAACACCGTGTCTGTAATCTAAACGATTCGCCGATCGTCAGCCGGTTCCGCACAGGTACATACCGTTTTCTCCAAACGCCACCGATCATTTTTCCCCCCATCACCTTTTTCCTCGCCCTTTTTTATCTCGACCCGGGGTACACGCACAGCGTATGGATACAGATCTCGGTTCGCCGTTAATTGGGTAATTTCCATCGATTCGATCGCGCCTCTCAGTTTTCCGAATCGATTATGAGGAAAAGTAAAAATATCCGTGTGTATGTGTGTACGCGGGGCTATATGAATAACCTTTTCCTAGTGTTCGTCGCGCGGCTTATATCCTACGGAGAATGAAAAGCCGAAGGATAACACCGCGGCGACGAGATTAGAGAGAATCGTTCGACTCTGGACGTCCGATTGATTCTCTCACTTTATTTTACCGGTTCGCCACTATAACCTCTAGCCTTTAGCCCCTAGGTACGTACGTAACTACTATACACGTATACCGCGGCTACGTATAGGTCCTCCTCTAGAAGCCGGCGGTGAATCCCCGCTTTGAAAAGTCAATCGCGAAACGGGAGGTTCCTCTTCAGATTCGAAACCCGGGGATCGAGAGACCCGCAGCAGAATATAGATTGGGGCTCTGATCGCCTGGGGGCTAAGGTTGACTCGCCTACGTATATTACTACCTATATAACCGAACACTGTATACGTGTAGACATCTGATTTTTGGAAGGGGATGTAATATTGTCGTAGGTCTGCGAAACACTGCATCAATATCAGCCGGTCACATAACGTCGTCGAATCGCCAAAGAAACGTTGGAAAAAATATCACGCTATAATTTCGCAATCCGGACAAATTTTCTCATGAATTTCAAGTACACCGTGTACAATGTCTACGCGTAACAGAATTCGTTTAAAACGACATCACCAGCGAGGTGGAGGGGAGGCGGGAGGACGGGGAATATTTTTCATCGCCGCAAGACGCAGAGACATTTGCTTTCGATATCCGGTCGATTTCTCTAGCCGCATCTATAATTCTTATCTCTCGGATAAACCGTGTACACGTGGTATACCTGGTGTCTGTCTCTACGTGTCTGTATAATATATACCTTCTTCGGAATGGATCAAAAAGATATAACGATTTGAACAACGATAGCTGTGTTTCATTATCGGTACACAGACGAGTTGCGTATATGTATGTACGCGTGGGTGCGGCATGAATGTGCAACTTCAGTTATACCGCCTAGCTGATGCGACAACATTTTAATTGCATCTTCTCGCGTTTCCCGTCGCCAAGGCCCTCGCCTTGGTCGATGAGTTTTTTTTTAAATATTTTTATCAAATTTCTCCACTCTTAATTCACCTTGTTTTTATTTATCTTTTTACTTTTCTCTAAATCTTTTCATTTCCCGGCTCAACCGGGACGGAGGACGCTAGACTCGTTTTTCCGAAAAATACATTCAAGAGCCACGGATCCGCCTTATACCCGATGTATGTAGTACGGTATAACGCGTATACCTGTATAGGTATACCGTATTATACAGTCGCTCCAACTCGTCGCGAGAAGGAGGAATGAAAAGTAAGTAATTTGATTCCCTGCAACCTGCAACTTCCTGGGTAACTCCACGACCGTTTGCCGCTGTTGCATCGTACGTAATAAATCTTGATTAACAAATCCCACTAATTATTTACATAGAAAAAAAATAAAAAAAAAAAAAAACAAACAGTAATTCAGTCACCGGACGAACGAGCGCGAAAATAGGCTCGCCTTCCGCGACAACGTCATCTCTAGCGACGAAAACGAGTGGGAAGAAAAAAAAATTTTACCTGCACAGTCGACACGTGTCTGCATCGTGTGCAAACACACTATAGTATATAGTATATGGGTATCTACGTGTATAATGAATTACCGAAAGTGTCGTTGGATAACACGAATCGGGAAGTGTAATACGTAGGTAGGTAGGTAGGTAGGTAGGTAGGTAGGTTGTGTGCGGTACAGGGTGCAGCTGTACGGTCAATTTTACCTATATCGATCGAATCAACCTATACTCCCGTTAGGTACGTACGAACGTTTCAACGTAAATTCGTTTTAATAGAGATGAGTCGTGGCATGACGTGGCGTGGCGTGGCGTGACACCGCCCTATGCACCGTGGACATGCCGTGGAAAACTGGTGCAGGATAAACGGAAAACCGGGGCACGAGACGCGAGGAATCCATACGTACCCGTGTACGCGGAAGCGCGCGTGCGAGGGACACCCGGTGGCAGGGGTCCGCGCTATGAAATACATTTTTAATTTACACGCCACGGCTCGTCGCGAATTGTTTGATCAGCTTTTGACCACTACCAATGGAGATACCCGGTCCACCAGATTTATACCCCGTGCAAATATACATGTATATATGTATACACGCCCGGTGCACGGTGTTATATTATTTACGACGCAGTAACGGTATGGGTGTACAGGTATCGTTCACACGCGCGTACAGTATATGTACGTATGTATGTAACGTGTATCCGACGACGACGTCGCGGCTATATCTTCTTTCCGCAAATGCATCGCGGATAACAAGTTGATTTTTCAACGATTTATTGGCCGATATTTATTCACAATTTCGTACAACCGACGTTACATCGTCCGTGTTCACCCCGCTGCGAATTATTTTATTTTATTCGTTTGATCGTACGGTTTTCGGTTTCGCAACACGCCTGTGTCGGATTTCACGTGTAATAACGCGCGGGGCGAAAAAAATTTTCATCTCTTTTTTCCGTTGCAACTCGATATGATCAACGAATTATCCCGAAGCCGTTTCCTCGCCTATGCATACATATATGTATTTATACATGTGCGTAAGCGTTCGCACACCGTTCGCCGAGTGTCGGAAAATACATCCGCAATCGTTGCAGTTTTTGCATTTCGAACGGACTAGATAATTGCCGACGAATTACGGGGCGATTTACACCTCCCCGCAAACGTACACGAAATGAGCGAGTCATTAGGTTTTCATTATTTTCGCTTTTTTTTTTTTTCGTCATTTTATTAACGAGCGACGATTCTCTGCGATTGTGACGGAAAATTATCAACGAGCGGGATTCCGTTATTCGCACTTTTTTCACGAAGCTAGGTCGAATCTGAAAACCTAGCTATACCCGAATAACGTCGGTGCGAGTTCCCATTTGGTACGCTCGATTATTGACAACTAACGGAGGTGAGTGTTAACGCTGATCGTTGCGTTCAATCGACTCTTCGGGAACCGGATGATGACGACGTACGAACTGGGAGCAACAGTTGGATCGAAACGAGGGATAAAAGATGGTCGAAATGTAAGCGGGAAGCGAAGAAATTTGAAAATACTAAAGAATAACGTTGAAACGGTGGAAGAAAAAGAGATATGGTTAGCGCGCTTTCTTCGGCACAATCGTCTGTAGAGAAGTCGAGAGAGAAAGTGAGAGCGGGATGGAAATAAAATAAACGTATAGTAAGAAGATAGTAGGGAAGAGTGTATACGGTCGGTTGCTGAAGGTTATTACATATTTGGCTCTCCTTTGCGTCGACGTAGCTCATTCGATACGCGTGCCAAGCTATTTTCATTCATTTCGGAAGTTCGGCGGCAGAAAATCTCGGGTAAGTAGGTACCTAGTGTCGAGAAGCGATCCGAAGGGTAGCGAGCGACGCGGTATTATAGTCGAGGAAAATCTGTTCCAGTCTCACGTTAAGCTGATCGTTATTTGCCCCTTGGCGGCGTCGAGCTAGCCCGTTACTTGGCCCACGGCGATCAACTCGACGAGTCGTACTCCTAATTCCTCGTTGCTGCAGCCGCAGAGGAAGCGCCGCCGCCACCGCCGCCGCCGCCACCACCACCGGCACGTGGGTGGAAAACTAAAACTTTCGAAATCATGATGCGGTTTTTTAGCGAGAAAATAAATAAATAAATGGAATAACCGGTCTCGAGATTCGTACGGCGGAATGACGTTGAAGTGCGGGAGATTCGTAGGGAACGGTCGTCGGTGGTTACGCCGTAGATGGGAACGAAGGGGAACTGCGCCTAGACAATCGATATTTTCCAAGGGTTATCCGTCCTCCGATTTGCGTAGTTTGCCTCCGACTGCGAGTCGTTCGAATCCTAATCCTACGGCGATACGCGTTACGTACAGTAGCCCAGGTGCATTGTACGCGATGCCGGGAGTAACTAGGAGATGAGAAAGAGGACAAGCGAAGAAAGTTGACGATCTCATTTACGCAGTAGGTCTTGCAAAGTGAAATGAGGAGGGGAAGGAGAAAAAAGAGAAGAGAAAAAAAAAAAAGAAAAAAAAGGAACGAGGAAAATAAAAAATGAAACGATATTACGGGACGCGGCAACAGCAGCGAAATTCTAGGTTTAGAAACGGGCACCGTCGACGCAACTCGCGGGTAGCGCGAGCAAGACGGCTGTTTCCGGGTCCAAGTGGCGCGGATATAGTCGAAGAGAGAAAGAATAGAGGACGAAGGTATACGAAAAGGGAGGAAAAGAGAGGAGGAACTGAATAAGAGAGAAGGTGCGAGGGAGAGGGCGAAAGAGGGAGGGGCGGGGGGGGGGGGGGGCGGTGCGCGGCAACGAGGGAGACGGAGTCGTCGTGCCGCTGACGCGGTGGACGGAGAAGCGGCGAGTCTAGCGGGAAAAATCAATAGCGGTGAGCCGGCGAACTCGACCCCCGCCCTCGCCCTCGCCGTCACCCTCGTATTCCTCTTCCTCTTCCCCCTCTTCCACCCCCGGTCTGTATACGGAGTCGAACCGAAACCCGCGACACCCACGTTCTCCGTGCCACCGTCGTCGTCGCCGACCCCGGCCCCCAACCCCTGAAACTCCGAACTCGAACTCCCAACCTACCGACGCAACGCAACGCGAACGCTATAAGCCCGAAGCTAAAGCCGAAGCCGAAAACGTCGACGACGACGACGACGACGACGACGACGACTATCGCGACGTTTATAACGCCCCGCGACCCGAAAACAGCATTTTGACGGAACCGAAGATCCTCCTCGTCCGCCGCCGCTACGACCCATGTACAGGGCTCTTCACCGTCATTGACGTACTCCGCGACCGGCCGACGAAAATTATCCCGCGGATTCTCCCTCGGGATAGCTTTGAACGGACGTGTATACAATTTTAGGAAGCAGAAACGCGGATAGGGGTAGTAATCTACTCATCTGCCGCTATTCGATGCGATTTTCATCAAGGTCACCGAGGTTCTGAGAAATCTACCCCAGCGATAACGCGACATTCATCTTCGATCGTATCCGATAAACTACTCGCTGGAATAACCTCGGCTCGATCCGAACTTCCGGTAGATCGACTTCCGCCTTCGACAAATTTAACGAGGTAGATTCGATAGCGCGAGTGTACAGAGGTGAGCGAGATACAACGGCGACAACTATACGTAACGTAAAATAAGCAAGGGGTGAATGAAATCCGGCGGTGGAGCGACCCTTCCCCACCACACCTTTTCGTTGTTACTCAGGTACATAAATCCCCGCTCTCGTTCCTCCGTTCTCTAATTTCTTCCTTTGACTCTTGATCTTGATCTTCTCCTCTCTTCTGCTTGGTTTATAAAATAAACAAGCAACTAAAATCTGATTATAAACACGCGTTCAAACAGAAGCTCATCCGCGCGCCAACTCCAGCCTCGAAGAAACTGATTTCAAACAATTTCCCGCATTCCGCGGGAGGCAGCGAGTATCTCCGATTAATGGGTCTCCCCGGGGTACGACGTCGTAAAATATTTTACACTCCGTCATTAAAAAACAAGATGACAAATCTCACGATCCACCGAAATCAATGACGACTGATTCGAGTTGGGGAAAAAAAAAAAAAAAAAAAACTCGGCTCACGCCCCTTCGAGAATTCACTCCGACGCGATTCACCGGCTGTACGAACGTAACGTGGTACGTACGTACGTACCTAAGAACGCGACGCTCGTGTGGAGACGTGTACCGTATACCGTGTACCAGGTGTGTACCGCGGGGTAATTAGCTTGTTAACATGATTGAAACGTCGGCATGATCGTCATGTACGACGCTCGACGACGTCGAGTCCTAGTTTCGAGTCGAATGGGTTCGCCGTAGTCCTGCGGGAGGTTGGAAAAATTTGAATACAATGTCGAATCGGCGGGGGAGAGGGGTTCTTACGTTGCCTCGGATCGTTAAGTGGGTTAAAATGGTAATTCGTCGGCAATTAGAGGGGTCTATCTAAAATCTCTACGCTCTAGTACATGAACGTGTATGTAGTACGTACGCGATTCCGATATATATTACGTATATATATATACGTATATGCATAGCCGAGGTACCCCGCGCGAGAACGGCACATAGCTGAGCGTAAATACTTACGCGCAGTTTATAGGATTTAGTCAGAGAGAACATCCGCGATCCTTGCGTACCCTGCAACTTCCGTTCGCCGGTATTCGTCGCGGCTGATTTCATCGCGACTGGGACGTGTAAATAGACGTTGGTTGTACGGTGCGCGAGTATTAACGGGTGTTCGAGGGTGTGCGTTGTAATAAATAATACCCGCGATGTACGACGACGCGGGGGAGGGGAGGGGGGGGAAGGGGGGAAATTTCGCATCCGCGAGGAGGATGTACGGTGTGCGCGCGGTCGGTGTCACTCAGTCGGTGGAAAGAAATAATTTCTACCGTCGAGGCGTCCGAGACACCGCGGCGGTAATACGGTGTTACGCCGAGGTAACAAATACGACAACCGTCAACAATGGACGGTTCGTGTTTCGCTGGTATCACGTTGCGGAACTGCGGTCCCCTACGATTTAAACGTATGATGCAATCTTCAACGAGAATCGAGAACCGCACCGATTCGTTTCGAACGTTCAACGTGTAAGAATACGAGACTTATCGTTAGTTGGTACAACGGAAGAGCCGGGGGTATCCGTTCTCTGTGTACTTGCTTCGCAAAACCGAAAAACCGATCATTCCCAGACTCCGATAAAATCAAAACCATGATCGTATACCGATTCCGAAAAACTTCTAGCTGCGAAAAATCCCAGACGTTTTAACGTCACAACGATGTAGTGACGATGTTATTTTTTTTATCGTACGTTAATTTCACAGAAGTTGAACAATCGACGTTGTTACAGACTCAAAGATACGGATACTCATTACACGTATGAAGCACACGCGTTTCGATTATAGTCTACCGACTGACGACGCACACCCGGTGTTGACACAGCGAACTCCGTAGTAACATGGCACAATGTGGTATAGATACATATATACATGTACAGCTCTACCTATAATTTGTACAGCGGAGCAACGAGTCTCTGATAATCAGGAGTAATTAATGTCATAGGTTTCACCTAGTTCCACGTGCGTGTGAATTTTCCCTCACTCCACCCACTTACTACACCCTCCCTCCCGTCGTGGGTATACGTACATATACATATATATACCCCGTGTACAGTACAGTATACGTGTGGATTTCTACGTCATGCGATAAGAAACGCGTGAATTCGAGGTATGAATCGTAGTGTCTGAGCTATCCCGCCTGACGCTAATAGAGACTATCTTCCGTACCCCTTTCGAGATACTTTAAAAATTGCAGGTAAAATAGCGGTGGAAGTGGCCGCCGGCGCTGAGCTCTGCCCCTAACTCATTCTTTGGCTTTTTTACCTTCGTACCAGCTCTCACTCCGTTGCGCCGAGTGTCTATGCCCTTCTTTTTCTTCTCGCCGCGCGTTTTTCTTCCGTACTTCTTCTCCGCGAAATTACTCCTTAGAGTCTATGACGGCACGAAGCCCGAGCTGGCCGGGTAGGTCTTATAGGTTGGGCACGTTGTATGTGCACATCTATCCGTCGCGTTATTCTATTTATAGTAACGTCAAAATATGGCTTCTACCGTCATGAATTCGAAGTCATAATTCGCGGTTTCAGTTTCAGTTTCGTTTTCGTTTTCTTTTTTTTTTTTTTTTTTTTTGCGTGTTATTTCAATTTGCTTTCCCCCCTCTCTCGACACCGTAGCGCAGTGTTTGATGTTATTTTATCGCGGTCATCGGTGTCGTTGATTTATTTATTTATTTATATATTTTTGTTTCAGATTTTCACGCAAGTGGGGGGGGGGGGGGGGGTTGCGTCGGAAAAACCAACCCCAAACGGAGGTAATCCTCGTCGCGTAAACGCGACCCGCGGGGTACCGCGGAGCGGCAGAACGTGTGTGAGTTGAAACTTCATAAAAACAGAGTTTAAATCCGTAACCCGAAAATACGGGCGTAGGTTTAACATATAAATACATTAACGATGATTTACGTCAGTCTCTGTATTTCACCTCTCTCTTTATCCTTCGACTCCGAATCGCATATTTCAAATATCTCGCTCTCTTCAGATCTGGTCAAAGTACGATAACGCCGCGGTGATGGTGGTGGTGGTGGTATACCGTCAGTCCGAAACTGTGACGTGGACGCGTGTTTCAACCAACCTCAATTGGTAAATCCTATTCCATACATACATATGTCTACGATTTTGACACCGTACACCTCGGGAAAAATTTCATTCGAAAAATGATCGATGATAAATAAATAAACATTGAAACAAAATCAGAACAAAAGAAGCCACTGTTACTGAAAACGGAGAAGTCAATTTTTAATTACCAGATCCGAGGCACGATCATATTTCGTTGGACGTAAATTTTAAGCGAAACGTTAGCCGATATATCGTACTATCGTCGATGATGAAATCGATGATGAGCTAACGAGAATGAAGTTTCGATCTTGATACGAATCTGAATTTTATTCGTTAGATACGCAAGTAACGCACGGACTATAGAAATTAATTCCTGCAGATAATCATCGCACAGCTGTTACGCGTTTCACTATGATAGGTAGTTCTTAGTCAGCGGTCTAATTTTTTTGCTCTTATTTCTCAATCACCACTTGTTGTTTTATCGAAAGTAACGACTTCGAAAATATGGATTCTCATATGAATGGAATATGAATTCTAACAAGGAAATAGTTACTACTACTACATACGTCAAAAAAAAATCAGAAACTGTTTCGATTCAATTTCCGTTACAATTCAAAGAACTTATTCGCTGACAAGAAATATTCAGCGTCAATGGGTTATTTCTATACGTCATCTCATGATCTTCGAATATTGTTTTCTCCTTTCGTGAGTCTTTTTCCTTCTTCACTTCGGACTCTATATAAAAATTGGCGAGAGTCGATACCGCTACAAGTTTCGGTATAAATACATTAACGACGGCGATTCGTTAACGAATCCCTCGACAATCACCCTTCCCTTGAAATCTCGTGGATCCCACAGCTACTTACGTAAGTCAATCGCGATATCGCGAAGATCCGTATCCAATTCAACGTAGTTTGTCGTTTGTATAACGAATCGATCGACTCACCTGTAACAAAAAAAAGTTGGAAAAAAATCGTTACATTTCATCAGACACTCGAACGACGTGAGTAGGTTCGTTCGCACCGTCGATAACAATAATCGTTGTTAAAGTGACCACCGAAGTAGTGCAATTATACTTCGTTTTCCTATTATGTTAACGATATCATTAACCGTAACAGTTATATCGTTCGATAATTAATTTGATTATTTCGTGCAATCGTTACGGTGTTTGTATACGTATCGCGCGGTTAATTCGGAAAATTCGTTGAATCGATATAGGTATGCGAAATATACGGACTGCTCGTAGCGTACTAACAACACACCAACGTGTGTGTACAGACGGCGGCTAAATGTGCGAGGAGGCATGATATTACGACGCGTAATAAGCCCAACAACATAGGGTATAAAGGACGCGATCGCTTGCGAATTATATCGAAGGGAAGGAAAATCGGATTCGGCATTAGAAGGTGATCAATTAATCCCGTTACGCGTAATACTCGTTATCCTGTCCATCGTGCGTCGAAGGGTAAATTCTCCCGCGGAACGGGGAGAGATATATATATATATATATATACATATATCAGTCGGCGATGTACAGAAAATAACTGCGTAGAACCGAGGCTCGCAGCATCCAAGGTACCCACAGCCTGACCTATCTTAATACGAAACTAAACTCGGTGTGGAAAGGGTCAGGAAAATGTCGACTGGGGAGGGGCGGGGAAAAAGGGGAGGGGGAGGGGGAGGGGGAGGAGGAGAATAGGATGGATCCGGCGAGATGAGAAAAGCGTCGAGGGGAAATGTTGCGGCATAGCGAGGGAGACGCGAAACCTAAAGAGAAAGAGGAGGAGAAAGGACTGCTTTGTTTCTCCCATAAACCAAACTCCATTCGCTCGGGATTCCAACATCCTCTCGGTAGTCCCCGTAATACAAGCTTCGCTCCTGCGGAAATATTTTGCCTCGCGTATACGTGCCTATTTTAGGGGTCTTTAGAACGAAGGGATGACTTTTCCCTCCATAATTTTTTTCTCCTTATTTTTTTTTTTCTTTTTTTTTTTTGTTCCTCATCGTCATTCGATTCAATGACGAGAGCCAGACGAGGAGATTGATATTATTCGGCGAGGGAATCGAAAAAAAACTGATTCGGTCGCGATTGGATCGGATACTATGTATCGAAAAAGAAGATATACGCGTGGATGAAAAAACATTGTACAACCGCGAATGATTCGGAAGTTCGTTCGTACGTAGCAGGGGTAGAGACACGTTAGAGGGTATCGAGAAAATCCCGGTCGCGTACAAAGGTTTCCCAGCAGAGGATAGATAGATTGGTAGACGCGGTGTGTACGACGGCGGTATATGTATATACAGTAGTGGAATAAGGGATGCGTAGGAAAACAATGGGTGCGCGCGCTGTTAATGTAGCACGAGGGGGGTCTCTCTTCTATCGGTACTAATCGATCGGTAGCCGATATGTCTCGAATAACGAGGCGGGATTTACAACCCCGCGGAAACTATAACGTCGACCGTATACACGAATGTCTGCCACCGTGTGTATGCTCGATTCGAATCAGCTGTTGTACAACTTTCGTACAATATGTATATATGCAACCCTTCGCGCATATTCCGTTTTATACGTCGTCGGTCGAATTGATCTTACCTTGATTAATTCTATGAATTTTCACGTACGGATACGTATCTGGAAATGAATCTCTATTACGCCAAGTTTTACGAGGATAACGAAAGCGAACGAAACGGTAAGGACACGAGAGGGTGAATTTTGGCAATGAATATCCAACGATTAATCGGAGAGCTTGGTTTTTATTCGGTTTTGTGGAACAAAAAAATTTTGATCCATTTACCGGCGTCATTCGGACTTGCAAACCTCGTTTAAGAACGTGACGTTCTGCCAAAGTAGTTGTACCACCTAATTTCTCACCTCGCAAGCTGTGTATGTAATCAATTAACACGTAAAAATTGCGCATTTTTTTTCTTCTCCTTTGCCACGAAAAAGCAGACGCATGGAGGCATTACGGAGGTGGAAGAAGAAATTTGAAAAAAAAAAAACAAAAAAAATAAAATGAAACCGAAGAGTATTAGGCAGCCACCGCAGGGTTTGAAAGCTGATGCGCTTACGTTGGAAGTAAAATGGGAATAGAGTCGGTATAATATAAAGTTACTTTCGAAATAGTACTCACAACTTTGTTCAAGTGAAGTTAACTCCTACGACTGGTATTACAACGGGTGGTCAATTTTGAATACGTTCGATACGACTCGAAAAAAAAAAAAAAAGGAAGAGGAAAACCCTTTGCGCGACCTCTCCTCGCAGCTGTCAAATGCCGTGAAAGGAAAACTTTCACAGTTAAGATAAGCGAACCTTTCGATCCGCCCGTTTTTATACTTACATTAGCGGAAGTTTGTCAAATAAGCGAAATAAAAAATGTCTCAAATGTGTCCACACACCGGCCAACGTCTCGAGATGTACCCGCTGAATGTAACTTGGGTGGGTTTTCTTGCTCCCCGTAATATCTCAGGGGCGTCGATAAAATACAATCTTTGACTCGACACGTGGACGTAGAGGATCGGGATGAGGATGAGGATGAGGATGAGGATGAGGTCGGGGATACGGAGTAGTCCTATCGATCGGCAGGAGAGTCGAGGGCCCGCGAGGGTTGCGAGTGGTTGCTTGCAATATCTCACTATGGTAAACAAGTCACGGGATCTGGTTTTCGGGGGAGTATAGTGTGGGGGGGGGGGAGGGGGGGTTAGCGGAAAGTGAATCGGGTGAAATTCGGGGTACAGCGGGAATATTTGCCCTACTATTACGTTACCGTACAACCCCCGTCCGATCTTAGTCTTCCACGCGGTTTTGTTGCCCGTCAAAAGAGGAGGGATACAACGAAGAAGACAGAAAAAAAAAACAAAAACAAACCAGCCTGCGTAGACCTCGGGCGAAATAGAAGGCAGGGTGGATATCTCGAGTTACGTCGATTACTCTTCAAACCAAACGCAAAGTAATAACAAACCCCGAGACGCACCGGCGGCGGGTCTACGACCAGCCGCGGCGAAATAAAACGGCCAAATAAACGCTTACACCGAGTTATTTCTGTTTTCTCAGCGATAAAATTTATCGAAGCAAAGGAACGGTAAAGAAACATCTACTTCGTTACGTCACCCGCTAATTTCACGAAGTACAACTATTCTCGAGGGGTGGCCTATTACAATCGAGAGTGTAAGGACAAGGTATGAGGTGGGATTGAATAACCGAGGAACAACCACTCGGTGAGAGTTGTAGTTTCAAAAGGCCTCCTATAAATCACGGCGAACTGCAGAAGGGAATTAAAGGATAGCGTCGGGGGTAGCGACCCTCCAAGTAAATTCAGACTCTGGTTTCACTACCCCGAAAACTGGCTCGGCCCGTCCACCCACCCACCCATTCCCCCCCCATCCCCCGTCTCGGCGAACGTTTCGACCGGTTCGCCGGGGTGTCGTGAAAAAATGAACGTTGCACCGTTCCCAATTAGACGTTTTTAAAGCAAGGCATTCGTACGAACGCGGGTGCAGAGCACGTTGATTTTGCTCTATTTTCGAGGCAACGCGGTCTAAAAATGTCTCAGTTGTCGCGTGAATTACGGTAAGCGATTTAACCAACTATACATATACCGCACGGTATATATTTAACGTATACTGCGGTAAATATATGTAAATATACGTTTTACCGTATAGACCGTGACATCTGTTCAACCCTTGAAAAGCATTATACGGCTTTTAAAAAGGCTCGCGGTATACCGAAATAAAAAGTTCTACCTCCACTTTCTCAGAGCAACGACAGCGGTAATTCGTTTTTCGTTGTACGTTATCTTCAAACTACACACACGTACGTACATATATACAAAGCACGTTGGTACAACGGAATTTCCGCACGCCTAAAATTCGCAAGTCCATTTTACAACTAAAACCGTACTACCTCGCGCAAACACCGAGTACGTAACAGCCTGCGTTACGCTCATTATTTCTTTTTTTTTTGTATTTTTTTTCTCTTCTTTCTTTTCACAGAGGTCGTATTATCACATTATACGCGCTTTGTCGTCCGACGTCGTCGTTAAACATCATTAATTAAGCCGTATAGCCGTATACGGAAAATATCGGTAAAATAGTTAGGGGGTCGGTCGAAAAACCCGATCGGGATGATAAAATTATTTGTTACCAACGGTATGTAAAGTTGTCCGGTTGAAAAAGAATTGCAAATGTAATCTACTTTATTTGAAAGGGAAAAACGATTCGTGTAATGAAAACTGAAATCATTTCAAAACCCCCTTTTTGTCGGTGTTAATTAAAAGTTCCGACCAACAACGCGTGCACAGTGTCGACATAAACACACACACGTACACAGGTAATACGCACATTCGCGTTCTACCAGGGGTCATAACATCCGCGAACAGAGAATTATATAGACAACCGCGGCGAGAGAACCCGACTATCTCCATCCCCCTACATTCTCATCTCGCTACACACGTATACACCCAAATAGAATAGGTATACGGATGACAAACAGTCCTGCATCGCGATGCACTATTACTCGCGTAACGTGTATGCGGGTATATCGTACACGTTCGCTATGCGTATACCTACGCGTCCGCTATGGTAATGGCGTGGTATGGACTACCGGATCACGCACGTTTACCATTTCGCATGTTCACAACGAGTGAATTCTTAGTGGTGTTCGTGAAAACGCATGTGGCTACGTACGGTGGTACGTACGTACGTATTGCCGGTGCGGAGGTACGGGGGGTGGTGGCGGTGGGGTGGCGGTGGGGTTTCGTACCGCATGGGAACAGCGACGAGGTGTGATCGCCGTGCAGTGTGCACGGTGTCCGTCATATTGATTGGCTCGCTCAGTATTACGTAATGTCATTAACATGTTCGCTTACACATGCGCCCCGGTATCCACCCTTTACAAACCCCGACGCCCATCCCATGACCCTCCCCAATACCCGTAATCATTTCGATTCACCGACAAGCCAACGAGGACCCCCCCAATACCTATTGAGAGATAAACGCATGAATGTGCGCATGGAATTGGTTTGTATACCGCTTTATGGATGTATACACATGTGTGTGTATATATGTACGCGGATCTCTCCGAGAGCTCCACGGGAATGGAACGCATCGCGATATATTCCGTACGTAGTAGCTACGCTGCGTCAGTAAGCCAAAAGCGAATGCGTTTGACGGGAGGATGATGCATCGGGTATAATACTCGCGGGTTTCCCGCTGTTTCCCAGACTTCCGGAGGCACGCCGGCGTTTCACGCAGAGCTACCCCGAGTGTCGAGAGAATTTTACACGCACCTCGAATATCCCGGGAACGTCTTCGCTTCCGTCGAGAGTCGACATTTTTTTTTTTTTTTCGTTTTCTCACCTTCTCGTTCTTTCGATTTCGAGATACGGAAAAGTTCGGCTCTTTCGATTCGCCTCGGTAATCGTGGGCGATTTTTTCGACAGAGCCGAGTGTTCTTCCGGTAAGAAAAAAATTCAATTTGCGGAACGAAAGAATGTCTTCATCGGAATCGACGCCGTCGACTGCCGTGCGTTGGACACACGTAGATGTTACGCGTGTACGGTTATCATGTACACTTTTTCAAGTGGATATGATTCGGCTCGCATGAAATAACTACTCAACGGTACACAACGACAGACGTTTATTTTTAGACGCTGGCCCCCAGCTTTTTCTTTTTTTTCTTCTTCTTCTTCTTCTTCTTCCCCTCCGTCCACTTCTCTCGACGGACTTGAACGGTCTCGTCTACAGATCGACTTGTATTACACGACGGGTGAATCAAACGAAACAATTTTAACGCTAAAAATCACCTGTGGATAATTACGAATGGACAACGAGCCTATATCCAATTTTACGCTGATATTGGAGTAGAAATTTTCTCGTATACAAAATCGTTTCGCATCTCTAACGATATCAAATTAGTCTGGGTGCGCGATTTGGATCTCATCTTTGATCTTTCTACCGTAGTGCGTAGGCGCTCCTCTTTTTTTCTCCGAACGACGATCTGTTTTCTTATTTTTCACAGACAAATAAAAAATCTGCATCTTTTTCACGGCTCAAAGTAATCCCGACCGTGATATAAAGTAGCGTCGCGCGTTCCTCTCGTCATCCGACTGGTGCGTATAAATAGAGAGGACATCGCGTAAGAATTTTCAGAATTTACTTCGAATCCATCGTCGTTACGGTCTTCGGTTTCTCCACGTATGCAGATTGTAAAATACCGTGCATATTCGTATCTCGTTGTGTTCAAACAGTCGCGTGCGCGGGATGCTCGCGTAAAATCTATTGTTGGACGCGTGGGCGAAGGCGCGTGTATTTCGGTATGCTTTTATTAACCGAGAGTGGTAGAAATTTATGTAAACGCGTGGGAATGCGTCGGTACGTAACGCGGCCCTCGGCCGTACGGAAAAGTATAAACGCGTACGGGTACGTATCGGGATCTTCGTGCGGCGCTCGTGCGTCAGGCGGACCGAGGGGATTTACTCAACAAGTGTCGGGATGGTCCGCGACGACGCTGCCTCGGGGATGAAAGAGATAATAGAGGAGAGCGGAGAGACGAGAGAACGGAGGAGAGCTTACGAGAAAGTAGGGGGATGCGAAACCGGGTGAAATTGGAAGGGGGGTAAAGCGACGCTGCGGTCAACCAGATACCGAGGAATTGCCACGACCTTACGATACATGGAAATACTGCTCTGCCGATGGGACGTAAAACAACGTCGATGGCCGTTGAAGAAGATCTCGACGCGGGAACCGATCGACACCAGCGAACATTTTATCATTCTTCCTGATTCGGTTGTAATTCCACCTGGTTTTTTGTGATCAACCGTCGAAGACCGTGAAACGATGATGACAAGAGCCAAGGCGGATAGAGAATTACTAGTTTGAGGAAAGCGTATAGAATGGAGATAAAGAAAAAAACAAAAGGAAAAGAAGTCGAATGTTTCGTGGTTCGGTGGGTAGCGAATAAATTCCAGGGTATTTTCAGAGATACGGATCTATCGTTGCTGCCTCTGGTGCTACGTATAATACACACGCTCGAAGAGGGAGCGTCTACCAATTAACGGTCTGGAAATGATCGTCGACTAATGCGAAATAAAGACTAGTATCTTATACTCTTTTCTTCTTCTCATCTCCCGCACCTTCTCCCCTATTTCCCTGCCCTCAATCTTATCATCGTTTCTAAATCTCCGAGTACATATATATCCTCCTCTTTCGCTGCGCTGCAGCAGATACAGTGGCTGACGCCGCAACTCTGCACACCAACAAAACCAACGATCCGCGAGGTGCCGGAGGATGGGGAAAATCAAGAGATCCCATACAGGCTATTTCAAAAGAGGAGGTGCCGAGATATACGGGAGACAGAGACAGAGGAACGGAATCAACCGGATTTACCGAACGACCCCTATCCGCAAAGAATCGCTGAAGCAATTTCTCAATTATTGTGTACATATAAACTGTAATCTTAATTGAAAGCGAATCTCTTTCGATTTTTCAACGCTATCGGATTAGCGACGGTGCAGCTGCGCTTGCCCGAAACTGGAATCGAGATGGCCAACTGTACTGCGAATAGATAAAAGAAAAGTTTCACGTTGAAATCTTTGAATATTTTCACGATCCGATTTCACATATACAACACCGAAGCAGCTGTAACGCGTCCCTATAGCTGCTCCTGCATCTCCGCTCTTACTGCGAAACAAATGTATCGATCCGCCACGACGTCATATGGATTATCACATCGTTGGAAAACCAAAAAAAAACAAAAAAAAACCAAAAAAAAACAAAAGGAAACTACGAATCGCGAAAATTCTTTTACTCGCGACCCTTGCGCGAACTGGCGTGTATAAATATGTGTGCACATAGGATACGACGTTATGAGGTACATAAGACGTGTACATATGCATATGTATATGTATATATGTATATAATATTCGTTTGGTATACGATGGAATATTAATGGTACGTAAATCTTTGTTCTACACCCCGTTTTTAAGGCCACTACCTCTGGCATTAGTTTCCTGTCGGTGTACAGGCAGGGGCTAATTACTTAACATGTAGCGGGCAAACAGCGCCGCTTTATTGGTTCAGTGCCATATGAATTTATGATACGTATATTAGCTACCCACGGCTACGGGTAGCTATATACAATAAATACATGCCCATAGACCACGTAACTTCGAGCGACATGTACGATACGTACGTACGCAGATATTCCATGTGTATACATATATACATTACATGTAATATCTTCCGCGTGCGTGTACATCCGTGTCCGCGTGTGTGTGTGTGTGTACTTACAATATTATTATTGCATTTCACGCACGCACGCACGCTCGCGGGTCATGTACATACAACGTACGTGTGTGTACACACCGTCGATCAAATTATCGTTAACGTCTTATTGGACCGCCGTTTCTCCTTATTATACCGTCTGTACGTCGTATTACACCAGACGTTTCGAGTGAGGCTCGTTCTCGTCATATCGAATGCGTTCCAACATTTTTCCAGTAAAACGACGATAACGATATCGTATATAGTAACGCACTGAAATTAGGCACCATACAACTAATACGCCTCGGTTTAATTTTCAACCATTTGTACGATGCTTAAAGTTACGCATTTACGGGTCTACAGAATGACTGTAATGTACCCGGCTATTACAAGTAAAGGTGCACAGGTGGACGAAATACACGTATATATATATACAGGGTATTCATAAATAATTGTGCAACACTCAAGGGGTCGATGAGGTGCACTTGAACAAGTAATTCGAGATGAGCAACCCCATGTCCGGAGACTTCGCTATACATGGCGTCGAAGGTCGTGGGTTAAGCGCGTGGTCGCTGCCCATTATGGCGATTATCTGTATTAATTGGAAACTCAAAGATTGATAAATAGTACACCGAACGAATGGAGTACAACCTGAAGTCCCGAATCATCTTCGAAATTTCGAGCGTATTGCAGCTTTCGAGTGAGTGGGACGCGCGTTGGTTCGCCGATGACCAGGCGTCGACCGTGCTCTTCACCTGCGACCCCCTCTGTATGCACGTATATCCGCTGAGAAGTCGCGTGACTCCGAAGTAGGAAGGTGTATTTCTCCTTCTGTCATCTTCATCTTTTTTTCTTTCTCTTGGTAAAAAAAGGTAGGCGTATACTTATAAAACCGACGAAACCTCCGCGATAAATTCATACGTCGTAGGTGTGTATCGTGTACAACAACACGATATACACCTGTAACGAAATGTACTTCGTTTCAACTGTTACGTCAGAGAATGTAGGATACGTTTGTATCTACGTAAATCGCGGATCATGTTACGTGTATAATACGAAAAACCTAGCGCTAATTGGACCACGTATATCCAACGTTGCAGCAAAACGGTAGACGAGTGACGATAAGAAGAAGAAGATCCGAAGCTAGTCGCTGTGGGGGGTTGAGAAATGACAAAAATGTGACTCGGCACGTTCCTTCTCGCGCCAAGTTTAACTCGCTATAGGTGGCAGTGTTCAGCTCCGTTTGTGCGATAACATCGTTTCGTTTGATTCCTCTGAACTTGTGCGGTGGTGAAAAAAAAAGAGAGAGAGAGAGAGAGAGAGTAGAGTAAAAATGGGAGAAGAGAGAAAATAAGGAAAATTACACCGTGGCGGCAGAACTGAGGTAGTTTTTTGTGCGTTTGACACCGTGCACAGGCGAGGATCACACGAGGCCGTGCACGCTTGGCTCCTTGCTACACCACGCGGTCACACGGTTCCCCCGTGTCAGGCGAATAAAACAAACAAAAAGAAAATGTACAAGAGAAAAGGAAAAAAGTAACGTGAGATTAAAAAAGATCAAAGAATTTTTCACGACCAGGTGCTTCCCACTGCAGCTTTTGGACGACGACAAAGACGTTGTATATGTAGATGCGGGGAAGAGAGAGAAAAAAAAACAACAAACAAACAAACGAACGAAAAGTACATTATTTCCGGATGCTGTGGGGGGTGACAGAGACCGCGGAATCTCGTCGACGTACACCGCCGTCATATAGTCGTAATATAAAGCTCGCGATGAGCTTGTTTCGTTGATCGCTATCTACCGACGTCTGAAATAGACCATTGTCAACACGTGGTTACGCGGAACTATCTAAATTAGAGTCGGGATCTAACACTGGCACTCCATGGCGATGACAAAAGTACGTCGTAGATCGTGGTATATTATTGATACTCGTGAATCAGCGCGTATAATAGGCGTATACACACACACGTATGGATCGCCGTAAATAAACTCACACATCATCCGGTAATGAATAGTTACACACATATACATATACACACCTATATTAGTACAGGTGTACGTGCGGCTATTACACGCACCGGCGCTCATTTAGCCAGAGCCGAATGAATTTCGGTACTCCCCCGCGGATTCTGATGCCCGACGCGGATTGAAATGACTCAAGGTCAGAAACCTCCGACTACGTTGGCCCCGCGGTACATCGCACGTAGTGTGCGCTAATCCAATTCTTTCCTCCGCTCGCTCGGACCATCGCGCGATGCGAAAGGCCACGCGATTACCACGTGGGTTGGAGCCGGACCACCGTACGGTTACAACCGCGAGATCAACTTCGTCGGAATTTGAATGGGACTCCTATTTCCACAAACCGAAATCAACGGAGACCATCCTCGTCGGCCGATGACACGACGACTTCGAAACCAGAGATTCTCGCTGAGGTAAAATCAGCGAAATTATCATTAGCTCGACATTTTTCCGTCGCATCAGCTCGAGCGTCTACCTGCGACACGCTTCGATTTCCGTACGGCGCGATTTCGCTGAAACTCGACGGTTAAGTTCGGTAGGCGTAAAGAAAAATAAAGTGGAGGGAATCGAGTTACGCGAAGTGCGGAGTCGAGATATCGTTACCGGGGCACGAGTCGCGTGTAGGTGTGGTATAAAATTGGAAAGAGAGAGAGAGAGAGAGAGAGAGAAAGTCGGATAATAAGTCGACGGTAGGATGTTCGAGGCACGAGATATATAATACACTCATATCCATACATACGGTATAAGGTATACCTCTTGTCCCACGCGGCGAAATTCCTCAGCATCTGGTAACGTGGAAATTGGATACCCCTGTTACCCGTGTAGGGCGAGTGGCACGGCGGCATGCGGTATGCCGATATATAATGTATGCACGCCTTTAATATCGGTAGCAATTTAGCGACTTACGACTACGTAATTTCACCTGATCGCGTAAAACCATCAAACGCCTCGCGTAAACGAGTTACAAGTGTACGTACGTACAATATAGGTGGGTGACGAAGATAAACGAAGCTTACGAAAAATTCAAGAGAAAACGCTTCAACGTTTGATATCCATATCGTCCCGAACGCGATTGTCTTCCGAACGAACGCGGACCGGGCGAACGCACGTTAATTCCGAATCGGATCAAGGATCAAATGACGCTAAACGATACGTATACACGCTTGTGATTACCGGCAATTGACGTCGATTAAAAATCATTGCCCCTACGTTCGGTCGTCGTTTTATTTCGTTGCTTTTTTTTCTTTTTCTTTCCCGTGCAGATCGATACTCAAAAATCGCATCTTATACCCGCGAATAATTTTTCGCGATTCGAGTAAGTGTACACCGAATCGCGGACAGAGGGTAAAACCACATGCAAAAATGATCGCGAGAACACTGTAGATTCAATTTTCGCTATCAAACGTTGGAACGGATGATTCACGATATTAGCGAACGTAAAATCGACCGGGAATAGCTCGCGCTCTTCTGAAACGAGCGAGAACGACCACGCTATCTTTCCGTGTCTTAGGTCAGGAGACCCAAGCGAATCCGCTGCAGCCTTGTACTCTGCCTCACCAGCAATATGATGTATCGGCTGCCGACTGTCGTCGTCGTCGTCGTCGTCGATGTCGTCAGGTCAGGGGAAAAAAAAAAAAACCAAAGTAAGCGAGAGAAAATAAAAAGTGTCTCTCCTCTTGATATCTTTTCACAGTTTCTCGATGACTCGTTGCGCGGTCCGATAAATCGGGAGAGTCGATATACTTTCGATTCGCCAACGACTAATCTTCCCCTTTTTCAGTCTTCTTTCGTTTCTCTTATTTCCATCGATCGGCGCATCCGTGTGATCCGCGCCGGATGTGAACGAAAGACAAAATTATTCGTCAAGTCACACTCGTACTAATCCAGATCTTTTGATTTCAGATACACCGGATCGATCGATCTTTTCTTATCTAGAGCTGTCCGAAACTAGACGTGAGTCAGTTATCAGCGGACGTTTAAGCGACTACGTGACGTACGCAAGTCGCGTTATGATTTCTGAAGCACGGAGAGAGCGCACATGCGATGATGAAATATGGAAGTTTGCTCCAAGATTTTGAAAAAGAAAAAAGAACGCGATTCGAAGCCACGACTGTACACCGTACACGAGGACGGGACGATACCCGCGTCGGATGATAAACGGATATAATTTTCGTCGTCGGGGATTAGTTTTCTACGACGCGTATAATTTCCATAGGAAAGTACGTATCGTGTGCACATGCCTGTGTCCGGCAAGCGCACGTGGATAGCAACGAGTTACAAGGTGAAAATATACGTGTTATCCGTCCGAGGCAAACTATGGCTTTGCTTATTTACATATGTATACGTATATATCTTACGTATAAATATGAAGGATTCGATCGACTCTTGAGATCCACTCGGTTCCTTAATACCCGTAGCTGTGCGTACGGTTATACCTGGTATTACTGCACGGACCGCTTCGGGAGCCACGCGAGTCACGGAACACTCGGATTCACGCTTGAGGCCAAAACTAACTCAGATTATGCACGTACTACACAACAGCGAAGCTCGTGAGTTCGACGACCCTGTGTATGTGATACGAAGTACTCATCTCGTATATCGCGGATAGAACCCGATACAGCTAAGCGTGAGTTTAATACGAATATCTTATTCTCCTACTTCCTGCAAAAAAAAAACAAGAAACAACAAAAAACAAAACTTATAAATAAAAATGCGTCACACGCGTCACGACGACGAACGAAAAATTATCCCAAAGTTCGCCAGAGCGACGAGAAGAAAGAAGATTTCCTGACAGCGCGATCGTGCCATTTTGAAAATTCGAATAATTCGCTCGTCCCTCGCTCAAAATTACGCCCTCCGCGAAGCTGTTTTTTTTTTTTTTTCGACAAAAAATAAAGTTGCACGGGGGATAGCTTACGAAGGGTTAACGAACGCGCTCGTTCCGCAACCCGGCGAAGTATTAAGGAAAGGGCTTTGTCGAAAGTATTAGACCGCCGCTATTCGGAGTAGTCGGACGGACGAGAAGACCGGCCGTTTTTTTTTTTTCTTCTTTTTTTTTTTTTTTTTTTTTCATTTATGTCAAGATTGAGGTGGAGGTGGAGGGTTCAGGAGAAACAGAGATAGGCCCGGCTGCGATAAAGAAGATAAACAGGGGAAGAGGAGAGCGAGGGCTGCGGCGACGTCCGCGTCTCTCTTCCAACGGGCTTGCGGAAGGTGGTTCCGTTCGTTCGTTTCCTTACATTTCTCCGAGCGAGTTGTTCCCGCCGCTCTCCACCCTTCGCGAGTTGCTTCGATTTATATCGTTGCGGAGCTACACGGACACCAAGGGTTTTACCGAAGAACGGGTAAACGGGTTCGAGTCGAAAGGGGTTTTCCTGGGAAACGGGAAATGAAATCACGTGTTCAACGTTAATTAGTTTCCCCATCTAGCACAGCACCGTGAAAATTCGAAATACCCGATGATACGAACGAGGGTGTGAAACGCGTTTACGCACAAACTTCGTTTCTCTTTACGTTACGAAGACGATGTCTGCGATGATAAGCTGCGTAATGGGCGTCATTTCGCAGTCTCGAAACGAGACACGATGATCGATCGGAATTTAAGAGCTGTTAAAAAATGAAGGGGGTGAAACGTAGTCTACTGAAAAATTGCAATCATATCGTCCACGCCACGGTGATCAATTCGCATTTATTATCTCCTTCATCACTCGGATGCAGCAACAGCTGCCTGCCTTGAGAGACCTTTCACCACTCTTCAAATTCGAACTGCAGTTTAACGCTCTACGGTACGTAGAGCGGAGTCATCTTGATACATTGTATATGTGTGTGTGTGTGTGCGTGTGTCTGTGTATATATACATGTATATTTTCACCAATGATGGATTACCTCGCACATTTGCTGCGCGAGATGAAGGAGTACAGTAGGTATTTCAATTGAAGCATTTTATCCACAGTGTTACCGTACGTTGGAAATACGTCTTCATTCATAGCCCGTAGCTATTACGTTTACTCACTCGATCACTATAGAGAAACAAAACTTTTCGTTAGATTATTATATCCGTAAACGACGACATCGCCGTGATAACGACTTCCCGATGAATTGATGATCAACGATGTGAGTTTAGGTGTTAATGCAAACAGAAAGCCTAATCACATACGGTGGTGCAGATATTACTATTAGACACAATACCCCTTCAGGGTTAATGTTCAATCCGGCTTGACGTTATCAAATCTGTATACCAGGCAATTTCTCACGTCATAATTTTCGTCAACGTCGTTACATCGACGGCTCAGGTACGTACGTACGTACATATATGTAAATCGAGCGCTCGAATATCACAGTCTGGTCCGAATACCCGCAAGACCGCGTTCGATACGATTGGACACGATTCCATTGTGGGATAGAAAACGGGGAAGAAGAAAAAAAAAAAAAAAAAAAAGAGGAAAAGGTATCTTTTTCTGCGATTGATTCGTCGCGGTTGGTGCATAACGTTGTACAGAAGAAGGTATATACCGTAGTCGCAAGTCACGGTGAAAGCGCGCCTGCAACTCGCCGAGCTCGTATTTCAATGCTCAACTCTCAATATCGACGGTATAACGAGGTATGATTCAAAGATATAATCCATCCGGCAGAACAGTCTTCACGATCAAGAATACACTACGCTACGTAGCACGGATTATGTCACTCGATTCTCATGATACTACGTACTATAAATAGAAATATACATCCAAATATCGAGCGAAACGTACTGTAAACCACGGATATTATCGGCGTTATAACCGGAGAAAATAAATAAATATCAACCCGCAATGACTGCAATTCTACCTTCTACCTTCGGGTGTACGCTCGAATTATCATTTTGGTATAATTACCGGTCGCGAGAGCATAATGTGACAAGGTAGCAGGGGGGGAGGGGGGGGAAAGGTATAGCGAAATCTACGCGTATAGAAAGTTCGACGGACTTCGCATCTAGGTAATACAAGCTTCTCGGAAACTTCTTGTACACCGTAGTTTGCCGCAGTACCGAGCGATAATTGGCAGATAATTGCCCCACGGTTTCAACCTCTATGTTGAGTTGAAATGCCCTGTACATACATACATACATAACTGTATCGTAAGTCTCTGGAGTGTCGCCGAACCTTGCACCACCTCCAGCTATATACCTACGACGTTTGGGTGATTAGAAATTTTATGGGAGTTGCAATCGATCGATTGAATTTTTGGAGCCTAATTTCGATCGGAATTTAAAGCAGCTCACTATAATCGGTGACATTCTTCTCGTTTCGTTCTTGTTCAATAGCTCGTCGCTGCGTACGAAAGGATAAAAAAGCGCGCGATTCTTTCAACAGAACTTGACTAACGGCACAGACTTAAATTATTGTCGAAGGTTGTTTTATGTAATCGCGATGTGCCGCGCAATGGCTACGTGATTATTGAGATCGTGACAGAGAGGAGCGTGCGTGTCGAGCGAAACGATTCGAAGAAATAACCTCGCAAACTACGGAACAACAGCCTCCTCCCGAACTCTTTTTCTTATTCTCGCCTCTGCACCTCTTTTCGTCACGGTCTTTCATCTCACTCTTTATCGGGGATCTTCTTCATCGCTCGCTTCCTCTCTCGCGATATCTTCGATTCTTTTTGCCTCGTGCGTGCCACGCGAGAATGACGTTATGTAACGCTAGGAATAACGCTGATATTACTATACACAGCTAACCGCCGCTCCTCCACCTCCGCCTGTTTACCCCAAGTTAGATTCTCTCTCTTCCTACGTACGTACGGATGTTGCGTTACACCATGCAGTGCGTACAAACGCGTCATGCACGTCTCCGAGACCTTCTAATACACATAATTTGTTTTTAGACAATTTTCAGTAATTATATCCTCGTACGTGTAACGTACGTGTGTGTACTCGCCTCGCGTTATAACGGCTGCACACAAGTTACGACGCGAGGAAAATTTTCTATGCAATCTCTCGCTCGCCAATCACATCTTACAATTAGCTCATCAAAATTCCCCCACTATCTTATCTCGCGTTGTTTTTTTTTTTTTTCTTTTCATCTCTGTTCCCAACGTCGTTTATTCAATCATGAATGAAAAATAAACGCTATATATATATAATCAAAATTCATTAACCTCTTTTTTTTTAACGGTTATTTTCCGCATCCGCTTGGGGGGGAAAAAAAAAAAATAAAAAATCAGCAAATTATAACCGATAGGATCGTATCGTCCGCGAAGATGTCGCAATGTGACGAGTGTGAGGAAAATGAGAATAAACTCGAAGAAAAAAATAAATAATAAATAGAATAAAACAGTTGACCGACAGCCAGACTTTTATCTCGTTTTCTCTCCGATTCTCTCGCTCTCTCTCTCTCTCTCTTTCTCTCTCCGTACAGCCGGATTCCGTGATCTATTTCCAGACTAAACTCGAGTCCTTAAATATATCCACGTGCTATAAGTGGGTATAGGTAGTACATCTGTATGAATGCTTCAACGTTACCAGTCTTTTTGAATCGGGCTACACGGGATCACGACGGCGAATCTACGATCAGTTTCTTCATAAATTGGAAGAAAAGTGGGGCGGTAGTTGGTCATTATTTCACGATGCACGGACGGGGAACCCGTGGGAGGACAGTGTCGCGAATCTAGCCTTGAATCGAAGGAAATTTCCTCGTTCGAATCTAAATATGTTTTATATAAAGAAGAATTGACGTAATTCGAATAACGAGCAAAGCGCAGGTACAAGTTTTGCCGTTATCGTGGTAGGGAAGCTAAGCCGAAATTGAACGCGTGGAAATCCGGTAGAAATAGGTAAACACGGCAATATATGCATTCGCACGTGTGCTTTTACGATCTCATCTATATACGTTGCATATACACGTATATGTATACATGTCTTGTACTACGTACGCCCGGAGTACGTGGTAAAAATGTTCTGGAGCTGAAAGTTGTGCAGCAGCAGAGGCAGCGGCAGCAATCCGCAACGCCAACCAACGGTGATAAAAAGAAAAGGATTAAACTACGGGTTGAATAATAGTCCCGGGCTTGCGTTGTTCCCCATGTTATGTATATCGCACATATGCGTAAGTATAGGTGGGTGGTTATACCTACACAGGTGGGTGGGTCGGTACTTGATAATATCTTCGTCGCGTAATTAACCGCGTCGCAATACAACGGCAACGACAACCGACAACGACAACGAGAGGAGGAGGAGGAGGAGGAGGAGGAGGAGGAAGCGTAGTAAATACGCTATATGCTCGTATGCAGATGTACCTACCTACCTATATATTCGCAATTACATATACCTATTTCTATTTCAATATAGCCATAGATGTACGTATCCGCATTAGAATAGACGCAGCATCGTTTCTCCGTACGTACGTACGTAGAGACTAATAGCTGCCGCTGATTTTGCGCTACGTCACCGTATCTACACACACACACACACACACACACACACACACCACACCTGTACATCACGTTGCACGTAGGCAAAGTCAACGTAGGTGGGTGTACGTGGCGATATACATGCGCGCGATATCGTAATGTGTCCGGTAAACCGGATATTGGATCAGGAACTTTTGCTTCGCTTTTTCAATGGGCATAAGCCCGCGACTCAATATGCACAGACCCATCCCAGCTAACGATCTCTACCTGCCTGCCGGCCGACCGACCGACCGACCGTTCAAATAACCAAGAACATAATCAGCCGCGGCTAACAGGAAGGACGGGAAGTATACGAATTACGTAAACCGGAGATCGAAATGAAATAATTTATACGTCGATTGGCGATGGTCTTGTCGGCCGACCGTCACTGTAAATAGGTATGTACGACATACGTATCTCCGCGCGTCCGTCTCGGCAGATGCATCGCGAAGCTACACGTGACCGGACTATGAGATAATATTGCGTGTTAAGAAAGACGCGGCCTGGAATCCCGTCGATAAGAATCGTGGGCCAGAATGTATCGGACGAAAATTATCATTTCTCTATATTTGAACGGAATCCGAAGCTCCGACCCTACGATTCGTTTTCCTTTATTTTTATCACACGCGACGCGATAACGATAATACCGCACCTGATTCGGTTCTCGAATGGATGAAGATTGGGATATTATTATTACAAATGGGCTTCTTATTCGTTGTTATTATAGTTAAAAGTAGTGTGTCTCACCTGGACTGGTTTGCCAAGACAGACCACCGATGAACATTTTCCTAGAAAAGAAAGATGAATCCGTCAGCACACACCGCATGATCGTCTGGCTCCAAATCGTTGTATGCGAATGGTACGTAGTATAAGGTGTTCGCATAGGGGGGTGTAAGCGCAGCTTTTATTAGAGCTTACTACCCCGTTGCGATTGGGATTCCATATTCTCTCGCCAGGTGTCACCACACTTCAATAAACTGAACTTTTTAAACGAAAACATAAATTTTTCCTTTTCCTTTTCCATTTTTTTTTTTCTCCTTTCTTTTCTTCGTGTTTTATGATTTTGCTTTTTTGCCTTACTTATCTTTTTCATTTTTCTATACATGAAATTCTTTCTTTTTTTTTTTCTTTGATTTAATTGGGATTTTTTTCGTACCGATTTCTGATAATTAAATAAATTAAATGAAATAATTATCGAACAACTGGAAACATAGAACCACTGATGGAATTTATTATGCATTTTATTTGTATCATCGCCTCGACGCACGCGATTCAGTCGGTCTAGCCTGCTCTCCTGTGCACGAATAAAAACTCGAGAGGGAAAGTATGAAACTCAATCATCCCCGATTATGAAAATCCAGAGCTCGGGTAATCGTGATCAATGGCGAAATTCAAGAGGAAGATAACGAAAAATCGGCGACCGTTCTGCAAGGAATTCGTCGTGAAATGAGACCGTTCCGTCCGTCACGACCCGATCGAAAACAATCGGGTGTACAATATTGAAATGTTCTTTTTCAAAATTTATCCGTTGAAATGTTTCTAGTCGTGAATACCGAGGTGAACATTTACCGCGTTCAACATCCACGGGCTGTACAGGGGGAGGTGAGACAGGGTATTTAAATATCGATCTTGCGGCGCGAAGGCCAACGCGCGACCGGTGGAATTCGAGACTCTTTAACGTGGTGGTAGTGGAGGAGGTGGTGTTGGTGTGGTGGTCGCGCCGGTGGAGGTGGTGAAGGTGTACGCGAGAGTAGGGCGCGTTTGAGCAAACAAACGGACGAGGGACGTCGTTCCTCGAGGTTCGTTTGACAAGACGCGTGCAGAACGCCGAGAAGATACATATTTTATGTGCAGCTACGTCGCACGTATGAGAGCAAGAAATGCATTTATATACGGAAAACTGAAGCGAACGCGGGGGTGCGCGTGCATGCGACGATAAAGAGAGAGAGACGGTAGTGCTGGGGGTGGAATGAAAAGTGAGCAGAGAATTAGAAGATGAAATATAGAAGGCAAACAGAGATCTGGACGGACGGATGAAGGTGAATCCATCACAGCGATGAGGTTTCATAGAATTCGAAGAGAATTTCAGAAGAGAGAGAGAAAGAGAAAGAGAGAGAGAGAGAGAGAGAGAGAGAGAGAGCGGCTGGACCGCGGATCGAGTGCATCGCGCGTGAAGCATGCGAACGGCTCGATGCATTTTTTTGGTTTCCTTGTTTTTTGAAGTTAAACGTTGGATACAGGAAATAAAACTCATATATTAAATTTATGTGTTGGCAATTTATTAAAAACAACCACTATCCCATCATATATATATATGTGTGTATATATATATATGCTATGTATATATATATATATATAATAAACTCTTCGAACAACATAACACCATAATTTAAAGGACAAATCACCATACATATGTATACGAACATGTGTATACACATCAAATAAAAACAACCCCATATATATCCATATATATATACATATATATTTATTTATCATATAGGTATATAGATATATATCATTTATTCCTTTTCTACATATATCCGTATACATATATATGCCACTCCAGAAAACGGAACACAACTTATTTTTTTTCTTTTTCTGTTTAAAAATTATACAGGCCTTAGCACACTTGGTAACTGTATTTTTTAGATGGATTTTTTTCTCCTACGCTTTTTTTTTTTTTTTTTTTAGTTTATCAACGATTTTTTAAATAGCGATTACCCCGATAGGAGAATTTTTTTTTTTTTTTCATTTGCTTCATTTTTTTGCTTTTTTTTTTTTTTTTAATTAGTAGAGATGAATGAATATTTATCGTTATAAGATTATATTTTACTCGTTTCGTACCCTGGATCATTTGGCACCTCGGCGGGTGATCCGCTGGCCACTATCTCCTGACTTTGGGGCTCCATCACGATTTTTTTGTTGTTGTTTTGGTTTTTTTCTTTGTCGTACGTATATATATCTCTTTGTCGTATCGAGGGGGTTTCTCTGGTTTTCGGTTCGATTTTTTCGTATTACCAATCGGGGTGGTTTCGATTGTTTTTTTTTTGTTTTTTTTTTTTTTTGCTTTCGGGAGGGGATGAGAAAACCGTATACGTGCGATATACGAGCGGTGTCGACGTCTGATCGGTCAAGTCAGTCAGTCGGTCGTTGACGACGGTGACGACGATGACTGCGGCGACAATTACAGACGACGCGGTCTCTACTACTGACTACTAAAAACTAAGACGAGTTACGTGGTTACGACGCGACTGCTGCTGACACGGGCGGCGGCCACTTCTCCTACGTGCGACGCGCTCTGTGAGACGTTCAACGCGACACTGCACTCGCGGAGCGGGGCGGGGGTTTCCCCGAGGGGGAAGAAGAGGGGTGCAGGGGTACGCGGCACGGGTGGTGGGGCACCGATTCAGGGGCGGGGGACCGAAGCTTTTGGGGTGGGGCGGTAGAGGGGAACCGCACCGCGGCGGCGAAGGCAGCGTTAGGAGAAACGGGAAATAAACGCGCTTGCGCTCTGCCATCCTTTTACTCTCATACAGAACTAAAAGCTATATGCCGCGGCTGTATGGACCGCGATGGTCCTCTCCGAACCTCGATCCCCCGTAACCCACCGCCGGGTCCCCCCCGTCCCCCTCCCTCCCCCCGTCCCCCTCCCCCTCCGCCTCCCCGTGTTCTCTCAAAACTACCTTCCTCTGGAACGGACCGCGTATACCTACCGGAATCGGTGGAAACCGTCGGGCGAACGCTACGCCTTCGATTGGTTCATCGAAGGATCCGATCATCCTCTTCCTTTCCAACGTTATACTCGCCTGTTACGAGCGAACCGAGTCGCGAGACCGTCGCTGCCTCGACGGATTAAATCGCAAGCCACGAGGTCATGCGGACACGGAGGTACGGAAAAGAAGCACCGATTTTCGTTACGGCGACGCCGACGTCGTTACCGATGATCTTTTCATCTAGGTTCCAGTTTCGATTATCTTTCCGGTTTTTTTGTTCTCTTTTGTTTTGTTTTTTTTGTTTTTTTTTTCACAGAACGCGAAAGGAAAACTCTTCGTTCATTCAGAAATACAGGAGGTCGCGAACGGCATTCACCGGACGTGCGATCCTCACCGACGATTTATCGTTCTCTTATACTCGTCCCATTTCTCATCGGATCGATCGATTCGTTCCCACACACATTGGATACCTCGAAACTTCTTACGCCACATCGAATTGTATTATTATTTCCGAATCACGGAAGTTTATTAAGCACATGGGTATGCACACAGTGTAAACTGTACCGGGGTGTAATTATTTAACGCTACACAACAACGGCCCACGGTAAGTATAATACGTAAGTTTGCGTGTAAAGTCAAGCGGTTTGCAGCTAAAGAACGCGGTAATAGTTACGGGCAATGATATAGGTACCATGCATACGTACGGACGTAAAGTACTTTCAGAGTAGACGCGCCGGCACACCGTTACTCCACCTAGCCGCTCCGTTGCACGATTTTCACGTACAGAACGAAAAGACCTATATCGTGTGCGTGCGTGTGTGTGTGTGTACGGAACCGCGTTCATTCTCTTTATTTTTGTTACGCGTGTATAATTTCGCTCGCTCGCGATTTGTCGACTATTACGTTACACGCTCGGACAAGTATAATATTCGTGGAGGGGCTTAAATCGATTGATTTCCCCCCCCCCCCCGTGTCGGTCAGCGGCTTTTCACATATTTCCCGTGACTTATATTCGTCGTAAGAACGTTCCTTTGGCCTCTTCCCCCCCCCCCCCCCCCCCCCCTCCCCGGGCTTCGATCGGCGCTTTTCGTCGTCCTCGTCGTCGGAATTTACCGCACACATCCGATCGAAGGAGGAAGAGCCTTTTACCCCATTTTCCCCGGTTACGTCGTTAACGAAGGTTTTTCAGACGGTCCGTACAACCGCCGAACGGCATTCAATCACCGAAAGTTTCGCCCCGACGAGAGCTTTAAAGCAGATTCCTTATCCCCGAGTAATAAAAACTAGCAACGGCCGACCCCACGACTTCCCTGTTCTCCTGCTCGGCCGACGTCTCGCGGAGCGACCGTCTGACCACCAACGGGGGAATTTCACTTCTTCCCCTACTCCTCGCCTCGTCTCACTCGGCGCTCCGGCCGGCTGACTCTACTCCGATTCTCACCACTTGCCGGGAATTCATGACGCGCTGCTTATTCTCAACGGTTCGAACGCAAAACTTCGTCGATTGGTTCGCGACGTCGTCGTTTGTCACGTCGCTCATCGTCGAGCGAGAAGAAATCGAAAGGATTTTCAGCAGTATAATTTCGGAAATTTTCGAGGGTAGGAATGAAACGGCAAATATTCGATTAATTATCGAACGAGTTTATCATCCGAATGAGAGAGCGGACCAACGTATACACATACATACCATAATGTGGGCAACCGCGAACCTTAGGTCATGAAAATTATATACCTTTGAGATAAGGTAAATCGATCGGTTCGTCGTCCAAAAATAGATCCGGTCGAAGACACGTTTCGCGCGTATAAATGCAAAATGAATAATTCGCGGTAATTTGTACGACGTTGAGCGAAACAACCCCGTAGCTTCCGTACGAAACGGGAATGATTCCCGATAACTTTTGCTTCCTCATCCGTTCGGATGTCACGTGAATACATGGACGCCATACGTGTACGATGTGCGGACGATGGAATCGAAGCGGCGCGACGACTCCGCGACGACTTCGGGTGCAGTCACGTGCCGTCAGCACTGATGACGACCCCAAGGAGCATCTCCTGCCAATCGCCGTTCAGGGAATTTCCGTTTTCCTGGTGCAGAACCGAGGGCAGATTATTACATCGTATGTATACGGCTCGCCGTACCGAGGATTAAGTAACGGAATCGACGCGCGTGTATATCCCGACCCGTACACACGTCGGATCTGGGTTATCAACGTACGTCAAGTCCGCTCTCAATTCCCCCAAGAAATCATTCCTCGCCCCCTCCCCCCTCCCGCCGGGCTCACTCGAAATTATGCAACACATACTCGAGGCCTATTACGCTGATCGTTAGCATAATTCCGATTAATATTCGCGGCCGGGTCCACTTTATTTTCTCATTTTATTTATTTATTCATAGAGAAATCATTTTACCGCTTCGAGATTATACGAATAAGAAAAAAACGTGGAAAACGCGGAGAGGCGAATCACGACGTTGTTCTCTCGTGCGTGTATAAATATAATAATAAGGAGAGGAAAATAGGGAAAGGAAAAATAAAATTAGAAAAGGAAAAGAAAAAATGGTAAAAACGAGAAAAGGAACGGGAAAGAAATCGGGGAGAAGGAGAAAAACAACAGAAAAGAGAAGAAAAAAAAAAAAACAAAGAGGCAAAAACGGGTATTAATTTTCGCTAACGACCCACCCGTCCTCGAACTCTCGACAATGGTGCGCGACAAACGCGTATAATAATGAAGAGAAACGAGAGGAACGATCGACGCGGTATAGTAGCAAAGGGACAGGGGAGGAAAGGAACGGAAGCCGAAGCGAGGAGGAGCGGAAAATCCGAGGATACTGGCGATCGGATGTGGGGGCGACGCGCGAGGGCGTAAGGAAATTCTACTCTCGATCCATGCGACGCACCTACGCAAGGGATGACCGTAGCCCCGTATCTTTTTTTTTTTTCTTCACTGAAACACGTCGATAAAATTCTTAGCCCATCACCCCTGTTGAGGGTACACCAACCGAGACGTCCGCTGCAGAAGTTACAGGTGGATCTAACGAACGCGAAAGGGTTGCAACGTGTTTACAATTATGCAACTTCGCGGCGTCGTACACGTAACTCGAAAATTCCAACCAGCGAGCGAAGTGTTCGTTTTTTGATTTTTTCATTCTCTTTTTATTTTATTTCATTTTTTGTTTTTTGTTTGTTTTTTTTTATCAGCGACGTACGTAACTTGGATCGGGTATATTACTGCAAGGGCAATCAGCTAATCGAATTGATGTAGATGAATTTCACCGGTGGCGTTTAAGCCGTACTGTACGTATATGTATGTATAAATATATATATATACACACACACATACACGGATATAATGACGTCGGATGCCTACGAGGTATACGTACGTACGTTTGAACGTGTACTGCAGGAACTAGACGTCGAGGTCTGATTGAGAGGGATGCTGTTAAACTTGTTTTACCGTACGTATGGAGGTGCATTTAAACCGTTCCGCAGTAACTCACACTCTTCACTTGACGCGGCCAAACAAAGCGCTCTCGTAATTCGATATGCTCTAGGAATTAGGTGAGTATATGCGTGGGGGGGAGGGGGGGGGGGGGGAAGGGGGCGTACAAAAGGGGTGATTCGGGTTATTCCCTAGACTGGAAACCAGCAGCGTGCGTGATGCGTACGCGAAGTAGTGGGTACCTGCTGCTAGAAGAAATTATAGGGGGATGAAAAACATAAACGCAAACGAACCGTGCGGGTCGCGTAGTTATTATACCTGGTATACGCACAGACGGTTAAACCACATTTTTATTCCCGCGTTTTATTTCGCTGAAAGTAATATATTTACACATTTCCTTGTTTTTTTTTGTTTTTTTTTCTCTTTTCTTTTCTTCTCTTCTTTTCATCCGTTTTAACTTTTGCAGCCGATTAACCGGTAAAATGTATTTCACACATTCGACGTAATAAGGAACAGAGGGGAAAATATATTACCTATGTGTATTCGGGGAAATAAATTATTGAACAACACGCGTGCGGATTGGATCTATATACATCGTAGATGTATTGGAAACGGGAGAGAAATGTTGAACGGGCGAAGCGAACGAGCGTGAATGAGAAGCAGAAGCGCGTGGAACGAGACCGTGAAGGGTGAGCGCGGGGAGGGTGAGCGCGGGCGAAGGCGAAGACGTGGGGAAGACGGAAAGTCGCTTGGTATAGAACGTTGGACATCCCTTTCGTCTTCGTTCAAACACCTGTGCACCGAACTGTTTATTTAGGACGAGAATCTCTCGCCCGACTTGGACTCCGCAGAGCGGACCACTCGGGCCCTCGGGCATCGGCGCTCTCGGCTTCCAGGCGTTAATTGACTGGTTTCAACTTATTAGTGTGTCTGCCTTGCATCTAAAAAGTAAATTATCTCCGGCCAAAGGTATGAACGACGGGTAAACAAGGGATGTTCGGTTCGCTCCGCTCTCCGAAAGAGACCGAGTGAATGGAAAATTGAAAAACCGGAGAAAAGGTCAGCAGATGTTTGCCTTTGCGGTGCCCGCTTCTTCTTCTTCTTTTTTCTCCTACATAATTTCCTCTTCATTTTTTAAACACGTGTCAAATAGTTTCGGTAATTCGCTTCGACGAAAAGTCGTTCGAATTTCATTGTTTCGCGTGGGTCGTTCTTGTGGTACTGGGGCAAGTTTGCCTAAGCGAACGTTCTCTTCATACATGATATATGTATACGTGTATACATACGCAGACGTACGTACATCAAGGTATATGAATATAATGCATACCGCAAAACTGCGTATCTACATGTTATCTTTACACAAAAACTGGTTCTCCGTCCGGCCCGTCTCTCCGTGGGACGGTCAAGCTCTTCCCATCAACCTGGGAAAAATGTTCGCAACGAAATTCGCAAACTTCTGCGAAATGTCATATATTTTCTGCTGGATTTTGTTAAGTCGTCGGAAGTGTGCACGTTTCGGTGTAGCGGAAACATCGAGTAACGAATGTGTATCGCGTTACGCATGTATACTATAAACGTTTCAATAAAAACACCCTCAAAGATTCTAAAGGGTAATGAAATAAAATTTTACTAAAACAAAACTGATGAATAAATGAAAGCAAATGATGAAATAAAAATTGCGTTATACGGGTACTTTCACCCCGAGTTCTCTCACGGGGGTGGCGTCCGTACTTCGATTGCAGAATTTCGACTCCGGAAAAAGGGAAAACTTGGAGACAACGATCGATAATCTCGATCGATCAGTGTCGTCGTATCATCGAGACAAATTCTTGTCGCTGAGAAAGTCAGGCGAGTCGACGAACGCGCGGGTGTGCCAACCACGTACACGTGTACATCGTACGAATGTACTCGCGACTTCGATTCCAGTGACAAGTCAATCCGAAACTGAATCGAATGCCACGGAAAATTAGGCCAACAAAACGAAGGAAATGGCAGAAAAATGTTGCGCGGCACGACGTGTGTAGAAGGCGCCGGTCGTTTCGAGGTTTTAGTTGAAATTTTGGCGGTAAGCGAGGCGGGAGATATATTATATGCAGGGGGGTGGGGGGGTTTCGGGGGAGGGGGCGGCACGGGGTGTACGGTAACGCGGAGCTTACAAATTCATTCGTCGGCAAAGTCCTAAGGGTGGGCGAATGCGGTGCTGTGCGGCACGATCACGGTTGAAGCCGACGAAGGTAGAAGTAGCAGACGGAGGTTCTCGGGGTGGGGGGGTTGCGCTCCGCCGACGCCGAGGGCACGCGAGACCGGGAGGGGAAAAAGGCCCATTATTTATCGGCGAGATTTGCCCGAATAAATTTTAGAGACTTTGTCACTTTACGCCGAAACGGTGAGGGTACGTACGTACTTACGACAACCGCAATAATTAGCGTCCCGGCGAACGAAAAAGTCTCTATTTAACGGCCCCACCTTTGGAACACCGACCGATGCACCGCTCGTCCCCGAGAACCTGCCGTTGAGAAAAGAAGTTCTTATACCGTAGGACACCGTGCCGGTTAAATAATATATATAAAAGTTTCGAGTTCTGCACACCTACGACGTACATACGTATGGAAGGGTATAATATATGTCTTCCATGTTTTCTCCGCACGGAGCATCAATCTTGACTTTGATGAGAGTGCGGATGACACCGGGACCCTCTCTTTTCCCGTCCCCGTCCCCGTCGCCGTCCTTTTCCTTTTTCCCTCCCCTCCCCTCCCCTTCTCCTTTTCTCTTTTCCTATCCCCGTCGCGTCGAGTCGCTGCCACTCCCTTGGCTCGTTTTCGTTGGAACCGTGCTCGGTGCACGTGCATCGCGCGTACGTGGGTCTCCTTTTCTTTCTCTCTCCTGGGTCTTGGATGATTTTGGGAAGGGTACGGGATAAGGAGAGGGACAACGACGGGCGACGGGGGACCGGGGTTCGGAATCGTTAATCACAACCGTCTGACCGTCCATCACCGACATCACCGGTGCGCCTGCCAAGTTTGTCGTCTCTTATGGGTACGAACGGCCACATGCAGCAGCGTGACCATTAAGGATATGGGGGAACGACGCGCTAAATGAGCTTTCTATGGGAAGCTGCGTACGGTTATAACGCGCCGATTATCTCATTCAAATGATCGTCCCTCGCGCGGTATTACGCTCACCGTACACCGCGAAGGAAACAATGCGAGTAATTGCCGGCTGAGGTCTGCCGAAAATTTATCGGAACCGGGTGAAAAAAATTGAAAATAGAATTTCGACGGTACGTAGCGTTGTATGTCAGACGTACAATAATCCTCGGAGCGTTCGCCGCGCATCGCGGTGCTGGAGAGTTTGACAAGTTTTCCGGTCGAAAGTCAATTATTCAAATATCACGTGTCTAGAGGGAGAGAAGCACGATGGCGTTCTTCCAAATCTCACACCACCCTGTATTTGAAAATTCAGACCGCGATCGCCATCGCTGAACGACTCCCGGCGAACTCTATCCCTACACATCGTACACGGCTATACGCGATTCGCGAAATCCGGACAACCAACGGGAACTTCGAAGGTTCGCCGAATACCATTTTTTTTCTCTTCATCCCCCTCGAGTTCGTACGAATCCTAATTTGGACGGAATGACTCCGACGAGATGTAGAACCCGTTGCGACGCTTGTTCGGAACTGAAATCCGGGAGTCTCTTCTATGCTCGGGACGTGTGCCGTTAACGGGAAAATTATGAATTTTTATAAATTTTGACAGTGATCGATGAAACTCAGGGGTTGTCGAACGTAGCGGTGATTGTGGCGTTGCGTCGTGCGTCGTGATTAAAAACTATATAACGTTATCAAAGAGTCGCGAAGAAGCTTTAGGAATGCTTTTGGTTCGTAGCGAAGAGTGCGCGGGTTTTTTTTTTTTTATCATATACCTTTGAGCAAAAAACGGAAACGTGCAGTCCGGTCTGGTGGTGATTTTAATTTTTACCGCACGCGTTCGATTTTTTTTCCCCGTTTTCATTTTTCCGCGCCTGTTTTTTTTTTTTTCAATTTTAATTCCAATCACATCAATCAAGAAAATATCCCCGCGACTATTATATTCCCATAGAGGCGTAGTGAAATGAAATGAAATGATCCGCCCGAATAATCGATCACTTCTGTACCGCGTAGGTGTAGCAGGTCCACGCATTCATCCGTACGTGGGATCCACGCTCGACGTTCAATTACGAAACATTCCAATCATCAGAGTTTCAATTCTATCTCACTCGATTAATTTTCAATCCACAAAAGATCCGACTGTTCCCACCTGACGTGCAAACGCAATTTCAATCGACATTCATTCTCCTTAATTCGCTTTACGTCGCTATCGACCAACCGAATGATTATTATCGATCTTCGATCAGGTTTCGCGTACGAAACGATACACCTGTCTCTTCGACATCTTAAGAATTATTATTATTATTGGCATTGGAATTTTCACGGGGTGAATAACGAGGGTGAAAACGATCCGATATAAGCGATTGCTTGCGGTGTACAAAGGGTTGGCTCTTAGCCGTTTTCGACGTAGCGTTCGTACGGAATCCGTTGGATGCCGGTGGCTAAGGTATATCGGCGAGGAACTTCCTTACGCCAGAGAATTTCGAAAGCCAAAGGCTAGAAAAATTGATAACGACTCCGTGACACGCACGCGTTCATATCGATTCCGCGCAAGATAAACCACCCCTGGGGAATCTGGCGAAAAGCCAGGGCGAGTCAAAATTATTATCACCCCGCCGATAGATTACGACGCGTGACGAGCCTTGATTTTCGTTTCTATACCTTCCTAGCTTGTTTTCTCTTTCGGTCGTCGTTTTATCGTCCAGCTGATCAACGCGTGTATCATACGCAAGCTCGTCCCACCTCCGTTAATACATGAGCTCGGGACAAATAAAGATGACGACGAGGAGAAGAAAAAGTCGAATGAAATAGTTCGGTAGGTCGGTAGGTTCGATTAAGGTAGGTACGGGTGAGGCAGGTACATGCGATATACTCGAATCCGGTAGTAGCTCGAAAAGCGAAAGACGAAAGCCGGTGCTTCTCGCGGGACTTAGGTGAATCGTAATTATTAACGAGCAGAACTTTGGTGCCGCGCAGCGAAGACTCTCAGCCGTTTCTAGTTTCTCCGTTTCCCGAACGGGCGAGCTAATGAAACGAGTAAACGAAGAAATAATAAAGACGGAAGGAAGTAGCGGGAATACGGGATAAGGACGAACGCCGAATAACCGTGCCGCTGCGACGACGTTCCGTCCGGAAAGAAGAAAAGAAATTGGAACTAAAAAGTAAAATAAGAGGAGCGCGGGGACGCCGGCGTGGAAGTAGGTGAAACGGGGGGAGGGGGGGTAAAGGGACTCGGAGGGCGTACGGGGAGCGAAGCGGCAAAGCTTGGCGAATTAATCTTCGGAATGATGTGAAAATCGCGGCAAAATATTGCGGACTCTGAGAGCGACCCCATACAACAAACTGTACCGCTCGCACACATCGGCTCGAGGATTGGTAAGAACCGTAGAAAGAAGATACAAGCCGCCAAAACGTCTGCCTTATAAATCCCCATCGTTCCGCGCCCGACCCTACTAGATTATATACGACCTGACAAGCGGATTCCTGGATACACGTTACACACTTGTATTTATATAGATGTGTATATATACGCCTCGAGATCCTCGCTTCATTCCGGATATCGGTTCCTGTTTTTCCGCCCCCCTCTCTGCGGCCGCGTAATTTTTTTCTAATTCCAAATGAGTTAGTTTGTTTCTCTTTCTCGCATCTCTCGCGATTTTTATGCCATCGAGGAGAGAACGAATCTCGCGGGTGTTCGGCAGAAGGAATATATATATACGTGTAATCTGACGTTGCGGTGTACCGATCATTGACGCGGTGTACCGTGAGATGTGAGAAGCTCTCTTCGACCCCCTTGAGCCCCCTCCGAGGCCCCGGCTCCCGACCCCAACCCCAACCCCAACCCCAACCCCCGTAGCCCGTAGCCTCGCGATATGAATATTGTCAGCGCTTTTTCACCCCCATCAAACACATTTCAACTCTCTCTTGTATACGGCGATGCCTGCAGGACTCGCTTGTCGAATCAGGTGGATAGTCGTTTTTTTATTTTTTATTTTTTTTTATTGTTTTTGTTTTTATTGCATAGATAGCGACCGAATCTAGGTAATATACATGTCGATGTGCCAATAACGGTACCTATAAATTGCGTGGAGTATAACAAAGATCATGGAATAAAAATCGGTGCGATGAAGCGACGAGTTAGGTATAAAGCTGCTTCAAAGATCCCTGAATTGGATTTCAATCTCTCTTTCAGGAATTTCATACCATCGCGTAGTTCGCGTTTCCCGAGTTATCTTGCACACACACAGACATACAAATATATGTATGCGAATATGTATATATACGTATCTATATATATATATATATATATCTCGACTCCTCGTCACGTTGAAAATTCGATTTCAGGACTACTTACGTAGGAGTGAGAAAAATCTCTCCCACAGTAGTGGTTCGGGTATACCTATATCGTACGGAAAAACTCGAGGTATAGGCCGTTACAACGATTTTTCATGTACTTCGGAATTCTGTTGTTTTAAAAAAAAAAAAAAAATGAAAATTTTCACTTTTCTTCACCTCACCTATATACCCCAACCCATTCGCGCATACGTACGTTCTTTTTGTTTCTTCATCCCCCAAATCTCGGTATCTTTTTTAATTTTTTTTTCTTTTTTTTTTTTTCGCCTCCTCCCCTTCCTCGTATCCCTTACTCTTCCGGATTCTCTTCACCTCGTCGATTCTTCTTCGCATATATACCTACTTGAGAGACACAACAAAACTTGCCTTTGAAAATTCAACCGTATCTCCCCTTCCCCCCTCATTTTCACCCCCTTCTCATCTACTCTACTCTACTACTCGCGGTTCTCGATACTTGACGGAGCTTTGTGCTCGGTTAACCTCTGTTCACCGTCAACGTCACGGTAAACGTCACCGTGTCAACGTCACCATTGCCATGGTGACCGCGGGGACCAAGTTCGTAAAATTGTCCCATATACCGAGGGACGTGCTGCACGCGTACACATATATATCCGCGGCTGCTCCACCGGTGCGCGGGTAATCCCGTACCTACGTACGTACGTACAACCGCGTCGAACGGTCCACACACAACCGGTATAAAGTTATACGCCCAGTTCACCCCGTATAACATGACCCTATTAAAAATAAGGAGCGTACTTGCAGACACCGCGGTGTTATCACCACGCTGATATCGATTCACCGAGTACCCCTCGTCCCCGGGTCTCACACCCTATTCAACAACCGGAGTTCAATGTGCCCCGACAGGAAAGGAGAAAAAAAAAAAAAAAAACTAAAAAAAAAAAAAAAAAGAGAAGAAGAATTTTCAGCGAAATATACATGAACAAAGAAATATATGTGCGATCGAGATATGGAAAAAAAAAAAAATAAATAAATAAATGAGGGCGGAAGAGAACAACGAAAGAAAAAGAAAAAAAGTATTTTATAAAATAAACTTAAAAAAGTTTTACCTAACGTCACGGTTAAAGAATAAGGGTGGTGTGAATGCGAGGCAGAGGGATGAAAAAGTTTCGTCCGGTGTCGTTTCTTTTTTTTTTTTTTCTTTTTCGTAGGGGCACTCAAGATTTTGTTGATAATGAAATAAGAGGAAGAAAAGGACGCATTTCGAAAAATTAAAACGAGAAAAGAATCAAGATTATTTCTGGTCGAGCTCAAGATGAATATCGTCGCGTAGATGAAAACTTCGCGATATGAATGTGGTATTAAAGTAAAAAACGTTAGAAATTTGTAACATGATGGGCATGCATATCATATGTACAGATGTATATATGTTCGTGTGCGGTTTTAGTTGTTGGAGAACGTGGGCTACACCAAGTCGCTATTCACACTATGGTTCTGCACGCGTTCGTTAGGAGGTGGTGCACTTCTTTACCCGCTATTACGCATTTCCGGTCCGCTGGACCGGAAACGGGAAGATAAGACGGTGTACTCGACGGGGATGCGATAGACCTTCTCATACGCAGGAGTTACATCCCGGTGGAGCTTATCCGCTAAATATTATATATAGAAAGAGAAGCGGCGTACGTTCTATCTATCGATTTTAGTCGGTATAACCATTGTCTAGCTTCTAATAAGACCGTTCGCGAACGAATTCCTTAAATTATACGGAATAGAATTGAAATGAGAAAGAGAAAAATGGGATTCCGAAAACTATCTCGTCGCGTAAAAGTTCCATCTATAGAAGTTAACTCGACGCTTAGACATTCTTCTCTATTTATATTACTTTGTTATATCGAATGTGTATACGTATATACGTATTTTACGTAACGTTAATTTCTATAGAATTCGTCGCATCGTTTATGAAAGACTCGAAGTAAAGACAGGTGGGTATTACCGTTAAATCCTCGTGAGAGCGTATTATAAAAGATTGAAGAAAAAAAATAAATAAAAAGAAATCTAAATAATGTTTTACCTGCACGTACCTCTTCGTCACAGCAGGTGTAACGAGTAAATAATTCAATCGAGGGAATGTTCGAGATTTGAGAATGAATACATCGAGTCGGTCGTCGTTATTCACATTCCCAACGGATGGCAATTTTTTTTTTTTCTGTGTCATGTTATTTTTGGTTTTTTGCGTAAGTAGAAAATTCTTTTGAAAGTAGTTATATGTATGGGAGAGGGTGAGACTACGGCTGTAACGCGGCGGTCGCGGTGTGCGTAATGCGATGAAAAAGAGCGGAGGTTGGAAAAAATAAGAAGGTGGGGGTGGCATTTAAATGGGGAATCGTAGAATCGGAAAATCGGATGGATTTTTAAGAAGGAAAGATCGGAATCTCGGAGCTGCTGTTTAGCCGTGCGTGAGCAGACAGACTTAAAACTAGTGCGCTCCAGTTAGCGCACGCGACGACAGTGTGCGGAGTGCGGTGTGCGGTGTGCGGAGTGCGGCTCGGAAGAATCTATACGTAAGAAGACGTACAGAGAGATAGAGAGTGAAAGAAGAAACGGGAACGATGAGGAATGAAAAATAAAAGGCGCAAATAGCGAGACGTCGTGTCGTTTTCGTCGTATTATTCGTCGTCGTCGTCTCCGTCGTCGTCGTCTCCGTCGTCGTCGTCGTCGTCGTCGTCGTCGTCATTCGGAAAAAGCTCTTTTACAACCGCCAACCTCCGCGCCGGTTCCTAGTCGCTGATGAAAGGAAGTGTCTCTTACAACCTACCAACCCGGCACCGTCACTCCGCCCTTCCGTAAAGGAAAGATGCAAGGCTCTAGACCAGCCTTATACCGCACGTGAAACGGAATTTAGCCGCTATTGTCTCGCGGCATGCCTGATCACCCGAACTCTTCTCATCCCTTTACCCAACCTCCGCCTCACGGCGGTCCTCTCTTATTCTATCTTCTCTTTTCCTTGGCCTCTTCCAGCTCTCTCCTCTTTTCGTCTCTTCGTCTCTTCGTCTTGGCGGTTCCATCGTTCCAAATGCGATCGTTGCCAGAAGCTGACTGCACAAACCGTGCCCCGAATTTTATTTACCGTTTCACAAAAGCTGCAACTTCTCCACTGTACCGAGATACAAGTACCCTGTATACCCTCCCCCCCTCCCCCTCCCCCTCCCTTGCCACCGTCCCTGACGCCACTTCTCTTTTACCCATCGCATTGCACTTTCTCTATATTTTTATCCGCGTACCCGCTTTCTCTCGGCGATTCTTTTTATTTTTCACTCTATTACCCCTAAAATCCGTACTGTCTATGCCGAGACGGAAATCTACGTGTACGCATTCCCAGGCTATACGGCGTGGGCCCGAAAAAATTCGAAAGAAAAACTTATTGTTTGAAACTCATATATTCGAAATCCCCGACTCGTGCTGTATTGTATTCTCTCCTCGCGATAGAACTTCCCAACTCTCCGTGCAGACCGCGTACACCGCTCGTTCCGTTTGTAGTTTCTGACATTCTAATTAATTGCTTACATCTTATTCGGAGTAGATATATATCGTTATATTATAATCATCGCGCGATTTAAGTCGCGGCAAGGTTCGAGCGAATGGTCGTAAATACGGGGGTGAAACATTTTTTTCATTTTTTTTTTTTCAACGCATGATAACAACCTGCGCCTCGTAACGTACAGCGTTTGCATAGTCGCGTATGCGTCCGGTAGATAAACTGGAATCGATTCGCCCTTTTAATTAAGCAGCATTAAATTCCAAGGGCGTACCCTTGTCCTGTGAAATGAAGACAGAAAACGAGGAAGATTAACGTAGGAGGAATAACAACAAGTAAAAAAGAAGGGGTAGACGGAATCGAAGACCAGGTGAAAGAAGGATCGGTGCGAGCGGCCCGGCCATTTCGCATTTCTAGAGCCGCCTACGAATCGCGAAGCCGGGAGTCGCAGCTTCTTTAGAATGTGAAATTCGTTCCTCGCAAAATGAAACCAGAGGAAGGAAGAAGCGGAAGAAGCGGTAGAAGTGGTGGAAGAAGAACAAGCAGAAGAAAAGCCCGCGCGACCGCTTGGCATCAAATTAAAAGTTGGTACCTTACTCGAGGCGTGTCGAGGCCGAGTCGCGCGAGTCGAGAGCAGTGCCTGCCGACCCTCACAGGAAGCCGTGGCACTAGCCCAGTTGAAGGGCCTGAGTTAGCAATAGTCTAGCACCACTCTAGGTGACACTCCCGAGCAGCCTCATTGTCTCTCGAGAGTCCCCCAGACCCCTCGATCCCGCCTCATACCACCCTATCCCCTCATCTCTACCTCGACTCGCCGATGTTCCACGTGTACCGCACCGCACGGCTCATCATCGGGAAGACCAAAGTCACTACGGGGGTGCCGGGTTACACGTTATACCGCAGGCCCACCACCACCACTCGCCTTCGCTCTTCTTTCTCATTCTCCATCTCCATCCACCTCGTCTCTCCCTCGCCTCGCCTCGCCTCTTCTCCATACTACGAACCAGGCAGCAAGCCTTAATAAGCTTATGCAGCACTCTCCTCCGCACCGTGACAGCTAAGCCTAGGTAACGCGGTGCGACGCTTGTACGCCGTCAGGATGTAGGGTAGGTACCCCCCCCCCCCCCCCCCCTCCCTCTCCAAGAACACCGGGGAGATACGAGCAGATCATTATTCCTCGCATGGATTAAACGTGAAAAATTGATCGCATTCAATTTCTACACCTGAGGTGGTGTGTGTGTGCGTGTGCGTGTGTGTGTGTGTGTGACGGTATAATATGGAAAGAACCGAGCTTATAAATAGCGCGAAAGAAAAGATTTAGCTAGCGCACTCCGCACGTACCGCACTTGCATGCAGTGACGTTAAAGTTTCAAGTTTTACTTTAGTTTTACTTTATCTATCTATTTATTATGTACCTACGCGTTACATGTATAGTCCGATATATACCTATGTATGCGCGTGTATGGGTATGGCGCGTGTATGGGTAACTTGTGTGACGAAGGATATAGTCTGGTATTTCTACCGTATACGTGTATAAGTCGTAAGAAAGAAGTTTTGGTTTCCGCCACTTTCAGTTGAGAATTTCATTCGGTTTCGCGTATTATTTTTCTTTTCCTCCTCCCTTATTCTTGCCGATTTTCTTTTCCCTTCCTTCCCTTTTGTCTCTCCTCGTATACGCCCGCCGCACAGCCATATCCTGCTTCGTGATTTAAGCGTTTTAATTCGTACTTTTTTATCGTTCATTTTCTCCTATATATGCCTCGTTATTCTATTTTTCATTTTCAGCTCGCGATATTATTCGCTTCGGCCAAAGTATTTGTACAGAGGGCAGTGGCTGACGTTTCTCCGTTCCGTCCGTATTTAACTTATTCGAAAGTTTTGCCCTCTATACGGTGCGAGAGGATCGGAACCGGGGGCCGTACCCCACCGCCTTACCAAAAATGCACACAACATGTCCTCTTATACCCTATTGTCACGATATACCGACATTATTTGTAGAGTGCACGTAGGTGTGCGCATCCGTCGTTGTATTTACCCAGATACATAGAAACGCAAAACTCAGAGAACCGCAACGGAACACCGAAGACGTCACGTGCCATAAAACACTCGATCCAGAACAAACGACTGTCCAACTTATTCTGCCTGAACCGAGTCGAGCGAGTCAACCCGAGCTTTGACTTTATATACCGCTAAGTATACGTATGTATATATATATATATGTATTTGTATTAAACAAGTAAAGTTGCAAGCTGCAGCAGTCGTGCAGTCAGAAACTGAGGTGGGTGAGCTTTTTTTCCTCTACTTTTTCGTTTTTTGCTTTCTTTGCGCTCTCTCTTTTTCTTTTTTTTTGTTTTTCCACCCTGCATGTCCCAAGTAGCTATTCAACAAAGAAAAAGTCCGAGCGTCCCAACTTTTGGGGTGCAAGTTTTCTTTTCAATCAACCCATGGACCAGCTTTCACGGCGACTTTTCCTATAGGATAGCCAGCCTCTATGGTTGCATTTGACGCAAATGTAGATACGACGATAATAAGAATAAAAATCGCATGGATTTCAATATTCTCGCCGGGTGTAAAATATTTGTTATCGGTGCGATCGTCGAGCGGGTGTGTCGGAAAAATTTGACTTTATTCAAAAATAATCGTCGTTCCGGTTCCATCGCCTCGATTGCTTCACCGTTGTGTGCGTAGAGTCCCAGAAGGTACTGCGCAACGACGGTGGACGGTAAGTTCCCAAAACAGTTGTCCTATCATCACAGAAGTTGGGATGGTAAATCAAAGTAGCCCTCGGGGAGTTCTAGTCCAACACGCTTTTGCCGCCCGTATACCATAGCTTGAGCACAGTTCCTTATTCACTCACGCGAGTGAACAGCAAAATATATATATATATATGTATATGTTCGTGTACGGTATACGTGATATACGCTTTCAAACGTCGCGCTAGAGCGAACTGCCACGTCCCCGCGTGTCTTCTGGACAATCTACCGGAACTAAATACGCGCGACTTTGAACAAACATCTGGCTAATTGAAACCTCGACAATTGCCACTGTTGCAGGACAGTTGCGGGATTAATTCGTCACGCAAATATACAAGCAACGGGATTATTTATACACGTTGTTGTACAGTAGCGTTATATAATGGATTAATATATTAAAAGCGCGTGCACACATCGAGTGTACGTATAATTAAAATATTTGGATTATTAATTCGTGCAGTAAAATTGATAAACCGATCTCGCCGAGGTTTCGTTATAGAATTTGCAAAATAAATTTCCCCCCCGGCGCGCTTTTGGTGTACAATTTTTTTCTCACATAATATGTACACATATGTGTACTTCCAACGTTATCATATGTGACGGAAAAATTGAAAGGAAAGAAAAAAAAAAACTCCGTCGACGGAGAAATCGTTCGTTCCTCCATTTTTCTTTTTTTTTTTTTTTTTTTTTTTTTTTTTTCTGTTCCATACCGTACGCAAGGGATGAAAATGTGAATCGGCAGGAAGTGAGGATCGTCGATCGAACTTTACGATCTCTGCACCGATACATACGTCGATGGACGTACATAGTCATCGGGGTAAAAATATTCCTCCAATTAGCAGAGTACTCCGTGCCGACCTCGCTGAGGAAGATAAGACACACCCTCCGATGCGGCTCGATCGCGCGATACCATCGGAAATAACGAATGCGTTCCCAATGGTTCGTCGATACGGAAACGTAAGCGCGTTACTCTCGCACCCGTAAACTCCCCGTCATACGTGATATAAACCTACGCGTAATTCTCTGCATATCCGGTAACTGCACGACCAATTTCGGTAAGTAGCCCGCATCCCTTGAAATCGCGCTGGCCAAACGGCGATGATAATTAATACCGTCTGCGGCGGTATTTTATTCCGTGCAATAAAGTATATGAGTGAAAAATGAAGGTAGCGCGAACGGGGAACAAGAGATAGGGATGAAAAATCCGTGTAAAAGAAATTCCGGGCTTGACTTGGCTAGGCTCTCACTCGGTTTGGTTGCGCAAACAACAAGATGGCCGCCTGCGGCACCGTCACCGATACGGTTGTACGTATACCATTTCGAACACCGGTGCAAGGCGGAAGCGTTTGTTTTGTCCATAAAATGAAGAACGCACTCGCTGGTACCACGCGAGAGCGACGAATTCTACGTGCGATGTATGTAACATGTACATACACGGTGAGATAAATAGCGATTTCGCCGCCATTCGATCCTCCACGCGAATGACACTTGCGTCCGCAAGAATGGTCGTTGAAATGTTGCGGGGAGACGTTCCTCCGGGGGCCCCCGCGCGGCTTATACGTGTATACGTACGACATACGACGGCACGTGCTTTTGAAGACCACGTGTACATGGCACATAAAACGTGGATGTAAATCGTGCACAACGTTACATTCTCGTCAATTATTCAGCGTGCGTAAATGTCCCGCGTATACGAGACAGAAATAAGTATTCCACGCAGAATTTCACAGCGGCGGCTTATTTCAAGCGAACTATACCGACATCCCGACACCAATTAACCGTATAGAAAAAATTTGGAGATAACCGATAAATATAGAAATATACATATACATAGATTTACACGCGGGTCAATATCCCCTTTGCTGCAGGTTGTTTTACCGTACATACACGCCTATATACTCTTATGTGTATATACATCGTATATAAATTCAACGTGCAGCGAGAGTTCCAGGTGTGGGTCGGCATATTTTCATTTTCACATAGGTGTGCAACTGCGAGCGTCTGTCTATGTAAGGTATGGATGTAATTGTAGGCGCGTACATCCGCAGCCTAGCCCATTTATGTAGTATAAATGGTATAGGTAACTGCAGTGCAGGAGGAACGCACGAATGAATCCTACTGCATGGTACGGCGGCGGGATATAGGTGGGTAGGACTGATGGAGTCTCACCGCAATTGGAATTGATATTTTTACCCGGGCAGATGAGAGTCTGGCTCGACCTAGCCCGGGTTATCTCCTGTACCATTTTATCTCCCTATATACTTCTCTCACTTTATTTTATTTCATTATATCCCTCCCCCTCCCCCCCCTCGACCTCCCGCCGAGCTTTCCTCCGACTCCCCAGCTTTATCCGAAAAAGCAAGCTTTCTCTTTTCCGAACGTAACGCGTATATATATATATAGAAACGTCCGCGACATCTCTGACGAAAATTACTTCACCGTCGCGCAAAGTGCAAAAACTTTGACGGACAGTCGGACCGCCAGTTTTCCGACGGTCTTCCGAAACGTACAACGTACAGCGTGTTACGCAGGTACACGACACGCGTGCATCGATGTAAATACCGAGTGCACGCGTGTCGTCTACGAGAAGTATATATATACACATATATATAATATATAGGGACGTGGTGGGGTGGCGCGAAACCTGCACGCGAACGGGGTAAGATTCACGGGGGTAGAAAAAAGGGAAGAAACAAAGTTACGCGAGGCAGCTAGGGGGAGCTCCGGCGACGTCCGCCCGAGCGGGAAAAAGAGAGAAAAAAAAAAGGAGAATCGAGAGTGAAAGTAGCGATGAAACTTTATCGCTTTAACAATTATGAGACAGAATTGAATACGACTTACAATTAGATCCTCTGCAGTAGAATCAGCAGCAGTTGCTCGAAGTCTACTCCATTTTATATCTCTATCGGGATCCGGTTACGAGTGGCTTCAGCTACTGTAGTCGTTTCTCTCTCATAAATAATTCGATTCAATTCCTGATCTTAGCTTAGCTGCCGCTGCTGCAGTGCCCCCGACTCGCGCTGATACCTACTACTTCCGCTTCTGCTGCACCCGGTCTTTCGCGAGGTCTTCATCCTTTTGTCCTACGTTCATGCATGCTTCATAGACGTGTATATATATGTGTGCAGACGGTAAGAAAGACCGGGACAGGGTGTGAGTGTATAAAATGCGATTGAAACGTGGCGAAGGAGAGCTGAAAATTGAGAAAATCGCATCTCCGTTTCCCCCGTACCTTTGTTGAAATTGTAAAATTTGACCGGACAAAATTTGGTTGGTAACGCGTTATTTTCGCGAAAATCACGTTGCGTGAAATTAGTAGACATGTATACGTATACTTATGTATACACATACATATACGACCGACTGTACCGGCGAGGGGGGGGGGCAAACTATTTCGACCACGAATTGCAGCGAAAAGCTCGCGTATATCAAACACATCATAATCAATTCTTGTATGCACAAGAGAAACGTTGCGACGAACCGCAGATACATTTTCACTGATTTGAATAGAGCATACCCGTATACGATACACACACACACATATACGTATGTACAATATACAACGCGTACACATATACACGCATGTAGGAAAATGTCGTTACCGTATATTATTTCAATCGCAGTTGGCTTTTCATACTAGATAAATACTCGAGTGTTAAATGTGATTAGAAAAAGCGAGCGTGCGCAACAGTGCGATGTAACGGTGTGCAATGACAACGACGTCGACGACGACGACGACGACGATGACGACGACGGGGGTGGTTGAGCGCGGGGTGAACGAGGGGGACGGTACTACCGGACACGGGGGTGTATAATATGGCCGATTAAAAACGTATCCCTGATATCTAATAAAACAAGAGCTTACGACGGCAGTAGGTAAATCTGAAAGCTCTTGATAGTGGATTACCGAAGCTTTGCGCCAATCATTCATCGGATTAGGTTATCGCGCGCGACGCTCTGTAACCAGAGTTACGGCGCTGTGCCAGCCGTGTAGAGTCGCGCCGCGCCCTCCGTCGCCGCCGCCGCACCGTCCTTGTTTTTCGTGGATCCGACAAACTGCCGGGCGAATTTTGGCAAACGAAAAACGAGTCAAAAATCTCGCCCCACGAGCGCCTAGTCCGCGTCTTCGAAACCCCGTTACGGTCGCACGCGTTCGCCTAAATACAATCGCTCGATACGACTGACGTCGTGCACACGATGCGCGTATGTAAAGTGCGGAAAGGTCAGCCCCGATCGAGGCCAGTACACACGGATTACGCGGTGCACGTGCCTGAAAAAAGGAGAGAGAGAAAAACAATCGGCGATCATAGGGAAGTTCTGCACCGCGAATAAAAGGGTCGGAACGAAAAGGGGTGAAAAAGAAAGAAAAATCCCGGGAGCACGAAACAAAACAACGAACGAACGAACTCGAAAGTGGGGGTGAAAAAAGATGAGGAGAGAGAAGGGAAGAGAAAAAAAAAATTAATAAACTAAGAAAGCCCGAAAGCTTCCCGCGCTGCTGCAATGGGCGAGGGTTGGGAGAAAGGAAGTTTGAGGAACGAGCAGTGTTAACGCGGAGGAACGTGAGAGCCCTGCACCTCGAGCCACAGGCAGGGCTTTCTAAAGTCGTTTGTCTTACGAATAATTAAATTCTAATCACCTCTCTGCTTCGCTGCATTGCAGCGAAAATCCTCGTGCAAGTCGCCCAGCACGAGGAACTGACACTCTTCACACGATAGAATTACCCACCACCCTCCACCTTTCCCCCCCCCCCCATCCCGTTTTGTCCGTTCGTAGTCTCCTTTTATTTTGTTATTATTATGATTTTTTATTTTCTTCATTCAGTCCTGATCTTCGTGCCTCGTACCTCGGCATCTTTTTAGATGCGTGCATAGGTTGCGTCTGTGCGTGTTTCAGCGATTTTCTTCTCCCCTTTTCCCTCATTTTCCATTGTTGTATCTATATGTGTACATACGGTACGCTCCGCATTCTCTCACCTTCTCCGTCACTCTTCGTATATTCTGGCTATAGATCGCGGTAACGGTGCAACAACTCGACATCGGCGAGCGACCCCGCGACGGAGACGCCGGGCGTCAACGTCGGTGCAACGGCGCGCCAAGGATGTCGTTGCTCTCCGGTGATTCGCTGATTACTACGTCAGAAAATAAGATGAATAAAAGAATGGAAAAAAAGTAAAGGACATCGGGGGTAAGGGGAGAGCAGAGGGTACGGAGGATAAAAGAAAAGTTATACGGGGACGGGAAAATAAAAGACAAGGGTTTATAAGGAAGGAAGTAAGGAAATTGAAACGAAACGCAAGTGACGACGTCGAAACAAGCGGCCTGGGGCTAGCTGACGGTGCAGCGTGACGTCAACTACTCCCCCATGCACTTCGAGCCTCATTTTCTCCTCCTTCTCCCTTTCGCCTATCGTAGACGGGTCTTGTATTGAACCGGCGAAGACACCGAACGTGCGGTGTTACGGTATTGGATGAAAAAAAAATATTCCGAAATCACTGATAAAGTACGAAAATTTATACTCCAACTTTGAAAAAATCATTAGAGTATGACGTGGGGAGAAAAAAAATCCGAACGAAGCGTGCAAATTTGTCGAGCGAAAGCAATGTTGAAAAAAAAAAAAAACCTACTGCTATGGGACGGAAAAAAGTAGAGAAAAAATAAAAAAAAAAAAAAAAAGTACCGGACGAAAACTCACGTTTTTCCCGTAAACTTTCCAAAACAATTTTGTCCACAGCTGGACGCTGCATTTTTCACAGCTGTATATCTTCACGTGCCATAGATAGACCGGAAACCTTGTCGTGGAAGTGTAATTTATCTGTAAAACTTTATGCCACGATATGCTATACCGACGCATATATACATGTACACATTATACGTATAAATTCGAAATTTTTCAGTTAAAAAACAAAACCACCCTTAACGTACGTACATACATTTATGCATAATATGCAATGCATCCTTTATCTTCAGTTCCGAAATGACAGCCAGTGTGCAGATAGCATTGGGATACGGCTATCTCGAAAAAGTCACAAGCATATAATTGCGGCCGGTGAATGATGAAAAAAAAAAAAATGAAAATAATTCAATAAAAAAAAAAAAAAGGAAAAAGAGGCGAAATGACGATCACCGGGTAGCGTACGATGATTTTCTTACGTGTAATTGCTTATGATTCGATTTCCCCATTTCCCTTGGAAAGCTGTAGAGCTGGTTGCCCTTCACTCCGGTGGCAGCATCAGTCGGGTCCCTAACACACGTGTGTTCCCAACATTTTGAAATGTAACGGGTTGCGATTCAAATCTCGATTACTGCCAGCCGCAGTGATTGGCGACGCGGTGAGGCGAACTGAGCGAAGTGACGCAATTTAGCAAAGGGTTATACCAGGCGATACTGTACGTTCGGTTACCTACCCACCCGCCTACCCGCCACGGGGTAGTTTCGGGGAAAGGGAATTTCCGACGAAGCGAATGTAATGGGCAGAGACGCGGGTATTGCTGGGAGTGAAAATTCAATGCCGCACCGTCGCACCCGCGCATAAATTGCCTCTATATCCAGCGCGAATGACGCATATAATCATATCTGGTGAGCTAATTAAATTAAAATCGTCACTCGCTGTCCTGGCGGTGGCGATACCGTACGCGCGCCTACCTGTGTATTTATACGTTACATCTTCGGGAGCGCATTTGTAAAATCACGATAATAATTATGATCACTTTTAATGCGGGCCACGTGAATCGCGAGTTCGCTACTGCAGTGATTTTTAACCGTCCGCCACCGTCCGCAATTCCGCCCGTCCCGTTGACCTTTTTCCAGCTTTTTTAAAACCCGTATACGCGCTCGGATCAGAGCGACATGACTCTTCGCATGCCGTACACAGCCGTCTAACGGACGATGAAATTTAAGGCTCGGATTACATCCGTCATACTTAATTACTCCGTTCGTCCGTTGAACTGTGCACTTCCAAATTAATGCTGACAACAATTTTTACAAGCCTCTTCAGCCGACGCGTTTGAAATCCATTTTCAGTCTGGATAAAAATCACGTTACGCCACGTTACGCGTAACGTGAAATTTCGCAAAAAAATGATCAAATTTTATTGATCGAAATCGATCGAAAAACGCCAGGGAGATATGTACAGCTCACAGACTAAGGGCGAATCGTAACGGGTTCGGATCTCCCTACTGGCTTTGGCGTCGCGTCGCGTCGCGTCACGAATGTGCTAATTTGTGTAATTAGCTGTACGCTCTGGTACATGTACAGTGTGTACAACGTGTACACGTATACCGATAGCGGAGCTCTACGTGCCGACGTTCGGATGTTAGTTATGATGACGGGTTGTACTGTAGCCACTGTGACTGGGAGCCACCACGGTGATCCCCTAAGGGAAAGTTTCAACTTGGCAGACAATCAGGTTGAACAAGTCAAATATCAATGCAGCTGCGATTCCCACCGATAATGACGGGTGGAAAAAAACAGGAACAGAAATAAGAACCGGAGTGAAATGGAGAAAAAAAACGAAAAAAACAAACTTTAGCCACGCGAACACAGAAACACAAGGTTGTACAGTACAAAACGCGACTAATTACTAATGTTACTGTAGATATTTGCGGATGTTTTACAAAGAAGAAGTTGAACGCCGTAAGTTTCATCCCTTTTGTATAACGATGGCACGAATAATATTATAATATGAATAATTGTTTTCGAAGTAAAAGTTCGACTTATGAGCGGTGATATCTGCGGTGGCGATATATGCGGGGGGGGGTGGGTGCATATATATATACACGTATAGCTGTATACCATGTATCCCTCTAATGCATTTTACGGGGAATTGGTTTTCCAGATATTGCAGTAGCCTAGGCCAGCGACCGCGGCTACGTGCGATAGGTACGTACGTATACGCTGCGCTACTGACGCCGCTACGCTATGAACTTTGCTTTATAAGTTCGCGGGCCAAACCTCGTTGGATTCGCGCCACGGAGCAACGGGAATCAAATGAAACAATATATACACGGAATATCTTAAGCGCGGTAAAAGAAAAGAAGTAAAAATAAGGGTGAAAATAAAAATTCTAAAGAATTACGGTGGAATGAGAAATGAAAGGGAGGTAAACCAAGCTGTTCTCTCTACACGCGATTCTATAAACCAGCTCTCGTTTCTTCCTTTTCTATCTGCTACGTATTATTCCTTCAGATATACATATATATATACAAGTATCGATACTACATCAAATTCTCCACCTACATACCGCGTCTCAGCTGTGGCGGTTGTGTACCAGTTTAAAAATTTTTCTCAAACTTTTGGACATTTTCATACGACCCGACAACCACCGCACGTTATGTCGTGTGGGGTAATGCCTCTTCCATGCCCGAGTAACTTGTACTTTCAATGACTCGAATAAAGCTTATGAATTCGGACCGTATACATACAGTAAACCGCATAAACGTAATAGTTTTCCTCTGTTTTTTTTCTTTGTTTGTTTTTTTTTCAATCGTTTTTCAAGAGTTCAATTCGGTAGATTTTTGTCTGTACAACGGATGTCCCGTACATTGGGAGTAGGTGGTACGTACATCGGTGGATACCTTTAATGAAGATTTAACAAAGCCGCAATCACGAGACAATCGCTCGATTTCTCCCTTCCAGCGGCTGCAATCGGGGTATTACTTTCCGATTAAACAACGAATAGAAACAAATCCCATTGCCGTTCTGATGCGATTTAAATTAGCACCTGCTGCGACGTCTGTCACCAGCTTAGAGCTACCAGCTTCCATTAAATGTCGCTCGAGCTATCTACATACCCCTCGAGACAGCTTCAGGAAATTAGAAGCACGCCGTAAGAAAGTTCAAGTCGTATAATCCATTCTGTGGCTTCGTCTCCATCTCTTGCTAAAGTCGCTTCTTATTCCACGGTTATCGCACCGCTCCCCCTGCACCGCCGAATTCAACCACGTTGTCTCTCTATGAAATATGATAAATGTGAAACAACCGAAACTGTTCGCCAAGATATTGTATGTATCTTTTTGAAATTGATAAATGAATCATGTGAGCGTTATTTTTACGACCGTTTTGAGAGAAAAAAAGCAAAAAAAAAAAATCACAAGTACACACAGCTCGTGGAATGTCAACGATCACTTTCCCACGGTGAAGTTGCAACAGTCGCAATGCTAACTCGATTGAAAGTGGCACGGTTTTGCTTCAAAGTCAGACGCAGTTACTCGAGCGAAAATTATACAACTTTACATCCACTAATTGTAATATCAAAGGCTGCGCGAAATTAGCAGCAGCTGCTGCAGCTACAGACGTCATTTCGTCACGTTATTAAATATCGTTTCACCTGTTATAGCTGGTCAAGTATAATTTCCTTCTGTAAAATCGACGTACGCGATATTCGAAGTCGATTCGTTAAGCTCCAGAAGGTACTCATCGTTCGAAGGAATAAGTAGACGAAGGTCCGTCGTTGTTTGAGTGGCCAAAAATGTCCTCACTTCATCTTCCGGGGACCATCGTGCTCGCGAAAGCTCGGCACAAGATCACGAATACGCTTGATTTCTGTAATAGTAAGACCGGTAAGAACTGAATACAGTTTTCTTTCCACACGGTTATCCCCGTGGAAGTTTGAAATATTTGAACAGAGCGATAAAGGGAACGATTCACGATACACACAGCTCATACGCTCGGATCCTTTGTACGTATACGTATTGCTATCGGTATATTCGTATAATATATATAAATATGAAGGTGAACTGCAGAAATGGTAGATTTCTTTCGCGCTAGATTCTCTAGCCGCACAATTTCACCGGCACAAAAGGATCCCGCGAATCGATCCCAAAGCGTCTATAACAGCGTATAAGCATGAGTAGGACCGTAAGACGAGGGAAGTGCAGCAAAGAACGAGAAAAGAATAGGTGGAATTCAATGTAATAATAGTTTTCTCGTATAACCGCTGAAATCGAAGTAGCCGATTGATACCCGACCTCCCCCCCCACCCCCCAGCCCCCATCTCGAGCCTCTCCATCGCTACCTTTTTCGCTCCCGCGTACACCCCTCTAATAAATCTGTCAATTTCCAATACGACGAATCTCCCGGATATTCGCGAAAAAAGTAACACACAAGAGCCGAGTTAAAGCGAGCCTGCCGAAAAAGTGAAGCCATGTGAAACTCTAAATTGAGATTTGAATTTTTCAGACGAAAATTTTTCATTTTCTGTTTCCGCGCACAGCTTCACCTGCTTGTAAAATTCGGAGGGGGGTGGGGTGGGGGGATGGAAGATATCGTTGAGAATTCAAGCTTGCCGTTGGTTTATTTTACCAGCGTGTATTATACATCCATTCAAAGTATATTCGGTCATAGCAATTGTCGCGATAGACCGTAAACTACGGCGCAGAACGTTTGCTCGAATAAAGTAGTGGCTACAGGAGCAGGGAGGGTGAAAAAAACTGGCAAATACATGCGGGGAGTGTATTGCGCAGTATTTCGTAGTGGATAAAATCGCGTTATGAATCACGTTAGCTGGGAAACCTATAGGAACAGGAACGAGACGCAGGTTGGTATAACCGCTAGTGTTTCGTATATTTCATTACGCGGAGGTTTCCGGTGTAATAACAAATAACCGGAAGTGAAGCAGAAACAAAACACTGCAGCGAGATAAAGCTCACTTCGCGGGGGTTGTAAATTCTCTGGGTGTCGCTGCGCGATTTAAAAGCATAAAGTTTCTTATCCAACCGATGATCGTCTTGTTCCCGCAATACCGATCCGGTCTAAACGGATACGACGTCGTCAACGCATACGTATGGGAATTTTGCGGAGTGGCAGAAGTCGAGCAACGCGATTGAAACAGCCTAATAATTATCGATCGATCGAACGTTTCAAAAGTAAATCGCGGTGCGGTCTGTGCATATAAATGCATCTGGCTACCAATTGTCGGCTGCAGTTGTAAGTTGTGAATTGCGAGTTGCGGGTAGCCTTTGAAGTTGATCGCTCATCCAAGAAATTAACGCGCGTGATCTCGTGGCACGAATTACGCGATCAATTGTTATCGAACGAAAGCACACGATGCCTCGAAATTTCGTTCTCTTCTTCTCTATTCAACCAGCTAGTAAACCGGTCAAACCGTCCGATGATTTGATGAAATTCGATGCTCGTTTCCACGAATACCCCGTCGAACAAATTTTCTACCCTCAAACGTATACATATATATAGGTATTACCTGCGAACTAGGTTTGGAACGAGATCTCCTGTCCCCGGGAGGTTGACGTTCGGGTAAAATATAATACCTACTCGCAGAAGGATCGATTAAAAAATGTCCCGCAGAATTTCGGGAGGGTAATTAGCTCGGTGGAAAGTTCGTGCCGTGGGGTTGAACGAGTCGGCGTCGGTCTCCCGCGGAGTGGTTTCAACTTGACACCGGGCCAAAGCTGCGTTCTCTAATATCTGCGCTTCCGCGTCTTTCCGTGTAGATATGGACGTCGGTACGAAGAGACGAAGGACCCGTAGAGTCGAGATGTGCCCCGATAGGGTGTAGACTTGAAGTGATCTGATAGTAGTGTGATGTCAGGACTGTGGAGGATCGGAGGGTCGGAGCTGCTGCGGGCAAGATGCAGAATGCTGACTAGGTACGCAACCTCCCGGGGAGCCTCGCCGTATAGAAGAGCACTCCGAGCCAATCAAATAAAACCTCTGCACCTCGAGAATTTCCTCGGATTCCTCTCCGTGTACGTACGTATGTACGTCGTACATACGTCGGAGTTACATGCAGAAGATAGGAGACTACCGAAAATACGCTACAGTTAGATCGAGCGGGGCACCCTTGTCTTTCAAATAATTCCGAGACGAAAAGAAGCCTCGCGATCGAAATCTCGTGGACACGTTGCAACAGTTATCAACGGGATTTGGGAGATGTCCGTTTCACTGAGATTTCACCGTTTCTCTCAATTTCGTGAGGTTTTTTCCATCCGATATCTTCCATATCCTTGTTTTCGTACGTTGGGGTAATCGATCCGTATATTATTGAGGATGAAAATAAATTATTTGCAGAGTTTGAGTACATATTTATTAAACTGATGATACTCAAAATTCATGATAATTTGAGTAAATTCAAAAAATAAAGAATTGTTCATTAAAAATTTGGAATCAAGAGTCGAGAATTCAGAATCAAGAATGAACAGATATAGTGGAGGGGTAAGGAAAGGCCAAGTAGATGAGAAAATGAAACGTCCGTAAAATAATGAAGCTCGTAATTAACGACTTCGGGTATTACAGCTTCCAGCACCATATATGATTGGATAATAATTGACTTAAATGCAATAATTCAAAAAGTGCGAAATATGCTAGAGCACATAATATGACCTGCATTTTTTCATGTACATCTCGTTCATTATTCGTCTGTAAAGGGCCGCAGTTGACCTACTTCATACACCTAGGTTTTATAATTAGCCAACCTATCTTTTCTACTTAGATAAAATTATCTATCGACAAGTTATAAAACTCTTATGATTATCTTCAACGTAATGAAATACGTTACTTCACGACACGCAATATGTATATAATTACAGTTAAAACAACTTGAAGCAACCAAAAATATTATAATCAAACGACCCTTTACATGACTAGAAAACTCACGACCTCTGGTACACGCAGTGTCAGGTCTGCGGAAACCAGCCACAGTAACTTTGATCCGTTTCTTTCTTTTTTTTTTCCTTTCTACACTCTTTTCCTGTTTACATAATGCGGCGACCCGTTCTCCAAAATAATCGTTCAGATTCAAAGTTGCTGCGTCCCTATCGCGTACCACACTTGCCCTTCGACTGGCCTTCGTGGCATGATCTGGTGTGGTGCCGTACGTGTAAACTCAAGCCTACTTTAGATTTGCAAATTTTACTACATACTGAGCATCTGAATACGGTCTTAGGTGATCTATTGAACGGTGGATGATGTCGATGCATATGGATGCGGAAATCCTCTTTATCCGGAGTCGGATCACGACATATTGGACATTTATCCGTCCGATGGACAACGCACATGTGCATCTGAAAAATGTATAAAATCGAATGTCTGAATGCGCATGAAAAAATCAGCTTGAAAGAAATTATAATTCAACTAAGTGTAAGTGTACCCAAAGCCCGAACGCGTTCGCACAAATTTTCTTGCAAGTTGGACACTTGTTATCCGGCATTTCATTAGCTACCGCCACCATCTTATCCTGCTTGATTGTTCGTGCTGCAGAAGTGGCAAAGTCTGGACGGCTTTTGGTCCTCTGCCTCTCACGTTCGATAGTATATTGCGATATCTCCGTTGAGCAGGATCCGTACGATGCCTCCGAACAGTTTGTGTCCGAGTTTACGGATGATTCGTAGTACTTCGGGGTTTTGATGTTGCCCAGTTGAGACCGGGTTCGTAATCTGGTCGTGTCCATTGCAGAGTGCAAAGACTCCTTGGACGAGGACACGATTTGATTCTCGGCATCAGTGGTGCAGTCGCCGATGTTCAGAGGTTCAATTTTTTTAACTTTGAGAAGGTTCAGCGGGTCCGGGGTACGCGGGCATCGCTTATACCCACGATGTGGACTAGACGGCACCGGGACGCTTCTTGGCCGCTTCGGCAGAACGTCATCGGCTTGACCTTGCAATTTTTTTTTGCTGCGGCGTCGACGAACCGGGGCCGGTCTAGTGGCTTGCATTTCACCTTCGGAGTTAGTTTCTTCTTCTGAGAATGCCATGGACGATGGAAGTGTAAAGTCCTCTGGAAAGCCCAGCAAAATACAACGACTTATCAACGCCTTATAGGCAGCCACCATGGACCTGGCCGTTGAATACGAATACAGAACGGGAGTGTTCGCTGAATTTTTTCCATTCGAATTGTTCGAGGTACTCGGATTCGAAAATTGTAATGGAATTTTGAGATCAGAGCACGGTTCACTCTTCTCCCGTTGCGCATAATTTGAAATTCTCCCGTCCAGATCATTGCCTCGATTATTGTCGTGCTGCAGGGACAAACTTTATTCATTAACAATAGGTAGAATTAATTTTTTTTCACCGACTGTCAACATGAGCTTTCAATTCATATACCGATCTGTTGTAAAACTGTGCGGCCTCCCTGATACGTTTATCGGCGAGTGATACTTGGCGACTGAATTTATCCGTTATCTGTAACTTCAATTCGCATAAGTCGCAGATGCTGTTGGGCAGACCATCACCCTTTGCGATCTGTAAAGAAACCGAATGAATCATGTGAGGTGAGTATGAAAAACGAGACAACTTGGAAGTTGAAGGCTGCGAGTGGCCATGGATATTGGGGAGTCACGGAACCAACGGTGTACCAGTCTCGCGCATGGACTCCCACGGTATGATGACCTTTGCTAAATTGTGTTGACAACCTCTGTTCTTCCGAAACTGAGACTACGGCCAATCACAGCCATCGACTTCAAATTGCTGCCACGTGACAATTGAGTACTGTGTGACTTTGAAAGGTGAAACTGTAGACTATGGTACAAAACAACTACATCACATCTGTTTTCACAAATCTCGAGTGAAGCAAAAAGTTCATTTATTGATAATATGACAAATAGATGAAAACCTATTTATTACCTGCACGCCGGCGAACTTGACTATCCTATCCAAGAGACCTGGAGTTTCAAAGATATTCTGCGGCTCGTGTAACTTGAAGAAACAGAGCCGACACATGGCTTGAAGGTCCATCATGATGTTGATAATACTGAAAACCCTCGATTACTGTGCAATATTGTAATTTTTGTTGCCCTCTTTCCCTTAGTTACCTTCTTCCTATTTTACGACCAAATTACGAGCTTTCTATTAGCAATTACTACTCGCTGCGAGGTCTGAATATTGACAAATCAACCAGTACGACAATTGAAACGCAGGAGAAACTATTCGCGGAAATAACTGACGAATGTAGCAAAACGATTAGCGCGCTGTGAATCGGGTGAATATTTAACTATATTTCGAATCAGTTACAAGCGTTTACCAATATGCCTTGATCATATGTAGAAATGTCCTTCATGTTTTCCGCGCCAACTCGCTTGCAAGCGCGGAAAAGAATAACAATACACCATTGTCTCACAATGAGTATTTGTTGTTCGTGTTTGCGATGTTACCTCCGTAATGGTCCACTTGATTGAAAAAACGTAAGAAGCAATTTTGTTAGACATTCAATTTTCTACGAAAAAGGTCCTTTAGACCTAAATGCTCCGATTGATATTTCTCGAGATATTGAATTTTAACTTACTTGCGGTGTAAAATTTTTGTGCCTCCCAATGCACGCATAGCATTTTTATGCCTGTTATATTACAAGCAAGTTAAAATTCAACATCTGAAGAAATATCAATCGGAGCATTCAGGTCTAGAGGACCTTTTTCGTAGGCAATCAAATTTCTAACAAGATTATTCCCAACATTATTTCAGTAAAGTGGACCATTTCGGACATAACAGCGAAAAAAAAACGAAAATTTCGGGTAAAAATCAACTTTAATGACTCGTACCATCTCACCAGTGTAAGTTGCACTTCTGCCGTTTCATACACGTTTGAACATCGTTCAATTCTGCGTCAATTGAGATCAAAACCAATACGATATCATAAAATGCCGCAGAGTTATAGCAGTTTGAAAAAACAACAATTCAATTCACGTGTATTTCAAATGGAAAATCTTTCGACCCTCTGGGAAAGTACTTTAACTTAATATTAAGGGCTGAAACTTGCAGGGCGTTTCTTTTGCGAATTATTGAACCAAATTTCAGGTGGGGATTGAACAGAAAAAATAGTCGCAAAACAAAAAGCACCCTAGTACACATACTTGCAATATATTATTGCTGCACTTACTCGGGAAAAGAAAAACGTTCGGTATCGTTTATGGATCAAAAGCGATTGCTTTCGTGCAAATGCGGAGATACGATTTTGGGATATTCTTCGGAAAACTCACTACTATATTTCTAATATTTCTAAACATACTCGATGACGGGTCGTTTTTTTCATGACTTTGCGTACTTGACGCGAGACTCTACGTTGATATACGCAGAATACTACGGGCTTAAATCAGCAACGCGAATATATATTCGACCACTCCATTGCTAGGATGATGCAGCGTTAGCAAATATTTTACATGAGGTATGTTATATACACGAGCATTCCGGTCTGCTCTGACATATGAAACTTGGCTGATTGTAAAGAATCCGCAATAGGATAGCTTCGTCGAGTTCAATATGGCCGAGAAATCACGCTGTGAAGTTACTTTGGTCACAGGTAATTTAAGATAATAAACCGATAAAAATGGGAGAATAGTTTATTTGCGTTAATCGCACGAGTTTTTTTTTCACCTCCCTTTCAGGTGGGGGCGGATTTTTGGGACAACATGTAGTGAGGCATTTGCTGAACGATGAGAAGGTGAAGGAGATTCGAATAGTGGATAAATTCGGGTATAAGGATTCCCTGGGTAAGTGTAATGAAATTGATACGCTGTTATATCATAGGTCGCCTTTTGTGAGGCGTATATAATCCTGTAACCCCAACAGGTCTGGGGCAGACGAAGCGGTTGGTAAATTTCGAGGCTGATTTATGCGAGAAAGAGAAATACCGAGAGGCGGTGCGAGGCGTCGACGTTGTTCTTCACTGTGCGGCTTTAGTTTCCTACGAATTTCCTGCCGACAAAAGAGCTCTGCACCGCAATAACGTGACAGGTAAATTACACGCAATATAGTGGTCCAGTGTCATAGTGCATGGAAGCGCATAATCCGTTTTCAAGATTTTATTTGCGTTTTATCTTTTTCTTCATTCCGCCAAACAGCCACTAAAATTCTGCTCGACTTATGCATCGAGGAAAACGTGTCTCGATTCGTTCACTGCAGCACCACGGAAGTCACCTTGCAACCATGCTTCAGAGGTGGAATCGTCGCGATGGTCGTTTACTCTCAGGAATCCAGAGCTGAGCCACCCAAAAACGAGAGCAGATTGCTCTTCGGAGAATACGCAGCGTCCAAACTAAGGGCTGAAAAAATCGTTTGCGCGGCTAATGGAACACCGCTCAAAAACGGTATGAAATCGTTTCGAATGACGGTAAAATGACAAAAACTATTATCATTCATTTTATGTTCGCTCGCTCAAGGTGGAATTCTGTACACTGTTTCTTTGAGACCGCCACTGCTGTACGGGGAAGGTGATAAAGGATTAATTTGGAAAATTCTCCAAGTAGCAAAGACCCGAGGAAACTCCCTCATTGAGCTGGCCGGAGATGGAGGAAAGCAGCAAATCGCTTACGTCGGTAAATATTTTTATTTCTAGAATAGCGATAATATTCTCATCCTTCATATTCTGAAAATAAAAATTTTCTTATTAAAAACAGTAAACTTAAAAATTTCTGGACTCAATCCATCTCTTTAAAGGGGTACCGAGTAACAAAAAACCCTGTCAATAAATTTTATTTCATCTGGGATTTGGTAACAATTTTTCAGGGAACGCAGCGTGGGCGTTTATCTGCGCCAAGAACGCTCTCGTTCAGTGTCCCGAGGGGATCGGAGGACTTCCGATTTTCATAACGGACGACACGACGGTAGAAAATTTGTTCCGATTTTGCGAACGTTTGACCAGGAATACAGAGCACCACGTTTCATTGTCAATGCCTGTGCGAATACCGATTTCTTACTTCTGTGCTTTCATCGCCGAAATGGTGATGGATTATTTCCCGCTAGTTGCAGCAATTGTCGGTCGCCGAAGAATGCCGGTGAGTTTTTTTTTTTTTTTTTTATTCGATTTCTCGTCAACCGGAAACTGCAGATCTTCCTACACACGCCACACTGAGGGCTCGCTTTTCTTCGATCTATTCCGCAGGTCTCGCCACGGTGTCTAGTTGCTTACCTCGGCTCCATAATTCTTCACAACAGGAGTCGTGCCTCGATCCACATCAATTACTCACCGATCTTCGGCAGGGAAGCTGCACTGAACCTTTCTTCGGGTTACTACTCGAAAATCTTCCGCGAGTAAACAGACCATTACCGCATCAAAGAGAAGGGCTGGGCTTACATTCGCAGGAAGGTATGTACTGTATGCAGTTGGAAGCGAATAAATATGTCATATTTTTCAAAGTTCAGAAATCCCAGAGAGCCCGCAGTATCTCCAATAAAGGTTAAATAGTAGTAGTATGACCACAATCGTTAGGCGAAGAAACAGCATTCGCAAAAATGGCACGAACCCACATTGGACCTGATGCAATGTGTTGAGCTTAATTTTAGTCCGACCGAGATCCGGCTTTATGCAGAGCGTACTCTAGGGTAATTTAATTCTGGCATAGACTCAAATTATCCGAAAATATTCATTTCTTCGTATATATACGTTCCCGCTACCAACGTAATCAAGTGCGCGCGGGATGAAAAGGCATTAAAATTCGAATTAATTATTATTTAGTTATTTAATTTTTCCTTGCGACGTTATTTATATGGGTATACTATTGGAATTAGGGTGAAAAAACATAACACTTAACGGAGTTAATATGTATATGATTAACTATTACAGTTTATTGCTTCGAAAACTGCGCTGTTTAACAATAAATACATTGAATTGATCTAACGTAAGTTGGTTCTTTCTACAATACAAATACATACAATGGAGCGCGGTGTGTACATGTATAGAGATATAGTTGGTTAACAATTACATCATTTTCAGAACATGGTAACGATAAGGTACATGTAATTCTGAATGATATTCGACACGACAGTTGTCATGATTGGCTGATTATTTACTAAGACATCGAACACACTCATTAGTTTTATTGTCAGGATATAAACTGTATTCGACTTGTTCGATTGTATATTTATTAAAAGTTAGCCGATGACTGTTAACAACGCGCGTCGTTGTCTTTGACATAGGTATTCGATAAGAGAAAATAAAACAAAATAGCAAAATCAATGGATGATGATTTAAAAATATAGGTTACAAATAAAATAGCACGAAAGATTCACATTCAGCACAATACGATAGTGTACTATTCGTACGTTTGCAGTAATCGCAATTCATATGAATTCATTTATATTTTGTTTTGTTCTATAAATTTTTTTTATTCTTGTTATCGAACGTAACAATCATTATTGAAATGCACACATACACGCAAAATTCATCGAATTTCTATGAAATACCATTACGCGAGCACCAATGAGCACGGGTAATATAATAAGTAATAAACCTGCGGTGAGCCATAAGGCACTCTCCTAGGTGATGCGATTTTAAATAAAAATAAAATAATAAATCTTCATCTATTACAAACTATATAAACTCTTACGTATACGTACATTTATTTGTATAATACGGCAATTAGTTAGCATGATACCACGGTAATCGCAACAATTATAATAAAAACAATCATAATAATACTATTTACATAATATTGGATATCGTGTATACATGATTTTTTCTTTCTTTCCATTTTTCAATTTGCTAAAAGTATCGTGTCGTTGGTCAGGTTTTCGCTTTCACTTTTCATTTTCTTCCACTATACCGTGATGTACGTCGAATTATAATTCAACTACCATTCGATTATGAGATATGATAATATAAGTTTACATTTACAATTCACTAAAAACTAACATTTGGATATAACTTAGTTATATATACTAACCCGGAACTGATACATAAATACAATACTGCTTAAATAAAATAATCGATCAGGCACGTAAATAATTGGCCAAGTGTACTAGTTAATTTTATCGGCGGTTGGTTGAGACCGTCGTCTTAAATATTCAGGCGACATTCCGTAGCTCCGGGATTTCCCTCCCCGATACGATTACCGTTGAATTTATTATTAATATTATCATTTTGTTTCCTTCAATATTCAGAATTTTCATGACTGACCATTCAATGGCGGTGATAGTCAAATTACTTTATCTATCAAACATTTATAATACCGGATTAAAGTTTTACTTAGTGCAAAAATGACTATTCTATGATAACAAGTCTAGCCCCACTACCAACAATTCTAGTCGTAAACTCCTAACGTACAATTTACAAATGGGATATTATAAGTAACAAGAGCTACTTAGTAGTTTGCAATAACAAAACTGTTCCAGCGAGGTGGCGTTGAATTAAGAAGAGGGTAACATAAGAACTAAGTTAAAACTGTCGAATCGGAAATTCGGCGGAACTAAGATCGATTCTGAACGTAACGGGACGTTTAAAAAACACGTATCCGAATCCAAATGCTTTTGAGTGGGTGAGTCGGTCGATGCGAAAATAAAACTCTTCATAAAATCGAATTCAAATAGGAATATCATCTTACTAAAATTTAAGTATTTCCATAGTATGCAAATACATACGCACAGCAAAAAGTGTGCTCAACAGTGATAGCTCGCCAGCGGTAACATACTCAATGGTTAAAAATCAATGCTCTAAAATACCTCCAAAGATCAATAACATGGTTTCTGCGATTAAAATCATTTTTCAACGTTACCATTCCATTGCTGAGGGCACGCGAGATCCAACTGTGAAGTCCTTGTACTGGGAGAAAACACAGATCTAAATAGGACACAAGAAAAATTCATTGAGAAAATCATGAAATACACCAACAAATGATGATTGAATCATTGCAATGCGCCACTCACCTTATCTTTCAATCTTTGGCAAAGCTGCAAGGCTATGGTGAGTAAGACCAATGCTTCATTGAGCCATGGTACGCTGCACTCCGCCTGATGTGTTTCATACTTAACGCTACCATGTGCATTTTCCAATTGGTAAACGGCTAGGACTAATTTATAACTTTGTATGTAAAAACTGATGGCCAAGTTGTCCGGCAGATTGGGTGTTAAGGATTTCTGCAACAATTCAATAATACGTTTAACACATTTCAGATCATCAGTACACTGAATAATCGAGAATTTCATTGATTGCTCACCATATTGCGACTTTTGATAAGATCATCAATGGTCTTTTTTCTTGGGACGATTAAACTGGTTCTACTACGCTGTAGGCATCCTAATATGTTCCCCAGGATGTGCATAACTTCATCTGAGGTTTTAAATAGATAATGACGGTCAACATTATCTATGTGAGCGATAGCCTGCTGTAAATGATTAGCAGCATCTTGAATCTGTTGAAGTTTCCAGGGATGATCGTTTTGTATACTAGTCCGCATATTGGCATTTTGTTGCCGCTGAACCTTGAAATTCACCTCCTACGAATGGTTAAATATTATTATCAATAACTTGAACAACGGATTTAAATTGGTTTGACAAAAATTAACTTACGGCATTTGTAATACTATCCCCAGTCAATACTATCACACATTTTACTTGGTCATGTGGTGCTGTAAAAACAAATCTATCCGTCTTGCATGGTTGATCATTTCCAAAAAGAGCCAATGGAAACCTCTGCGCACAATCCTTGAAAGAGAAAACTTTATTTAAGACTTGAATCTTTGAATCTGAGATAAAAAGTGATGTTACAAGTTAATCTGGTGTATGCACAGTTGTGAAATTCAGAGTACCATTATACTCTGTGTACAATATGTATATTTACGTAATTCAATTAAAATTCATGTCCATACACACCATCAGAATGTTGCGCAACTGGGAGAGCGACGAATGTACTTCCTCGTGAAGCACCCACTCAAACTCCATTTGCTGGAAAGAAAAATATATACATTTCAAGCTGATTGTTTATGGTACAACAATTTATAATAATCGATGTGACAAGTATGTAGCTGTATTAAGAAAAGTCAATATACCATGGCCATGAATGTACGTCAAAATTAATTCCTAACCTCTACAAACAAAAGTCTTTGACGGTGTTACTGCAAATCCCTGAAAGCCCTATTATTCTTAAGTTAGACTACTCTTTATCTAATATGTCATCATTAACACTCTTCTATGATTAGATAATAAAAAATGGTGATAAAACTCAATTACTCACGAGATTATGAGCCTCCTCTTTTTCACAATCCGCCATCTTTCTTGGTTTCAATCAACGAATTCGTTGCTTTCAATTCAACGCGCATTAGCAGCTGCTCCAAAGCGCGAAATTACGGAGGTTGAAATATGGACGACATTCGATGACCACGTGCGTTATACTTTATTAATTTATTATTCTCATATTTTACCCACTGAATTAATCATTTTCACTACCTGAGCACACTGGCGATTGATTAAACTACTGTGCTGGCCTGATGTTCTGTGAGGCACGTGCTCGAGATTAGATGACATTTAATTTTTCACACATGTGAATCAATGATAATATGAACATTGCAAAAATTAACCATCTGTTCAAACGATTAACACAATTATATTCACGTGGTTTTCAAAATCTTCACATCATATTTTTCTGTGCGCTCATCACAAAGACTACCAATGCTTGAAACGGGTAACTCACAAAACGCTTATACTCCAATTTATCTATACCATTTAACCCTTAGAGGACCGGCAAGCCGTCAGGGACGTTGGTGGGGGTATTTGTAAAAATCCCGGTACGCCAAGGGTTAATATGTCCATGGATACCCGTGAACGGTTTTTGTGCGTTTGAATGTAAATACTTGTCCCGTGACTGAAATGACGATAAAACCGACAATAAAGGTATAAGAAGTTCGGGTAAAAATATTAAATTTTTATGAGTGTTTGTTACTTCGTTTAATTCATACATGGCTCGAAAAATGACAATGGATTAAATTATGTAAATTCGTGTACCCCTGGACACCAGTTTTGTGGATGCCTCCTTGACACGTTGTTGATTAGCTGAAACGAGGTAATAGATCAAATTGGAGCTTAGGAAAGGTCGCAAATGACATTACATAACATAAGAACTTTAAAAAAAATTAAAATGTCTTGCATGATTATTTTACTAGTCGTTACTCGTATCTATATTCAATAATCAGTTAATTACTGACGTAAATCGCAAGTGTCCACGAATACCTATGTTTTCCTTATATGGTTAGTCCCTCAGCTATGAATTGTATACTGATTTCGAAGCAACGCAATTACGTTAATTTGTTGTACTTCTTTCAGAAAAAAAGTGTAACTGGTAGGACATACGGTTATAACAGATGCAGTCTTCAGAGCTGAAAACCATACAGGTGTATAACAGCTGTGCCACGGATTAAAACTGTGAGTACCATCGAGTTTGTAATTTTCCTCAGACTGAGCAATGAAGCAGGCTTCATCTCTGATAAGAGAATATCTCAAAAGGATGATCGAATCTTGATAAAATAAAATACCCGTATTCACTTCGACCGCCGAGTAGATTATACCATATAAATTCCAACGATCCAAACATGGCAATCACAAATACCAAGCACAGCAGTAGGTGAAAGAAAACAAATCTCAACCGATGCTATAGCATTCCTTCAAAATTCGTCGCAACTAATGTCAGCCGGGAGACTCAACATACTTCGTGAAATATGCTTATTAACTCGTATGTACGCAGGTGTTGAACACGAGTTCACGAATTATAGATGCGTTCAGACTCATAATTATCATTTCATAAGGAGTGATGATGTAGGGTACATTGATCTTCGTAAATAGTGAACATTAAATTTATTGACTCTCTTTTTATCGGTACAACAATCAACAATTATTCGTGTCTATACACCAGTTTTTTTTTTTGTTTTTTTTTTTTTTTTACGGACATCAGGTAACATTTCGTAATTTTTAGGGGTGGTCACATTACTGGGTCTGCTTATATTATCATTATTATATATTTTCAATCGGTTGTTAATAATTGATATGAAACATCAAACATAACATCGATCGGAAATACCAAAACTAATTGGTAATATATAATAACATATATCAACGATGTCACCGTGAATGCCGAATAGATTGTTGAAATAAATTTTGAAAAATCACACATTTTCGTATCACAAAATTTGTCGCCTGGCAAAGCTCCTAAATCCGGTAAACAAACGAAGAGAAGGAAAAGAAAAATTGAAACTGCAATAGGTACATCATAGATTTAAAACTACTTACATGTAATTTGTACGCACGGGAGATTTACCATTCAAGATACGAAACGGCCTCTCACACTAGGCCCCGGAAAAAGGAAGAGAAAAGAAGTGGCAGGGGGTGGTTAGCACATGAATGAAAACCTATCGTATTGCGGTACTAATGAATACCTAGGCTTATGAGAATCAGGTAATAATAAAATGCAACCCTATTGGCAACCTTCGTAGAAATCTCCCGGAAAATCTCAACCCCGCGGTAGTACAATCCATTTTAGATGTTTGAATAGAACAAAATAAAAAAAAGAAGCTATTCACCCGTAGGTGAAGACAATAAATCATCACAGTTGTCCTCTCGAAACCCTTATAAAATTCTATGAGAACGCCGCGGGAAAATCCAAGTCGGTCTACCCCATATTGTCTACCTCGAATTGATATCATATACATCTCGGCCAATTACCACGCTAACTCTTCGTACGTTTCATTACATTATACCATTCGAGGTAGGTAGAACAACATAGAAAAGCACCTCAGGTATTCTGTACCACTGGAGAAAACAATGTAGGTCGGTAATGACTAAAAATTAATGCAACAAGGTACCCTAAAATGAACGCGTGTCGCTCAATTTCGGGATTACCCTGTATACGAAAAATACCAGAGAGAAATGTGGCGACCAGATGTTTCGCTATTTTAAAACTGTATACCTGCTTAATAATAATTATATTATATTTGAGAAAGGAAGAGTATTTGGTAATCTAATGAGCATGTTGTATTGTCAAAATAGGCATTCGACAAAAGTAGAAAGAACCACATATGAGGTAGTACTCGTATTTTCGACAGTCATTGTGAAATGCATATGACTGTGAATATGAATATAAGTATGAATATGTAGATGGATATTAAGTAACTAATAGTAAATTTAGGACGCAACAAAGTATAAAATTAAAAAAATTGAAAAATTAAAACTTATCGAGTAAAAAAGAAGCTGACTAATAGGACCTCTCTGTTATATGAGTTTTTTTTCGCATAAACCTAATTGACTGAAGGATATTTTGCATTTTAGATAACACACTTTGGTATTTACATGGTAACGTTAAAATCAGTCCGATACGTAATACAATTAAGTATATGATACTATGTGTGTACACATATTTAGCATTGATCAATCAATCACCACTCTCATCTGACTTTCAGATACATATAATAATTACCGCGTACACGGTTTGTAGTTTTAGATAAATGAAAGAATTAGATTTTAAGAACGCTCGCCCGCACGTTCTGTTTATTTAATGCGTAACGTATATTAATATAGAATCCATACCGACAGTCAGGCTTTACTTCGATATCGACCAATACACACTGATCACCGGGAGGCCGGAGATTTTATTTTATAATTGAAATATGACATGAATTGAGATCCCGATAAATGAAATACGATAATCACATGAGATACTTGATCATTTTAAAATGCTCAAGGACTGACTGTATATTTTGTATTCATTAATTTTACCAAAAAAACTTGAGGCCAGAATATCATACGATGACGATTTACCATGAGACTTGAAAAACTATCAGGTGGCTTGCAGTATTGGATAAAATATCATTTTCATAATATGTGAATTATTATAACTAACTAAATAATACCTTTTTATGTGTTATTCAGGGTTTAGTACACAAAGTTTTCAGATATCTGATACTTTAATTCCTACTGCGGCGATTCTTGATTTTTTTTCAGTGTTTTACGGAATATCGTCTTCCACGTTTTGAAATAATGAATACAAAATATTTTCTTGTCATCTCTGTTATCGCTAATTTGAAATGGTAAAGGCGGTAATAGTAACATACGTAGTCTACAAATTACTTTCAAGTAACCATGAATATGCAATACGTAGATACAACTAACTTAGGACGCGTATTCCAGTTCGTTTAGGAACCGCTATAATAATCTACAGTATAATACTGTTGTCTAACTGAGTTTTAATAGTTGTGCATTTCGAAATACACCGGAAAACTCTTAAAATAAACTAAACATATCGAACTACGTATTACACGTATAATATATAACGACTTAATTAATGATAATACGATAAATAACCAAAGTAAAGAATATTTACCCATAACTCCAGTTTACTCATTGTGTGCCCAGACACAAGCACCGAACGATCATTGCTCAATCAGCGAAAGCTCACAATGTGACGCACAACACTTTTCGCTACTTATCGGAAAACTCACTAGAATGATGGCCCCATTGAATCATTGATATTTTCAAATTTAAACGACTTTTTTCAACTTGGGCATCTTTGTTGCGCATTCCATGAAATGGATGGCCCAGTGTTGAGCCTGACAACTTTCGTTGCAATAAAATGCTGTTTCACAACCGTTACAATTGAATTTCGGACCAGCCGTTCCGCATCTGGAACACTTCAAGGTACTAGATCTCTTCAGAGCTTTGTAAACTTTGCCTAAATGAGAAATCGCCCCAGATGCCGCAGGGTCTAGGGGCTTCGTAGGGATCTGACTCTGCATAGTCGTACCGGATACTGCTGGAGGAACGTTATATACAGGAGCAGAAACCGTGACATTGCCACTGTCTTGGGGCAAATGTGGAATCATGGCATCCTTAGGTTGATGCAAAGGCAAGGGTGGAGGATTTTGATACAAGGTTGGGTAAGGCCATGGATTGTCAACTGCATTAGGCATAGTATTGTGAAGGTTGAACGACGGGCTCTTGTAATCGTGATGGTAGTTAGTCATTGCTATCCTCGAGTAGGGGTACGACGGAGGCGGTTTCAGACGTTGCTGGGGCTGTTGTTGCGATAACATGGCGGCAGTGCTGGCTGATGATGCATGATTTACTTGATTCTGGTACCCTTCCGGAACTGATGACCACGCAAAAGTTGGCGTGGGATAGTAGTGTCGCAGATTTTGTTGATTGGAAATCTGCATTCTAGAAGGATCGTAACTATGATTGTATTGAGATCTACCAGCAGGTTGCTGGTACATATGCATCGTGTACATAGAGTATATTTCAGCTCCAGGGTAAACAGGTGATCGATCAGCAGGATTGTGATAGCTCGGTGAATTTGGTGGCACGCGAGGTTTCATCTGTAAACAAAAAAAAAAAAAAAACAATGTTTAGAAATTCGAAACATGAAATATTACATTTCTTTCCTAGGTTTTAAGTACTGACCGTCTGATATGGCCGTTGTTGGAGATTACCCTGCTGTTGTTGAAGGCTACTTCTTTGATTTGTGAATCCGTCAAGCTGTCTTTGTTGCTCAGACGGGAAGTTGTTTGGTAGCCAATTTTGTGACACATTCCCTACAATAGGGTGGTGTCGAGGGTTGTTGGCAGTTGCGTCCATTTTATACTTTTCTGCACCAGGCTTCTGAGTAAACAGGAAGTAAAATAATTGTTTTCTCATCCGAGCGGTATAAGAGACGGGATCACGTCGTAAAAAACAAGTAGGAACTCCTCACCTGATACTTAGCTGTATGACCAATCGTTGGGCGGGGACCAATCGGTGCACGAGATGAAGGGTTATTCACTGGTTTTACGATAACAGGTGCCCTATCCATCTGTGTTGCCCAACTAGCAAGTGTTGGAAACTGTTCAGTCATTATTCGAGTATTCACGTGACGAGGCAGGTTTGTTTGCATCGTTTCAGTATTTTGAGCATGGCTGAAAGGGTTCCGAGAAAATTTCAAGAGCTGAATAAATTTGATAGCGCAGTTTTGCACCTTGAATAAAAATATTAATTTTTCTTGCGAATACAAATTATCGTGCAATTGACCAGTAAGCTATGATATAACTCAAAATATACCTTGGTAGATTAGCAGAAGCGGAAAAATTAACAGGTTCTTGAGTTTGGGAATTCTGCAAATGTGCAGCCGGTATCGATGTATTGGCGGTACTTGCTTGGTCAGGAGTGAATTGATCTAATGATTGAACACCAGACAGCAGGCTAGGCCATTGTGGAATCTGGAAAAACATCAATTATTAATCAATTAACTCGTATTAATTATAATATAGTCGGATGAGGCTTAAATTGTAATTTGGGAACAGCATCAGTCAGTACGCTTTATCCTGAAAGTCATATTAGTACGGAACAAATCTGGGAACACATTGTTTTCATTCACCTGATGATTCGGGCTGAGTTCCGGAGACGGTAGATATCCTTGGGCAGTTAGATTCCTGTTGTAAGTTGGTGGAAGGGGTAAAGCTGAATGCCCTTGCAATGGTGAGCTTAGATTAATATTTGCACCTCCGTTGTCCTTGGAAAACTGGCTACGGACATTCCCTGTCGTCTTATAGTCGGCACGATGAATAGGGTAATTAGTTTGATGGTGAATGTTAGTATTATCACGGCTGATCATTGCAGGAACCGCGCTTGATGTGGATATTTTGTCAAGATTAGCTGCATTTTGCCTTGTTACAGCTTTATCACCTCGCAAACAATGTTTGCAATTACAGTTTGGATTGATTTGCTGCTTATTAACTTTTTTTGGAACTGTGGTCACATCTGAAGCACCGAACGGCAGATTTTTAGCGAGGTCAGTTGAAGCATTCATTGAATTCTCCGATTGTGGGGTGTTATGAGCGAAGTATTCCAAGGTAGCTATACAACTTTTGTACGGTGATTTTCTATTCGAATATTCTGAGTTGCTGACGGCAAGTTTGGGATCCATGTCAGACGCAGCTGTTTGAACCACTGTATTTGGTCTAATGAATTGGTTTGAAGAGTAGTCCAACACATATTCATCATTCAGGCGAGGGTCTTCGGTAACGGGAATAGTAAAGTTGCTGGTATTGTCACTTGTGTTTTGGACAGTTGGTTCGTGTTGTACATCCAATCCGGACTGGCCTTGGGGAGTGAACTCTTTTTCTAAGGTCGTGATCACAAGTTGTAGCAAATCCTCTGAGCTCCTCTCAGTTGAAGCCTTATCACTTTCATTGGTTGGGTGTAGGGGTGACTGCAGCGCAAGATCTACAGGATCTGGTGTTGGCGTTTTTTGCACAAGGTCTCGTCTGACTTTTATTCTCAATGGCTTGGGAGTTGGATCCTCGATATTTTCAAGCCTGTTGAGGTGGTTCTGAGTATTTTCCAACTCTCTTGTTGTAGTAGTTAATTTTTCTTTCATCGGGTTCTCTAATTGTGAGGTATTATCAGCGATGTAATCCAAATTAGCTGTGCGACTTTCGTGCGGTGATTTTTTATTCGAATACTCTGAGTTGCTGACGGCGAGTTTGGGATCCATCTCAGACGCAGCTGTTTGAATCACTGTATTTGGTCTACTGAATTGGGTTGAAGAGAAGTCCAACGCATCTTTGTCATTTCGGCAAGGGTTTTCAGTGACGGGAATAGTAATGCTGGTGGTATCGTCAGTTGTGTTTTGGACAGTTGGTTCGTGTTGTACATCCAATCTGGAATGGCCTTGGGGAGTGAACTCTTTTTCTAAGGTCGTGATCAGAAGTTGTAGCAAATCCTCTGAGTTCCTTTGAGTTGAAGCCTTATCAGTTTCATTGGTTGGGTGTAGGGGTGACTGCACCGCAAGATCTACAAGATCCGGTGTTGGCGTTTCTTGCACAAGATCTCGTCCGACTTGTATTTTCAATGACTTGGGAATTGCATTCTCGATACTGTTGAGCCTGTCAAGGTGCTTCTGAGTATTTTCTATTTTTTTTCTAGTAACATTTAGTCTTTGATTCAGGAAAGTGAGTCGTACTGGGTCAGACGTACGGGTAATTTTACGCAATACGGTCGCTTCATCTTTAGCAAACTTTTGCAACCTCTTTCTGAGCTGAATCTTGCGGCTCTTGACTTTATTTTCATCAATTCGAGACCTAGCTTTAGAGCCGGGTTTTGAGTCCCCTTTCAAGTGATTTACAGTTTTCTGAGCTTCCGGTAAGTCTGAAGTGTCTGCAGATCGTACTTCAAGATCACATGGAACATCACATTGCTTTTGACACTGGATCTGAGACTGTGGCTGATCTTTTTCGTTCAAGTCTTCGCTCTGCTGTTGGTGATCAGTGGGTAATACGAGTGGAAATGCAATCTCTGTGGACGACGTTTGTTGCATTACTGTATCAGCTTTTTTAGTGAAAGATACCTGATACTCTGTTGAATTCGCTTTCGAAGTATCTTTTAGCCTGCTTATTCGAATTTTCATGTGATTCAACTCTTCATTATTTTTAGGCTCATCCGCTATGGATTGGGTTTCAGTGAACAAGGATACTGGTTTTGTTGTCTCAACTGGGTTATTATTAGCTTTGTTACTTGTGTCATCATCTGACGGTACTTGCGGAGTTGGGAGCCGAAAGAATTCTGGAGAACGTCCAGGTATTTTAATTTTTACCCACGTACCACCGTTCAAGCATGGTACACTTCCATCACTAGGTGAGGGACTTTCAACCATTTGATTTGGTGTAGTCGGGGTTGAGTTATGTGGTTCATCACTCGATACATCATTTAATACTCTGACATCAATTATTGCCGCCGAGGTTGTAATCGAAGTCGAGTCAAGGTTTTCGAGATTTGCTATTCTTTCAGGTTGTATTAGTGTATCGCAAGCATCATTTTGTGTATTTTCTAGGATTGGCATGGATGGCAACGCCGTTTCAGTTTCATTGATAGTCGCTCGGGTGTCTGGCCTACTCACCTGTGAGTTAACTTTCGATTGATTTGATATATTTTGATTGATACCGGATGCAGATCTGCTCCGACTATCTGCAGAAGTAGCAGCATCATTTTGTCGGATTGTTGGATTAGTTTTTGCTCGATGAGTTATATTTGGTTTACCGATCACAGTTACTACATCCTCTTCGTCACTCACGAAAGTGGTCACATCATTTTTTTGACGCCTTTCGTTGCCCACATTTGCACTAATAAAATCTTTTGCGTTTACGTCGCGAGCTGTTTGTACGTTGATCTTTGAAAATAATAAATCCTGCTGGTTCATCGCATCGGCTACTGCAATTGGTATAGCTACAGGACATTTCGGTATTTTTGAGTCATTTGGTAATTTTGACTTGTACGTATCAACCCAATCGCCCTTTTCACCCGGGTTTAGTGTCGACGAATTCGTCTTTTCTCCAAAATCCTGGGATTGCGCAGACTTAGACTTACGATATTTGTACATCTGTGAAAACAATTTACTATAAGTCCGTTGATTCTTTGATTTGTTCCACTTGATTTCCACTGACTCTTTTTTTTCCAACTTTTTAACTTTGGGGGCCTTCTTTTTCCTAAAAGTTTCACAATCACCATCGATACATTGTAGCGTCCTCTTACTGGGAGGACTGATGAATTTCTTTCCCCCCGTATTTGTCGTTGATGGAAAGTCGGAAGATTTCGGCCTTGTTTCATTACTTCTACCTTTACCAGACTTTTCACTAACATATGAAGATGCGTGTCTTTTGAAAATTTCCATGGAGGTTCTACGAATCACACCAGGATTATCCCAACTAGTTCTATCGTCCAGAATGTCTTTGTCTTTCGAATCATAAAAATTCATCTCCACAACCCTTGGTCGATTTGTTTCATCTTTGTCTTTATCACCCCCTTTCTTGTCACGATTATTATCGATGCTTAGTAAATTGTTATTTGATGGGTTGCGGACATTGTTTGACGTGGTTTTTTTTTCCAAGTCGGATCCAACTTGATTAAACCGAGAATTCAGCGGTGATTTTGCAACAATAGTTCGAGTCGGATGCGGCGGTGGTGGCCGCAGAGGGAGCGATCTGTTCGGCTGAACCGGGATGCCATGAGGCCGATCTTTTAGCGCAGTTGTAAGACTGTGACTGAGCCTGTTTGTATCAATCATCACGATTATCGGTCCGCAAACAGTAGCTGGAAAACATAATCCAGGATGTTAAAACTTCGATAAATTCGAATAGTGGTTATTTTACAAATTGACGAGTTATGAGATAGCTTTGGACGAAAAAAAAATCATAGTTTTCGTCTTATGAAACGTGTTTCACACCTGGATAAATATTTGCCTTTCCCTCAATCATGTTCCAATGAAACGGAAGACAACAACTTCGCAGGATAACGGCTGCGAATTTTTTATAACAATAATCGGCTCCTGCTCGTTTTCTTTTCGACTACAACAAAAAATTAAGCTTGCCTTTATATGTGTAAGTCATCCATGCACTACTCCAGATTGCCAACTACGCATGCAAATGCAACTTCTAACGTCACACGACTTATAACTAATGAACCCTCCGATTTGGGCCGCTAAGCTTATATACCCCCTTCCCCAGAGGCATCGTCTCCCTCTACACGCGGCTGAAACATGCAAGTAGTGGGGGTAGTCCTCAAGTCAGTCGTCGGGTAGCGTTACAGCGCAGAAGTTCTGTGGCGTCGTGTTTCACACACAAACGTCCGGGAAGAATCGACACATTTTTTACTAGGTCACGTGGCTATGCCGTGAAAAACGAACCCGGATTCGCAGTGAGCGGTTCCGTTCGGAGATTGTGGCCCAGTTATCAACGTTGTCGTTAAACGTATCAGTACCGCCGACCAATTTTAGATAAGGCAGCGTTTATTATACGATTCATTTATCGCATCAAAAACTCGGACAATTCGATTGCCGTTGCATCGAATTCCTCCTCGCTCGACGTCCGAACTAAACGAGATACAAATTCCATGCAGTTGATACCTGATTTCTATTAGTCGGCATCGCGAGGCGTGTGAGGTACAGGACACCGCATACGAAGACTAAGATTACAACTCACGTTTCGCTGGCTCATCACTGGTGCAAATATCCTCAAGCTGCATTATATTCTTGCGGATACATTACGAATTCGAACGAAGCTGTTTATTTATTCAAAATATAATCCTTTGTAGTCTGGCCGTCGTTTATTGTTTAGTCTCCGCGATTAAAACGGGTGTAGAATTTTGATTACTACATACGGGCTATTCCACGGGTACACGACACCGCGGCAATACCTCTACTCGCAAACCTAAGGGGCTCCGGTGGATGCCGAACTTTTCTCAAAACACAGCAGCTTGTTCGTTGACCGCGTTTTGACCGCGGTTATTTATTCACGCGCAGTTGATACTCCGAAGCGGTGTAGAGACGAATACCGCGACAAAGGCAGCCGTACAGGCGTTCGCTATCCACGCTATTCACACCATCTAACTTTGATGAAACAGATTATGCTGTTTCGGTCATCTAATTGCGTTGCATCCCGTCCGTAACATAACTAATAAAACGATTGTTCAGCATAACATGTCCTTTTGCTTACTCGCTGGTTCTCAATGGCAAGAGTCTCCGCTGAGATTACAACACGGTGTTATATTATATATGCCGAAATTATAACGTGCGAATGACGAAATCTTCTAGGATAAGTCGAGACGTGTTTATAATAGAGTTGACGTCTCGCGGACGGCAGAATGATGGTTCAGTTGTCATTTGGAAACAATATATGAACACGAGAACAACGAATGGTGCAAGCGTACGTCGATGAAAAATGGCCCCGCTGAAATATCCGTATGTCTTTCTTGATGAGTGAAATCAACCTTAGAAGGTATTTACAGTCAAAAGTTGTACACTTCTGGTTCATATGATGAGTGTGCGTGTTCGGTAAACATATTTATATATTAATGAATATTCGCACAAATTAATCGTACAACGACGATTCTTCGGATAACATAGCTATGGAGTGACAACGATTCCCGCATCATAAGCACGCCGACAAACGAGAGGGATGACAACTGCTCCTGCTGCGGCAGACTTGAAGACCGAGAATTTCGTCCCTTTCATAAACTACCGTTCCACGCCTGACCTATATTTGCCTATCACGTCAGAAAGTGTTCACGACATATTTCTAAGTACCTGAATGCGTTATATTTTCTCAATACGTACTGCCAGATAATATTCTGGAATGTTACATGAAATTTTAGGGTCGTGCCTGTTGTTCATTCGTTCCAATCGTGCCGTTCTTACGTCAGGAACAAAGAATGTTTCACTTATTCATTCTGCAGAAAATTAATCTGAGAGTATGATAATCGGGTATACAAAGTATATTTATATAACGACAGCATGTAAATATACCCGGCAACAAAATTAACCGTGCACCCAGCGCGGCTTTCGGCGAAATAATAGCGATTTTCAAAATGCTGTAAATTGATGAAAAAATGTAAAAGAACGTCATTCTGGGAAGCATTTCAAAGGTTGAAACTTCTACTTCAAAATAGTTTTTGAAAATTAATCTCAAGATCATTTTTGACCCCGTGGCGTAGATTCGATTGCCGAGTCGGGAAACGTCAGGGAAAACAAGTTTTCCAAAATTCTCCACGGACTTGAAAAAAATAGCGAAAAACTTTTGAGATAGTCATTTTGTAGCCTGAAATCTCTTCTTCCAAATGGTCTCTACAAAGTTTCATGCGTGATTTTTTGACACTGAGTGATCCAATCTTCAGCCAAGGCACGCCATTGAGGGCAGGATCGACGTGTAGGCGCAAATCAACCACGCGCGGGTTAAAAAATCAATCAATCAATTGCGTTTTCGATAGTTAAAAATTGAATAACGTCACTCAGTGTCAAAAAATCGTGCATGAAACTTTTTAGAGGTCATTTTGAAGGAGATTTCAGGCTACAAAATGGCTATCTCAAAATTTTTCTGCGATTTTTCGACTGAATAATATCTTTGACATTTTTTCATCAAGTTACAGCATTTAAAAAATCGGTATAATCTCGCCGAGTGCCGGGGGCGCCGTTGATTTTATTGCTGAGTGTACAAGCCACAGGTGAAAATCTCTGCGAAGAGCCAAGGGCGAAGAGGAGACACGGAGCTGCAATGCGCGATGTACTACGCTGATTGTGAGTAGTATGCGTATAGGTATGATAAAAATACCCTACTATTTTATATTTCGTATATACATGTACCCGAGCATACCTATACTTTTATGAGATACCTGGTAGTGCTAGGTGAAGCCAGGAGTAACCAGGTAAATTATTGATTCCACTGGGATGTCAGCTATTACCAGGAATTGGTAAAGCTGTTATATGCAACCCGGGCAACAGCGGTTCCAACCTAGATTCACTCATTCGCTGGTTGTATGGGATAATTTTAGACGCAACATTCTACCTCACCCTCGACCTCATCTAACTATGGGTATTTTCAGAGAGTACACCTCTGCACCTGAAAGTGTGCTACAGGAATTTTTTTTTTTTTTCTCACCCCCCCGTAACTTTTCACCCTCAACTGAGATTCGTGAGAACTCTTCGAGACAAATTACACTTCTTATTGAAAGAAAATTGAAAGTTTAAGAACCAAAAATCGCCGAGTGAAACTCGTTCTGAATCATTGTTGCACAAGAACAAAACCAAGACTAGCAGGTATATTGCGTCATGTTATTCTTTTTCACACGGGTCGTTTGGTCTTCGTTCTTAGAATTCTCAGTCCTTTTTTTCGTGTTTTGTGCCCAGTGTACACCGCCGGCATCGTTACAGGTCTGTGAGATATGTCCTTGAGATTGAGACCCCTGCGAGTTGTTTGGTGATGAGATTGTTGGGTCAGAGCGTCTCGCATTGTCAATGACATTACAGCTTCTCTGATAGTGCAGGCCACGTAGGAGGGTCTCCTCCGAGAGCCAGTATGTTAATGTAATCAGCATGAAGATCACCAATGATTTACGCCTAAATACTCGAGAAAAACATGGCGAACGAATTCTTCAGATGATAACAATACAGTCCTTTCCGTAAACCTTCTCCCCTCTACCCTTTTGCGGCCAAAACTTTTTTGCCCGACTCGATTATCGAGTCTGACAGAGAATAATAACTTTCACCCCCAAATTCTTCTCGAGTCAATAAATTTTGACTTTTTGTCGATTTAGCGAATAGTTTGGAAGGAGATGAAATTGTATCAGTCCCTGTTGCACTGTATGTATGTGTATAACGCAGCCCCGACAATAAGGACACTCGAACGTCCAGATAGAAAGTCCATCGCGATGACGAGGGAGCGTCGTTTCTTGTAATGTTATTCTCTTACTGCCGAGATATCAGTTCTAACGATTACTGGAGATCTAAATTCAGAAAATCCGATACAATACATCGTCGTACGGTTAAGCGGTGTTATATTTCCTTCGGTTGCGTGTGACGTAGAGATGCAGACTGCGCGGAAGTAGGGTGAGAAAAGGATCATTAGCATTGGAGAGAGTGAAAAGTTGAGAGAGTTTTCGAAATCTATAATGGTCCTATTAACGAAACGACGCTTTTAGCATTGAAAGTTTATAACTAGCTTTAGAATTTCTAGGAGCGAAAAATCTAATTAGGGGACTCTCGAAACTGAAAGCAACCCCCTGAATTAGGGTTTAAATATTGAATTCAAAACTGGATCACTCAATTATCTTCTAATTAAATATAATTATATTATGGTTCTTGTTAAAATATGTTTACGTGTATAGCGCGGTTTCAGTAACTGATAGAGGTCTTAAAAAGGCAAATTTACGTAACGTGAACCGATTATGAGTGGGTGCTTCGTTTAGGAAAAAAAAAAAAAAAGAGTGAAGTAGTTCAAAGAGACGTCACAAATGGTTGAGTAAAAGTAAACAATAAACTTCAGACATGTGGACATTGTGTGCCAGAAAGATCTTTACTTCAGATATTTGGATTATAGATTTTACGCACATTAAGTTGTATCATTAATACGCAGTGGCTCGAGACGATTAACTACGGATAATCACTGTCTGCTGAGGTCCGACTGATAAAAAACGGATCCAGTTTCATAAATGATTCAAGCATTAGAATCACCCACCAACGCCGTAAATTAGGAAAAGGTAACTCAGTCATGATCTAACCGATCATTATGTATCTTACGTTTCATTTATTTCGAGTAGAGAAAATTGATACTGCTTCATTTCCGTTTCATATCTTGTTTTCCTCTTTTAATATCGCTCTTCCAGAGCCCGTTTCTCCCGTTTTTCTTTGGGGTACACAGGCCTATATCATATCTACGCTGCAGCTGAGATAACGGATTGCTGATTATTCCACACTTCTCACAAACGTACTACATGAAATATGATACAGCCTACAGGTTTCCGTTCACCGTGATCTTCGCCCTTGCCCCTTTCCAGCGTGGGATCGCTGCACTTTATCTGCGCAACTTTTAAAACGGCGGCCCCTTTTTTAATGCAATCCTACCGAGCCTTTTTTTTTAAGCCCCGAACAAGCGCCACGGTTTTTTTCCCACCTCATTCGAATTCGAATTGTGGTGTGAATAATTTTCGCATTCGATCAGTGGTACGATAATCATTCGAAATCGAGAAGGATGTTCCCTGGACCCGGGACGTGACCAGCGTGTAATTGCTGAGGGAAATATGCCCCCATAAAGGAGTACCGCAGTTGATTCAAGACGGTCAAATATCCGATCTACGATTGCAATACCGAATGTTCTGCATCCGATCTGCCTAATTAGCCGATATAGAATGCCAGGGGGTATGCGGTTGTTCACTCCTCTGATCGTCGAATGAAGGAATAAGAAACAAAGTATCGGGTTACGACGATTACATTTCTATATCGTTTGTGTAATCGCATTACCAACGGTTCAAGTGTCTCAACAGATCAGAGGAGGTATGTGGAACGGTTGGAGTTTGAGATCCGTTAAACAGAACGCGCTCTTTCGCATAGTCTATTTCATCCCATTGACATATCGCCCCCGCTGAGAGAGTTTATTGGTATCTCGGTTACAGCTGGGGGGGAAATGCCTTTGATTTTCTATATTTATCGCATCATTCCGTCAGCAGTTCTGGGTATGCCGCAGATCATATCTAAGGAAGGAATGTCTTTTCTTATTTTTTACGAGAGCTAAAAAGGATGGCGGACTCGGAGGGTCGTCTGAGAGTTCGTTCATTCTCCCTAGTCAATTTTTCAAGTATGGATTATCGCAGGCAATTAGTCATTATCGGTATATCTGCGAGAAGGGTTTCAGATACGAAATTAACTTCGATTCAATTTTTCATTCCACATAGAAAATTGAAATTTTTTTAAAAACTGAATGGGCGATAAACGTGCTTTCTTGTTGAATCAGAGGCGCTTACGCTTCTCTCCATAACCCATAAAGCTATCTCATAAAATAATCATAACCATGACTCACCTATCGCGCTCACACACATAGAGCCCACGTCGGGTTTAGATTTGTATGGTTTTTCTCCTTATTCTTAATTTTTATTGGCCAGCAATTTTAGTTTACTTTTTTTTTTTATTGTTACTTGTTCATCCTTGAAGAAGAATAAAACCACCACAAAATATCTCAACCACCGATCATTGTTTGGTTCTCGTTCACTCAGTTGATACAAAAATTGCACGAAATATCCAATGGAATTGAAATTTCCGATCGCACGTGAAAATTGAAATCACCTTTGATAGTAACATGTATCCATTGCGTTACATCCGAGTTATCGCGTCACGTTTTTGTTAGTATACGCATGTACCATTTTAAAAATAATTGACATTAATATCATTACCACCGATCCGCGAATAGATGATAAAACTTCAACGCCACCGTAAATTCGCGCCTCGTATATTTTACCTCCGCTGTCAAACATCGACGTTCATCACATTTCAATACATTTTTATATACACACCGCGTCGTAGTACTTGTACACGTGACATTTTTGTCTCACTGTCTCACTTCCTGAATACTGCAATAAAAAAAATATCTTACGCGTCCGAACGAACTTTGGGGACGCGTCCAATGAAACTGAATATAGTTGTTATTTTTTCTCACTTTGTATCACTTTGTTTAGAAATGAAAATAAAAATTCACTTGACCTTTCTTTGTTTTCAATTGACATCACGGGGCATGGCGGAGTAGGCAAAATTCACATGAACGGGTGGAGATCAGTTTATCAAATGTTTGGCACGTGGTTCGGGTAGTTTTCTACCAGGATTATGACATCCTATGAATTCCGAAAACTTGGATATGTTGAACCACGAATATCTGTCTTCGTGGGGTCGATTACCAGCTTTAAATTTGAATATTGATGATCGCTTCTCCCGCCGCATCGATGCCGGTCGCATTGCACAGATCTAAAACGCGTTGATGATGATCAAGGAAACGCTCTCGAACGACAGTAGAGCGTCACAGTCGGCGCACGAATGTTGCCGCTTCGCCGAGGCGATGGTGATGGATTAACGCCACCTACTAGTCAATGATTGGACTAATAAAATGACAAATCCCCGCCGCCCGCGCTCGTTTCACCCAATTCCATCATCGCTCCAAATGAACTCTCTCGAAGGAAGAGGATGTCGCGTATTGCTTTTACTACGCATCGAAACAAAAAAAAAAAAAAGAAAGAATTCTTTGGAACTTCAATTGAGAATTCAATTAGTCACGCTTTATTATTATCATGTACTCGGCGCCTTTCCCTCCAGCAAAGACAGATCTACACACTAGTTCACTGTCCGCTGACTATGATTAATGCATCACGCGTATAATCGTCACAAATTTATTGAAAAAATAAACGGGCTATTATCTGCAAGTACATTGAAGTAGGGAGATATCCCCATATCCATATGCCACAGCATGAGGAATGTCACTATGTTTATCTGATTCATCTGTGTGCCGTTGAATAATATTCTTTAATTGCAATGTATTATTATTACAATGTAATATTCTTTGATTAGTAAACGAGTATTTTAATGAGACGACAATCGATTTTGCGATTGAATTCTGATAAACAAATAACTAATAACCGGTTGAAGGAGGCACGTCGATTTTTTAGCGACGAAGGGTCGAGGGAGAGATTCCTGCTACTTCTGTTCTCGTGTATTTGATGATAATATAAAAGATTTTCATCACTACATTGAATAAGATCCACCTGAAAAGAATAATTTTCCACAGAGATGTATATTTCATATGAATTTTTATAAGTATGACTTTTTTTTTTCAGAAAAATTTTGGCATCTTGATCTCTATACTTTACGCCGTGTGCATAAACGACGCGATTTACGTAAGCAAACGGCGATTGAGACTCAATCAGCGCTGTCAATTATGCGAGTTGTTTATAGATAAATAGGACACTGTGTTATATCAACTATAAAGATCTATTTCTTGAACATAATATATCATTTTCTTTTCTTACATCACTACATCATTCACTAGGTATATTAATGAGAATTCTAAGCCGTCTTATCGTTTCAATGACCCCTCTAACCGCCACGTACATTACGTAAACACGTACATCGATGCAATTTGTAATTGCACATCAGTTTTTACATAAACTTTTTATAAACTCTAGAGAGTAAGATTATACATGAATGTATGTAATTTATGTACTATATTATCAGAACAAGTCACGGGAAAAATTCCTCCGAGGTTACCGACAATGATTCTATTGATTTCTTTACATGCGATGTAATTCAAATAGTCGACAAAAGTTTTATTGTATTACATGCTCTCGACTCTCGTATCCGCGATACAGTTCTAAACAAATTTTCACCGTGAACTACAACATTCCCGTTCAAAATATGAAGTAAACTCCACGACTCATTGTCAGCAATGATGCAAATTTTTGAGAGCTGTACGCTGGAACGAAATGTTACAATCGCGGTCGTTGTTCGACCGGGTTCAGTTTCATAAGTGTTTACAGCAGGTTAGTACCAAAAAATATATTTATCTAACATATTGTTACCGTCTTCAACTACGTTCCTCTCTTATTCTTTCTTAATTTTCCCGCTGCTTTTCTCGTTGTTATGTTTATTTCGTACACGTGCACTTTTATAGCATCGGCTAACTCACCGAGAAACGTTTTATGCCGAGGGTATTTTATGGCGAGGGTTTTACTGCGACCTTTTTTTCTTTTTTTCGTTTTTTTTTTTTCTCCATGAGATACGCTCATCGGAGTTGCACGGATCTGAGTGAAGAGGAATGTCTGCTTAGTGTCAACTGTTAAGTGCTGAAGGAATTATTCGTTCGGCGTGTATGAGGAGGTACACGCGAAGAGTCTGGACCACATGTCAAGTTCGTTGGCAACAAAATGCTGGGAGAAAAATATTAGTAAATGTAGCCTTCATTCGCAAAACTAATTGCAAGGGTTACAATTGCGGCGAGTAAATTTCTACTCGTACAGTAGATAATATAAACAGGTATACGATATCTACATACGTCGGTGAATTTTCAATTCATTTACGTAATGGTCGTCGAACTCCTACAGACTGCTGAACGTGTAGTTTTATAAACACGTTAACCCATTGAAACGAAGTCTACCCCGAAATGACTCAATAATAATGGTGAATAGCAGCTGCGTTTGATGGTCTTACCACTTATGGTGGTTATTTTTGGTTTATTTTTTCTTTTTGTTTTTTTCTTTATAGTTTCAGTATGCCACATACGTGCCCGAAAACTTGCAGTCCGAACTATATCTGGGTTGACACGTTCAATTGCATGAGAAGCACCCTGCGGCACACAATTTTAACGAAATGAAAAAGTAGGTATATGGAAAAGGGAAAAGCTTGGGAAAAACGTCGGTTGTGCTACGTGGACGGAAATAAAAAACTGAGAATTCTATTTGCATGGAAAAAATATAAGTGCTCGCGTTGAGTGATGAAATGGAAGTAACCGCCGCTGGTCGTATCTTCTTCAATCTCTGGTTTCGTGGAACAAATCGATACGATAAAGCTAATCTTCAGACGAGCAGTAGAAACGATGAGCGGTATTTACGAAGAAAAAAAATTGTTGCAATAACCGGTTTTGAACTAGTAAAAAGGATATAAACATAAAACCAGTCCTAGGGTCCAGCTCAATAATTCAGTTGTGCGCGCACTGTGTCACATTTTTACTTATTGTTAGTTATCCTAGTCGCAACGGTGTCGTTATAATATGCGGAATTCATATTTACTCACATTTGTATGTTGGAACTAACGTTGTACCAGTGCGTTTCGCGCGCGTAATATTCTCATTATCATATGGTACTCTAATTTCATTTATCGCTAGCATACTTTCGCCTACATTGTTTCGAGATATTCACGTTAAAAACTATGTTGCGAATTCCAGACGACGGATCTCGATGTAAATCTTTCCTGGAATTATCCATCGACATTCTTGATAATTATACCAATTTGTCATGTTTTACTCTTCATATACTTCGCCTCTTTTCAACGTTGAAATCCTCACGTTTTTTTTTCTAGAAATGAATCCAACAGGGAATTCATATTTTTTTTTTGATATTTCATCACATGTAATTGCAACCCTCGTCCATCAAGCTTTCGCTAATTTATTATAATTCTACTAGCATATCGGTATGATTTACAGCTGACAAATTTATAAGTATGGGTGATGATATCTCTCGATCATTCGGGCGGCCAATATAATCCTTTTAGTCATTACCTAATGTACACCAAAGATAATACATCTAGCCGAATCGATACGTCGAAACCAACGAGCAAATTAATTTCAGTAATTCTCGCCAAGCCAAGAACTTATTCATGCGCGAAGTGAACTACATATGTATTCTAAAAATATTCAACTGATCGGGAGATTATACATAAAAAATTGTGTCGAGCTGTACAATCGCGCGTTCGGAAGAGCCACGCGAATGGGTTGCAGCATTTATAAAATGTATAGTACAACGCGGTGGGTGGTCGGCGGGGTTTCTCGGGTGGGAGATTTTCCCTGGACAGAAACACCACGTGGACTTAACGTATTCGCTGTCCGATGGGTAGACGACACCGTGACGTATGCGAGGATCGCAAAGGTCGTCGCATGTAAGTAAAACGGCCTTGCGGGGTGATACTCTTTACTACTCCTATATCGTTTTCTTTTTCCCTCTTTTTTTTTTTTTTGTCACTAATGCGTGCCTCTTTCTCTCCCTCTTGCTCGATTTTACTGCCCCTCCCTAAGTTCGCGTACACGTATCTACATATGTCATATCTGACAATGAGTACGATACTCCAAGGGTGTTGGTCTTGAGTGGGTTTGGTATCGTTCATTAGCTCGCAATCAACAGTAGCTATATTCAAATGCGATTGACTATTGCGGTGTTACAACTGTCGATGTGTAGATTTGTAATAACGTTGCAATTTCATACATTGTAGTATGATAGGACGGGTACATACAATGTAGCGTTCGACGTTTATCTTCAACCCTGTTCTATTTGGAGTTGAATTACCGTAGTCTCGACCGTGGGCCGAGTGAAATGAGGACGTTTACGTACCTGCAATTAAACCTAATCTCTTATTTTGCAGATAAATTGAAGGACGAGTTTTTAACTTTATCATAATCTCACAAACCAAATGAAACTAATATAAGTGCGCGCTACGTGCTCTGCCATATTTTGTTCATTAATACGATATGTCGCGCACGTTGTCCAAAGTCACTTCTACGAAACCTAATACCTAGAATTGTTGATCTCCATTTTACCACGTATTAATTGCGCGTCAAACAGCGATAACAGATGCAGTACTCATGGAATTGTTATGGTTTCACATACTCCCACACCTAGCCTTGATCATTCAAATCATCACATATCAAATGACCGATTACGGAATTTTGATTCTTCGAGTTCGGCATCTCCTTGTAGCTCCTGTAACGTTGCCCATAATTCTATTGCCTCGGGTTATCCCTAATTGAAACCATCTGAAACATGTCTTCTCCCCTATCAGAAATGTTACATATTCATAGATCTGCATCGCCCTAAAATTTCTGTCACTCATGCAAACGGATCGTAACACGATTACGTTATCCCTAAGCCACGATACGATATATTCGAGGATCTGTTCTGTTGATCGGTCGGCGTGGATACCTGACCATAACGGAGGGTGGAAATGTAAAACATAAAAGCGTTCGTCTTCTATCCTCCCCCGTTTGCGTCGCCGTTCATATCGAACAAACAACATGAGAATGAAACATTTCCTCCAGTTTTCTTACACCACAGCACATACGGTCATGGAGCTGTTTGTCCCTCCTACGAATTAATTTCAAAGGATATATAATAAAGTTCTGATTCGTCCGCGGATTATCGTGTTGCTTCCGTAGTTCGCGGATAACTTGAAAAATGCCGAAGGAAATAAAACCCACAGTGATCGTTAGAGAGGCTATTCAATTACCCGCGAACCCTCAATTCCCGCCCGGAGTTTACACCAGACATCCACCTACCAAATGTGATCAACTGCTCGACGGCAGGCCCATACATCTGCGAAAAAATCGTGCTTTCGACGGCAAGGAAGTAAGTAAAACTAATGTTAAAAGCTAAACCTCGATACAAATTAGACTTACAATGTATACGTTTGTTTTTATCCATCGCTACTACCAAGGATCAGAAATTGCATAGGGTGAGTACATCGATATACAAATTAGACAATGTGGAGAATATTGTGATAATCAAAATGGCGCTCTTTTTTTATAAATAATCAATTTTTCAAAGCCTTTGTAATAGGATAGTGCGATTTTGAGCAATTTCATCGGATTCCAAGTAAATAATATTTCATATGTAGGGAATGCGCCTATTTCTAGAAATTATCAGCATAATATCAAATGGTAGCGATCTGAGTAGTTTCCTCATGGATACTGACCGCAGCTTCCTGTGACCCACACACGTCTGTATCACTCTCGCTCCCCGAAATATAATTTTTACTTACGTTTTGCTATAGATATTATAAATTAATGGTACCCAGAGGAGAAGACATTGTGACTATCAGCAGCTTGGATGGTATTGCGGAAAACGTTCTTCACTACCGTATCGTTATGACGGTGTTTATTATACCATTTAATTATACTTAGGATACGTGCTTCTAGGTCGGCGATTAGATATGAATATTAACGTTTATTCGGAATAGCAATCAGCATGCACACCACATCCTACTATTGTTCATCACGTCACGTGAAAAAAGGATATGTGCAACACATAACGCGTTACATGCGCATACGATTGAGTAACATATAAATAAAACCACGAGGAAATGTGGGTAAATATGTGTGTATGCATCTACATATTTTCGCATATTTCCTCTGGCGGTTTTTTTATCTGAAAAGGCACATCAAGGTTCTGAGAAAATTATTTTCCTACATCCGTCTCTCCACAGATGGGTCGTCGGAACGGAGCTGACGGTACCCAGGGGGAGTATTTGATACCGTCGAAAGAGCCGTCGGTATATCCGAAGATCATAAGTCGTAAGGAGTACGACTATTTCCGAGAGAAGAGTCATATAGTTACAAAGGAAGAACGGAGGGCGATGATCGACGCCGCGGAAAAAGAAAAGGATCGATTGCTCAAAGAGAGCATGGCGCGAAAAGAGGAAATTCGTCGAATGGACATGAGGAAGGGACCGAAGGGCCAGAAACTGAACGATGTTGAAGCAGACGCTAGAAAAAGAACCATGCACCTTCTCGAGAGAGCTTTTAATCTGAAATTGGAGCAAGAAGAAGAAATACAAAAATGCAACAGGCTTATTTTAGAGACAAAATGTCGGGCGATTCGAGACGCTCAGATATCCGAGAAGAAATTGATCGAGAAAGAGATAGCGGAAGAAGAAGAACGTCTCAATCAAATGGCGGAGAACGAACGACGTTTGGGGATTCAGGAAGAGGAGAAAAAAGAACAAGAGGAAAAAAGGAGACGAATGAAAACGGCGCAGGCATTGAAAGAGCAAATCGAAGAAGCGGAGTCCCAGAGAATCATGGAGTTTGAGAGGAAACAGGAGGAGAGTCGGTTGATTAATCTTAGTAATATCGCCTGGCAGCAAGAAGAAATGTTACACCAACAGATGAAGGAGGCTGAGAACGCTAGGATAAGAAGGGATTTGGCCGAGGGCAACGAGCAGCTGAGGCATTTCAAGGATATGGAGAGAGAGGAGAATAGGATCATCGATCTGAGGTGTGGAATTCGACGCGGATACTGTAGCCGCTGAACACGCTTGGCCGATGTTTTTGTTTCAAATTTTTACAAATTGTAATTCCCACAGGATACAGGAATCGAAACGACAATTGGAGGAAAGAGCAGCCCAGATCGCCGAAGAAAATCGATTGATAAATAAGCGAAAAGAGCGCGAAAGGCAAAGGGTTGCCGAGCAGTCGGAATTAGCGCAACATGTCCAGGTGTGAATTTTTTTCGTTCGTCAGTCATGCGGAGATCATCTCATGTTCCAAACTCCATTTTCATCTTGTAGGCCACGATCGATGAGCTAAATGCAGCGCGGATCCAGGAAGAAGTCGAACGTGAATGGCGTCGGAAGGAAAAGGAAGAGGTAATAAGGCGAATGGAAGAGCAGCGTCGAATGAAGGAATCGAGAGACGAGCAGATCAACAACAAACGGATAATGCAGGCGATGGAAATCGAAAGAGATAAGCGCGATTTTCAGCGGGTTTTGATCGTGCAGAAGGAAGCGTTGTGTCGTGAAAAGAAAGAACGGGAGCGACGACACCACGAAGCGATGCTTCATCGCAGTGCAATTTTGAAACAGGTGAGCGAAATCTATTCCCTAAATACGAAGATTACTGAATCCGACCTGGTTTTCTACGGGCTAATTAGGTGAACGAGAAGGAAAGGGAAAGGATTCTGGCCCGGCAGAAGATGTTTGAAGAAGGTCTCGCGATTAGGACGCAGAATGAAATGCGGGTCCAGAAGCTACGAGACGCGATGCATCGTAAGTGCAACGAAATGCGAGAAAATAATGTGCCGGAGTATTACGTCAATGAAGTTAAGCGAATGATCGAAACTATCAAGTAGCTTGCAAGTTATCCATCTATTTTGGTAATCTCAGAAAGAATTTTCAAATAAATTTTAACTACATTCTATTGCGTTTTGCAAATTGATGCCGTTTTATTATTTCGAACGTGTGTCTAGTGGATCGGATTTACCTGATCGAGATACACTTTACCGCATAGATACATTTTTTTGCATGAATGTTGCACGATGAAAATGTATTATACATATCATATGATTTGAGCTGATTTTTATTGCGATTCTACGGCAATGATCGAAGGAGTTATTTTTGGGGTAAGAAAAATGATTATCAACATCTCAGTAATGTGCATATATTATATTCAATATATTATATTTATTTACAGCTAGATAAAAAAAACACAACTGATATCAGGTATAGTTTGTGATTGATTGAATTCAGTTCTTTAATTCAAAAAGCAATTTAGCTATGAACCGTGTACTTGAAAATCGGCCGTTACTTCCATAGCATCACAACGTTTGAGTCTCGTTCAACAATTTCTTCAATTTGCGCGACGGATTGTCCGGTACTGCAGCATATTTCGTCCAGACTGTATGTGCCGGTAAAGTATTTATAGATCGGATTATTGTGTCCTTCTTCACTGACTGTGCCTGGCAGGTGAATAGGGTACTGCAAGCAAATGATGCGTAGCGATTGTTAATTTTGTTTATCTTATCCAACTTATTCTTTTTCCCTTTCTGCATAGCACCTACCTTGTAAACTCGACGAATGAGTTTTTCGATTAATCCAAATTGAACTAATCTACGCTCATTGATTCTTAGTGTCTGTGGATTCAGCCGCTGACATAAGTCTCGCATGCTGCTGCCGTGCGTCATGCTGGCATACATCCTGTAGATGTCCCTGAGGTGAGCGGGTTGTCTTGCTGTATTATTTATCGAATCAATGAATCAGTGAGACTATCAGTTTTATAGAATGGAGCTGTTAAGCAGATGTGATTAACTAGTTACCAGATTTCGAAGTATATGCAATGCACTTCTCCTGAAGTTGCGCATCTTCTGCTAGTTTTTTCAAATTTGGAGTGGCTGCGTAAACGTTACTGTATTGAAATATTGGAATCAGGCTAACAACGCCGTAATATCTAGAGGGGGGAAAAAACAATAACATTTACGACACGTTATTTTGACGGAAAGAGGAGCCGATTTCATGATACATACACAAGATTTTGCACGCAACTTTTTACCAAATTATTTTCCACGTCTGCCTCAGCTGCTATTCGAGCAACGTGATTAAAGCCATCAATATAGGGAAGTACCTGCTGCGTTGTCAAGTCCCAGTGATCACTTCGAAATGCTTCACGACCTTCTAAAAATATCGGAACTTGATGGTCCAGCACCGGCTTGGGCTCTGGGGCTAGTCGGACAACTTTCAAATGTGATGTCATGGTGCCTTCTGTACATCAGGATATTCTCATAAATTTCATAATTATTAAATCTCTTAGAGTATCACAGAATCTCACCAGTTAGTGTACACATTTTGTGGAGGTTTAGATCTTGCATAACTTGTTTCAGCATTGATGCAAGCCTAGTTTTATCCTCGGAAGCTGACAGAAAGCAGTTTTCAATTTCCATTGCCATCTGCCAAGAATGCAAAGTGTTATCAATTTTGTAGAAAAAGAGTACTTTGCTATTTTGATTATACTGAATTACCAAAAAGTCTGACATCTTCTTGACCACAGGTTCATAGTGAACAGTTCTTGCCTCTGCGTCACAGACAAAGCAGAGATTGAAGTAAAAGGCATTTCTAGCATATTTCTTATTATCAATCCTCACGGGGAATCCAAGAATTTTGAAATCTTTCAGAGTTCTGAAAATGATGGTTACCATAGAGCTTCAAAGATAAAGCTGTTTTAGAATCTCGAATATAAGGTGTATTTATTACCTACACTGTAATCGTGCTGCGCTGAAGTTGTGCCTTTGGTATGATATAAACGCTCACGTTGTCGAAAATATCTTTCAAGATGTAATTATCTGGCACCTGAGAAACAAAGTGTTAAACTATTTGCTGCACCACATCAGGGACGGTTGTCTACTATTAAAACCGCACCTGACAGGTTATCTTCGGGCCGGCTATGTGATGGAATTCTGAAAAAAATATGCAACGTATCGGTCCCTCTTGTCCTTTTTCATCATTGCCATCTGACGGAGATGCCATTGTCGAGATCTCCTAGTCAATTATCTCCTACTAATCAAACAACTGGAACTCTACATCCCATCGACACCTTAACCAAATCATCACAAACGAAGAAACGTCAAACCAAGCATCGTCACAGCAGCAACAGCATGGCCTTTAAATCGTGCGTATGAGGAATCGATTATCGCTGTCAACCGACTGAAGTTAGCAGCAAGATTGAAAGTGTCGAAGTGTTGGTAAATTGCTCCTCCCCCGTAACGTAAAATAGGGGTAGAAATTCGTGGCTGATGTTTAGTTTTGTACGTTTTACATATGTATACAGATCTATGTGACCGTAGAACCGCTCAATTGTTGTGATAGATTTCTTCATGTTATTTTTTATATTTGAATGTGTCTGATTTGAAGTGATGTCTTCATTTACCTTCGGTCAAAAGTCTTTTACACCAACGGCGCCCGAGAAGGGCAGTTTCCCTTTGGATCACGAGGGCCAGTGTAAACGGGTAATGATAAGCTACATGAAGTGCTTAAGAGAAAATAAGGGTATCAATACAATGTGCAGAGACGTCGCTAAAGAGTATCTCACCTGCCGTATGGATAACGACCTTATGGCTAAAGAAGAATGGTCAAAATTGGGATTCGGAGATGATAATCTGAAAGAAACATAACCTCAATCTACTATTGCTCACATACATCTATCGCTATTATTCTCATCAGTCTTATTATATTCACTCGTACTTCAGGTGGACGTAGTGACTATTAACTTTGGAACTGAATCCGAAAATTTTTGAGCAAAATTAATATCAAGCTCCTTCCCGATTATTCTAAGAAGAAAGTGCTAAAAAACTCTCGACTCCTAATTCTACATAATATAATTATAAAAAAAAAATTTGTACATATATTTATATTATACTCAACCTAATCTATCAAACAGACGTGATAAAATTCAAAAATAGTTTGATACATTTGGAATAAGAAGAAAGTAATTAGAAAACGCGGACACAATTAAATTATATCTTGCCCACACCTAAGTTTAAGGCATATAATACTAAAATGTCGAGCGCATCCAGGAAGAAGCTTCTCATTGGTTGCACCGGCAGTGTAGCTACTATCAAGCTACCTACTCTTGCAGAAAAATTCTGGGAGCAAAACTTGGAAGTTAGAGTTGTTGTAACAGAGAGAGCAAAGCATTTTTTTAAAGAGTGTGACCTTCCACCTGGGACTCAGATATTATCTGATACGGTAGAGTGGGCTGCTTGGCAAGACAGAGGTGACCCTGTTTTGCACATTGACTTGGTCAAATGGGCAGACTTATATCTTATTGCTCCTTTGGATGCAAATACTCTGGGAAAACTTGCCAGTGGAATGTGCGACAACATTCTTACTTGCGTTGCGAGAGCTTGGGATCCCACAAAACCGCTGCTATTTTGTCCTGCAATGAACACAAAAATGTGGGAACATCCTGTAACTGGTCCTCAGGTGAGAAAAAAAGTCATGACTATTAATACTGAGTGTGTATACATTTAACTGGATTGATGAATTAATTCTTCATGTTTTATTACAGATCTCTATGCTGAAGTCATGGGGGTACAAAGAGATCCCATGTGTGTCTAAGACATTAGCGTGTGGAGATGTAGGACTTGGAGCAATGGCAGAAGTTGATACTATTGTTCAAGCCACCCTAAGAGCTTTGAATCCCTGGCACCCTTACCCTCCTTCGGATCATCTATATCCGTAAATTATTAGCTGATTACTAAATTGATGTTTTGAAATTCGCAATCTTTGAACCATCGAGATATGATGGGTATGATTTTTCCAACGTTAATTACAATGATACTTGCACCGTTTATATAATATTTCAACTTTGAAAGAAGGATAACGAATTAAAGTAACCTCAACTGTTGACTGTGGAATCGAAAATTATTCGTATTCCACGTTGTGAATATAATTCTGTATGCTTACGAACACCAAATATACGATTTAAGCTAGTGAGAATATGCGCGATATGAAATTCGTACTATTTAAAACTTTGATTAATAATGGATCATTATTAAAGTAGATGAGTCTCACGTAATCTTTTCACCATTGTAGTTAACTTAATCACAAGCTATACCAGCACGAGACCTTACATGATCCCTATGGTTGAAATTTTTCACGGCGATTATGACCGATGTAAATCGCCCTGAAGTTCTTAGCTCTATTGTTAGTAGGGGTAGTACGGGTAGAGTCTGGGATTTTTCGATCAAAAATATCATGATTATTTTACCAATAAAAACTCGAGGTTATATTGTTGAACTTTACATATTGTAAATAAAAAAAAAAAAAAATTGAGAAATTACGAGAACAAAAATATATATATATTGTAGAAAAAATTACGTAGCTAGATGTGAATGTGTTTGTATAATAAATGCATGCTGCACAGTGAACTCTGAGCTTTTTTCTGTCGCGTAAAATTCATTAATAATCAGTAATTCATAAATCCACAACTCAATTTCGGCTAGCCAAGGGCAGGACCCGACAGAATTTACCAACTCCATCGTCAGTGTGCATTGATGGTAATTCAAACACGGTCGGTCGGTAAATCCACCGCGGATTTGATCGAGTTGGGACCAGTAAACGGTTACTAGTTTCTCAAAACGCACCCCTGCGATTAGTAAGGGCGCGTTAGGTCGGTATGCATTCGATTTTGTAAGTGAAATAGATCAAAAGATTATTTTATTTGGAATTGAATTTTTTCACGTCTCATGTCACAAATATTTAGTAGATGAATAAATTCACTGCAGAAATGCATAAGCATATGCTCATCATCAAACCTCGATATTCATATCTCTGCTCATTTGGATTTGAGTTGTGAATAAAATTCATCAGATGTGGCTCCAGAGTCCTAATGTTCGGCTAACAGGTTTGTGGGGGGTAGCGACACGCTTCCGTGGCCAGATATTGCATAGGGCAACGGTGAGACACCTTTTACCCAATTTTCACGCCCGCAACAATAACATTCCACGCTCTTCAACGTCCCCGTGTAGGCCGTCGTTACGCCGCCGATTATCAGAATTCGATCCCCTGAATCGAGGTCGTCGTGCGTACTTTCATATTTTGAATACAACCATGCCACATAATTGTAATGTTTATGTACACTATACCTATGGAACCTGTCGAATGACCGTGACGCGCAATGGTCATTTTTGTTTGTTGTCGCCAAGAGCAAGTGTCTTGATCCCAGACGTCAATATTGGCGATACTTTCCGTCATGTTTTCAGTCTTCGATGTATTACCGGCACCGCCTATTACGTAAAGACAGTCGGACACGACGTACATCGAAGCGAAACACCGTGGGGAAGGCATCGGTGCTGCTTTCAACCATCTTCAAATTAAAAGGTAATATTATACTCTAAGGTAAAAAACTTGAAAACCAAATGGAAGGAGGAAAAAATCCTCACAAATTTTCTGATGGGTCATAGCATTCAACTTCTTTGGATAGGGGTTCTTTCTTCGATTTGGTCATTCCCCCCGCGACCCAGATTCGGCTTTGGTATTTTGCACAAGCCGGTCCCACCCGTGCTGTAAACATCGGCAGCATCTCTCGCCACGTGGAATCGAGCGGGTTAAACGCCTCTACGGTTCTAAGCGCTCTGTTATGCGATAATGCGCAAATGCAACAGTTCGATATTCTTAGAATATGTATCATGATCTATCGCACGCTCGGGTATTTAGCATCATTCACTCACATTCCATTCTTGTCTTGTCCACCGATGGCGAACATTATTTCCCCGCTAACAACGAGGCTGAAATTCTTTCGAGGAGTCAACATGTCCGGCTCGGTGTACCAGATTCTCGTCAAGGGATCGTAACTCCAAACGGTACCAACAACGATACTTTTTTGCGGTTGCACAGTATCGTCATCCCTGGGATCCGCCCCACCTGAAAATATATTGAGATAGATTTTTGGAACAAAGTAAAAATACTTTCGTGTAATCACCACTAAATAACCCGCTACATCTTACCTACTAAGTAAACTCGTCCTCTCAAATAGACGACGGAATGATGGTGCCTGGGTTCTGGTATTTCCCCGACGAATTCCCAAGCGTTTTCGTTGTATTTGAATCTGTACACGTCCTTACCAGTATTACCCGTACATCCGTATTCCTTGTGGGGATCTATTCCTCCGAAAACAAGGACTGACTCGTGATCGGGATAAAACAATGAATCTTCCCGCAGTTGGTTGTAATTCTTCGCCTGGTTTAAGCTCATTTGCTCTCGACTAATGAGAAGGAATTCGAAGAAAGTAATTTTCAAAGATCTCTCAAGTTACAGCAGCATCTTCATAATTTCGTACTAACAATCGATTGTTTAGACCCAAGGAATCCCGAGGGTGGAATTTCGGTTTTGCCCTATCTCGGGAATTTCCCTCCGTGGCTTCCAGTTCTCCGCCGTACGTTTGTAAATCGATGGCAGATTGGTCTTCGATTCTCGGTGAGAATGGGTCATCGATTTCAGTGTTCTCCGACGGTGTTACGGAACTCGGTCTTTCGTCATAACGCGTGAAAAATGCTGGCGATCTTATGGTTTGAATTGGTTTCTGTTGCTGCATCGTGCAGCTGTCCATCTTCCGGACATTCGTAAGCTCGGAGCTCTTCGCTGCCTGCAGATCGATTTGCCGATTTTTATTAATCGCGCGAGGGGTTGGTTGCGGAGATATTACCGCATCGAACTTGAAAAAACAAATACAAACAAATACTTTTTTACTCTCCGTTGGAATTCAAGGGGGAAAAAGTATCCGTTTTCTCTATCAAACTCACTCGAAGTCCTTCAAGATCCTTCTGCCAACTCGGTTGTTCGATGTTTTTCCCAACCAACGAATCCCGTCGTTTTCTCCGTGGACTGAGACCCGGTAGTTTGTTCGTATCTTTTTCGCGGCAAGTAAAACTGGCCGAAACTTTCACCGGTTCTAATGGCTTGTGCAAGTTTTTAGCTACCGGTAGGGCCAGTAATTCTGCAACTTGTTTAGCCTTCTGTTGTTCCTCGGACGAAGTCTTTCTGATCTGTGAGGGAGTACAAAAAAAAAAAAAAATAAAAAACACGTCACCCTTTGATGTTAATTCCTCTATTTTTTTTTGTTCTCTCCACTCGCCTCATTGAATCGCCTCCTGGCTTTGTAACCTCTGTAAACTGCTTGGATTGTGGTTGCGGCTTCCTCCTCGGACTTTGAGGACTCAGCGAACTCGTCGTCATAATTATTTTGCCCTCGCTGTTTCTCCGTGTTAGGATAACGTTGATTTTTATCATTCTGAGGTAAAACTACCCGCATTGCGTTTCCTGGGTGTACGGAATTCGGCTCCCATTTCTGGTAGCAGTACACCTGCCGCTCTTGAGTTTGGATCTGATGTTCCTACACGAAAGTATGCAATCGATTAGGCTGGTATATAAGCTCAGCCAAAGTAATGAACAATTCTGAATCGCTTCTCGATACCGTCACAGGTCCTTCGGGAGATACGCGGTCGAAGAGATTTTTTCTTCCTGCGGTAAGATTTTGGTGAAATTTGTAGAGGTCCGAGGAGGGTTCTTCTCCCGCTTTGATGAAATTGTTGTTTTGCATGACATCGGTTTTTGGGATCGCTGCTAGGCAAGCTTCAGGATTTTTCTGTTTCTGAAAAACAATGAGTATATGATTTTAGCCAAAGTAAATAACTCAAGCTGCTGAATATTCCGCATACAAGGTCTCGAGGTAAGAGTTATGCGCTGTAAGTGCAACATCGTTAAAAAAATCATTCGACATCAGTGACATAGAAATCGTGAAGGAAATTAGCGAAAAAAACGTTCCGGGCATTCTAATTGAAATTTGATACACGTATAGCGGCATGAACTCTGACCTTAATGAACTAATACTATGCCACTGTAGTTCACCGCGACCACTTACAGGCACACTTTGCTTACCTCAAGATACTTAAATAATTCTCGTTAAATTATCCGGTGTATACGGGCAACGACGGTAGAGAGAACCTGAAAAATAATTCGTTGAGAAAATGAGAGTCGTGATTGACCCTGTGGTGGAGTGTGATCTTTTCGCCGGAGCCATTTGACTTACCGAATCGGGAAGGCAATTTCAACGGTTCCCGAAGGATTACATAGCGGGGGATCGTGACCAGGAAAACGTTAGTTTCTTCCTTCTAGTTACCCTCAATTAAGAGGTAGCGGAGTCTTGTCTACTTGGGCAAACTCAAACCACGCGAAAGAAGGAAAATACGGAGAATAGAGGGGGAAAACGAAGGTAGGAGATTGTACAAAACCGAGTTTTAGCGGTCCATTGGGATTTTCAATTAGATTAGCGTTTGTACTCTGCAAGCTTAACTGCAACTCTCTACTGTTGCTTTCGAGCAGCGAACAAACGCGATCAGTTTCAGCGATCGTTCCATTAAGTGAAAATGAGAACGTCGAGTTCGGAACTGTAGCTAGAGATTTGAAACTCTTCACAATGATAACTTGAGTGCGAATTTTAATCCCTAATTTCGTATGAGGTATTAAAGGAATTGTATATCTACGTGTACAACGTAACGAATGTTATTTCAATGTTTTTTTTCTTTTCTTTTTTTACATATAAGATATATACATCCAGAAAAAAACGTGTTAAAAACCGTCAGACAAGAGGACACAACAGATGAACGTGCAAGTATCGACGACTTCCTATTTTTTTCGCCATGGTTTATTCGAATGCCTCGACTTTGCTTCCGGTCTACTCACCTCCTTAGAATTCCTATCCATACTGGTCAGGTACTCGCTTAAAATTTCTGGGGGTACCATCATGCTGGCCGGAGTTCCGGGTGGCAGATATGTTGGAACCGGAATTTTAGGTGGATTAGTAGGTGGCGGATATTTGAGAACGTTGCCGAAGTTTCCGTGGTTATTATCGCCGTTATTCTGTACGTGTCCTAAGTGAAAAATGCGATTCCGTTTCAAATTATAACGGATCAAACCAAATTGCCCCATGGGTTGTATTTAAAGTATTGCCGACGAATTAATTATATAACCGGAGGTAAAAATTTACCCGATGATTCTCCCTGATCACAAACTCCGTAATTTTGAGCTGGGAAACTCCCTCGTGTTCTGGTTGGTGGTGGCGGTGGGCATGCCTTTGGTGGGGGTGAATTCGGAGGCGTTGGTTTCAAATTTCCTTTACGGGGTGCCTTCAATTCCGGCATTCTCGTTCTCTGATACTCTTCTAAATAGAGAAGAAACTCCCTATAAGTTACGTAATTCTGGAACAAAGAAAATTTTTTTTTTCCAATTTCGAATCGAACGGAATGTTGTGAGAAGTGGGGGTGGTTAATGTTTATCACCTTGTCCTCGCCGGCCCAGTTTCTGTTCGCCGGTTCGGTGAGACCCAGCAAATCTATCCAGTGGTAGTAATCTTCGGTTTGATATCTGTACCAGTATCTTATTATCACGAATCTGAAAAAATTTTATCGCGATTCAGAATACGTCTACGTTTCATAACTTATACATATAACCAGGTTGAATTATAGGGAAGAATTTCAATGTTACTTACGCGAGTCCATCGTCGACCATTTTCTGAACCTCCGGGTAAGACATTAGCTCCATAAATTCTGGATTTTCAGGATTTCGTTTGACGTCCACCAGTTGCCACGGGCCTATAAGTCCGAACCTGACGCACTTTAGCACTTCGAGGAGGTACTGTTTCCTGTTCTCCCAGTCGTGCATAAGCCACCGAACGGCGGACATGAGGACCTCCATTTCACTTGAAATTCAACAGGGGTGAGTTTCAAGTTTTATTATCCCAGCCGTCTGCCGTTTGGCTATAGAGCAGTGTTTGTAATATTTTACCAGTTCACGCAAATGTAATTCGACCTCAGTAGCGAGCAGAGTTCGTCCACCGATAATTCGAGGAAATCTTTCGTACTAACGAGCATCAAGAAGAACTTCATGATCCTCGGTACCATCAACTCCATTACCGCGGTATTCCCGATTTTCCTCGCTTCCAAATAAAGCAGGAAGGCCGTATCCTCGCAGAATAATTCATCGTTGTCAATAAACGCCCAGCATTGTTCCTCGAGCTCTGCGCGCATTAGCGAACGAAGTAAGCAACGGTTTAACCGGATGATTAATCTTTCTCTTCACGGCAGTTCAAGCTTACGTACGAACATACACTGTAATTCCTTCATTCGCACGAATTCGAGCTAAAACCGCCCAGGTTCTCCCCGTATCTAGGTACCGTGTACAAATACGCGATCTTACCCATGCGGAGAGAATAATTGAATATACGAGATATGAAGGTCGCGCGGTAGACGAGGGTGAAATTTCGCACCAATGTTGCTCGATTCACGTTTTCAGTCATCGTCCATGTTGCCAATGTAAAGTAGTCTACCGGAACGATTCCGTATAATGCGAAATCTTTGGTATACCATTGCGGATTTGAAAACTGCGAAGTGCTTACGTTTGTATATATAGAGGTATAACTATGTATCATCGGTACGTGTGTGTAGGTATATCACGTCGAGCGTCGAGAAAAGTTTCAAAACTTCTCCAAATAGTTTCCCTCAACCAGACATAAAATGCCCCACGGCCTTTCAGGACTTGAATTCCGCCCTACCACCCCGTGAGAGACATCTTTTCAAAGCTGCAACCGGCGCTGCAGTGATACTTGCACTCTATTGCCACCCTACACACAGAGCTATACGCTATGACACGCCGCTATTCGTACCTACGAGATGCTACTCTATGCTATAATATTCTATAGCCGATGCGCAGCTATGTGCACAGGCATTTAATCCGGCATTTGACTCTTGCAGCTTATATGTATGTACATGTATGTATATACGCGAATTGCGAAAATTGACGCACCTACTGTACCTCCCCAATGCCGCACGCTATACATATATCCACATCTATACACAAGCGTTCAAATTATACCTGCTACGGACTGACCTTTGACCCCTAGATATTGGGCGGCTGCAAATATCTCCAGGATATTATCCCTCCTGAGTAAATGGCAGCTTTCACACGTCGGCCCGATCATCCAGTCGTATATAACGGAGAAGGCCTTCGAGGTCACATCGCTCTGAATTTCACCCATGTTTATTACATATGTACATATGTACACGTGACGTTCTTTCAACTTTGGTGGTTGCAATTACCGTAAAAGCATGTATGGGTATGTAACACAAGCGATATTCGGTTCAAAGAGGTGAAAGAAATTTGGTGCTAACTACAGCTTTATACCTCTATTTTTTCATTTTCATTTACCAAAAAAATTTCACGACTGCCGAAATTCTGCAGCAATTTCCTCTCCGGGTTATTATTGTGAAAGTGAACAAGAAAAAAAAAAAAAGAGATAGAGAGAGAGAGAGAACAGCGAGTCTATATGAACAGTATTCAAGAGGTTCCCATTCATCCCACGGTAAATAGAGTTAAATATAGGCGGGCAAGGGGATAAAATGGGTCCAAGGTCAGTTGGCGCGGAGCCACTGATAGGAGGGCGAACGAGAGAGAGAGCGAGTGAGACGTAGAGTTTGAGATTTGGAGGGAAAAAGGGGGGGGACGAAGAGATGCTGACACAAGAGATTGGGGATGCTCGTGCTCCTCCCCCTGAACCGGAGAAACCCCGCTTTCGTCTCCCCACCTTTTTTCGTCCTCGTACCCGACGACCCCTTTGCACTCGAGTATTAGATACATCGATTTCCTGTCCCCTTAATTTTTGCAGCTAAAGACCTGGAGACACATAATGCTTCGACCGCGATAAGTGATATTCGCCCCCCCCCCCCTTCCTTTTCTTCGCGTACGACACGTCGTCTTGTACAACGAAGAACCGAAATACCGACCGCGATCAACCGTTGAGTTAGCGAATATTAGGGGAGAGAGCTGGGTCGTTTGAAAAATAACTTTTTGCGACGGCGGCAAAAGGGGGTCTCGTTACTTCGATGCTTCGGTTAATAATTTAGTTATCGGATAATCGAGTTAAAAGTAAAGAGGAAAGTAGGTTACGAAAAAAAACTATGAAGCATTTTATGCGGAGAAAATTATTGCGAAAGAACGAAAGAAAGATGGGTAAACAGTAATCGCGAAAAGTTTTCCGGACGAGCGACAGGTCGGATAAACTGTCCCGCAGGGGGGACATTTTATCCTTGATTCTAGAAAGCTCTGCCTCGTCGAGAAACTCGACCGTAATATAATATGTTTAGCGAGATATAAACCGTTACTTTCTCACCGCCAACGCCACCTTAGTCAACCTCCCAGAACAACCCCTCACCCCTCGCCCCGCCGTGCACGCGCACCGTTCACCCCGTTCACCCCATTTCAGCTATCTCACTGCTTCCACGAGCGCCGAACCTAGGGTTGTATCGTTTCTCGCAACCGCATCCCTCAGCAATAAATAGCGGAGCTCCCTTTACTATCGCGTTTCGCGTGCGCGCCACTCCGATATTATTAAGGCTGGCAACGAAGTGGGAAAGTGGCGTGAGGTCGCCGACAGGACTTTCGGACGATTTTCTTTTTTTTCGTTTTTCTCTCGTCTCTCGTCTCTCTCTCCGAATGTTCTCGGATAATCAAAAGATATTATGAGGCGAGCCCGCGGAGCCGGCGTTCCCTGGGATACGAGAGGTCGATTTTCACCCGGTATCGTGACTCTTCGTCGAAAGATTCGAAAAGGAATCGAGATAAAAGCGGCTCGACGATGAGCGTTTCGAAGGGGAGTTACGAATTTATCGAGAAATTACAAAGACTCTGAAGAGAGAGAGAGACTTGCACGTTTTGTCAGTGAGATAGGGTCCTCCTTCGGCCCTCCGAGTTTTTCGAGTTCTCGGGCTTTTTGTTCTTCGAACAAAGTTCGCTAGAGCCCAGTCGGAGGTGGAGGGGTGTGAAATTACCAAGTTTTGTATTTCGGAAGAGGCAAGCGGCTCGACGATTTTTTACGATATCTTTCGCCGACTGTATACTCCCCGGAAATATTCGCTTAAGACTACGAAATCGGGAGACTTACCCCGGTCAGATCGACTTCCTTGTAATTTTTTTCATCGAAAAATGTACTGTAACTTTGTAGTACCAGTAAATGACAGTGGAACTCGTCGTGGCCCAGTCGTATTATGCAATCCGCGTTTCTAAAAAGAATGAAGATCGAAATATATGTAAAAAATTGAAATATTCCAAAACAAATCCGAACTAACTTGTAATTTGTAATACGCCGAGCAAGCTCCTGATACAAATCGGTTTTCTCCGGCAGGATAATGTTTTCCCAGTCGATGGGCTGCTCACCCGTGAACCCGAGTCTGAAACGTCGAGGCAAGAATTAATTAAATCCGCGATGATAAAAGAAAACCGAAAAAAAATAAAAAAAAAAAAAAACTTAATTATTCAAAGCGCCGAGTAATAAATCTGGACCCACGCAGCCAGAGGGGTATCGTTTGTGGGCATCGCGTGCGATGCCGTCACTTGATTTCCCTGATGTTGTTCCATGTCACCCTGATGCTGCTGCTGCGGCTTTAATCTGAACGGCTGCGTTCTCGGCCTGTACAAATCCTTCTGACCCGCGTGAGACGATTTTTGATGCGACTGAAAAAGAAGTTCAGTTTAGCCTCCGACGAACAACATCGCGAGGGTTTCGGTGTATCGGAATCATCGTTGATGAACCGGAACGACGTTGGAAAATCCCGCGTCTTGCCTGTTGGTGATTAACTGTCGAAAGACTGATTCCCGAGGGTAGATCTTGTCGGCTCACATCAACGCCGGTGGACGTTCTTCCGATATCAACACACGGCCGACTCAGTTCCGCCTTGACGTTAACTTTGGCGTGACGTGGATCAGCTACTAGTACGCTGACTTTCTTGGACTCGAATACGACCTAAAACAACTGTAGGTCTGTTTCGAGCTCGTCTTTTACCGTTGCCATTCAACCGACGTGGAATTGACGCGTGACGGATGCGAACCTGATTTGGAATGATCTTCAAGTTTCCGCTGGGAGTCGCCTGAAACGGGAATACGCGTTTCGCCTCGTCGCTATTAACGTCAATGAGCGCACCACGACTGTCACCGACCGAGTCCCTGGGGGGATGATTTTGCATGTGTTTCATCAGATAACTGAGATTCTGACTTCCGTCGACGAACGGATTCGGCTCGGCTGCACTGTTTTGTCTCGCCAAACTGAAGGGAAAACGCAGCGGGTAATGGCAATGAAATTACGTCGGTATCAATTACTCACTTGACACGATGAGCCATCTGCCCTGCGGTACAGCCGGGTACATCAAACGGGCAACATCGTTCTTTCACCGTAGGATCGAAATGCTCGGTATCACTGTTACGTAAGACCCGCGACGCTCCTCGGATTTCAGCGTTATTTTCCTGGATCATTTTTGAAACTTGAAGATGAGAAATTTCTCCGATTTTTGGCACGCGGTACACGATCGCCAACTCTAACTACGTTTACCTCGAAGGTATTTTTCGTCGATTGGAACGACGATTCGCGGAGTATAACGTCGTCTTGATTCCTTCTACGCTGTCTTCGAAGAGCTGTTTTCTTACGACGAATCAGAGGCAGTTTCGACGAAGGAAACTTATCGGCAACCTCAAGAACCGGAGGTTGTATTTCTTCAACCCTAGAATTTAAATACTCGTACGAATTCCGAGTAACGTAATCGCGAAAATTCATTCATTTCATATTCACCCGCATGGCGAGGGATCCGGAGTGGCTCGTGGTGGAGGGAAAGTGGAAGGGTTCGGGGTCGGCGCGACCGTATGCTGCGAAAGCGAATCTCTGGTTTGGTGTTCGTTGGACGACGGTGGAGGAGGTGCGGGTAATTTGCTGTGGTAAAGTACAACCACGCTACTTTTGCTGTTATCTTCCTTCGGGCGCAGTGTTTCTTCCCGATTATCTTCGGAGATAACTGCGACACGAAAAACTTGAGCGCCCCGAGAACGCGAGGGGCTTGAAAATCTTAGCCAAGAATATTTAGCAAACGAGCTCACTTTTTTTACCGTGTTGTCGGATCGCCCTGACTATCCTAGGTGTTCCCTTTCGCCTGAATCGAACAATTTTTTTTGGAATTTCACTTTACCATGACCACGTTTCGATTTTTTTTTTCCAATCTCCGCAAGAGAGCTCGAAAAACTTTTTTTTAATAATTACCAAAGCTTCAAGTCCGATTTACCGCAAACCCCTTCGCCGCTCGAATATTTAGTTTCCGCAAAGGTTACTTGGTGCTGTAAAGCGAGCAATCGCATTAAATGTGGAAACCCGAAGAGTTCGAGTTAACGAAGCGAACGCGATATCGGTACGGCGTGGAAGAACGACCGCAGCACTCGAATCAACAGAGACGCACATTCAATGGGGAGAGCTGGTTGAAAAATTAAGAGGCAAACAGAAACGATGAATCGAACGAACGAAATGTTCCACCGCAAAGGGTGTACGTTATGTATAGTACGGAGGTTCATTTTTCCATCGCGCCCGTCTCCTTTGCCTCGCTATCCACCTACCTCATACTTCGTCGGTGGTACCTTCCCCGAAAGGCATTGAAGACTGGATGTTTGCCGAAGAGAAATATTAGACACCTCTTCGTCCCTGTGGGCTAAAAGAAACCTCTAGATTGTTCGGCTCCCGCGGTTTTACTCAAAGATAGATGATGCCGCCTCTACTTTTACTCAATTCCTTTTTACCCGAGGTTTTCGATGTGCGAGCGAAAAAAAATTAAAAAAAAAAAAACAAAGAACAACAAAAAATATAACAAACAACGAAAACGGGAGAGAGGATGGGAGGGAAAAAAATTGATTGGCTAAACGGACGTAGAGTCCTGACGAAATAGAAGTGAAAATCTTGTCGATGAATCGATAAAAGGCGTTTGGGGTGCGGGCGCGAGTTATTTTAAAAGAAACTTACTTCACTTACGTGATTTAGGCTTGAGGCGACTCGTTTGGGATTTTAAAATTCGCGGATTCGCGTCGAGGAGATTTGGCTCGCGAGATTCGTCATCCGATCGTTTCGCCAGAATACGTCTACGCCGTCGTGTGGATGCTCCTCGCGTTTTATCGCGATAACGTGGTAACCTGGAAAGATCAATCAATCCGCCGTTGAAATCCGCCTCTTTTTTTGCGGCTCTGGATCCGATAGATCGCTACACGTGGAATCATCGGCTGGGGTCTTACCTTAGATTTAGCAAATCGAGTTCAGGGGTTAAAAACGATTCTCCTTCGGATGACGTGGACGTGTCTAAATTCTCCTGCCGAACAAAAAAAACCGATCGATTTATTATCCGATTAAAAATTTAACTTGAAATTCTTTCGACGGCTCTATCTCGCCCTGAAATCACCGCGTATAATCCGACGTTGAAGCGACTCGAAGTAAATCGACGAAGGGCTAAATTAGAACAAGTTTAAGCGATAACCCGTTGATCCTGCGGTAACAAAAATTTTCAAATTCTCATCGGGGGATATAAGAAGTTTCGAAAGTGTGAGTGGATAAAGCGAAGGATAAAGGGAATGAGAATACCGAAAAAATTAAATACGGCTGAAATAGCGTGGGATAAAAACTCACGTCATAGCTACGTGGAAAGCCTTTTCGCATGATACGTCTCACATGTACTTATTTATTTAATACACCGATCGTACGACGATTCGGACCGTTGGCATTATACGAAAACCGATTTGCTCTACTTTCCGTTATTGCAGTTATTGTTATTAAGATGAACTAGAAAAAGAGGGAGAGAGAAAAAAAAAATCTTGATAAAAATATATTGTATAAATGAATGCTATGACGTTTAAAATGGCCAGAACATTAGTAAAAATGTGTTATGATGTCTGTCGAGAAAGGCCTTAGAAACCAAACACGAGACGGTTGAATGTCAAAGAAACGAAGAAATAAAAGGCATCTAATACCGCAAAATACCACCGCGCGTCTAGGGTCGCTCCCCTTCGTCGTTTTGTAATATTTTTTTTATAGCTTTCAGCGAATACCTGCCGAAGGTGATTCGCATTCGCGTGAGCCGCTCTTCTGTGTGTTCGCCTTGAAATTGGTAAATTATACTTCAAAAGCAGGTAAACTGTTGTAATGAAACTGCGGTGATAAAACATTCCCTTGAGGAAACCGCCTCGCTCTCAGTTCTGAAAAGATACAATTCCAACTTTTGGTCTCTTACAAAAGTAAACTCCCCCCGCTCGGAAACCCTGGTAAAACTCCATCGCGGATGAGGGATTCAAATTAAAACTTGAAATCGTGTAAGTACGAGGAGAGAAAATCATCAGAAACAGTCGATAACTTCCACTTAGCATTTGCCGTCTAGCGCACGTTAAACGTAATTTGAAAACGATATTATCGCCGGGTTTACAGTTCACAATTCTCGAAAGGGCAACGTAAATAAGTGCTCCGCTAGACGCGGGGTGCGATAAAAATGAAAAAAAAAAAAATAGAAAAGAAAAGAAAAACGAAAATAACATAAATAGAAAGGCAAACCCGGTGGGGAGATGAGAGCGTAGAGGAATGAGAAGGGATGAGAAGAAAAGTGACGGGAAGGGGTGGCAGGACAGATACCAGCGCAGCAGCTACCACCACCACCACCACCACGACGACGACGACGACGACGATGACGTTGGATTTCGGCGTACGAAGTCGGCGGGAGCAGCGTAGTATGGGTGGCGGAGTGTCGAGGGGTTTTGGCTCCGGCTGGCGTTGGCTCGTGGCTGCATCGATCGGATAGACGTCCCGGTGACCTCGACCCAGTACCGCCCTCGAACACACTCCACACTCCACGGCCCACCGACCCGGGTCAGTTAGCACCCCCGTCAAAACACGCCGCAGCAGCCTGCAGGAAGCGCTCCAGCTCGTCGCGCCCTCCACCCTACATACGCTCAGGTACAGTTTCGGCACGCAGCTCAGTTCAGGGTGAGTTTCGTTCTTCTCCTCGTCGCGTTAGACACCCTCAACAATACACCCGTGCTTCGGCGGTTGTATCTTTTCCTCTTAAACCGTGTCCTTTTATTTTCTTTTTCTTTTCCGTTTTCTCTTTTCCTTATTCCCTCTCGTTTCTTCCTCACATTTTTCCATCACTTTTTCCACCGTTTCTCGCATTTATTTCTTTATTTTATTTTTTCTCTTTCTTTAGCATATTAAAAAACCGCCCTTTTTTCACGTCGATATTCGCGATGCCCTGACGCGTTCTTATCTTCACGTACGGTACTTTGCAATAGGAACGGACCGTATGACGACTATATGAACATTTCCTCCGCACGTCCGTGCGGATAAGAAACGCCTGTATCATACACGAAGTTTTGGAGAATTCTTTTTTATCTCGCGAAAGTTTTATCAGTCAGTCCCTTGCTTTTCCGGGATCCCGGAAGGAGACAGGTACATCTTGCCGGAGGGAGGGATTACGCCGAATCGAAAGTCACCCGGCGCCTTTGCGACCTTCGACCTTTGAACTGTAACCTTCGGGACTGGAGGGCTCGACGTTTCAACCTCGTTAACTTGATCTGGCACATTCGAGTTCTAGGGTGACTTACAGAAACGGTCGGACGAATCGCATATTTTCTGATCCGATGGTAGAATCGTAGAATATACATACACGTATACTATAGTATGTACGATATACATATATGTACACGTATTATAGGAAGGGTTGGTTTCTGGAGATACGTGTAATGTACGTATACATCTACGTATAGGGACGATGCGAGTAAATACGGCGAAAGTAGAGTAGGATTATAACTCTCGCACGTACGAATTCTCCTACAGCTGATGTTTCATTTAATTATCATTATTAAGTTTTCAGCGCGATATTTCGGCTGTAAATTCGGCAAAGTAAATACACGTTTCATCTCCTCTCGTTAACGAAGAAACGAAAATACAACAGAGAGAGAAAAAAAAAAAAAAAAAATAAAAAAGATTCCAAAGCATACGTCGGGAGCGGAAGAGCGGTACACATATCTCTGAAATGTACTTCATGCTTTTGCTGGTGCCTGCCCTAACTTCTGTGCGTTTATTATCCGTGACTGGTGCTAAGCCGGGAAACACGTCGACGGGCTTTGGATGCAATGAAATATCTTCATACGTACGTACACCTACGTGAACGGGTAGATATTTTTTTCACCCCTCATCCCCTGTTCGTATAATACCGACGCACGAAAGTAACGCTAAGGTTTCGTCCGAAAAAACGAAACGAAACCGAAAAAAAAAGAAAGAAAGAAAAAAGAAAGAAAAAAAGAAGAGAAAACAGACGAATCCTCTCTCACATATAGTTTTCTGCCTGTGAGGTATACAATGTATAAAAATTTATCTCATATCCTACCCGCATATCCTCTTATTCCGCCATTACATTTATATTCTCATACGTACCTACGTACGTATACATGTTTACGTATATTTAAGCGAAGCGCACGGTTTACTTTTGCAACGAAGCGTTTCTACCTTTTGTTTATACGCCTCCGCCGCTGTACCGGTGCACGCGATGCACAACAACGTAAAATCGTATGTATATGTGCGTACTTTCTTTTTATTTATTATCATTATTATTCAGTATTTTATCCGACGATGTAAGACAATAGGTATTCCACTTTCGTGTACGTGTACGTGTACGTGTACGTGGCAGACGTACGCAGCGGCAGCGAGACCGGGGCGGGGGTGGATAAATGTCAGCGTCTGAGAAACTGGAGCGATCGTCCGTGCCGTTGAATATCTCTACCGGGTACAACGAGATATCGCGCGGTACGAAGCTCCGCGAGAGAAATTAGCCTTCGCCGGCGAGGATTTAGAAACGGGGGAAACCCTCGCGACTTATTTCACGCACACGTATGTACGTATAGACACGCGTGTACGTCCGCCGCTTCTCTTTTTCCGCTTCGACCTGTGCTACGTGCCTACAACGGCAACGGGAAGAACGTGAAACGCGCATAAATTTGAATAGGCCGCTCCGCGCTCCAGTTCTGGACCATTCGTAAACTGGGGTTGCCAAGGTTACGGCTCGCGTCACAACCACCCCATCGACTCCCTCCCCGTCAACCGCTGTCCGGAATATACCCCCCGCCTCTTTCCGAAACCCTCGGCTTTACCACCCCCTCGATCTACTCCCACGCTCTACACCCACGCGCCGTCCCTTCCCGCAGGATTCTGCCACGTAAAAAGTTGGTATATCTTTACCTACAATATACACATATGTATGTATATACGTGTGCCCGAAGTCATTTCATTTCACCAATGTTCGCGGATGTGTTGGTATTTGCGGCTTTTACTTCTTTCTTTGTCGCATCGGTTTGATTGATTTTCTTTTTTATTGTACTCGAAATAATTTCTACACGAGTATCAACATCATGTGGTACTCATGTATCAAATTTTTCGCGTACGAGAACGGTCCTCGGTCGTCGATTCATCCGAACTGTTTGTTGGTATTTTCATTTATATTCTCATTACGCTTTCGCGGCTGCTTATTTATAAGTTTCAGCGAGGTCCGTACGTTGCATTAGAGGGGAGGGGGGTGATTTTGATTATTGAAATAATCCGCGTTTAGTCGGCTGCGGGCATTTCGTCGGGTATATATAGTTATACATTTTGTATATACAAGTGTACGTACACGCGGATACATATGTATATATATATATATATTCATTGTACATAAGCACCTCGATTAAATTTCCAGAGAGCAGAGGTGCCCAACTGAACTTTAAATTTAATTATATCGTGTAAGGGGGTGCCCCGTAGCTGGAGAACATCGTATACTACTTCAGCGGCAAAATCCAAAGAGAACTTTTTCAATCGTTTGATATCAGCTCGCCCGGTATTATAAGAAGGTAATCTACGTGTGTACAAAGGTATTCCTCAGGGATGAAAATGCGAAGAGACGAAAAGAGAGAACAAGAAAGTTGAAGAGAAAAAACAAAAAACAAAAAAACACATAGGGTTTCTAAAAATAAAGAAACTCTCCGACGTATTAACGTCGGCGTAATACCGTACCGGCTTACACGTACACGTACGTACACGTACGTATATCGTATAGAAGGAGAACTGCGGGAATTTAATCTTCCTACGTAGGAACAAAGTCGGAAGATTTTGCACGTAAGAAGCGACACAAGAGGGAGAGCGAAGACGGTGACGTTTACCGCCGTGTACGGGCTGCACATCGTTCTCCGGTAAAACGGACGCAATGAAACTGGACAGAAATCTAAACATACGGCGACGGAATCCCCGCATAATATAAAGCAGCTATAGAGTCTTGTTTAAAAAGTATACGTCAAGCGGGAATATTGAATTGCGAGAAATGCTCGCACCGCCGCCGCCGCCGCCGCCGCTGCCGCCTTCGCCGTTGCTGCAGTATATTGCTTTGTTTTACGGTGATTTATTTCACACGTCGTAAAACGATATCGTCGCTTCGATCTACACCTAGAAATGAAAATAACCCCGCGAATTATATACCGACGCGATGCAAATGTTGCCAGGAGTCGACGCGTCACGTGGTGGGTATCTATATTGTATGAATAATAAAATGAAATCAATGGGAAAGTTGAAAAAAAAAAAAAGTAAAGAAAGGAGAGACCCGAGTTACCGTTCCTTTGCGAAGGTGGAAGGCGAAGACAGTGTTCGATGCCGATTATTACGAGAAATTTTGCGCTTGCGCGACCCTCGCATAATCTTAGAAGTGTTCGAGGGCTTGTTCAAGCCTCGCGAAGCCGGATGAAGTACGTCGGACGTAATCATTGTATTATACGATTGTTATGGAATTTTTCATCGATCGTCGGCTCAGTGTTTGGATATAGGCGACGATGCACCGCGACCCGATTTTCGTCGATCGGTGATTCCGGAAATTCTTCTCCCCGAAAAATGTTTCGGACTTAGATATATACCTAAAACGACTTCGACCCTCGTTTCTTCGTGTCCGTATTACGTACAGCGTGCAACCTTTCCATAACAGCACGAGTTACTCACCGAATCTGTCTGGCAGTTTTTCTTTCATCCGATTTTGGAGCTCGCGAAGGCAGCGTGAAAAGTATGCGACGATGGGATGCAGAGAGAGTGTGGAGATTAAGTTTGGAGAACAAGATTTTTCTCGTTGCCTTTGACAGATGAGTTCTACTTCACTTCCGAAGAGAAATCATTTATCACATGAACGTGTACTTACCCCGAGGGATGATGTTGCTGTAGAGTAAAAATGTATGCCGATCATGAGTGGGCATACCGGATACTCGAGAGTGTTTCAGAATTTCGAATACCATTTTTGACATCGTTGTTGTTTTTGTGTTCTGGTCTTTTTGATTTTGCGCGACCTATTTTTTATATTTCATTGAAACGAAAATTTTATGACCAGTGTCAAAGCAGAGCTTTTTCTGATTCTGAAAAAAAAAAAAAAAGTTCCGAACGAACATCGACACAGTAGCTGTTATTATACCTCCGAGACAAATGTATATCCGGACGTCAGGCGGTACTCGAGAGTTTCGCTTCTGTTTTCTCTCGCGCGGTGTTTTTTTCTTTTCTTTCTTTTTTCACAACCCTTTTTTTCACCGAGCAATCCTCTTCAGCGGCATTGTTTGGTGCACTCGGAAGCATACAACGTAGGAACGCGGGGGGAAGAGGACGAAAGAGCGAGGAGAGGGTTTTATACCTACTTTTATTGAGCTGCGCGGGGAGAAATTCGCGTCCTCGAAGCACCCAGATTTCGCTGGGTCTGGGTCCTGGCCTTGACCTATATTCCGTTGTTGACCCAAAATCGTATCCCGGATCATTCCGAACCGGGCGTTTTCACGTAATCAGTTGCAACTGACTGTGTACCGATCACTATTTTTCTAAAAGTCCATACCAATCGTGCTCTGTTATTCTTGGACACTAAAAAAAAAGAAAAAACAATTTCTTTGTTTCCGAAAAAGGAAAAAGATCGCCGACGATTACGATGACGGTGTGTTCTTGAATCGAGCCATAATTTGTCAAAAAAGTGAAAAAAAAAAAACAAAAAATTGGAAACCTTGATATCGATTAATGAGCGAGCTAATCAATCATTTGAAGGGGGCTGGTTTCTGGCATTAGCACCTCTCTCTGTAATAAATCGTGATAACGGGACACATGAGATCGATCGAAGCGGAACGAAAGGAGCACCGCAGCTTTGCGAGCCTCGAGGAGGGAAGATATTGGGGTAAATTTTGTCAATCGTAAAGCGAAAGAATTGGAAATATATATATTGCACGGTCGGTAGTATTGGGCGAAGGTAAATCTGTTATAAAATTGCTCAATTTTCGTACGTTATGTTCCGCCATCCCGCGCTTATTCCCGAGATCGTCGACGTGCTCGTAAAACCCTTGTTGTGACAAAGTGTGGAGATTCACTTCGGTATTCCAACGGTCGCGCGTATAACTGACGGATGCGCAATATCCAAAGAACGCGCTTCGACCGTTGACGTTCCCCCCGACGCTGCTTCTACTCCTCCAGCAAATTGTTCACGTTTTCGTACCACGTTCGTGTTCTCCGCGAGCTTCGCAAGCCTTTCAGTCGAGAGGGGAGACCGGGAACGCCGAGTGACGCGCGAATTCGCAACGAACCCAAGCCCTATCTTACATTCTCTTTTCAGATCTGTACCATATCACTGCGTTTGGAAAAGAAAAATCTCACGATTTTTCTTTTTTCACTTATTCAATCATCACGTTTGAATTACATTCATTCGACCAATCGATGCGTGCCTCGTACGCGACGCTGCACAAAATGGCCACTCCGAAAGGTACCCTGCAAATGGCCGCCGCACGAGCCTACCCTCCATATCAATCTTTTAACCGGAAAAATATGAATAGCTACCCGATGTGCTCCGACCGACGAGCTTGCGCCGCACAGACGGGCATGGAAATATGTCAAATGAAACGGAAAGTGCACGATATTTTGGAATTCATCGGCGCTGAAAAAGGAGGGCATTTTGAACGTCACGTGTAACAAGTCGGCCAAAAACAGAAAGTAGGTACACAGAGGTGTACGAATGTGCACGAGGTACACGTTTACGTATAGATACCTATACCTTTGTGTATTATATGGGTCCAAATATTGGGATCGGTATTACCAGCTACTGTGCCGTTTCAGCTTTTGCTTTCCGGGCACGTCGCCCACCCACTGGAATATTAATGATTTCGGTACCGTGCGCCCTCCGGGACGAAGGTAGCTGCAGGTCGGAACCCTGGATAGGTAGTCGGTTTACGCCGCTGACATTCGTTAACTCTCGCGATTCTTTAATTCTTTAACGGAAAAATCGCATTAGCAGGCCGGAGACCGGAGGCGCCCGATGTTTGCAACATTTTTCAGCCTATATATATATATATATATATATATATATACCAACGAAGTACATTATGGCAAACGCGATCCGGTAGGTACCTACCCGTAATGTAACGTCTCCGCACATAAATAAACTCGGTTGAATTTTTACTACGGGTAGGTATACATCTGTATTGATAAATCGGGTCCGACTTCTTCACTGCTCTGATCGTATAATACCTATATCGGTCCTGCCGTTGCCACCCGACGCACGAGACGATTTTTTGCTCTCTATACTCGTGTAAGGGGGTAGATCGTCGGACGATATATACATACATCTGCGAATTGCGTCGCGACGTTTCAACCGCGGCGAGAAAATGCCAAATCATACAACTACCTATACCGTAAACAACGTTACATAGGGATACGGTTCTCGTGTGAAATTATCGATGTAGATTAACCAAGTAATCGAAGTATGCCGTGTATTTTAATGGTATAATGTGCCCATTGATTATACCTTTCTTATTCGGTAAACGCAGCTGTACTCGCGTAATCACTTGAAATTCGTACACTTTTTGTTCCACGTATTCTTATTTTTTTCATTTTATTCATTTATTTTATTTTATTTTTTTTATACCTTTGCGCTATTATTCTTCGCCCGCCACTTATACCGACGCGAAATTATTATACGCGGCTCGTGTTTTGCAGAGTGATTAACAAGGTCGTTGTAATTTGTAAAAATGTTTCACCGGTGTTGTATAAGCGGAGTTTTACACACACACACACACCGATCTATTCTAGAATTTCATTTGAAAATAAGTTACGAGGCGCGGTGTATGTACTACGTACGTACGTACCTCCGATAGCAAAACTCCGTAACGAATCTGTACATATAGGTGGGCAATAGAAATGAACAATCGCATTCGTCGCTAATGTAAAATCTAACCAATCAATTATTCTGTATTAATATTACAGGTATATACGCATGAATATATTAGTTGGGTAAGATAATTTGATAGCTTTAGGATTCTCGGGGAAAACCGTGCATGCGGTATCGGGTATTATCCGTAGCCAAGCTGTATATGTATACGTATACGTATATATGGTTACGTGTAACTTTTGCAGATATTAATTAACAAGCATAAACTGAGATAATAATCATTAGCATTGCAAACTGTAGTCTGCTCTCGCCTATACCACATCGAATGATTCGATTCCACGTTACTAATTGTACCTAAATACGTATAGCCACGGCGCGGTAGCTTTTACCTGGACGAAATATTCACCGCGTATATACGATTCCGAATGCCGCATAGGAAGAGGGGAACGCAAAGAGCGAGGTGGCGAACTGTGCACCGATCGGGGTTGAAGGGAGATGGCGAAAGATAGGGAGAAATGAGAAAGAGTTACATCGGTAGGGAGTGCAGCGTTGGAGGGAGAATTAAGCCAGGCCATCCCTTGTTCGACCGTAATTGAATTTGCTTAAATTTGCTCCGACCGTGTTTCGAGCCTTTGTCCTACTGGTACTTTTCCGGTACATCGCGGTTGAATTTTATCGTCTGCGGCGCTACACTTCGCCTGATACAACGGACCGCGGGTACGCGAAACGCGCGCACCTTCGAGATTCCTCCACCTGAAATTAATCACCTCCAACTCGCAACTTCCGTTAAAAATTGTCTTCGTGCGATCGATTGATCAAGCGATTTTCAAGCAGGTATCTCGCCTGAAAATTCTCTCACACGTCCTAATTTTATCGACGATGGAAAAGGAATTAAAAAAAAAAAGAAACAAAATCAAAAAAACGAAATCAAGCCGGTCCCCGCGTGGATGATCGCCATTCTCTAGATGGCGAAGAACTTTGGCACTTATCGCGTTCTCGTCCTACTGCAGGGATGATCGATAATGGGGGACATCGGAACGCTGGGTGCAGTAATATTTGGACCGTTACCGCCGACAGGATGACGCAGGGACTTGGAAGTTGGGTGAAAATAAATAATTCACCACTTACTCGGCTGCGGGGGAAAGTTTCGGTGAGACGTAGCTGGTAGTGCCGGCGGTGGTGCACCAAAATTAATTTAGTACCTGCTAATATCGCTGGGCCGCACGACGCAAAGCTGCGATATATGTCGCCCGTGCAGACGGACGGTTCTTGTTACACTCGCAGCCATTACGGAGGCCGTTTTTTAATTTTTCTTTTTTAATTTTACTTTCGCCGTTTTCCCGCACTCATCTCGTTTTGATATACCTACACGCGTGTGTTCGTACAAATGGCCGGTACTCATTATTTTCAGGATATTCATAAATTAGAGTAGGTATACACGACGGAGGGAAGATTCAGCCGCATTTGCATCGCGGTAAATTCCATTTTTGGAGATCCTCGAAGCTTCTCGACATCATATAAATATTATATTTTATTATTTCGTTTTCACATCACCGTTTCGTTTCGTTATTTATTTTTCCCTCAAGACTTTTAATAAGACAACCTGTCAGTTCCAGAATTTCGCTTGGGTGCAGCACGTGGCTGATGGTGTGTTTTTTTTTTTTTTTATTTCTAGAATTTTATATAGATCGCGTCCGTGTACGTACGTGCCCCATTCTGTATTACACGTAATTCGTTTTCCGTTTGTAATGCGCTTTGCGTCGGTCGGAGCTCGATTTGATATTTTTCATTTCGATGATTCTAGATTAGGTATTACATCGGTGCCGGCAGCGACCTGGTTTTTCATTTTCTGAAAAACGTTTCAACGCGGGCGCTTCTAGAACATCCCTAGAACATCAAATGAGAGACGGCATTTGCGCGATGTGCCAAATACATATATATCATTTACATTTTTCTTCTCACGTTCGCAAAGGTATACATGTTAACACGCTCCGGGGGGATTGAATTTCGGAAATTTTCCTACAAGTGATGAAAAGTATAGCTGGTTACGAATTGCTTATTTACAAGGGAAAGATTTCGGGATTACGCATATGTATGGAGAATTGAAAATTCTTGTGCGAGGTATTACGAGAAAGAGGGGATAAACAAAGAGTCTGTTTGTTTTCCCGACTTCACCGCTGCAGCCTCAATGAAATCTATAGGTTCGTATATCGATTACGTCAGATATTCACGCCCACGTACCGCGGAAATTACGATTCAGCATCGCTTGCCTCATCCTCGCTTATATTGCAAACTGTACAACGTTCATACACTTCAAAAAGCTGTTCGACAAGAGAAATCGCGATCGGAATTGACGTAATGTAGTTCAAACTGGGAATATTGCCAATCCGGTTGCACTGGAACACTGCAAAAGTAAACCTCGTGCAACCGCAGAAAGTTGCACTTCGATATTTTGGTAGCATTGTCGCTAAGAAATTTTGCACATTCCGCCGCTCACCCTAAAAAGATGACAATTCTTCTTCGAGACAGGGTCGGTCACACGACCGATGGAAAATTATTCGCCGCATCCGCGGATGCAGGGGGTTGAAATACATATTTGTTGGTTAATTATGCGTCTGCAGGCGACGTCAGTTCGCGCGACTGACTCGTTCGCACAATGTTTGTCTTTACGATAATTGCGATGTTTGTGCGCAACGGTACGACAGATATGTACGTACGTACGTACGTACGTACGTTGGTACGCGGCAAAGATTGAGGGATTAATTAATTGGCCCGCGGCTTCGCCAAGACCGGTTGGAAAATTAGCGTGAATTTAGCAATTAACGGTTTATTCCGCACGAATTGAATTTCTTCTCTTATCCTCGGAAGACGTGCACGTGGATATAATATCGGAGTAGAAATTAATCGATCATCGGCTGATTACGATCTCATCTTAATCGGAGCGAAACAATTCATAATCTTTTTCGCTTAGCTGCAGACGAGCGTTTATACGTTTCCCCGCGGGCTATTCGCTCGTTGAAACGCTCGAACGTGCCGCTGGGTGTATTTTCGTCCGTCTCGCTCTCGCCCTCTACCGCTTCCCCTCGCTCTCCCTTCCGTGTGAACTTTGACCTTTGAATTTTGCGGGCGTGGTTTGGGACGGCTACCGGTCCTTCATAATTCTGTAATTACACATTCCGCGGAAAATCATATCGCCGCTTTTACACCGAAAGCTGATGCAACGACCCTTGTGTTTGAATCGCTCGGCGAACATAGGTATATACATATACCATATATATTCGTCATAAACCATTAATCGTAATTAGTACTAACAGAATTGCATTTCTAGAATTACAATTTAACAACTTCCCAGACTTATCCTCGACTAACGATAACCTATCTTCCTGCACCGGATTCATACATTACACGTATAATGAAATTTACGCTTCCACGGAATCTGTTCAAATTTCTGTTTGACATTGTTAAAAATTAGCTCAACTGGTTCGCACGATAAATCCGCAAGGCAGGAATATCAATGCAACATTCGTACGGATTCATCGACGATCCGGTTCGACGAGGGTGGGCGTCGAACCGGAGGCTAAACTTTTGATTGCAAAATTAGTTTGGAATTAAGCGAAATAATCTGTGTAAGACGAAGCTATGCCGCCGACGGTATTGGTACGAATCTACGCAATGATATATAACATGCATACGAGTGGCAACGGTGTTGGAAGTTTGAAATTACGTAGCTAAGGTTCTAAAGTTTCAAAGTAACCCGAGGCCGCGATTTATCTTCCGCGTGATTTTAGTTTACCCGAGGGAATCCGTAGATTCTTAGCCAAACTGAGGGAATCACGGGCCTAGACGCCCGCTCGGAGATGTTGATTAACAGGTGTGCAAAACCGCCATGCTGCAGAGGCAGTTAATGGAGAAATGGTATTGCACGAGAGATGATTCCCTCTCATCCTCTTGCAGGCACCGGGCGCCACCGCGCTGTATCGACCCATCCCATACCCCCCATCCCCCCCCCGTCATTCCCATTCTATTTCATCTCGACCGACCGACTGAACGACTGACAAAACGACCCTTGACATTTCCCACGTTGCACCTGCGGAGCAGGGCCCAGTTGTATACGTATATACATACATATACACGCGCACACATACACAACTTCGTATATTCCAGGACTCGTTTAAACGCCGGTGAAACTGATTGCCGTTCGGCGAACACTTTATTCCTACGGCGTAACGGTGTGACGATTTTCAGAGTGACGAAGAGACGAGAGTTCGACGAAGAACGGAGCTCGCGACTGCAACCGTTTACGGCATCGTTATAAACCAGGTGAAATTTTCACTCTTCTTTTTCACCCCCCCGTCAAATTTGATTTCGCATACGTACATATATGGATTCTGAGCAAAACGTGCTTACCTGTCCCCCTTTATTTTTTTTTTTTTCCAACTTTTGATTCTCAGGGTCGACATTCGTTTTTATTTCACTCCGATTTCGAGGTACATTGTTTATTAAATTTATGTGCCAGGGTACATAAGTACGTAAGTATATTTCTCACTCCCTCGGATTATAATAAATTTAAGCGTTGCTTCGCGTTCCGTAGAACTCGGTTGTAAATCTGAAATTAAACGCGACGAAAAACGATTTTGGAGTCAAGAGTGGCTCGGCTGACTGCGGCGTTTCGAGTCTTGGGGGCAGGACTCGGAGTCCGGAAGTGGATCGAAAAAATTCACGCGTTTTATCGCGAGAAATTCACGTTTACGTGTATCGCGCATTCAACGGACGCGAATCCGCGTGCAGCTAAAATTACGCACTATTCGTACCCGGTACGCGATGCACACGTTCACGCGCGTGCATAACATTTTGCGACCGAGCGAATGCCAAACACAGCTTATTTTATTCATGCGATTCAACACGCGGAGATCAGCATTAAAGTTGCGTCATGCGCGCAGTTCCCAATTTCCATATGCAAAATTACTTTGCAAAGTGTAACGTACCGTGGATGGTGGTAGTAGTAGTAGTAGATACATGGCTCACACGAGCTATAGTCTATATCTACCTACAACCGTGTCTTTGCCTCAACATTTGTACGTACTTGATTTCCGTTGCGGTATTTTTTTCAATTCGTTTTATCCTTGTTTTGTTTTGTTTTGTTTTGTTTTTTCTCGTGCGGCGAAAAAAAGGGACGAAGGAAGAAATGGTGATTTAGTGTAGTGACGAATGAATTTCTGAAGAATACATATCAATGTGTTTGGTACGCGTGAATTTCCTCGAGTGTGACGTAATTGGTGTGCATGGGCATACCTACGAGGGTGACCCTTAGAAGCGAACGTAACTACAGAGGAACAAATTTGTGTTGAACGTTATGTAGAAACACCTTGAAATTTTCACTCTGTAGCATAGAGAGAGAGAGTTTAGACCCGTCCCTAATTAACAGCGCGCAATTAATTAAAGCTTCCAAATTTAACGCGTAGGGGTATATAGAACGGCGCGTGTACACTGCAGGCGTGTATAAGCAAGTCGGGGTAGGTGTGTAACGAGTTTGTTGTGGGCGTATAATACACAGTGGGAAATCTCGTGTAAATATGAAAACCCGTTAAATTGAAAGCTCGACAAACGGATCATTTGATTAAAGTCCCCGGTAGCAGCAGCCTGCGACGAACTTCGCCGTCCGTCTCTTTCATCCCTAAAATCCATGAAAGGCGTTGATCAACCTTTTCAACCAAAAAACTGATATCCATCCCCCGGCTTGAAATACCCCTATCGCGTAAATATAGCTGCTCTACGCCCATCCGATCGCGGAAGTTGAATTCTTATTAGCCGTCACGCAGACGATCCTTTGACGGTCGTCTAGGTATATCATGGAATATTTTCGACGCGATGATCGCTTCGCCGATTATTATTATATACCTATTCAATTCCACGCGTGAAAAGCGTAGGTGCGGAAAAGGGTGGATGGGATTTTATACACCGGTAGCGGAAACTCGTCTACGGCGTATAAGAAAGGGAAAGAAAATAAATTTTCTCACCCAGTTTAACCTACTTCGTTCCCGCGGTTATACGTGTGGAGTCCACTTTTTCTCCTCGCTCTGCATCGAGCGATGTAATATAAATATAATGAATTTTCTTTCGCCGTGCGTAATGATCATCCGCGAACGTAATTTTTTTCAATCCGATTTCGAGTAGGTTGTATCCCTTTTTGACAAAAGATAATATACGTTGATAATTTTGTCGTCTGATATTTTATTCGGAGCTAGAGATATTTTTGGGGTGTTTTTTTTTTCCGTGAGAGGGGAAAAAAATTTATGAAGATGGCTTTTCGTTGGCGATAACCCTCGTCACGAGGAAGGAACCTACACACATCGCCATCTTCGCCTGTATAGTCAGGTGTTCAAAAAGCTCCGTGGAATATCGCGAGCGTTCCTGCCTAATGTGGTATTCATCTATTGCAATACGGGAACAGATCTATTCAGATACATGTGTATGGAATTGCGCAGCACTTAGGATACTCCCAAGTTTAATCATATGTTCGTACATGCCATAGCGTAGATGTTGCCCTGAGCCAAACCTCATGAAAATGAACTCGCCCTTCTCTTTGACCTTGGAAGTTTCCAAGAACTTGCATCTGTCTGATTCGCAGGCTATTCGCGGCCCACCTTATAGTATATACGTATGTATGTACAACGTACCGTACAACGTACAGCGAGGTTCTGGAGAACCGTATAGCTGGTAGTTACGACATAGTTTGCGTGTAACTGAATTTATTATAATTAATTCATCACTCGCAGGTGGTGAAAGACCCTACCGAGTTCTGAACACAGCTCTGCACGGGTTAGGTATGTACGTACGTACGTATATATATGTATAGCATAAGTACTGCGGAGTTCGCTTTGAAGCGGTTATGGTGTGCTTGGAATCCAGTAAATTTAAATTATTACGCTGGTATAACTTACACGTTATCATCCAGACGCTTTTAGTTCTCCTCTTTTGAAAGAATGGAGCTCTCTTTTCGCGACGTACGGAACGGTGGCAAAAAACCCGCGCCGCGTATCCCAGAATTCTCACCTTTCAACCATCCCAATTACGTCGGTTCGAACAGAAATTGGTTTTTTTGAAAATTCGATCATTCGATTTATTTGAATTTTCGAACCAACTTTAATTCGAACTTGTCATGCAAATTCCGTATCCTTTCATCTCTTTCAACTCCTGAAGAATACGACTTCGCGACGCTTCTGCGTCGCTAGGTGTGTAGAAATAAAATTCCCCTTCTCTTCCGAATTTTTTGGAGTAGGTGTGTACTGGTGAAGAAGACTTGAGGTGAGAAAATTTATGAATATACCTGCACGCGAAACGTCAAAGTTGCTCATAGTTGCGGTCCCGGATTGAATTAAACTTGGTAGAATTTAGCTTGAAATTTTCGTAAGACTTTTTCACTTCCAGTCCTTTATTTGCTATTCGCATTAATCTTGACGTCCGAGTTTCGCGCATGTTGGACGCGACGGCCTACTGCAGCTTCGTTAAAGTTTTAGCGTTTTGTTATTTTATTAGGTAACGCAAGCTAATTCTAACGAATAACGTTGCATACGCGATCGGTGCACTCAGATCGAAATACTACGTTACCGTAAAAAAGTAAAGACTTCCGATTTTGACATCAACGGTTCCTTACAGTCATCGACGTCGCGTCCGTTCTTCCTCCGAATTTCTCACCGCCAGCTAAAATGGTTTAAAGTAATTTATACGGCGTGCGATAAATATTTATTCGTACATACTATACATAGTTATAAAGTACACGAGATGAAAACGGTCGTCTAAATTTGGACGTACCGATGGAGCAATTCTTTAGGAGCGCAAAGAAGAAGAAAAAATGTTGACAGCGGATCGCTTACATTTTACATTCGAGACGCCCGATCGCGATAACGATCGTCGCAGTGTTTTCGATTTTTATTAGCTGTCCGCATGAAACGATCATTTCGCAAAACGATCCAATGTCCGCAGTTTACAGCCAGGAGGTTTACGGGTGAGAAGTTACCGTATCATCTACGGCATCGTTCCTGCCAAGGGCGAAAGCTAGGTCAGGGAAAAACAAGGTGGTATACCCGGCTCGCTGGCTCGGAGGGGGAATACTGATACAGCGATTTCCGGAGATTCTTTTTGGCTCGCTCCATTTCCGTTATCCAAAAACAAAAGGAGACGGAAAAAATCCTTTCTATCAGCGGGCTACCATCGCCAGCCAAAATCCGGGACTCGCGCTAGCTACATCTATAATATCTGAGACGGTATTGTGGGGAAAAAAGAATGCTCGTGTTTCTCGAGGCATTCGAAAGTTCGTCCTGTTCCCTTCAGCCCTTGAGATTTATTACAATTCAAAGCGGTAAATTTTTTCAGACGTTCCTTCATTCGAATTGATGCAAAATTCTCGAAGCTGTTCTCGGCGCGACTTCCGACGAGAAATCCGGATTTCAAGTGGAGCGAAAATTTGTATCGTTTATTTTTTGTTTTTTTTTCGTTTTTTTGTTTCACCGGAAGATCCCGCGATGCACTGACACGCGTTCGAGAAGCGTCGTGAATGCGATGATCTCTTTTTCGAAACGAAACGAGGAACACCCTTCTCCATCGAGAATTCTACAACGGTCGCGAGTTTTTACATCGAGAATCGTTCGTTTTTGCAATTAAAATCCCCGAGTACACGGTCGTTACACCCCTTTTTCGAACGTACTCGCGGTGGTTCGCGTAGCGGTTTGAAACTGGCATTTTAACCACTTATCCAAAAAAAAAACAAACAAACAAACAACTAATTTGATACGGGGGTGACCCCTGCGAATCCCCGGAACGTTCCATGGGTCGACAAAAAGCTATATATATATATATATATACTACGTCTTCGCGAAATCAGGCGTTTCATTCGTCATCCGTGCAAGAATAGCACCGTATTACTTCACTCCATTTCTTCCCACCCCGAACGACGGTTGAAATAACAACGTGGGTAACTTTCGACTATTATACACCTCAGTGTTTATCGCTGTTGCTACAACTACTTATCCTAAACTCTATTCTCCGCTCTCGCCCCGTATCTCCGTGGCGATTTTAATCTCGCGTACGAAGCAGCGGCGATGTTTAACGGCCAGTCTTTTCATCGATTGAAAGCTCGGGCGAAAAAGTGCCTTCGCCATCTCCATTTTTTTTCGCTGGCGTCGTCTTCGAAGCACCGCGTCTCTTGCAGTTTTCTTTTTTCGGAGCGCGGCTACTTTTTTTTTTTCTCTCTCTCTCCTTCTCACTCGCTCTCTCCGTCTCTAATTGAGTTTCTACCTCGGAATTGGTATCCTTAAGCGAGTACTTCAAGAGTTGTTTTTCGAAAGCAGCCAAAAGCTACTGCCGAATGTCGCTGGTGTGCCAAGAGCTGTTTCCCCGCCGACCCAGAGACCCACCGACCCTTCTACTTCCACCTCGTAATATTGATCCCAACGTACACGTGAATTGGACGGTGCTCGTACAGCTCCCAGCTCCGGCTTTCTGCTTCTGCTTTTGCTCTGCCGCTGGAATCCTGCAGACTTCGAGCGAACGCGACAGACATCTCGCTGTCTGCGTACAACTAGCCGACCTATTCCGTGTAGGATGAATTTCATGCGAACCCAAGCTCCCGCGGGACCACCGAAAACGGTAGGACCCGCAATTTGTCAAGACCTTTTTCTTTCGCCCGAGATAAATTTCATTCTTACATTTCAAACGGTTACACCCGCACACCGTCCTACGTTCGGACCTCGTACGCGATTTACAGGGTGTCCGAAATGTCCCGGACGTATACGATGCAGTGTGAAACACAAGAGAACCACATCTCGCACGCAACCATTTTCATCCATTGTCAACAATGGGGCGACTATGACGCGAATATTCAACTTATCTCCCGTGAGATTTGTGGTCTTCCGTGCTGTGGACGTGGCAAAAAATGAAGTGACAAAGTGATTTTCATTATCTTTTCTTCCAGCCAATTTTCCACACCCGGTCGGACATTGACATCAGGCGGCTATGATGGAAAAGCGATGGCAACGGGGCGTTGGATGTGAGGTGCGTATGAATCGTGAATGTAAATTGGAGTCCGCCGGTTCGTTGCGGAGAGTATGGTTCCGGTAACAGAATCCGCTATGGCTTTGGTTTACCGGTAATTCAACGTATTAAGGCAATTGCATTTCTCCGGAGGTATTGCGCACGGTGCAGTATCGCGTCAACGCGGACGTTTCCGCAACGGGAATATCAATGAAGACGAACCGTTCCCGTCGTTCAACTACCGGTGGGAGTAAGGCCCGTGTCGCACTTCGTCCTCGTCTTCGTTCACCCGATACGAAGAATTTCGCAAAGAGAAAAAGCGTGGAGAGAGGATCCGAAGCTCGTTGTAGCCTCACTCCCCCCTTTTTCATTCCTCAACTCTTTCTTCGCCTTCATTTTGCCGTTCGAGCCCCCTTCGCCCTCGCTCTATCTACCCGGCATCGTTTCCACAAAATTACCCTTACACCGCGCGACCAATTGTCTTCGTGCTTTTGTCAAGGGCGTAGATGGGTACGCGACTCCGCTGCGAACGCTTTCCCCCTCCAAATTGCTTTACTATGGTTCCTATCTGATCGACCAATTCCGCGATCTCTCTATTCGCTTTATTTTTCCTCAGACAGCGTTTGCATATCCAAAGTTCGAATTAGATGGCGATGAATTGTTTGAAAATTTTTCTTTCATCTGAAATACCGTTCAACGTACACACGTTCGATATATCTGTGGTTCAACTGTCAGCTTCAGGACTTCCCGATCAAAAAAAATATTTTCGATGCTTCCGAGAGCGACGATGTCTTTATTCCCCGCTTCTCCATCGGTTTGTACGAGTTAATTTGATTGCGATGACGCGGTAACGGACAGCAAAATTGAACAATTATTTCATTCCTTTGGACTCGTTTTATTGGGTACATTTAAATATACATACATATATATGTAACTGGTTATATGCAGAGTTTACAGAATACGAAACTGACCCGGTTCCAAGACCCGGTCGCCATGGTAACACCCGGGGTCGCAAACGGAGTAAGAGGGGGGGTGTGCTCTCCCTCATATTGTGTCTGGGTTTAGTGAAATTTTCTATTTAAAGATAAAATCACTCCTCTGCAACCATCTCCCGTGATCGTCTCAATCCGTTCGGAATCATCCGCGCTGGCGTGATTCACTTTTGCGGCTGGCCAGGTGCGTATTATATCCACCGTTAAAATCGCTTAGACGCGGTAGATTTGATCGCGGACAATTGAAATTTTGGCAATTCAGATCTGACCTCGGTCGCGGGCACACAAAGCGTCGTTAATACGTCAACGGTGGTTGATCTTGGCCCGTAATTCTCTACGCCACGCCAAACGTATCTCGATATAGAATTACGTAAATTGTTATAAGATAGAAAGATTTGCGAGAAACAGCTGTTAGATTTTCTAGCTTTCTACGATATATCTACGAAAAATAATGTTCGCTTATTTAAATTTCGCACGGTCGAAAGGACCGCCCGACAGACCGATGATGCGTTCACCGCTCGCACGCGTGTGATGGTATAATTTTTCTTTTGTTATCACCCTAAATTTAACTCGTATAGTTTATTCGCAATTTTTCATCAGAATTTAAAACTTTTTAATACCCATCATCGCTTTATGGTTGTAATTATAATACACAGCTCTCTCTCTCTGAAATTATACCTGAAATATAGAACATGAGGATACTTACGCCGCGAGAGCGGCGTGCAAAATAAATTTTAACGACCCGTGGAGTGCTGGGTTGAAGCTAATTTTTTTCCCTTCCTTCGACCGCCCTCTTTTCTCGGTTTTTTCCATTTTTGCGCGGGATTAAAAATTCCCGAAAGCGCGAACGAAGTCGGGAAACTCCCTGAAAACGACGATGCGTGCCGACGATCGCGTCACGCCATCGCACTCCGTTCACACCTATTTCTCATCCGAGCGATTAGACTTATGGATTTTATCCCGTATCCCTTCGCCCCCGATATTTTCCATAATAAATTTCTCTTACCAGCCACCGCTGTGCCCGATTACCGGGGAGGTACAGAAGAGACTGAACAGAAAAAAAAAATAAAAAATAATAAAAAAAAAAAAAAAACGGAGAGGGAAATCGAACCCGGTAAAAATCATACCCGTACGCGTAACGCCGTCTTGTGCGCGATCGGGCGTGGAAATGGCGTGAAAATTTTCCCAGGTTCCGATTCCAACGTAGGTCCGCTGGATGTCGGTGTTCATTTTTACGGCGACATATCACCCGACAGACCGTGCTAGGAGCACTTTGTGAAACGAAACGTTAGTCGTGCCCTGTAAATCATTCAAACCGAGCGTAAATTAACCTTTTAATGAATAGGTGCAGGGTAGAATCTTTCTATCGTGAGGGATTTAGCAGCCGTAGGCGAAAGATCGATTTTGTTTTGACTAGACATTGTGAAAGTAATTACGCAGACGCCAAGGTCGCAGTGCTCTTTCACCACCGCAAAAATTATCATCGCCCTTAACTCCCGAACGCGCCGATGAAGGATTCACCATCGGGGAATCATTGACAATTTGAAAAATCAAAGGAAAACGGAAAAATTCTCCGAGTGAAGTGAATTTCGGTCGCTTATCCGGTGTATTCCGAGTGTACCACTCAGACCTACATGTTATCGAATCGATGATCGCGATACGTTGGTCGCGATCGTTGAATGGAAATACAGACGAGATTCAGCTACTTGCTGTCTCTGCGGGCGTTACCGAAGACGTTGAAAGGGTTTTCGGACCACTGCGGGTCCGACCAGTGCGCGCCCGTTTATCTGTACAATTACGTATAGAGGTCCCTTTGTCGCTTTTCGACGTCAGTGGCGAGACGAGGCGAGTAAGACAGCGGGGGAAAACCGAATGGATGAGGAGATTTTCGGACGACCCGGCGGCTCGATCATATCCTCTCGTCGTTCGAGATCGGCGAAATGTCGGAATAAAGCGCCGAGGTTCAATTTTCGTGGAAAACTATACGTACGCCTGGAGTTACTCGGGGTGTCTGAATTGCTCTAATTGGTAGAGGGATCGGTATATCTACGTGTGATTTATTTATTTTTTTTTTCATCACATTTTCCTCCGCTCTCATCTCCCGATTGAATGGAGAAAACGTTTCTCCTTCAACTGTAGGTGGGTATATAGGCGCCTCGGAAACTCGACGGCTTTTATTCGACGTGTTTTCTATTCAACAAATATTGATCTACCCGTCAACCGGCGGGGTTTTCCTAGACGACCGAATGAACGGCGGAAAGTCATTCTTCATTTTTCCGCACGGCCCTTTATCCGGCGGTGTGACGACGTTCCGCAAATTGCGAAACTTCAAACAGCTAATTGATCGTCGATGTGATTAACGTTTTTTCACGACCGACTCCTGCACTTGGTTTCTAGGGTATTTGAAAAATAATTTCAAAAACTCACGCCCCAAATCCAGCTACTTTTCGTTTATCTATATTGTTTTTTTTTTTCCCGCTCGCGTCAGCTCGCGATGAAATATTTACGAAATTGTTCGCCGTTTATTTGATACGTTTAATTTGCAAAGGCTTCGCGAGTTATTATCGCGAGGGTTCGGCCACCCTCGACGTCGCGCAGTTACGTCGAACAATTTTGAAACGTAGTAGGCGCTTGACGTCAGCACGTGTCGTACTCCCGGGGGAGAAGCTCGCCCTCTTTCAGAATCAGAACTATGCGTCGTTAACGCGATTATTGTTCGCCCAAGCTATATATCTCAAACCACCTCCCTCCGGTTCCCCTCGCCGTTTTTCCTCCACACTCCGCGTTATTTGCCCCTCCTTGTGTACACCTCCCTGCGTTTGAGGCACCCTTTATTACCACCCTTATTTGCCGACTGTCCCGTTCGTAGACAGGTAGAATTTCCGAGAAACGAGGAGAGACAGTCAGACAAAATGGCGGGAAAAGCTCCGGGTTCGTCATTTGTTTTCCAATATTTTTTTTTCATCAAACTTATAATTAGCAACATTATGCGAATGACCCGAGAGTCGTTTTCATTCGTATCTTCGCGAGGTTGCGACTAAACGCAAATTTGATTAATGATTTATTAAAGCCGACCGAAACTTTTTTCACGCCAACAAAGAATCCTGGTAAAAAATTTTAATGACGCTTTTTTCAGCACGTGTTCGTTTTTTTTCTTTTTTTTTTTTCTCTCGCAACCGAAGGTGATAAATTCTGCGGTTGAATCTCGCGTGGGGTGGGAGGGCAGATCCTCGGCGAATATGGTCCCTCACCCCTCCCCGTCAATGTCGCATACTTAGCTTTTCTTGTCATCCGATTTGCATCCGAGAATCACCTCGGCGTAGCCTTAATCACTTTATTAGACGACGTAACGCAATCCCAGCATACAATTTGCATATACCTTTGGGTTTTTTTCAAACGCTGAAATAACTACCTCGGTTCAACGTGATTCTCCTACCGTTTTGCATATTCAAATTTTATCGGAATCATTTTAACGTGCTCCGCAAATCCCCGGGGTGAAATTCAGCTTTTGTTCGCTAAAATTTTCGCTCGTATGCATCGGGACGAAAAAATACTCCCAGTTAAATTTATTCTAGTTCCCGCGGTGAAATATTTAGTCTCGCAGTTTCACCCGATCAATAAAACTAAACTGAAGTCAGTCGGCGTTGAAAGAAATAATAGCCCGAAAATTTACAGTGGTAACAAAAAGATTCTTATAAAAAAAAGTCACCCTCCAAATTTGCAGCTCGGAAATAGATTTTTGATATCGGCAGATAGACGATACGTCGCGAGCTCGATGAAAAAAACCAGCGTAGAAACACCGGCTCCTAATGCCAGAACGGCAAACATACCTTCGCAATGTTTTAACGTCAATATCGTAACCTCGTGTTCTTCACCTTTTTTGTTGAATTGCTTTTTCAGAACATCGGTAACCCATTTACCGTAGAGTCCAGCTTCCAGGAGTCCTTGGATGTGTTGATTAAATTTATCGAGCAACGGAAACCCGTACTTCGTAACGTAAACGTCCCAGTGGCGACTGAGGTACTCCTTAACGGGATGAATCATAATAGCGTTATTCTTTTTGTAAAAATTCGACAGCAAATGAACAACGTATTCGTCGGAAGCGCAGGAGACATTGAACGATCGCAAAAGTTGTCGGGTGCAATCGTCGAGCACTAAATGTTTGACGGCTCTTTTGGCCAGATTTTTCAACGCCGGTACTTCGGAATTATTCAACACCTCCATCATGTTGTCACCGACTATCAGGGGTAATTTACTTTCGTAAAGTTCCTCGAGAGTGTTCAGATCCTTGTAGTACTGGGGGGCTAGTAGTTCTTTCGTCAGAGTAGCCTGGTAAACGGTGGCCATCAGGTATGCCCACCAGATACAAGATATGCAAAATACTCGGTTGAACGTACGGTCGAATATTTTCCCGAACGTGTGATGCAGCAAGAGGTTCAGTAATTTCATGACCTTGTTGTCCTCGCCCATCAGAGCGAAGCAGATCAGCAAAAATCCCACGACCGACAACTCGGCGATCCAGATTTCCTCCGGGTACGGTTGGAGCATACGAACCAGCATGGGCATCACGCGGGCCTTCGGAACGAGAACTAGTTGCGTGGTCTGCAAAGTCGGATACGTAAATTCCACGTTTCTTCCCATCGTGGTTTCCATGTACTGAGCGCTCAGCACTATGACCGAACGATTTATGAGGACGTCTCCGATCATCCCGACCTTCTCGCCGTTCGAAAGTGTCACGGTGTAGCTGGGAGCGAATACTTTGGCCGTTTTCAGGGCCACGCTGAAGTTGAGTTTCTTCGACAAAGCGGCGAGGACCTCGATATCGGCACCCTCCCTCGGAGTGCTGAAGTTCATAAGAATCGATTTTGGGAAATGGAAGAAAACGGAGATCGGTATCGTTTCGTTGTAGAGATCGGTCAGTTTGTCGGGGAACACGTCATCCCCGGGATTCAATCGCTTCAAAATTCCACGAGAACCGGCCGGCGACTCTCTCGGAACGAACGGATTGTAGATAAAATTCTCGCTGGAGGATTCTCTATTTTCACTTTGAACGGTAAGAGCCACGTTCAACAAGTCTCGTTTCCAGAAATAGGAAAGAATTTCCAAAGCAGTTCGTTCGACGATTTTTCCAACGCAAACGATCACCCGAGCTCTGGGGTTCCAGCGATTGCCGAAGAACGATCCGAGATAGTCGAGATCGATGGCGTCTCCGTTTTTGTAGACGAGTATCAAATTTTTTACTTTGGGACGGAATCCCGTCGTCCGAACGCATCTGCTCCCAGCCGTCGAACAGCCACCGACCACCACGGTAGCTTCTTTCGCGCAATCCCGAAGAATGAGATTTGCCAGCCTGGAGTCAGCCTGAAATACGATATACAGAAAAGAAAAGGTATAGGAAATTTTAATCAAGAAAATTCGGGCAATATCACATTGGCGCGAGAGAGTTATGCGAGATGAGATATAAAAATACCTCGTCGCCAATAAAGACGTCGATTTGAATATCTGAATAATTTTTCCGTTGAAAATAATTCGCGAAATTCTTCCGCGGTCGAAAAATTGTGGGAATCTCGAAGGTGGCGTAGACACTTTTTCCCCGTACGTCGAGATCGTCCGCGACATCGAAAGCCGAAACCGAAGGACTGGAGACGTGCAGAAACGTGAAAAAGTGTACAACCTTCCAGGGATACATTTCTGGAGGTAATGGCGATGGGTTTCCGTAGGTCATCGCTTATGTAGCACCGGATCTAACGGACCTCTAATTCGCAACCCGTGGATTTCCACGGCGTTGTAATTGATGAGTCGCATCAACGTCGCAACGATAGAGATTTGACGCGAACGTCGATCGTATCTTGGCGAAATCGAGGGCGGCAATAAATCTTGTTGTTAAGTTACACGGTGACTTATACGTCGCGCTTTATATTCCGCTGAGAATTCCCATTTCTCGCTCTCTCTCTCTCCCTCTCTCTCCTTTTAGGAGCGTAATAGAAACCCAATAATAGCCACGCTGCACCGCGGCGTTAATCACCAAACTCCAGATCCGCAAGTACACGAAAGCGCCCCGCTTAACACCCCAGATTATACCGGTGGGGACGCCTTCCAGATGCAAGCTCAAATATTACGATCTATGCTGCGGAACTGATCCGATATAAGCTTCGTCCTAATCGCACTCGACCCAGAACAGTTGAACCCGCGCTATATCTGGCGTGTGTAGCTGACCAGTAGCGGCTGTCCACCGGTCCTAGGTAAATATGTAAATTTGCCGATTTCACCTGGGTCAGGTGCAAACAGAGAGAAACGCGTCGATTAGATCGGGAGCGTTCGCGATAGTGTTTGAAAAAGCGAAATCCGAGCTAGGTTTTTTCGTTCGAGCAAAAAATGAGCGTTTCGCGATGCTTGACGATGACGCGCCGTGATATATCGGTTAACTGCAGGTGCGGAACAACGAGTACTCCGCACACCCGAAACTGCACGAATAATCCGCACATCTCTGTTGTTGATGAGTTGTTCGCGTAATCCCGCGACTCGTAGGTACTAATGATATTTATGATCCTGGGAAATATGTCACGTGGTCGACCCCTAAAGTCACCCCCAAAATTAATCGTCATAAGTTATGACCGCGCCGGGTTCGCGTTATGCAAATCGCTTCGTTCGTACGGTTATAATAAATCGCTAGCAATCGCCGTGTGTCTATATACACACTGTATTATAATCAACATTTATATATACCTATATACCTATATATGTATACATCGGATGCGAACCTGCAGTGTAACCGCGTGCTACGCACCCACCCCGAGCCGTTCGGGATTCGACGAGTTTTCGTAAAAAATAATTTCACGGCTATTTATATTTTGATTTCGAACCGCCGCGCCTCCACCTCCGACTCCGCGTTGCAAATTACCTTTGCGAATTCGTCGGATTGAAACTGCACGGTGTGCAGTATACGCCGCCCGGAGAAATAAAATTGCAATATTGTCGGAGTGATTGCCGGGCACGGGGGGCTCTCCGGTTATGCCGTATACAATGGAGAAAATGCCGGTTTTATAAATGGGGGAAAATTGATCCGGGTGAACGGAAGTGTCGGGTCGACCCACTGCGACCGCACGTTGACAATCGATGCAACGCGCGCGGGTAGCTCTCCCCCCCGCGCCGACTACGTCATCCGCCACGGTTTGTGTTTCGCTCGACTGTCTGCACTTCGCGTTGGGCCTTCCGTGACCCAGATGTACGCGTTCGGCGGAGCGGCCCCCGCATTCGCACCCTGAATAGGGGTGTTGATACCGGTGCACCGCCCAGACACCGAAGGTACGCGAGGGCGAGCACGGGCCGGTGCTTCAGCTTCGACGGCTCCCCCCCCCCCGCCCCCCCCCCCCCCCCCCCCGGGTTCGGCTCTCGGGAACCACTACATCGGTATAATGGGAGCTTTGATGATTCTTTGACCCAAATGCATTCCCGAGTACCCGCGTTACGAGTGCCCCCCGGCCAAGTGGCGTCGAGAGGACCGCATACCCGGTACTGCACATCCCGCGACGCTCGCGTCGAACGCGAGGCCGAAAAATTCAACCCGCCGCGTTCGCCGTAAGCCGACGACGAGTTTTCCGAGGGGTAGGTAGGTAATCGTCGATATCATCTCATCGCGAATCAACGGCAAAAACGACGTTGCGCGGAACACATCAGAACGTCGATCTTTCGATCGGCGAAGGGGACGATCTGGGTGTGGGTACGATAAAAGGTGAAAGTATGCCATTTTATAGAAGGCATCGCGGTTCAAATTTATGGCTTCGATCTTGTAAGGCATAAAGGTATTTTTTTACCGCCTTGTACCGGCCCCCCCCCCCCCCCCCCCCCTATCACTCTTTGACTTATCGTCTTCGTATTTGCCGATGTATTCGTTCTATTGGCCCCGAGTTTGCTCGAAATGCTACTGAAGCATTATCGAGGATTTTACCGAGGTCTTACCGAGTCGCTGTTGCAGAAGGTGGCCGATATCGTAAGAGTATTATCTGACTGAACCCACTGAAATGGGATATACCAGCAGCAGCAGCAGCAGCCGTCTGTATTATACCTATTTCTACCCCGGGAGTAAGGATATTTCGCGCTAAGGATTAAGCCCCCGTCTTACCCTTCGACATCTACCTCGATCAACATCAGATATTAGATTTCAAGGCTCTGCGATTTTGAGGCATCAAATTAATTTAGACCACATCCCATCGGGCGAGGGTCTGAAATTTCGCATAATTTATTCCACCGGATACCTGCAGCGCAAAGATACCTTCACCTATAAGCAAAGTAAAACTGTCTGGAGATTGAATCTTCGCATATTGCGAAAGTTTAAAATTCCAACATCCAAAGTTTATCTTTTATTCGGGACCTTTTAACCCTCCGGTTGAAAATTTTCACGGTATGATGAAACTAACCCGAAGTCAGATGAAAGGATAACAAAAGGATCTCGCCGTTGAAAGGTCGAAGAAATATATATGTAGACATATATACCTATTCCGAAACGTTACACGACGCATAACACAAAGGGGTGGAAAAATATCATTCTCTATATTTATATCTTTTATTTTTAGTTTTCTATTTTTTTTTTCTCCTCCTCGTGCAACCCGCATGTTTCTCGTACATTGTAACTACTCATACACATCTTCAACTTTTCATTCTCTTATCTCTTCCGCGCGATAAAAGAATTAAAACTTTAGCATCGGTGTATTATCAGAACCAAAAAGGAAACTCTGATTCAATTGTAGTTCCACCGAGAGCTTGATTCGATTAGCTCCTTCGTCCATTCCAAAGGCTAACGTCGTTCCCCATATCCTCTACTTGCTAATGTTTTTCCCTTTCTTCTTATTCTCCTCGAACCTTTAGACGCAACGAATCAACGTGAAATTTTATCCACCGAGGATCGGAATTCGTGCAAATGAATTTTAGCCCACAGTTCATTTTTACCCTACGAACAAATATTTGTAAAGATCAATTGGCAAAACGTCAAAGAGTGAAAAAAAAACATTACAAGTTTCGGTCGGACTGACGCTCAAGAATAGAATATCCTTCAAACTCCCACGAATTGCCACGCGCACGGTGTACACAGATTTGCGAAGTGATATTTTTAATTTCGGACCGTTAAAATGTTTAGAATTCGAAAGTGACTCAACAGGTACATATGTTACAACGAAACTAAAGACTTCCTAATTTTTGTAGCGAGGAATTTGTTCACTTTGTAATTTTTCTGAAATTTTTTCGCCGCAAAATGCTTGTTCGCGTATGTACGTACGTATACGTATACCGCAATGATCATTACGAAATAGAAGCAGATTCGGTGCGAAGTGTTCCGCCTTCTGCTTTCAGAAATGTCAAACAAGTATAACTCGTAAGACGACGACGTCGTCGTATAGATCGCAGATATTGATTAGATTCTTTACGAAGTGGACGATGGATAAATTTGTCCAATAAGCTAAACGTCAAGGTCGATTTAAGCTCGAGTCAGGGTGAGCTCCAGTCGGGCGTCTCCCGGCGTCGCCATTCAACGTCCTTGACGGACGCGACTCCCGTGACCTTTCGACGCGTCCATCGCAGGATCGAACCCGCCATGAGAAATGGGATCGCCAATTTTTCCCCCATTTAAAAACGCTGCGGCGTTTAAACATTCTTTTTTTTTTTCTGGCTTCCTTTCCCCTCCGCTCGCACTTTTAAACCCCGACGTGTATACCCATGTACATTTGTTCATATCGTACGTATGCACCAGACGGTTGACAACTGAATTCATCAATCTGCAGTCAGGAGCGAGTGTTTCTTTTTTCCGTTTTGTTGTAATCGCCGTGTCCGTCCATTAAAAACTTGTTAAGCGAGAATCTAGAAGAGTCGGACCGTGCCGAAGTGGGAACAATACTTGGTCTAATTGTCGCGACAAGGTTTTGGAGCAGCGAAAGCAAAAAAAAAACAAAAGTAGAACAAAACTTGGCAATTGCTCTCCGCGAGACGCGGTTCTTTATGAAGCTCGTTATTACGTTCCGTTCAAATACTCGGTCGGCCACATCCACCGTACCGAAAAACCAAATACCACGAGAGCCGGGTGCTATCGAGAAAATGAAAGAAGAAGAAGAAGAAAAAAAAAAAGAAGAAAAACAAGAGAAAAAGAGACGGAGTTAAATATTTTGGCATCGCGTGCGACAAACGATAACTCGTGACTCGTCGTGACTCGTCGGTGATTGATGAATTCGGTTTCTCTCCGCGTGAATTTCGGCGATGCCTGGGAATTTTAGCAAAAGTTCAAACGAACGCTCGATCGGTTCTTCGACTGCCGGAATGCACGAATCGTCGCAGAGATTTTCATCCCGTGCATGCTAATGATTATGTAGATCGGTAATTTATCGTTGCAGGACCATTATGTTACCTGGCAACTGTTTATATCGCGGGATTTGTCCGCCCGGTGATATCTGGCGCCATTTTTAACTCGTATCATAGACTCGCCCCGCATTGTTACAGTGGTATAAACTAGCCATAAAACATTTAACTGCTGTTTCATTTCTTCCACTCACTCTCTCTCTCTCTCCCTCTCTCACTCCACATCGCAATCGCGTCGAGCGATATAGCTCCGATAAAAGTATAATGGTTGTGCGGGTTTCGATTTACAACGTGAGGGCGATGTTGATATTTCTGTATGAATTTTATACGCGATTCGATCGAGTGTGTCGGTTGAACGGTGGACTAAACGTCTCGTACCCGAAAGCGTAGGAGGACGTGTATTTTTCGACGTTCGCTTTCGGTATTTATCGAGGTTGCGATAGAAAACCGAAAGGAACGCCTTTGACGGACGTGGATTAAAAAATGTCTTCTTTGAGCCCGTTTCACGTGATTTTTGTCGGATGCCGTATATCTGATCGTGCGGGGAGAAACGGCTGCAGGACGAAAAAGTATTTCAGGAATGAGGAGAGGAGAGAAGCGTTTTTACTCCACTCGAGCAAAGTTTGTACAAGGAAGGGGGGGGAGGGGGGGGGGAAATATTACGGGAAATCGAATAAAAAAAAATGTAAAAAGAGAGAAAAACTAGGATGAAATCGGGGTGGTTGGATCGTTCTCCTTATGCACTTAGGAACTTTGTTTCTCACCCCCCGGCCCTCGAGCTTATTTTTTGCCGGTTTATGGATCAAACCAAGGATGAAAATCACGCGAAAACGGTGTCGTAAAAATAACCCGATGTACCAAAATCTCATCTCCTCTTCAACGAAACTATGTACATAAGATAGGTGACAAAAGTAACGAAACCGATGTATTTCGTGGAAAATTTTTCATCGACGTTCTTTCGTTGTTTGGGAAATTAAAAAATGTCCCCGTTACACGCACGTGGGAGAAGTTCGATTGAAATTCTGGCCTGAAGAATAAATTCATAGAACATTTTCATACAAACGCGCTGTGTTCACCTCCTATTCGCGCGATGTAAGAGCTCCGAAATGCGTCGAGTATTTCCCTTTCATCTTTCCGCGAATCCGTTGGTTCTTCTTATCTTGAATTATATACACACAATTCATACGTGCACCTACTACATCTATGTGCATAAGTTTTCAAATAGTTTTCAGCTCTCGAAGAACTCTAAAGATATCTTTGCACCGTTGAAACGAACGAAGAGTCTGTGCAACTCCTTTGCCAAACTTCGGAGCGCTGCAGTAATTAAAAAATAAGGAAAAAAAAAGAAAAGAAAAAAGAAAATCCGACGAGTCCTCGGTGTCGGTGAAACTTTACCGTCGAACGAGTTACACGTAGTAAAAGATATTCGACATGCAGGTACGCATAACGTACCACGCGCACGTTACGCACACGTCTTTTTTATACCGACATTGTGTATCGTCTGCATTTTGTTACGTCGTATATCGCTGCATATATTATATCAAAGCAGACAAAGCGTTACACCGCGTGTATAATCTTGGGTTAGGCAGCGACTCGAATTTCCGGAGGAAGTGAATCCGTAATTGACTCGATGCGTGGGAAACAATTTAAATGCGAGCGGAATCGAGTTTAATTTACATATTTCGCTAACGTCTGGTCTCGACTCATTCAACTGCTGAGGACAAAGGACCGCAGCGTAAGGTTTCCGTTTTGACATTTCGATCGGTTGTCAAAATTTCGTCTCATTTCTTTACGTGAAATAGATGGAACCGAAACTTGACAATAAGAATCAGAAAAAAAAAAGAAAAAAAAAAAGTTGCAACGAAAGAATTACGTTCATATTAATTAATAATTTCGCAATCGGTTCCGCGCGTTATGAATATTCAAACACCCGTGCGGCACGGTGTACAAATAACCTTGAAAATAGAAACCGATCACGTTTCGAAGCGTATTTAATTTCATTCGGTTCATCATTGTTATTTTGTTTTTTTTTGTTTCAATTTATTCATTATCTCTAATCTTCGATACGATTGTTCAAATATAATGTTATTCGTGTGCATATATTGGTTTTAATAATTCGCGTTCCGCTACGATATATGATACCGACATACATATTTTCCACGGACACGTGTGGCACCAACGGTAGGAATATATTTGTTCGTACGAACCTCGACCTTAAACGAGAAAAATATAATTGCGTTTCGGCGAGGCAATAAATGTCACGTTATTGAAAACTTGAGCGCGGGCGGTCGGCGGAGGATTCCGATAAGCGAAAATGGCGTAGTGACCTCCGTTGTTGCACGGAGAACAAAAGCCGTTAACCGTACTTATACTTACCTCGTATTAATTAACTTGAAAAGTTCATTAAATTACCGCCGGTGTAACGTGAGTTTTCTTCGACTTTTTATCAGCTGCAGGTAGCATGAAATGCTCATCGACTCGGTCAGATGATCGGATGAAAAATATAACTCGTTACTTCACGTACATATGTATATACTCGCACATGTCGCGAGCTTTTTTATTGCTCGAACATCACGTGTGAGTATCGAGGGTAAAAAAAAGTGGCCCGTAAGCACTCGTCTCGCGACGATATTTATTCAAACGAGTGAAAATACACGAAATTGGGTCAGAAAATCATGCGTCGTCCTCGCGGTGGCCGTCTCACGGCGAACATTCATTTGCGAATATCAATAGCATTCAAATATGTACGTACTCGTCGCGAGCCTATCGATCATCTTATCTCTCGATCGATGATTGATTGATTGAATTTTGTATAAGTTGCTCTCGGACACCAACTGGTTCGTGAGAATCGAACAATTGAGTCGATGAATTTTGTTTTCTTTCAATATTTTCAAGATCGTTTCCCGCGATTTTCAGTTTTCGAACGTTCGCGTAGACGTGAGGTGAAAAACGCGGATATTTCGCAAATCGCATCATACTTCCATTAGACGATCAACTTTCATCTTCCAGGAGGTCCGTTTTCCTCGCATTTCCTTCCGTCTGCAGCCATGACGTAACTTGTAATCGAATTGCAGGTGAACCGGGTGATTTACTTCGGATTTACCGAACGAAATCACCTATCCGCCCTTGAATATTATAATCTCCTCGCAGCTCGATTTATATACGCCACTCGTCCACGATGAGCTGAAATTCCGATCTCAACGATCATTCAGCGCCTCGAGTGGGAAGTATTCAGCCCTGGATGTTTTTTAGTCTCACTTGGCAGAAAAATTAGTTCGTATCTCGTGTCAGTCTATCAGTCATCTCTTCGCAACTGTCGACGATGAGATTGACGTGAAAAATTTTTTCCTCCGAAGGTCAGGCGTGGGCAAAAATTTCAATATACGCGTAACTTGTTCGAATTTGAAAAAACAACGATGCTGGTATCGATATCAAAATTATCGCCCCACTTCAATTATATCGTTACCCACCCGTTCGCGCTGTCACGGGTTATAATTATACGCATGTAATTGGATAAAAATTGATTCAACAGAAACTGTGACGGGGTGTTGATTTACGAATAAAATTGAACGGGACATGCGTCGAAGGTAAATACCCATCAAAAATGTGCCCGTATCGAATCGAGATATTCGTTGTGTAATGCATAGCGACACAACACAAACCGCGCGGCACGTTTTTCTATTTGTCGTTGTTTCATTTCCTGATTTGCCGCGTATAGTTATATACCCGTAAGTTTGGTTTTCGAATAGATGTACATACGAAGCGAAGATCTATCTACCCTTGAGAATTTTCTTCTTCATCTTCTACTTCTTTTTTTTTTTCTACAAAGTGTCATACAGCGCTGACGTCAGTCCGTGAGATTAGTGGTTGCCTTGGAAACGGTTCGATCGCTCGAAACTCTTCGCTCTTTTTCCGTTTCTCTCAACGTGCGGGACAGAAAACAACCCCATATGCATCTACAATAAAAAACGAAGTCCTTCCAATCCCTCCCTAGTTCGGATTTTCGCGTAATATTTCTTCCACCCTTCACCCTCCCGGCCCACCCCCCGTCATTTTTATAGATCTTCGACAAGGTTCGGTATTATGGACGTTTGAATGAGTAGTTGATACTGAACTGCGATACCACACATCGTTCAACCTTCTGCGTTGACCACGTAACTGCGGAAATTCGATTTTACAGAAAACGAGAAATAATCAAAAAGAACACAAAAATCGTAGAACTGAAATGAAATGGAATTATAATAGCTAAGATCAGTTTAATAATTGATTTTGAAGTTGCCAGTAGTTAGAAACTTGGACAAGTTAAAAAATCAACAGAATTTCAGAGTAGACGCTTGGTTTTTGTTCTTATTGCGTTCGATGTATGTATAGGTATAAGGAGAATGATGAGTCTTTTAAAAAATATCTGTTTGCGATATTCATATTTGGGTTTGGCCTTCTGCAATACAAAAGTACTCGACAAGATCTCAATTTTGAAAAAAAAATGTAGATACGAGATTGACGCAGAAAGGGAGCGATACGTACCTGCATCTACGGTATACGTATATGGCGCTGCAGAGGGCTGCCGATGACGAGTTTAGAGAAAAAAAAAAAAACGAGACGACCTTTTATCTCGTGATATTTTCCGTTCTTCCTAGCAGGTGCGTTATATCGTTAATTTATAATTTCATACATATATATTTTTTTTTTCTGTCTTTCGCGTCATTTCGCGGATGTATAATTCCAGCCCATTTCCACGTTTCTAATGTCACCCATTATTATGCGCGCCTCGCCATACTCCGCTAGGTAGATAGGTGTATACGTACGCCCATTATTTCAAAGTTTCATCTAAAATGAGGCGCAGCTTGTTATCTTCCCATACACATGAAGGTATACATATATAGGAGGCTGCATACACGTATCAGATATATACGTGCGTCCGTATCCCGCAAGATTACAAAAACAATGCCTCCTTCATTTCTCCTCCTCCCACTGGCCTCCGCCCGTCAAAAAAAATTAAAAATTCCAAAACGAAGGAGTAAAAAATAGAGAGAAAGAAAAAATGTACAAATACGTATAGGTGGGGGGACGGCCGCGTCTACTTTTAATTACGACGGGTTGGTGCACGCTTGCAGATTTGTCGGTGGCAGGTTGCACAGGCGGGGCGCGAAACGAGCGGTTGGTCAGGGCCGTCGAGTGTCCCGAAGGGGATGGGGGGGGGGGGGGGGGGGGGGGGGTGAGTGCCGAAGGGGTTCCAGGGAGGGTAGTTTAGCTCGTACGGCCCGGGCGTGCATCGGGTAGGAAAGGTAGGTAGGTTGGTAGGTAGGTAGGTAGGTAGGTGGGTAACAGTTTGTACTTATCGTGCCGGGATTCGCGCCGGCGTTGCCGGGCAACGGCGCAGTGACGTCACAGGTTCGGCGTCGTGATGTCACTGGCGGAACCACCGTCGGGGATATATAGCTGAGAATATCCGCGCGGCGCGCGCTGTTCACGTCCAGACACGGTGGGGCAGGTTGTGCATATTCGACAGTGGCATGCGTTAAGAGGGAAGAAAATAATATTCTCTTCCCGTCCGTACACCTACCTGTATATGTAACGTACACGAATACGTCGTTGTTCGTCCACACGCTGCTCCAACAGCGAACGACCTTATACGTCGACAAACGTTCGCACAACGTCCGCAAACAGAAGAAGAAGAAGAAGCAGATTTTTTAATCACCGATGCGTACAATATGCAAGAAAAATCCGAGCTATAAACGATTCGGTCATTGATTCGCTTTTGGTTTCACCCCTGTAATCCCGATCACGGACGATCAACCGAGAAACACGTGAAGTTATCACGATAGAGTTATCACTGTTTGGTGTTTCAACTTTTTCGTCATTGATATTGTCGGATAAAGTCGCGTCCGGACAAACGAATCGTTGACGGATAAAGATTTTCTATGATTTTTTTCCTTCGTGCGACATAACGCGGGGCTTATTGTTGCAAAAATAGAAAAAAAAAAAAATAAATTTGCACCAGCTGCTCGATACCCAAGAGAGAAGGACTCAACCGCTGATCAGCGCCAAGCGATCGGTGAGTAGTCTTTTCTCTCTTTTCTTCTACTTCTATTTCTACTTTTCATTATTTTATCCCGTACACAGTCGCCACGATGGTTATTGGTATATATCGTTATTATCCTTATACGCTATGATTTTTTTTGTTCATTCTTTTTTTTTTTTTTAGCACACTTTATCGTTTCGCGGATAAGATCGTATGTTTTCCAGGTTTACCGCAGATCCAAATCATTGTATTTGCGTACATAACAATTTATAGTATTGAATGTATATGTATGTATGTAGCTCGCCAGGCAATCATCATTTTTCACATCGAACGTATACGTATAACGTACACCTTTATGATACTATATAGCTGTTATTTACCGATGTTGATTCAAGATGCACGTGTCGCTTCATATATTACGTAATATACACGTACGTACCTACCCACATGTGTACGGTAATTATGTCTGACCACGATCGCCATTGTGTGCGGGGTTATAAAGAGCGATGCGGAAAAAAGCTTTACCTGCGGAACAAGCGATCTATAAATTCCGCCGTATCTGGTAATTAGCTAGCAATTAACGCGCGCTTTAATACGTTCACGGAAATATTACCTCCACGTACGCGTACGTAGGTATACATCTATGCGTTTTCGAACGGTCGTACACACGTACTTACGTACATTCGAATACACTTGTGTGTCGAATCGTGCGATTCTTCATTCTTACGTACATATATCGTACGTATAGCTGTAAGGAAACGGAAGTAGACTTCACCACGCGATATACCTGCCGTCTGCACCTAGATACGTAGCAGCGGCAGCTTATACGTATACCTATGTACCGCTGCATGTAGTTTCAAGTATTGTTGACACAGTTTGCGGCCTGCTGGTTCCCATACCCGAGCAAATTCACTTAGGATCATCTATATGTACGTACTATAATTATTATCATGCATTACATAAAACGCAGAGCATCGTCGCGTATCTAAGGGGTGAACCGAAGAAACAAAAGAACTGGCTAATTTTGGAAGATGAATAAAAATTCAACCCCCCCCCCCCCCCAATCCCAGCCCGTCATCGAGCTTTTCTTTTTTTGAGCTGCGAACTGTAGGAAAATTGAAATGAATATTTTTCCATCGGACTTACAGTCTACGCGTTCGGATTTAGTTCGAACACGATTCGATTTCTTTGTTTTTTTTTTTTTTAAGCTACCCTTTGAAATACGCCGTACTTATCGCGAGGAACGCGAGCGTATTTAACCGAGGATCATGATTCGGGGTCGTAGTCGCCGGCAGGTTCGGAACGCCTTATGACTCGCGGTTTTAATGAGTCGCGTAAAACCAATTTAATTATGGAACTTCACTCGCAGGACGAGGCGTATTGTACGTATGGAGGCGGCGAGTAAATTCTGGGGACGAGTTTAAGGCGCGCGCGGGTCGGGAATCTCCCAGTTTCGTATTTTGTTGTTCGCTGACGCGCGCGACAGTCAAGGGAACAAAAGCCTTCTCCAGTTTCCCTGATTACTTCCGGGGCAAGGATGAAGAGGACCGAAATAATGACATGTTTTAATTCAAAACGTCCCGTGCCAAATCGCTCCCCCCGCAGCGAGCTTTTTCTCTCAATTTCGCACCGCCAAACCGTTCCCACCTTTTCTTTTCTTTGGATTCTTCTCTTTTTGAACAATTTTTTCAATTTTTTTTTAATTTTCATGTTTCCCATCTCGTCCCGCGACTGTCATCGAACGCGATGGTAATTTGCTAGAAATAATATACGACATCCCTGTTTGCGAGGGCGAATAATTTGAAATTGAAGTGCAGTTTCCCCGATCCTTTTAGGTATACCTATACCGCGCCGAGTACCGACATAGTTTCGGAAGAGATTTTCCTCGGAGAAGATCTATTCCACCTCTCGGGTACGACGGTTTCGAGATCATTTTAACGGTGGAGAGAGAGAGAGAGAGAGAGAGAGAGAGAGAGAGAGAGAGAGAGAGAGAAGCGGGTTGACGGCGCGTTGAAATATGCGCGCGATTCGTATAGCTGCCAGAGAGAAAGAAGGACATAAATATACACATAAGGAAAAAGGCAGCAGGGAAAAGAAAATGGAGAGAAAGAATGGCCGGGGCATTCTCTTGCAAAAGCTTGCGGCGAGCGTGCTGCAGCTTAACTTTTCCCATCCCGATAACAAGTATACGAAACACCCATATTTTTGAAACCACTGGTAACTAATTCCACCGGATTGCCTTGAACTTTACGTAGTTTCCGGGGAACGGAAACGAGTTCAAATTGGCTCAACGCTCTATGTACACGTTTCCATACACACAAACACCGTATATAAATTACGCGTACACGTATACGGAATCGTCGCCTTCGCGAAACTATATACAAAACTGGTAGATTCGGTGATGTGGTTTTAAGCTGATTATTCGTACGCCCAAATTGACTGCGTTAAAACTCGTTTCGTCCTTCAACAGTCACTCGGTTTTTGAAAATACAATTAAGTTGACATGTCTGGTGAAAAAATCAAACTTCTATTTTTTGACACACGGAGATGCGGAAGAACGCGTCTTTAATCGTACTTTGCGGACCGGACGCGAGCAGAATCCAATCATATTGTGTTCAATTACTAGCGGGCGTGGAACGGAAGAGAATCATTTTTTTTCTTTAAAATAAGTGGGAGCCATCTTCTCGATTCTCATCTGTACAATGAGGGGGTGTAAAACCGTGATGCGGAAAAGGATTAGCCCGTTTATATAGGCAAATTAAAGGCTTGGAGGAGCGAGTAACAGTTTTACGCGCGAAGAAACTTTCTCCGAGGCGAGTCGCGGCTGAAGTTGCGCGCTTTGGGAGAAAAAAAATAAAATAAAAATAAATAAATAAAAGCAAAATGAAAAAGAAAAAAAATAAGTAAATAGAGAATGTAAAGATATAAAAAAATTGCATCGAATGAAACGATGAGTAGAACAAGACCGGGAATTCTCTGCCGGGGTTGTTCAGTGTTCATTAAAACTTTGAAGCATCTCATTCACCGAGTGAACTTTGTCTCGAAACGGCCATTGTTTGCAGAAGTTCACGTTTCTCCGCTGGCTCGAGGTATGCGCATTTTTGTCGCGTAACGCTACGACCTCCTCCGAGAGGTATGGCGAGGTGTAACCTCAATAATAGGGTTTTCATTCGTAAAATTGTTAACCGAGAACGCCACGTAGGGGTTTCCGGGTGGCGCGACTTGATGAAGTCGTCGCAAAGAAAGTGGGTCGATTTATCGCATCGTCGGAACACCGGAAGTGACCTCCGAGCGTTCGCCGATTACGATTTATATAATAATAACAACAAGCGAGCATTAGCAAGTTTTGGGGTCGCGTCGATTCGATTCTTGGTTTCCGATAGGGCTGGCTGGGTTATACCTATATTCGGGGAGTCCCGCGTGCGCTGGATATCGCCCGAGTTCACTGGGCTAAAGTTAGTGCCGTCATGACCCGACGAGTTATGGATTGCGGTCCCTCTAAAACAGTCGTAAAATGTAAGCTGCAGCTGCGAGAGTTATAATACCGGTCGAGAGGGACGGGGCGAGAAAGGCGGCAAGGAAAAGGGGGGCGAGGGGGGGGGGGGCGAAGAGGTCCCTGGATCGAGGAACGTTACCGAACGAAACGCATGTAAGCGGAAATGCGGAACCGTACAGGTTGTCGAAGCCTCCAACCGCTCCCAGATACTACTGCGAGTCTCGTTGGCCGGTGAGAAAAAATAACAAGGGAGGCGACGCGGTGTAATACGGAACGGTGCAGTGTAAGGCGGGAAGAGGGGGGGGGGGGGGGGGTCGGGATAAAATGGCGAGGAGCAAAGGGGTCGGGGAGGCTGGCGGAAGGAAGCCAGGGAAATATATAGCCCACGGAACCCCCGACGTTACCGAAACCTGCACGGAGGGTACGCGGGGGGGAAAAGGCAAAATGGCGGTCTCTGTTCAAGCTTTTGCCTGCGGGTGATGTCGATATTTATTGCGCATGCGAGGGTGTGTACACGTGTATGCATACCGACGATATATATATAATATGTACATTTATACACGAGTCGATGCACATATTACATAATACGTCACATCTGTACGATAATCCGTAAGGGCTGCAGGGGGGGGGGGGGTATGATCTTTCTTTATTTATTTATTTTTTTGTTTCCTTACACCCCCGAAGGGAACGCGAATGCGAGTTCGCTCGCGATTCATCACTTTTTGCGGCGAGTCGTACGAATGTAACTTTTTCTCATGGGTGTTGGCAGGTCGGATTCGGTGTAGGGCTGATCCGTTGAAAATCTGAACATCTTTTTCTTCTTCTTCTCCCCCGTAAATCCCCGCGTGACACGTCCCTTACAGCCAATTCAAAGTTGCGGATTATGTCGCGGTATGAAAAGCTGAAATTTTTACATGATAATGGCGATTTCTTTTTTTTTTATTTTTTTTTGGATATTCAACGTTCCTCTTAATTCTTACGGTTAATTTTTTTGAAAGCCCGTTCCCTCGCGGTTAAGTTTTTTGAAAGCACGCTTCCATGCGGTAGCAAAACAATGGAGGTCATTCCGGGACGGTAAAACGCGCTGTAAAACTCGTTCTTAAAGTGCAGTAGCTATAGAATATAAGATGCGGCATCAAAAGTCTGGGGCAAAAAGTGCTGAACGACCGTACGTGCTGCACATTCGACGCCTGCAGTTCGCTTATACCTATATACGTATACCTATACGTATGCCCACCTCCTACCACGCGACCTAGTGAATTTCAGTTCGAACTCTGCAGAGCTTATGTAGCTCATATTGATGGGTGTACATAAATTCCGAACTTTCAGGAACTCTCCCTCTCTCTCTCTCTCTCTCTCTCTCTCTCTCCGTACCCGTAATGCATAAACGTTGTTCCCCTCCGTCGTTTTATACGATTGATTAATTTTATCCGATGAAATAATCGCACAGATTACGCACTCTCCAGTTATACATTAAGCCGTAGGGTTATACAAGTAACCGTTATTTGCACCATCAAATTTTTTTTTCTATTCCTCGCTCTAAGTATATACGTACACTCTTTTTTTTTATTTTTTTTTTTCTGTTTCGTTATATTTTCCGTTTAATCTCAATCCCGCGGTTTAATTGATCGAAAATAATTAGAAAATTTTCATCGTGCGAATTATACACACCGGGCACCCATATTGCCACCGTGTATGTTGTACATATACGTATATAAACAGGTATGCGGACGGATATAAAGATAAAACGTTTTATATTCGCTCGTAATAACGATCAAAGCACAAGTTGAAATTATTTTTCAGTTCGATTTCACGCTACGGCGAACTTTGCCCGTTATTGCTGCCGCACTTCGCCGGACTTTAATCCGCGCTGCATTTCGCCGTTCATGTTTACTTGTACGATGTTATGACGCGCAATACGTGTACTATAAGTGATCTAAGAATTTGAAATATCAATCGACGTCCTCCCCACGTTGGATGGATAATTTTCTCCTCGACACTGTAAAATTAGATAACCCGAACTGCCTGGGTCGACTTCGCCAAGGTCGCGAGGCGGCCAAATAATTCCGCAAACTCTGAACTGCTGCAATGTTTACTACGGCAGTTGTAACATTTTAGAATCGTGCAGTCGCGGCACGGGGCATAGGTAATCGTCGTTGAATCGTGACCATAAATTTTACGACTATTTTAAGGACCTCCCTCCGGAAGTACCACGACTCCTTCGCACTACCGCACAGTTGCGACAGTTTTCCCTAGAATTTCGTGGGAAGACTTGATGAACTTCTTGAATCTCTCACGTGCGAACCGCAGCCAACCGGAAAAGGGATAATTATGAGTACGATGCGCGTGATGTAGATGGAAAATGAAAATCAATAGAACGTTCAATCGTGTTTTATTTTTATGTTCATCGAAATTTGTGGTTTTGTTAGTTTGTTCTTTTTTTACATCGAGTGCCAGTCCTCTCTTCGCAGATATACCATGTGTCCCAACGTTTACACTGCGGTATATCTGGTTGCTTGCCGTCAGGTCAGGTGGGTTGCTTCCCCATAGGGCCACACGTTCATTCACGGACTTTAGCTTGACTTTTTTTTTAGAATTTTGTAGCTCATACACCGATAATTAAATTCAAAAGACGCTCACCTACTTTGGTAGGAAATTGAACGATCTACAAAAAATGTCCGTTAACATTTTTTTATAAGTTGACTCCTTCCCATGTTATTTCAAATGGAAAATAGAAATCCGCGATGAGTGACTTCTAAATGTTAATATTAAGATCTCCGCTTTTCTAATCTCCTTCGAAAGTATTTTCGAGGTGCGATTGAAAAAAAAAGTAGTCGATTTTTTTCAAACCAGTGTAAAATATATACACGGGACTATTATAGTCAGTACTCAGCTGAAAGGAGCGTACGTACCTATGTGTACATGAGAGTCCCTGGCCGTGGTAGTAGCAAATGGCTTAACCTTGACCTTTCACTGCCCGTTGAGCTTATATTTAAAGCTAGGGGAAAGTGGCAGCGGTTGCCGTCAGCTCTCCTCTATTTCATCGATCCCTCCCACCCCTGTTTCATAGGTACGTAGGTATAGCTGTGTGTACATACATCAGGTATGTGTACGTGACACACACACACACACACATGTACGGCGGAGCTTTAGTCGATTCTCCGAACGTCGCGATGCCCATCAATGACGCTTCCGTGTCATTTTAACTACCGAGTAACGACCGAAATAACTTCGAACTGCATCGCTACGAATTAATTCAGAACCTCGAACTGTGTATCGCGTCAGTAGCTGTATACTTGCTGTACTACCGATACTATACAAAATCTGGCCAATATATTGATCCTCGTGACTGTCGTTTTTCTTCGTGGAATTATATTCCGTACAGCGGTATCGTTCCCCGCGGCAGACTGGCGTATAAGTAGATCGCTTGTTAATTCAAATTCATTAAGAAAACGGTTAATTATTGAATAAGATAATTTCGCCACGCTTACGGCGGAATCCATTATATCCATCATGGCGTTCGTTTGACGTCAAACGATGTCGGAGCCTGTCAGTAATAGTTGATCCATATTTACCCCCCGTTACGGGGTAGCCGACAGATTTCGTAACAAAGAGAATCAACTTTGTAGGGTGCGTAATTAATCATTACACTCTTCTTTGGGAAAAATTCATATATTCATACTCGTTGCAAATATGTGAACGTGAATTCGAAAAAAAAAAAAAAACCGGAATTATTTTTATCGCGAAATTGATCAACGATTGCAAGGGGTCGATCTTAGACGACCTTGAACCTCTCACCTCTTACCTTATACCTCTCAACTCTCACCTTTTAATACAACCGGGACTTGTATCGGACATTTTCTAGATAGAGCATGTACTTATAATTGCGGGGCTAAAAGTAGAGGCAAGAAATCCCGGTCGCGAGTCCCTCCGTTCCTTCGGTACAAACAGCCGATAAAACTTGTCCCACTCCGATATCGCGTCTGAGGAAAAGGGGGGATTGGGAAACTGATGTGACGGTAATTAGAAAACTTGTCGCTGACGTTTCCGATCGCATTTTTGTTAGAGGGAATCCATTTCGTCACGTTTCAGCGTTAACTTCCAAGTACAGCGTACAGCGTCGAAGGGAATGCGGTGTAGGGGGCGGCCCTCTGTAGGTATCCGACGTATGAGCCGCCCGGTCCTAGAAACGTTGATTTTCCACGGCAGTCTGATTTGATTCGAGCCACAGTGTGTTTCGAAGGAGATTCGCGTGCTGAATTCTTATCGCGTTCCCCCCGAAGTGTATTGGATTGTGCGATGGTCAGGATTTTACCAGTTTACTTCGCTAATAGGTATGTATGTGTAATGTGTATTGTACATATATGTACAAGTTGTTCGTTGTGATATGAAACTCTTGCGAAAACCACAACTGCGGTCAAATTTCCACATCCACTTATTGGAACGTTCGATATCAGATTCGGCCCCGAAGCTTAAGGGCTTTGTGCCGATATTATAAGTATACTCCGTAGGAACCCTTCGAAACTTTCGTCGAGGCGATGTAACCGACTCCCGCGCTTAATTCCCCGATAAATACGAGGTCTGACGAAATTCCACTGCTCAAAGATCATCGAAAGCGACAAACCTCCCCATGAACCGATATTTTTCGGTCGCACCCTCGGCTATCGCGAGTCACCTCAGAGACGTGAATTTCGCCGATTAATCCGTTTGCGTATTCACGTAGATTTTGTACGTGTATATTTTATACAGAGACGAATTCGGTATAGATTTATTAGAGAGACTTTGGAACTGTACGCATTCATGTTGTTACACGTACATATCAGACGGAGCAGGATGCATCGCGGAGCCCCGGGGTTTACCACGTTTACTTTATCGTTTTATACACCTATACTTGTAAATTCGCGAATATTATAGCGAGAAGTTGCACGGCATCTGTACGCCGCAGACTCGTTAGCGACGTTACCCAAAATTGCTCAACTCTTCGTATCAGACCTTGGCAAGTACGTGGATATGTTTTTGATTTTGTTTACCGCGCGGTTACGCCGTAGAAAATTATATCGAGCAAACGAATATAGCGTGCGATTAATTTCCCCGCCGTAACTTCCCCCGAAATTCTTAGCATCGTGTAACGACGACAAAAACGTGGAATGAAACAAACGAACGTACTGAAATTGTTCGTCACGGGGAATCGAGAACAATTTTTTTTCTCGCCATACCTCTCGTTATTTCAATTATTACGAATCGACGATTAGCTCAAGGTCACACTTGGTATACCGCTCCGTAACCGCGATCCGCGCGCACTCCATTAAAAACGTATTTCGGTTATGAAAATAGTAAAAAATCGTGTGCGAGCGCATGTAATAACAGCTCGACTTTAATGATGATTGCATTTTATGACGGTCACGGCGAAACTTGACTAAAACTGCAGCGGATCGTTGAGAATATTATTCTACGCGATGACGTTGCTCGGTCGAAGGGAACGAGCCTCCGTCGTTGTCACGAGCTGTTATTACCGGTAATTGAGTGGCAGGTAACATTAACGCGAAGCGTGTCCCTCGTAAATCAGTTCCATCTTCTTGCGGTGAGTTTTTCATTACATCAAATATATAGGTATCCAGTATATACCTGTGCGAAAAGCATAATACTTTTCATATTATTATACAAGTTTTTACACCACAGTGAAAGAATGTTTTTTTTTTTTTCTCTTGCATGGTTTACCTTATATCGCTGTGGGAAACAAAAAGATTTTCGTATTCTTCTTTCTTTTTTACCTTATTTTCTTCGTGATTGGTTTCATTTTCCGAGATACAAGAAAGCGAAGTTTTTCTTCTTACTTTGTTTTTTTTTTTTTTTTCTCTCCATCTTCGACGATATTCTTATTAAACAAACTCTCTTTTGCGATCATATTCTGCGGCACGCTGCTGCAGTAGAGTTTCAAATCTACGTCAGATGAGGGGAGATAAAAAAAAAATAAAGGAAGAAAGAAATGAAAGAGATGGAGAATACGACCAAAGAGTGTCGAGAGAAATGCAATATATCGTGACTAGAATATAAAAAGAATTGGCTTCATGGTGGAGTCTCTTTTCTCGCGGCTATGGCGTCTCGCGTTGCTTCTTCATTCCGCTGAAAAGCTGCACACCACGGTATCGGTATAATAATTTATTTTATACATATATATATATATATATATATATATATATATATATATATATATATATATATATATATATATATATATATATATATATGGAATGCGGGCGTTTCGCGGTGACGAAAAAAAAAAAATAAAAAGACCGGGCAAAGAATGCGGATCTCTTCGTAACAGGAATCAAAACGTGAACGATAAAAGCACCGAAGCATCAGCCCCGAGGACGTGCTACGTTACAACTACCGGCTCTCCAATCCTCACCGTCAAAACAGAGGGAGGGAAAAAAGCAAGGATTCTTCTTTTTTTTTTTTGCTTCTTCGCGGCAAAGAGGGTGACAAAGCCCTTCCACTTTACCGGACGGAATAATTCGGCCCGCACCACCGACGACCCGCGTTTATTCAACCATTTAGTCGGGAAATAGGTACGGTAGAAGCAAACAATGAAGCGGAGGTAAAAAATTTGAAAGATTTTTCGCATCTCTTACTATCCGCATTTCAAATCGCTCGATAAACACGTGCAATCGTCATTATCGCGGAGTCTTTATCGACGAGATGTTCGAAAAAACCGTTAATTTGTATACACTGTATACGTAATGCGACGGCTCGGTTTTGATCGCCTCCTAAAATCACCTCCGGAAATAATTGCTATCCAGGATATATTTTTTCCATTTATACGTACTCGTTTACTCGTCATTTTCACATTCTTCAAAGTTTGAAAATTCCGCAAAATTCTCCGGAGGTTTTTTACATCTGGAATGAGGAGGGTACGGGACGGAATGATAAGGGGATTAAAGGTCTCTCGCCTTCTCCACTGATTCAATTAGATCGCAAGATAAACGTTATTTTTGCCGGTTCACTGAACGCGGTTAATCTTCTTCTCCATGGTTTTGATGAAAAGCTAGACTATTTCATGTCGTGAACGGTGCTCGCGGTAATTGTTTGAGAAAATTCATGGGTCTTGCCGCCATAGATTCAGCTCGGATACACCTGCGGCATTCCACGTCAAAGCGAACACTTTTCAACTTATCGGACTCGGATTGCCATCAAAATATTTTTAAACATATTTTTTCTGAATCAGAACTTACACTGAAAAATATTTTTCTATCAGAGCTCTCATTTTTGAATTATGCATTTTTCTAAATTCACGATTTTCATAAAACCAAAAATTTTTAGATTCATTTTCTGAATAACAGCTCGTTCTACGGAAAAATTCAAGAGACATAAAATGTTCAGTTTCATCTTATCAAGTCGATCGGTCGGAATCGAAAAAATTCTGATATGATTTTCGGATTTGTCGATGGCAAAAACAAGAAAAAAAAAAAAAACACAGGAATAAGCCGTGGTTCACAAGTTTCCCAATGAAATATCTACCGGCGAAAGAGAAACGGATTGGAAAATAAAGGAAGGAAAATTTCAACGATAAAGAAGGTGCGAAAGTTGCGTTAGGGTCGAATGCCGATGGAGTCATTCGAGGAATCTTTGAGTGCGCCGGAAAGTAAAGGTTGAGGATAAGGGTAGTGGACATGGCTTTGGAGGATCCGAGGGATTCGGCGAAGAAACAGATAAGAAAAGAAAAGGAAGGAAGCCGAAGTCCGACTAGTTCGAAGTCTTGGAAAGTAAAAATAGCACACGGTTTCGCGAAACCACCTTCCAGTTCACGTGCGTACGTATCAACGTACAATTATAACGGAACTCGAAGGACGTCACGGATACAGGTGTACTCGAATTTGCACGGAGAACTGTTTGATCCTTTGGGTAAATCTTCTATCTATAACACGCCCGTCATATTCCTTTATGTACGACGCTTGCAGGAAATCCGCAAATAATATACCCACATTCCCGAGAACATACCTACCCCATACCTTCCATCTTTAGGAAAATGTATCTATCTATCTACAATGTGGGTGCACGAATGCTGAGGTATCTACGTAATGTAGGTTTGTGCAGCTGCAAGCTACCAAGCATTATTTCCCCTCGGATATAATATTCCGTGCTCCGTTCAACGTCGGCCATATCTCGTCCCTCAGCTGGTATACCGACGTACCTATACCGTACGAATATATTGATTATCGGTCGTATTAGCGACAGTCGCTAAACATTTTAAGTGTAATAACAGCAATTTGCGGCCACCTACCTGTAACATAATCTAATCGCTCATCTAATTCCGTTGAATAGTTTTCCAATTTTAAATCTCACGGCCGATCGCCAATCGATTCACTCCGATTGCTTTCACAGACGGAGTGTATGGATTTTATCGCTCGTATATCGTTACCCCCTCCCTCGCGAGACGAGGGTTAGAAAAATTGAAAGTTTTTCGAATTTCACGTATCGTTCTTCTTCGCCACCTGCAACTGTAGACCGGCTGGCGGACTGCAGGTATACATAAACCATAAGCGCGTCCTATACATATACATAGATAGAGTCACGAAAGTCCGTAATGAAATTCAAGTGATATCCATATCGAGATTCGGCAAGGACACGGGCACGGCACAGTCGGAGAACGCGTAGAGCGGTAAGAATACGATCTCCTACCGTGGTACCACTCGGCGAAACACGTAAATACAAATCCGGGCGCAGGCAGAACCTGGCGAACCTGGTGGGTGGGCGGTAGCTACCGCGGGGACCCCGTGGATGTTGGACGGGAGACGGTATAAACCGGATGTATTCACGTCTCCTACCGTGTATCGGTGTGGGTATGAAGTATCCTTCGCCTGTACACCTATACAGGTATATATATGTATAGGTACCTAGGTGAAGCAATATCGCGAGGAGTATTTGTTATTCCACGAATCATAACTCACGTTACCCCCCTTCGGCAGCGCAGTTTCGCTTCGCTGCGCTTCGCCCGGGGCTTTTCCAGTAGCCCGGCCACTTTGCCCTGTGCCAGGTTTACCCGACCTGACATTATTTATATATATATACAAAATATATGTGGTTCAAACTTGATGGACGCCGATGACCAAGGGTTGTATCGCGCGCACATACCTGACGTGCATTCACACGTACACGGCCACGGTACACCGTATATTTCGAAATTCTTGACCTACATGAAATATTTATAAATTTCCGTGCCTCGTTCCGAGTCGTACGTATATGTAGTTCGTATACCTATAGCCCTACGAATTTTTAATATTACGAAAATCCTCTTCGCGTACCCCGACGCAGTAAACTGCAAAATAAACCGCTGATGCAAATTCGGCGGGTAGCGAGCTTGCGGTCAAGTGCCGTATGCCGGTAGAAGTTTACTCTTATCAGCTTTTAAGTTTATCTCTACGTAGATTGAGATCGCCGCCGTGATGAATGGTGAAAAAAATTCAGACTTTTTTATAACACCCGATACACCCACCTTTGAATATTTAAAAAAAAAAATAAAAAAGAAGAGATGAATAGAAGAAAAAAAATTAACTTGAAAGCAGATGGGATAAGAGGGTCAAAAAGACCCTCGATCTCTTCCACGGTCTGTAGGTTACCGCATGAAATTTAATTTCTGGGTATGCCTACCCTTGATGGCTTTTTAGAGTCCCTGCTATTTTTTCGTTATTCTCATTCTCTCGGGTCTAGTTCACCTTGTACTATGGCTGAGAATTTGGTATCGTCGATTTTCATTGGAGACGTTCGACGTCGTTATAGAAAAATTTCGGGCGAATTTGTTCTTTTTATTTGATGCAAATGAAAGAAGAAGTTTACCGTTGATCGGAGACGTTCGATCGAACGTAAAAGCCAAAGTTTTCAGACGTATTTATAATTTTTCTATAGACCGTCATCTGATGTGTCTCAGGTATATTAATAATATTGTGCACAAAAGCTTCCCCTCTCTTCCGCGTCGACATCAAAGCTATTCGAACTATGGCCTCATATACGTGGGTAGTAGTTTTACAAGGTTTGACACTTTTCAAAACCAAGCTTCTGTTCTACCCTGTGCCACCTAAATTTCAAACTGATTTCCTTTCACTTTTTCACCTATAAAATATATGGATTATAACACACAGCCGAAACTATGCATACGTATGTGTGAACTTTGGGGTATATTTTTTCATGCGAAATCACGTCAAAGGAGTTCACAAAAGCTCTTTGTATGTTACACACGTAAAATAACGCCAACACCAACACGGTAATATGTCACGTACGTACAGGTTATCGATCGTCATCCAACGTTCATTGAACAATTTTCAAAACACCGGAATTCACTTGAAATTCTAATTTATTATGGAAGCAAGTGAATCAAAAAATGGGGAAAAACGACAAACAATGAATAATGTCCGTGTTTGAATTTAAAGTTGCCGAATAATTAAAGTACAGGTTTTGATATAATTTTTATCGTATTTCCATCACGTTAACCCCCCCTGTAATGGCGTGAAACCTGCTCCGCGCATAAACATAATTACCACAATTTCATACTGCGACAACGTATACGGAGAGATACACGTGAGGGGTGTGACGGCATAGGAATTGCGGGAGCAGTCGGAATCAATGTGAAACCCTGCGTGAGGAAGCCTCGACTTCTCAGGGCTGGGCCTATTATCTCTTTATCCCTTTAAAATAACGTTATTCGGGGGGAGGGGGGGAGGTGCCAATAAAGTGAATCCATTGAGGTGGGGTGGCCGCGGGCAAATCGAAAGAGGCAAACGGCAAATGGGAGTTGCGGACGAGGAAGCGGAAGGTTTTAGGGGTGAAACGATGACTGGGTAAAATCCTCTAAGGTTAGTTGGTTACCTAAATCGATGTTATACGAGATGAATCGCGAGCCCGACTCGTAGCCAACCAAACCTGAATCTGCCGAACAATTTTTCATAACTTCTTTTGTTTTCCATTTATTGGTATTATTTTATCGTTTGACGGACCGAATACGTATAAATTAACGGGAGTAATGAATTTTATAGCGGAGTCCGTTATAATTGATGGATTCAATTCGTCGTGCTCCGATTCGAGTAGATGAACAATTACAGTTAATGGGAATTTATTTTCACAAACGGAAAGGAAAAGGATCACCGGCGTACAAACGGGATATTTTTCAAAGCTAGTGTAAGAGGACAATCCTCACTGGATTAAATCTCGACTCTATAAATCCGAGTGATGTAAATTCCGTTGAACTGAATTGCGAAGCTTTTCATATTTTATTGTTACTGTTACTCGGAAAGCTGAACACTCCAGAAAGACTGGCGATGAACGTTTTAACGCGACTCGTTACTCACCTAGCAACGCCAGCAAAATCCATTACTCATTTATATCAGGGTCAGAATTCGACGATTTCATTTTGGTTTTCATACAGAGCAAAGTTTTAACGGACTTCTCGAGTGTCTCAAAAGTCCTATGAGTTGAAAAAAAAAAGGATCGATAAAATCAAGTGGGCCGTGTACGAAATATCGCCAGCGAGTTTATATCGTCTTTTTCAGATCGTAGCACGCGGAAAATGTTGCGGAAAAAAATCGAACCGATAAAAAATGCCTCCGGTGAATTTCCATCGTTGGAACGAATTTATTGTTATTCATAAGTAGTAACCCGAGTGAATTAGGTTTCGATAATTTGTAACGAAAATAAAATTGGCGACACTAATGGCTTTTGGGATTCAAATTTTCTTCCAGTCTACCTAATTTATATTTTCGGTGTATTGAAATTTTCGAGTGGTTAGTACGGGCGTTACATTCGCGTTGCTCATTTAATTAAATAACTCGAATCGAATCGAATCTTCGGAGGAGAGAATGTCGGCGAAGAATTCGAAAAAAAAGTGAACAAGGACGGAGAAAGAGGATAAAAAGAACACTCGGAATCTGATCAAAGTTTCCGAGGAAGCGGAAACCTAAAGCCTTCGAGTATCATCCCAAGTTTCCAGCAGTGACGAAACGCTGCTTCCAGCCACGGAAACATTAATCTGCCACGGCTGATGATAAACGTGCAAAACTCCCCTGGAACACTTCTACTAACAATTTTCCAAGCTGAATTCTTTATTTTCTCCTTCTCGAATTATTTTTTTCGATAAAAATCTCGAGTAACTGCACACCGAAAAGCGTGAAGAATTCCCCCGATTTCTCACGCCCGTTCCTATTTCAAAATCGAAATCAACCCCCTCCTACTCACCCCTCGTCTCGAATATCATTTCGACAATTTGGAAAGACGCTCCAACTAAAATGTACGAATAATCCGCGTATACATGGTGGTCCTCTGGAAATTTTTCACGGATCGACGCTTCGCCTTTTTCATCCTCATTTGACACCCATAACTTTTTAAATAGATCCGTGAAACTTATCCGTTTCGAAAATCATCGCGAAGTCATTTTTGATTTCTCTTAGCATTGACCTCGCATAGCATACGGACGCTAGAATAGAGACGATGATCTGGTTAGTAAGAAAACTGTGAGACAGGATAAACTCGAACAATTTGACGGAATCCGCACATTCTGTCCATCCCATCTAAACACACACGTGCGCAGAGAGACTTACACCTCTGCCTTGAGATATTACTTTAAGGGAAAACTTTAGGTTACCGTGTTACCCGCGGCTGCATTCTCGCGATAACCTCCTTATAAACCTCGAAAGCTCGCGTGTGTGATCGCGGAATAGTTCGTAACTTTACGCGCGGTGGATGTATCCGTATACCCGTGTACGGATACAAGCGTGGTACCTGTAGATTTATATAGGAGCAGGTGAAAATAAATGGAATTGAATCGGGCCTGCGCCCATCCATTGTGTAAGCTACCTGTGAGTAAACTTTCAAATAAATGCAATTAAAACTTCGTTAGCGCGCACGTAGCACGTAGCTGTTTCGTATCAAAAAGTGTTGCGCGATTATGGTGTATTGTGGAAATTAATTGCTCCAAGATCACCGCTTTGCCCAAGAAAATAGAAAACGGAAAGGAGCTGGATGGAAGCAAAATAAGCGTGGGGAATAATTGGCGACAAACTAACCGAGATTACTCTCTTAATTCGAATCGGCGAAAATAAGCGAATGAAATTTTCGCTGAAACTCTAATCAGAATTTTGGGAAAAAACCTCGAATTTTCACCGTTTCGAACAGCGAGACCTTCACCGGTTGGTTCGGTTGCGAAATTTTTCGCTGAAACAAACAGCGACGGTCGCCATTTGGATCAGCGAGATTTCGCTGATTTAGAAAACAGCACACTCCAGCGGATGTAGATTCGTTTGATAAATTCTGTTTAATTACAATAAAAGCAACGCGATGGATCGTAGGTCTCGAATAATCCGTAACCCGCGTCATGAGCTGGCTATACGATCCGATTCGAATAAAAATGAAAGAAGATTTTCAACGATTGGTAATGAGGAAGCTCTCTCTCCCCGCACACTTCCATCAACTCTCAATTTTCTTCATCGAATTCTCCGGCTCCGGGCAATAAAATAGTAACAGTCGCCGTAAGATTGTATATACGTATATATATATATATATATATATATATATATATAAGGATCCGACGGTCGTTTGGTAAAGTAACCAGTTTACTGTGACGAACCCCCCCCCCGTCAAACTGACGGATTAAATTGCACGCTCCTCGTGTAATCGTGGTAATTATTTAATTGGGGAAAACCATCAAAGTTTATTAACTGCTCTCCGCGATCCACCAACCCTATTTCCATTAATTTATTTCCCTTACAGTTACCAAACAGCCGTCATATTACAGATATATACATATACGTATATGTACATCACATACCACCCTCTCAACTCTCTCGTGACAAACAATATAACCTATGTAATACATACGCCTCCTACATACCGACGAGTTTTGCTTTAATTTTATATTCGTTCGGGGTATACCCGTTTTATTGATAAATTCAATTCCGATTCCATTATCAACATCATCATCTCTAGACGCGGTTTGAAATGTCGGACGGAGGGAATATATGCGGTCGTCGAACGTTGATGACATTCGACCGAAAATATCTGCCGTCGCAAATACTCACCTTGGAAACGAAAAAAAAAATAAACATATATCGTTCGATGTTTTTTTTTTCTCTTCACATTTAATCACGGTTAGGTATACATATCAATAGTACTCTGTACAGTTGTAACAAATATCGCGAGCTACCATTCGAGATTTATGCACGCACTGTGCGATATGGTCGATCGGTTTTATTCCACTCGTTGCAGACTTATGTACCTACATAATTTACACGCACACGCGTCATCCATCTACCTTACACCTTCCGATGAATCATTCATTTCGCATACATGTATAACAAAGTGGAGAGATCTCTGGAGCACCCAAAAGTTCTGCATATTCCTCGAATTTATTCAATTTCTTTTCTTTTTTTTTTTTTTTTTTTCCTAACGCGTACAACTTACTCTACGGATATACACGTGCGCTGTATACGTATACCCATACGAAAGAAATGTAGTGTTCCAAATCCGTTACAGAAGCTCTCTCTTCGCGGATTTTCCTTCCGTCTCCGGGAATAATTCAGCGTGACGAAAAGGGACGGGAGTACGAATTTAACAAAAATTCTTTGTAACTCTCGAGGTTCGCGTAAATTTTTGACAGTTCATGCGCGTGCATACAACGTACGCTCTGGCGAAACCAAAAAAAAAAATAAAATAAAATAAAATAAAAAGAAATTCAGAAAACAAAAAGAGAGAAAGGAAAAAGGAAATCTCGCAGAAAGGGTAAATTGTGCGGCAGCGGTGATGACGTTGTTGATGGCGCGATGTAAACGAACGTACTAGTTTTACGTTCATACGAACTTGTGGAAGAAAATTTTCATGTCGGAGATCGTCATACAAGGTGTACACCGTATACGTACGTATGTATAAGGCGATGAATAAATTTACCTAGAAAACCGCTGCAACTTGGTGCACCCAGGATTACTGTTGAATAACTGATGCATCAAGAAGTGAACATCACGAGGTTTCCTTCTTGTAAACTGGTATTATATTATACGTACATACATATATATATAACAACAAAAAAACAAGAAAAACAAGAAAAAAAAAACACAAAAAGTTAGACGGTGTTCTCTGGGAAACTCAAACCCGTTGCACCTCATAAATAAAATAAATATCGTGTATAATATAAAACAAGTGATGTATGACAAAAAGCACAAGATTTTTCGCAGACTCGTCTTATATCCCATATAATACATATGGTATAAAAACTTCTAAGTATATAAAATATACAAAACTATGGTTGACCAGAGAATTTTCTTTGTTTAATTATTTTCCATTTTTATTTTATCATTTCAATATACATTTAATGCGTAAGAATACGAACGCGAGATTTATAGTAATACGAAGTATGTAGATGCAATTAATTGAGTCAGCGTAGAGTTGAAGACGAATCGATGAGAAAAAGAAGAAGGTTAAAGATAAAGATAAAATCAACCCCCGTTCCATGGTAACCCTTAACAGCACCAATTATATGTAAAACAATTGTGGACTTGAATCAGTTGCGGCGGGTATGAATATCAACGAGGCTGGAACTTTCCTCTGACATAATAATAACGATAATGATAATGATCATTGTTATATTATTATTATTATTATTATGATACGATCTTATTTTTGTCGCAATTCGAGTTATCTAATAGTATCGCGCGGATAACGAAGTCGCAAAATTTTTTGATTCATTATTGAAAAAATTTCTCATAAATTTTTTCTCGTCTTTTTTCTACCTTTGCGATTTACAACCTTGAAACTACAAGCCTAAAAATTTCTTGTACTGCGTTACCGTGATAAGGAATAAATGAAAAAACGTTTTGAAAAAAAGTATAGAGTGAAAAAAAAAAACTTGGCCAAGCAATCTCGTTACCGCCATTTCCGGTGACAACTTTATTATCTCCGCGGTTATACTCACCTCTCTTATGGTTCCTCTATATTTTTTTTTTTCTCTTTTATTTCAGAGGTTTCATCGGTAAAACCATCAACCATCCCTGCTCCGGTGTTGCCCAGGTTCGCTAATCCGGAACGGAGCCGCGACGGTGAGTGTCAATTTTCTTTATGTAATTTTTTTTTTTTACTACAAATACGATGGAGAAATTTTCTGCTCACGGTATAGGTGAGTACTTTATTTATTTATTTTTTTCTTTCGCAACACCCCCTCGTACTCATCGGCGTTACGGGTTATGTTCCATCTCCTTTTTATTTTTTTTTTTTTGTTCGTTTTTATTTATTTCTCTTGTTGCAGGCTTCTCTCCATTTATCTCGTTCCGTTCTCTCAGTCTCCACTTTACCGAGGTCTCATTTGCTTATATCCATGTACCGCCGTTTTATAACGTAATATTGTACGGGTGTGTACGCGTATCGTACACGTGTACAGTATGCAGTGTAACAAGTCGGTCTCGACGCCATTCTTGCTCGGATAATCGTCTACCTACGGCTCCAGGGAAAAGTGGGAATTGACTTTTCCTCGCCTCATCCGAAAGACTATTTTCTAGAAGTTTAGTAGGGGTGAAGAAATGAGGAGTTACCTCGCACCATTTATAGCATTCTTACTGGGTTGCGAACCTACCAATCGGTCTCGCGCGCGCGCAAAAAGAAAAAAATAAAGAGGAAACGAAAGGTACATTTCGTAGATGGAAAGCGCGCAATGGCCTACTTGACCTAGAAATTGAAAATCAAATTCGTGAAAATTTGACGAGCCGAGGGTTGTGAAATTTTATTATACCGTCGTAGGTATTGTCACATTACTTATTTAGGTTTACATATGTACGACTAATCTGATTCATTTTTCCGAGCACGGTGGCGAAGGTCGCAAGCGTCGCACGTTCGCTGAGCAGATTTTCATAATTAATTTTTCCCTAAAATTTTTCTCCCCTTTATTATTATAATTTTTCCTTTTTTCATTTACCTCGTTTATCCAAATTGAATCAGATTTAATTAGGATAAGAAAGGACACGTAATAACTGCAGGTCCGCGAAGTTCATTATTATCGTTCTTTTTTTCCTCGCTCTTTGTTTTATTTAATCTTTTCGCTCTTCGAATTTTGCGTCACCCAGAACCAAAAATTGAAAACGGTATTGCGTTTTACGTTCTCGGTCGATTTATTCGCAGTCAAACAGTCCGTGTTTCACGAGTAAATATGTACGTACCTATATGCGCACAGAAGATTTGATTTACGGAGTCGTAAAAATATTTTTTCTAAATGAAAGGAATGTTTTTTGATTTCGTGCCAGAAATAATTTGAACAATTGTTTTTCGGCGCAGTAATCGAAACTTCGTTCCTTTTGTTTTTCGTTTGTGGAGCGAACGTAATAAAATTTGGAACAATTATCAATAATGATGTAATCGATTTCTGATCGGTTCCCTGATAATTCGAATGAAAAATGATCGCTCAGAGCGCGGATCGTACTTTTTCTTTTTCGGCAATTTCAAATGATCGCGTAGTTTCCGAAATCGGTTTAATTTCCGTTACCGATCAATCGCGAGACGATGCAAAACGGACGTTCTACCGATCCTTAGCTACCTGCAACTCCTGTACAGTAATACCCCGCAACATCTGGCTCGGGACAATGCCACGTCTTGGTTAAACTTTCAAAATTACCACAGACGACAATTATCGGAGTTCCGCGCGGAGAAATTCTTGAAATCAAACAGCCGTTGATTACTACCCTCGTACGTACAATCGAATAATGACGGCAGAAATACAATTCACACTATTCGCGCATCGTACTATAGATTACGCAGAGACGTTCCCAGATGAGACGCGGTTCTATTCCGTTAAATTCAGTCAAAAGAGAAGAAAAACACAAAACTAATAAAATCCCATTTACTCTGCCATCGATCAACGTGGCTCGTTATATATGTAAAACTAATCAGTCTAAAATCCTTTCAAGCCGATTCGAAGTTTCCTTTTCTCTTTTTTCTAACGAATTTCGTCCCCGTGGCGCGGCAATAAGATGCAGATGGCACGTGTAGCTTTTGGAAACTTGAAACGTAAAAATTAAAAATAGTATTCGCTGGTCGCATTGCGTAATATACGAGCTTGCAGTAGCGGGTATGGGTAGAGTGGGTTAGGTACGTTACGACGCACATATTTAGGTACTTGGTTAAATTTTGGGTTCCAAAGCTCTGAAGTTGCCTGTATTTTTAGATGTACAATACGTATAATGTGTGGCGCGTTAATCGTATACAAATCTCTTGAAGAGCTACCCCTCGTTTTAATGCAACCTATGAATATTCAATATAATAATTTTCTCCTAATTTCACACCCTTTCAAATATCTTTCGGAAGATTTTCCCTGAAAACCGTTTTACGTAAACCTACCGCAGTCGGAGTATAAGTTTAACCATAAATTCAAGCAACTTCTCTCACTGCGCTGCTGTATAGTAGAAACAGAACCTGGTGTGAAATTATACTCCCATATTACGATCGTATTAAGAGAAACTTATATAAACTCGCGGATGCAACAGCAAAGTCTATCTTATTTCATTCCATATTCATATCTGAAGAATCCAATTCGAAAAAAGTTCATTCGGTTAAAATTCTCGCCTTTTATCAAAAAATATTTGCTCGATGTGCTAATTTTGGTCCGTGATTACGTGGTTACGAATACGTGACAGGTCTAAATATAAGCTTCGGAAATGTTTGAGTTGTACGGAGAGGTGTCAAAGAAAAAAAAAAAGAAATGGAGATTGTCGAGTAAATTAGCAAATGATAAAAAAAAAAACAAGGAACGGCAGGCGAGCAAGTATTACATTATATCGATTACGCGACGCGAGATGAAAAGGAGATGAAAAAAAGCACGTCACTTGTTTTTTCAAGTCGATGGTGGGAATCGTTATCTCGTCTAAAATAACCGAACGGAGTGTGCTAAACGGTGCTAAATGAATGTGAAAAGTGCTATTTATAGTGCCGTTCGCAGATATATACGACTCGGCAAGGAATCTGTATACCTTCGCAATTCGTCACGGTACTTTGCTCTTCGTGGTTTGAAGGGCGACGAGTGGCGAGAAAATGGAAAAACGCCGAGTGTAAAATGGGGGGGGAAACGAGAGCCAGATAAGTTATTGGCATTAATATTACAGCCGGCACTCGCATCGTGCCGATTGTTATTATAGACGTCGCGAAATTCGTCGGACGAAATTCGCGACGCGCGCTATTAACTTTTCACAAATAGGTGTGCGTATCTCGAAATGTATAAATAGCCTTCGGAATGTGTCGGTTGAAAGTAATATAAAAAGAAGCTCAAGTGTCGTTTTATCCGTACGGACAATACGACAGGTGTTTGTGGATCCACGATCTTTTGTTCCACGGGCTAAAATTAAAACGCTCTAAGTCGCGTGTGTTTTATCATCTCGTTTTATCGAAGCGACGGAAAAAATAACAGAATAAATTGTAATACCTACGCGCACGTATACGTATACACGCCGCAATTAATTTCGTCGTGTGACCATATAATCGCGAAAATTGTTCCTCGGACTATACATACAGTCGAGTTATTTCTCTGATCTTTTCGGAACGGATAACAAAAAAAAAACTTGCGGTACATAATTTGATGTAGGAAGATGAGAGGAATTTTTGAAAAAAATCGGGGATCACGTGAACGCTGACCCAAAAGTTGCACCAACTAATACCACGAAAAGACCAAGGGTAAACTTTCGAGGTTTTTCGAGCCACAGTACCCAAATTCTTCCGACTTTATTTTATAGCGAGACAGTTTTTTTTTTTTTTTTTTCTAGATGACGAGATAGCGTAACTGTTTATCGTGCGCGTCTAAAGGAGAGACACGTCAAGAGCGAGCTCTGAATTCTCTCAACAAAAGTACCTCGTTTGAGGGTGCATTTCAGGAATACCGAGTTATACGCGGTTTACTTCGGTCGAGTTAACCCGCCGAATAACTCAATTTATCACAGCGTGAACTCGGACGTTAGTTCATAAAGCTCGACTTTCCGTTTCCCTTTTCTTTCCATTCTACGAAGCTCATTGGGAATCGAGATTGGGAAATCCCTCCGGAATTCGGGATGAAATTTTCACGGTCTAATGTTTTAATCGTCATCAATTTCGTCACCGCGGAGACAATGGGGCTGTCGTTGAACGGGTGCGTTTTCCGTTTTCTTATTCAACCTGAGGTGGAGAAAAAATTCGCTTTTACGGCCGAATTGGCGTTTCGCCAACCGTAAGTCTGTATTTACGTCATTCAATTTGGCAATTTGTGGCGAACTTTCCACTCAATTTCACCTCCTGTCACAATCCACACGTGACTCCCCGCAGACGTACACAATTATTGATGCCTTCCTTTTTGCCGATGCAACGTTCGTCGTCGTGTTTACTTGCACCGCAAATCCGTGGCATGAGCTAATTTTTCACCCTCTCCGTGCATCGCAAATTCTCGACAAAATAATCCATTCCTTTTTCTTCCCCTCATCTGGCGGTGTACCGCACAATCGTCGTAGCAAACCGTCCGATGCTCCGATATTTTCACATCGCGTCCAATTCGTCGTTTTTCGCGTGAACCTCATTGTTACTCAACGGATCTGTGAGCGGAAACTATGCGGAACTTGAGTTCTTACATGATGTCCGCAAAGCCATACGCCGTCAAAATCAGCGTCAATTATTTAATCGATCGATGGCCGATAGTTGTACGCCCGTTATCCAATTAGATAATCAGCATTGATCAACGATAAGGTTAACTGCGCAGATATTTGTCCCAAGGTTAAAAAGCGTTATTACGAGGGCTTCCGTCACACACGCTTATCTCATTATAGGTGTACGTACGTTCCAGCGTACGAAACGAACGGTGCTATTTCTGTTCGTAAATCTGATCGCGAGTTTTTCATTTCCTCGCTCCGGGCACAGTTTTTTTTTTTTTTTTTTTTTTTAAATCATCGCGAGGGTAGAACAGAAAATATAAAAAAAAAAAAACAGAACAAAACGCGAAGGAAAAGAGCTTTTACTTCTCGTCACCCGGGCAAACGGAGCTGTTCGCTCAAACATCGTTATTTTCCTGCTCACGTGAGACACGCCAAGTAACAATAAAGTGTGTTTAACCGACTCCCTCGCGTATCACGGAAAATTAGGATTTCGTATTCCTGAGGAAATGTATATTTATTCCTCACCGAGAAACGAACTATAACATTTTTTTACCTCACATTCGGAGGATCTGCGATGAATTTCTTCCGATTCAATGAACACGAAGTAATTGTAAAGTAGCTTATTGTATATATCCCCTTGTGGTGCGATTAAAGAAACAAAATTAAAACGACTGACTATGACCAGAAAAAAATAATATATTACAGTCCGAAAGATAACATTTCCAAGTTTTCGTATCTCATGCGGTTCATAAATTTTTTTTTTTCTTTTATTTTTTTCAAAAAACGATAACAAACTTTGTTATCCAACGCACTTGTTCTTGTCTCGGCCACATTATGAATATTAATTTGACAGAAAGACAAAATAAAAAAGGAAATTTTTGAAAACTTAACGTCTGGATCGACGAATTTCTTTTTGAATAGAATCGCGTTTTATTTCTGACGGAAACTGGGATACGTACGTCATAACTGTGTACCGGATGATATTGAAATACGGTAACAGCTGGATATATTCGCAAGTGTTGTAATTGAAAGCACTGCTTTCGCGGGGAGAGAGAGAGAGAGAGATAAACTAGGAGCGAGTTGAGAGAGTTAAGAGTTTCGGTAGCGCGAGTCGCAACGAAAACTTTATGTATATGGAAGCACAATACGGGGTATACTACGCGTATACATATATATATACACACACATATTTAGGTAGTAGGTTCTCTACCGTCCCAGAGATTCGTTTGTTTAAGGAAGCTTTCCTAATCCCTCCACTATATATACTCCACGCTTTGCCTATCTTTGCCCTTTCACTCCCCACGATTGCTTGACAAAGGCGAAGTTGGAGGCGTTGCCGAGGGCGCAAAGGTGGAGTCGAGAATTGTGTTGGAATTTAACGACGGGGTCGCCTCTCCCCGTAGTTGCACAGGAACTTTCGGATACCTACCACCTGCTATACCCGTGTCCCCGGTACCACGGTGAACGCATATGTAGAGACAGACTCCGTACGAATGTATTCCGTGTGTTCCCGTGCACCGCGGGCTACGGTTACGGAAAAGAGACCACCCTGTACGAACCAACACAGTTACTCCCTTAAGCACCACGCCCCGTCATCCCGACCTCCCTTATAAGGCAACCCATATATTTTACACGTGATGCCGAAAGCCCCGGGGTCCGTTATAGACCATAACCGTAATATTTCTTTTATTCATTGCTTTTTATTTTGGTTTTATTTTTTCGAATCCCAAAAACGTACGGTTTATGGGGGTTTATGGGATCTCCCGGAGACTTCGATCTTCATCTACCGTCACCAGGAGATCGATTCCGATCCGATCGTAGGGCCAGCGTCTGCGGGGGAATTAGAAAATGTTGGAGATTATTTGAAATCGTCGTATAAAAGTTGTGGCGAAATTTATTTCCTCCCTTCTTCTTCTTCGACGTATTAAAACAAGCAATTTCCGAATTTTTTTTTTTTTTTTTTGTGAAAAAAAAAGAAGCGCATGTAAAAAGAAGAGAAGAGAAAATAACGGAGCGGAGAGACGAGGAGGACTTCGCTACTCTTCTCCTGTAGCAGCTATACGTCCGTTTATGATATACGCGCTTCTATATGTATGTGTTACGTTATCACGATGGCGGTACCTTATTCCCGCATGGCACCCTCTGGGGAACTAAAGCAGCTGCAATTTCTGCGTTTTGTCTTCTTCCTACCGCGATGAAGATGTGAGAGAGAGAGAGAGAGTTCAACAACTACCTGGATATCTGCGAAACTGTACGAGGAGCTGATTATTTCTACTCGCGGAGCGGACCGGGTGACGTGACCGAACTGGACGCCGTGTACGTGCGACGCTCCGTGTCCGATGAAACAACAGTTTTGCCTAAAAAATACTCCTATCTACGTTAAATATACAAGAGAGCTATTTTTTTTTTTTTTTCTTTTATACATATTTATTAAGCACTCAACACACGTACACGCGCTCTATAATTTATATAGGTCAACAATATCACCCTGTACTGTACATTACGTACGTACATAGGTGTACATACATATATATATATATACGTATATTTATGTATCTACGGCGGATAACGCGAAATGGCCGACTATCTTCTAATGCATATTAAAATCGACTGTCTATGCAAATTTTATGTAGTACGTAAAAGTCGGGTAAAACGTGTCGCGCTGGTGTAAACGTGGATCTGAGGATAAATTTTTGGAAAACTTGAAAGTAAAAAAAAAAAAAACGGGCATCCCTTTGAAAATTTTTGGCAAACCGACCGCCCAATATGGCGTTGATATCTGATTTCCTGTTGCGACAACGCTTTTCCCCGGTTTTCGGCGGGGGTTGTGCGATGAAATTCAGCATCAAATCGGATTCTTATTATCAATTTATCGACCGAGATAACCGGGGGACGGGGTTCGCTGAATTAATTTTTAAAACGCCATAAAATTCCCTCATGGAAGTTCGAGAGAACCCTTTTATTGTTACGCGTGATCATCTGGAACTGGTGAGACGAAGGAGAGAAAGGAGGTTGAAGAATTCCGAAGCTTATGGCGTCAATTATTCATTGGATATGCGACGACTGGAAGATCTTGTCGAGCTTTAATAATTTAGCGAACGAACTCGCGAACGCCCGGAAGATTCTGCAAATACGCACCGAGCCAAATGATGAGTTAAAATCTCGGGGGAAATCGCGAAGCTTTTATTTCTCCTCGTTTTTTTTTTTTCGTCGATTCTCCAATTTTTCTCTTTTCCCCCCACTCGTTTTTCCATTCGATACCATTTATTTCATTATTTTATAATTACGAAGATACGATGCACGTTATACACGCTTTATAAATACGATAATATCGCGGATCACTCGAAACTTTGAACCTGCGGGAAACGAGGGTTCGAATCAAATTAAATTCTTCGTAATTAACCCAAATTCCAAACTTTTTGCGGCACCGTAAATTACCGATGGAATTGGAAAAAAAAACTTTATTTCCCGCATACACACATACATATATGCCGGTAAACGAATCGATGTAAGGCCGATTAAATGGAACCCACTGGATAATTGTCAATCCGCACAAATCCAAATCCTGCGCAACGTATTCTGCTAAACTCCGCGTAGATATACTTGTATATGTATAATGTACGTACGTACAATAACAGACTTCGTCCGCTTCGTATCGTAACCGAGATAACGAACGGATATCATTAGCCGGAATCAATGATGATTTTTCCAAGAGGATTACGTCGAACAAAGTGCGATTTCACTTCCCTTTTCCTTTTTTTTTTTTTTTTCCCTTTTTTTCGCGTACATTTTATTTTAATTGACATCGTTACGCGACGAAGAGCTTTTGGTTCGACTTGACGTTCATCGGTGGCTTTCAACGTGATCTCCAGTTAACCAATCATTAACTCTTACGTACAAAACGAATCTATATCCTTCAAAAAAATCAGGTCGATTGATCGTTTCTTGTTACGTACCAAAAACAAACTGAAAATGGACGGAGCTGCTGTACGCGATGATTCGATGATGCCTTGTTTCTTTTTTCTTTCCCTCAAAATCGGATCGCATTTCGATAATTCGTTGTTGAAAAAGTTGAAACTACATCGCACCTTGGCCGGAGGGTTGGGGTACGGTTTCGATCAATTCACGTTCTACGTGTACCACTTGCATAGAATTCATAACTTTTCCACAAATGTCACAGCTGCAGTGTTAGGAATTATTTTCTGCGGCACAACGCGAACCGTTTTCCGTTAAAACTCGGCAGTGGGAATATGGATTTCTGCCAAACATCCACTCTCTCTCTCTCTCTCTCTCTCTCTCTCTCTCCATTCAGCTGACGAGACAAAACCAAGGAGGAAATCGAATGGTATACATATAATGAAATCCAATAATCGCTTCGGAATCAAGATGAAATTTTTCGAATTATCAGTAACTCTGTATGTTGGTGGGAGAAAAACGTCATGTTCTTTGAAATTCCCACGTCGTCTCGGCCGTCTAAGCGAACTTCGATATCTTTATTTATTTCATCTTTTCAAGAAAAAAAAAAAAACGAAAAAAAAAAAAAAAGAAACGAGATACGTGGAGAAAACTTGAACGAACCGTAGCGAACGGTACAAGCGACCTGTTCGATTAGGTGGTCAAGTGGTTCCGTTTTTCCGAAGTAATAATAAAATACATCCAAAGCCGCCGCAATTCCCAAATCCCCCGGAACCGCGGGGGGTGGTTCGGTGGGAGAAAAGAGTGGATCGAGGAAATGAAGAACTTCTACCCTTATTTTCCGGTTCAATTTGGTACGATATCAGGTTTACTCGAGAGTTTGGATCGCAGTTTTTTTTTTTCCACTTCCGGTACCTTCCTATCCGACGTTGTGTATACCGCACGTGTAATGTGCACAGTTTTTTTTTTTTTTTGATAAAATCGAAGCGCTTTTAACGCTGTGAAATCAAAACTTTTACAAAGCTCGGATTCCCGCGCGTTCAAACACGTTAATATTTGAAATGGTGCGGGTATTCGAAAATAGCGTTTTATTATACACGGAGAACATCGGTCTTCCGCTGTTCCGGACAAGGAGATAAATCGGTAGCTGCATCGATCCGTCGATTGATTCGGACGAAAAAATTCAACCAACTACTGCTACTCAACTAATTGCAAGTACGTTGCAATTTAACTCCCTATTGTTCGTACAACGGCGGAATAAACTTGTACAAATATTTCGTGATGTTTGTTTTATTCTGCAAAGAAAAATTCCTTGTACCATCCCGCGATGGGATATCCTTTTTTTTGTTTTTGTTTTTTTTTGTTTTTTACTTCTCTTTTCATCCATTCAATACGGACTGATTGCGAGGACCGATCCGTAGTCCGATACCGAGTTGGTGTAGGAGACTGACGATTGACGTTACATGCAACCGCGGTATATGACAAGGGGATGTACGTACGTACATAGGAGTACGTGAATGTGTGTACAGGTATAAGGGGTATACACACGGAATTTCGCGTACTACAGAAGCGCGGTATATCCGATATTCATCGCGCCGACAGAGCCATTGTCGGGTTCTATTGTAGTTGGTCGGATCCGCGTTGAATATCGAAGAAATTTCCATCGTTCTTTCCGCGTCAGAAAGGTTCGACCAGGAGGCGACGTGCGGTGTAACGTATAGGTACGTACGGTACGTATAATATATAACTGCGCGGGTATACCTATATATATAAATTTGAAATTTTGCGGAGCAACGACCAACGCCTTTAACAAAGGAAGAGAACTCCGTTGAATCGAATTCACCACCCGGTTTCGTTGTTATTTATTTATTTTATTTATTTCCATCGGCTTTTTTTGTTCAATTTTTGGCCGCCTCGCGGGAAGGTAGAGGACGACACGTGCCCGATTTATAAATTTCTAATTCGATCGAGTACAACAATCTTCGTTTTACCATATTTAAATGTTAAATTTGAGAATAAATTTCAATTCCGGAGTCAATTTATCGAATTTCATACACGAGGCGTCTCTTACGCCGTTTCGACGCGTCGAAACGTATGTATATATATGTACAGACGTGTAGATCTGTATATACGCGTACCCTCTCTCTCTATATATATATATATCCACTTGTGAATATTGCATAATGGAACGCAACCTTCGATCACGCGACGAATCCACAATATTTTTTTTACTCTTCCATCGTATTCTATAATTTTCGCGTTATTTTTTTCCTCGCCACATTGTGCTGCACAAATACGTACATCGTACGTACCCGTAAGACCTCGAGGCGAGGTTCGTTTTTTTTTAACCGAGTCATCGCAAGTGTTAAATCTACAGGAAATTGATATCGTGACGTCGTCGGCTGTCGAACGCCAAAAAATTTATCGCCGTTCGCACCGTATATAGCGTGCGCTACGCTGAGATAATTTATGCAATTTGCCAAATCGATTCAGAAGCCAATAATTTCGTCGAAGTTTCAACGGTTCGGACGTATCGAATATCACCACAATGTGTGCAATTTCGGATGACGTTCGTTGACGGAAGTCGTCGTTAGGACGAAATTCGTCTGCGCGAACCCGAAACCGTTTCAGAATCGCGCTTTGTTAGATCACAAATGTTCTCCGAGGTTGTGCAGTAGGTAGGACGCGTGGTATATTCCGTTATGACCGCGGCATCGCATAACTTTATCACGCCGTTCTTACGATACGTTACACGTTGAAACGCGTACGACGACGTACGGGTACTACGTTGCGACGTTAAATCGTTACAAACTTCCGTAAAACAACTTACCGTAACGAAACTGGATTGAAAAGAATCACACGAGATACCGTATAGCGCAAGAAATGAGGCAAAAGTTGTACACCTGCGAATCGCGTGCCTTGCACGAGTTTAAATCTGAAGTAGAATAACGAACGGTGAATCGGTTGTAAAATTAAGAGAAAAATAAAGAGATCGGGGAAAACCGGGTCAACTCTGTGTGTGCGTTTCATCCCGCGTTAATCCCGATACGCGAGTTAAATTTACTTCGTTAAAATCGTGTTGAAGATGTATGCGAGGTGATGAGGCGGTGCGCGCAGGCTTAGGTGAAGATAACACATTCGGATGGGTAGAGGACGGCGAGGACTGCGGGACGCGGAAGTTTCGGAGAGTCGGTGAATTTGCATGGGAGATGAGCGCGAGCGGAGGAGGATACGGGCCGCGCGGTAGAGAGTCGCGAATAATAAACGCAGTCATTGCAGTCGGTTTAGGTATTCGTGTATTCGTAGTCTTCATTGTCTTCGAGATCACTGTTATACTATCGCGCCCCGTAGTCATCGCGGCGTAGCGCGGTAGCAATCATAACTTCCAATTATTTCTTAACTACAAAGTTCCGCGGGCCGAAGCCGACCCAAAGCGTATAACTACCGCTACGGGTGTACAAAAGCTCGCTATTCGGCCGAGCCGGTCTAAGGCCTGCACAGACGCGAGGTTTGATGATGCAGTCGCACTTCAATCCTTTCATTATGTTAGGATTTATATTGCGCGCTTTGTACAGAGGCGAATATTTTAATCTCGCTACGATATTTCCCCTTGTACAACAGACCCGCGGAACCGTAACTCACGGCTCATTTTTTCATCAACCCCGCGACTATATTTACTCGCCCCCTCCGCCCCTCCGCCACCCCGCCGCCACCCCGCGATCGCACCGACGTTTCTACGAGCGAAAGCTCCGATTGCTTCCGCCTCAAATCTACCATGCGGAATTTCGTGGCGCGGCGAACTTCTCAGAAATATAAACTTACGACTCAGCGTCGTCCACCCGCTGTCTAACGGCCGAGTGTAGAATGGTTGACCTATAAGGTATACCGTTTTAGGTGCCGTTTCATATTTCTCTTTTCCAATGCAATTGTTTTATTTTTATTGATTTTTTGCAATAACTGGTGCAAATTGTAGCACAGATCATTATCGATTCTCTCAAATTATTTAACCTACATCGGTGCGCCGACTAATTGACCCCGAGCGAGGTGAGAAATAAAACGGACGCATTTATATTATATATAATATGTACCCGATAACTTCGAGAGGAGAAATGAGAAAGAGAAAAAAGAGAAATAACAATGAAAAAAACGAAACAGAAATGAAGGGACGTGAAAAAAATTAAGCAAATAAAAGGAGAAAGAAAAAGCTTTTACTTCGGAGAAGTGGAAGCCACTTTAGCGGCATCTCCATTAGCCTTTTGGTCGGAACATTCGAGAAGGGTGTGCGAGAGAGAAAAAGAGAATATGTTTATATATATATATATATGTGAGATGTGTATATGTGCGTGTATATTTTTTTGTTCAATTTCATGGTGTTTTTATTTTTTTATTTTTTGTTATCTCACTAGCAAATTTGTACTTTATTCAGGGGACGAGAAAGTTTTGCATTTGCCTCGGCATTTGCCAGAAATAGGCGAGGGTTGGGTGCGGAATGATGAGAGAGAGAGAGAGAGAGATAGGGATACGGGGAAAACGGTTTTTGCATAAAATATACGTAAAGTCGAGTTAATGACGCGTCTCGAGGAATGGGCATGTCGCAACTTTAGCCAATTTCATTTTTGCCTCTCATTATACACTTTATATGGGGGATAGTCGGGGAGACGCCCGGAGGCAGTGTGCAGTGCTTGCGAGTCTAATAACGTCAGGAAGTGTGTCATAAAAGGGTAATCAAGGAGACTTGAACCACCGCGAGCTTTGAATCTATAATTACTTATTAATTAACCTGTGAGAGTGGATCGATATTCCTGAATAAAGCCAAGGCTCCCAAGGCTTATACGTATACGTACGTGTAGCACGTACATCTTTAATCGATATACTCTTTATCCCGTCAGCCGAAAATATGTATCGACGATCACCGTTCATCGATCGTATATGACATGTTACACGTAGCTACTCCACGAAGGGTTCCCAATGAAATACGATTTGCATACATTTATAAATTTATCCTTTCGAGGTCATCGCGTGACGTGCCCTTTATAATCCTACGACCGAAGGTATATCTATCCTCTAATGGATACCTGTACCTGTGTACGCGAGTTACACTATACATTTCCATCGGAATAACGAACTCATAATTATTCAACAGTCTTCCATTAGATATGAGACGTCATCGAATGCATTCGTTTTCTATGTACTCCTGATTATTATGCCGCGTAGTACGGTAACGTGGATTACAACCGAGAGTTGAATTTTCATTAATTTATGTAAGGCTGTTACCACTGTATCCGTGACTACTATGTGCATATTCAATGTCATTTATTATCCAATACACACGCCATATTTTCAAAGCCGATTGTTGCACGAGAAATTGAAATATAAATATATAGGTATATATACCTGTAATATACCTGAGATTATCTACACGCGGGGTCTATTAAAGGCAGCGTTATATATAATACAACGATGGTACAGAAACTCTGAATCATGCCTATGTAGTAAAGTAATTGTGCCAATATTCGGACGGATGCTGTAAACATCCATCTGCAGTAAGTGCTCTTCAACCTTGATGGAGTATCTCGAGGTCCGAGCTGCTCGCAATTTCGCGGTTTCGTTTCAACCCAACCAAACTCGACCCGCCTTTCTCTCTCTCTCTCTAGCTTTATCTCGATTCAACCCAACCTGACCTCGCGAAATTATAGTCGAAGCTCAGGTTCAAATTCACGTTCGGGTTAAAAAAAGAGTTCGCGAAGCACGTTCGACTCGTTTAGTTACCACCCCGAGAAACGAACGCCTTATACGTACATTTCACTCGATAAGACGATCTCGATTGCCCCATAGCCAATCAGAGGACTTGTTGGGGGGGAAAAATGAGAAGATAAAAGAACTCTCATTGGGCCAAGGGCTGTGCGAAAGTTGGAATGGATCTATTAGATTTTCTCCTCGCTAAATTTACCGCGATCGAAACGCGCTCGTTCCGGCTTCAAAGTTTACACCACGAGATGTATACGTACGCGTAATCGATTATGTCGTGGTATCGTTCGACACGTGTCTCGGACCTACCGTACATCCGATCTAGGATAGGGATATAAACCGGGTTATTATACCCGGGGAACGGGATAAGAGAAGGAAAAAAGGGCGGGGGTAGGGGGGGCGGGAAAGAAAAAATATAATAAAATACCATCCTCGGAGTTACACGTAGATACGTATAACGAAAACAAGGGATCTCTACAGGGACGAGATCGTTACGTAAGTTCAACCCTCTCGGACCTTTTCGACCCTCTGACCCTCGATTCGAGCGATCGATCCTCAAGGACGAAGAAAAAAAAAAGGTGAGCCAAAAGTAGCTGCGAGGGAAGTCGGAGACGAAAATCTAAGGGTTAAGCAGGGCGTCGGGTACGCGTACCATCGTCGCGCACGCTGGAAAACAGGGCTGCGAGAAGTAAAGTAAAGTAAACGAGGCGGTATCGCTACGTTTCATTTGTTACGTCCTTATTTACCACGTTTCTTTATTATAAGTACACTCGTATTCACATGCCCTTCGTAACCCTCCCCGTCCATGTACTCGGTACATAGGGAGCTGTGTCTAGGTGAGGGGCTCCTTCTATATGTACTGGTACCCAACGGTACGCTTCAATCGGAATTCTTTACGAGCAATTTGATCGTCCTGTTTCTGTTATTTTCGTAAAATGAATCCGAACAACCCGCGTTAGAAAACCCGAGCCTACGAGGAACAGGTTTTTTTACAGACGTACGCAGAACATCGCGTGCGAATAATTTTTTTTTTTCTGTACTTTCTTCTCTTGAGTTTTTCAAGTGAAAATGTACGCACACACGTGTCCGCGCAACCTTCGGATGCGGGTGCTTTGAAAACGAGTGTTGGCGAGCGCCCGCCCGCCCGTCCGCCCGCGCAGGAAAAGAAGTAACGGAAAAAAGAGGAGCGAGCGAAGGAATTGCGGGCGAAAAACGTGGGAACTGAAATCTTGCCAAGGAAAATTTTCATCTTGACGCGATAATTTCAGAAATGAAAAAAAGAGGAGTTGTTACCGGTGGAACGGGGGACGAGGATGCAGGAAAAGAAAAGTGGTAGAAGGGGGTGAAAAGCTTTTAGAATTTTTTTCCAGTTGGTAAATTTAATTTCGTAGCATCTTTGGTGATTACGCATTCCTTCCGCGGGCGAAGCCTTCAAATATTTAATTACTTTATCATTCTTTCTCTCGACGACTTTTTATTTGACTTATATATATATATATGTGGACGTATCTCCTTTTCAACTCTCTTTTTTCGTTCCCCTCTCGATTTCTTTCGCCGTAAGAACCGCAAGGAATCCCCGGTGATTCTACAACAGGTGACAATGTCCCTTACGTAATTTCACGTACGACGTACGAACGTGTTGCATACACGAAGTACCTACTCCGAGGGAAATTTTTTAAGGTGGGAATTTAACTTTGTACGTCACGTTAATATTTGCGCGTAACTTAGAGACGCGGCTGCGAAAAAGCACAACGCGTATGAGTCGATAAATAATTAATCGTTGCCCAGTCCGCGCGTCTCGTCGGGTCCTCCGCTGCAGGTTCGGGTCGTTGAGTGAGCCTTAAATAAATGAAAACAACCCGCTGCATGCTAATTATGTAGCCGAGCGTTAATTTTGGAAAGGAATTACGAAGCTAGGCGATTTTCGTTGTAACGAACCGTGCGAAAGGGATAGCGACGACCCCTTTACCCCAACCTGACCTATACCCAATGGGATTGACAATTGCGTACCACGATTTTAAATAACTCGCTGAATGTACATTTATCGATACATATTTAGATCGGATAATTATACGCGCCCCGCTTATAATCTATAAATATAACTTTGCGCGTTCTAATACCTCTTACGGAACATTGGACCGTTGCGGATTTCCGTAAGCTCGAAATACCCTCACATATAACATCGTCACGTGTCGAACCCCCCTGCCGCACTTTCGATAGAAAGCATAGAATTGGCGAGAATTTCTCACAGCGACGTCAAGCGTTGTGCGTAATTTGATAGAAATTAATTAATTATCGTTGGAAATTGAAGCGCGATTATTCGAAAAACTCCGCGCAGAGTTTTCATCAGCTGTAAAGCTCGAGTCGATCCTCTCTCTCTTCTTTTCAACCTCTTCGCGGAGGGAGTTCTTAACGCCGTAGAAAGCCCGTCCCACGTGAAGGGTGCACGAGTTGGTTTAGCGATAAGGTCGGGGGTCACGCCGTGGCGACAAAAGTCACGTTTTACCCACCTCCGGGGTTTTACTATCCTCGAGTAAATAGCCGACACTTGGAAGTGCGCTATTTTCAGCACGCGATATCACCGGCGACGATGTACTCTTCTAAAAGTTGTCGAGGTGCATGCGGTTGCACCGTATACGGAAGATAGCGCTACCAAAATGGCGCACGAAATCACGACGGAATACGGCGAAATCTTGTTCGGCTAATTCGGGGTCGTTTCCCCTGCGCTCGTCGCGTGCGAAACTTTCATTTCCACTGGCGGTATTTCATCGCGTACGCCGGCACCGTTCGTATTTCGAGTCGAAACGTACAACCGTCGTCCCGCGATCGATCACCTCATCTGACGTCGACGCGTAAAAAATAATATTCAGACGTGATCGAGGGAGCGTCAACTCCCGGCGGCGATGATACGTCGAGTGCATAACGTATGGGATAAATATTCATGGAGTACGAAATTGTTTATAAAGTTATGAAAATATACCTACTTCCGGGAAAACTTGAGACTGCCAAGTCGAAGATCGTGTCGGGCTCTTGGAAATCTCGTTGATTGAGCGATTATAGGTACCCCGGACGACGCGTGACGGTGTGACGCTCTTCATGGTTTTCGACTTCTTCGTTTTCTCTTGCTACCGATGACGTCGCGGTGGTGAATCTCAACCAATAATAACGACTTACGCTACCGATTCCGGACCACGGAACGTCGTGTCTACGCCACTCGACTCAATTTTTGGCTCCGTGCCTCTGCTGACTAATTTCAAAATGCTCCACACAACGTCGAAAACTACGCGAAATCGCGTTGATCGCGAATTTTCCTATTACCCGAACATATAGGTATTCAAATGAAAAAATCAAGTCAAGTTTCACAAAATTTTACGTCACTGCTCAAAAAGCGAAACCTAGACGCGTTGTTTTTGTGCAGCGAATATTTGTCCCAATCCGCTAACCGGAAAGTTCGCGAAATAATTGTTTTGGCGAACGATGACGTCGCGGTTTGTTCAAAGATTTTTTTCAACGCACAAAAAGTCCCGGGGTAACGTCCGAAAAGCCCGCGGGGCTCTTTGCGCGTCCAGTGATATCATTTGAACGTCTCTACGGGAGTACGAGTGAAACAGGTCGTCGAACAACACATACGTATGTTTTGTACGTGTCAAATGTATCCGCCGTCTGTAAATTTGCATCGGTCTAAAAGTGAGGCTTTTTCAAATCTGACATAACATATTGACGCGTTGAGAAAACGGTGGGCGTCAAAGCCGCATATTACCTCGTATACGTAGGTACCCATAACTATCACCGCCGCGATGTCGGTCGCCTCTAATGATTTGTTTTCGCGTGCCGAACGTCCAACAATACGCCCCGCCAACGTTATAAATATTTTTAAATATTTATTCTGCTCCGAAAGAAGCTTTACGTACCAAGAGTCTCGGATTCATCGACGACTGCTCTCGGTTACGTCTGATCGTCAGTATTTCCTACATGTCTCTTTCCATACGTACACCGTCGTTATAGAACAGGCGATAGAAAATTACCGCCGAGTTATGGCGCATCAAATTTACGTGTAGAGACTCAATTTAGATTTGTGTAACAATCTCTTCGGCTGGGGCAAGTTTTTACATACGTGTAACCGCCTCGCCGCGGAAATGGCACGTGTTACGTAAACCTGACGAATCTTCGTTTCCGTTTCTGGCTCCGCGCTTCGACACAGACGATAGAAACGCACGCGTACGTCAAATTTTTTTCTTTACATTTTTCCTGCAAATTCGACTCACGGTTGAACGAACCATAATTATTTCTAAATCTGTCGGTATCAGTGTGGCGTTTGATTATATGGAAGAGTTTTTTTTCAATCTATTCGTCAGGTGCGAGAAAAAAAAAAGAAATTAGTCTAAGATATGGATATTTTTGGATTTGTTAATTTTTTGTTTCCCACCAGCGCACTTTTTACTCCGGTACCAATGAATGAAAATTTCTGTTCAGCTTGAAGTTATCCATCGGATAGGTCGTACCGAGATGCATCATTTTTATTAACACAGGTTATCACAAGTAATTCGTTTGCACGAACGAAGAACCGACCAGTTCAGGCATCGTTCGAACATCCACCGAACCTCCTATCAAAAGCCAAATTTTTATACGTCGCTGAAAATTCAATTCCGCACAGATGCTTCGTTCCTGTAACACCCGAACATCCCCGATTGCGAGAACACGATTCGGAAATCGATCAAAGTCGCGGTATCCGTTCTTTTTTTTTTTTTTTTTTACCCTCTGTGCACCAGGTTTCATCGGTTCTCGTGTAATGAATTTAATAATCATCCCGTACGTGAGTTTCTCATGGGAAGTGGTGGGTCTACGGTAGAATCATTAGAGTGTAATCAATTTCACTTGGTTTATTATCGCGTACTATACCCACAGCTGAAGTATAATTAATTACACCTGACAGTCTGTATACATAGAAGGCGATCCGCGAGTGAAGATTGGCCGAGAGGAAAGGACTTTCTTCATCCACCTTACGCACACCAGGTACTCGCGCGCGTAACAAACGCCTCGATCGCGTACTATGGCATAATACATTAGCGTAAGGTGATGCTCGTTATAAGAATTACGGTAATAGCAGGTGGGCCATTTTACCGCTCGTGTACAGCGTGATTTATCTTCGACTACCGAAGTGGGAGGCGCCAGCGTATCTGCGAGACACGCCGATTGGTGGCGAAGGTTGAGTCGGGCGCCTCCCATTTCGGAAGTCGGATTTAGCTCGCCCTGTACATCGCCGCAAGTTTCGTACACACGTAGCGAACAAATGCGAAAAAATTACCGCAATCATGTCAACTACGCGGTTTGCGGTTATTGTTTTTGTTGGCCTGTCCAATGATAATTCGATACGTCGAACGGCCTTGTGTTTTTCAACTAGTTTGTTTGCCCTACCTACCGATCGACCGGATGCAGATAGAACGAGACTTACGACTCTCCTCGTGCTCACGATCGCCACATATCGTACTCTTCGACGTCTCCGTAACGAACGCTTGAAAATTATTTTAATGTTTCGGATGAATTGAATTTTTTTCGAATCGCTCCTCCGTACGGACTTGAAACTGCTTCGATGCCTGCCGTTCCGGAATCGAACGAGCAAATGACGTACGGTTAAAATGCTAATGCACGGCATGTGAATTCGCGCGTGCTTCGTCGCGGTTTCCGATCGATCGATATACGTACATACCTACTAAATGCGTCCGTTGAACCGTGAAGCGTGAAATGTCGATTGAGAAATTTGGGCCGTACGAAATGCCAACAATCGTCTCGATTTGCCGACTCGAAATGTTTTGAAATTCGTTTCAATTTCATTTTTTCTCCATCTATTTGTTCATTTATTTTTGATTTCGTTTCTTCTCACTCATTTGCACGAAGATCATCGCGTACGGGTCGCTAATTTAATATTCGAACGAATGCGATAACTCGCGCTAATAAAATTACATTATAGATGTATACAAGCTCGTGCATCGTTCGTATCGTAGAGAGAAAAAAAAAAACGAAAAAAAAAAAAAAAATTACGCAACTAGAGCAGCGTATGCAAATTGGCGTGACACGCGGCGTTGTGGATCGCAAAATAATCGCGAAATATTTGACCTCGAAATTTTATTCAGACTGTTGAATTACATTAGGTGTGTATAAATTGTGCACAGACAAATCTTATTTGAGTCGCATACGGCGTCGCCAAAAATGGTAAATAATCGAAAGATACGAATCCGGATTGCGCAAGGATCGCGATCGCTCCTCCAACGAGGAGAAAATCACGCTCGTTGAAATTGTAGAGGGAGTACGAGAAGAATGAAAAAGAATAAAAAAAAACGTGCCAAACTAAAAAATGTCGAAGAAACGAGCTCAGGTATCGATCGGCAGACCTTGTAGGTGACACCACTACCAACTATTTATCAAAACAAGTAGATGGATGGAACGAAATGTTTCACCATGACACGCATTCGTTGTTATAACAGTAACTGCGCGTAACACTCGCTGAATACAAATGAATTCGCATTCTGGGCAGCTCCGCAAACACTGTAGATATACGTATTAGGTGCAGCTCTGTGCAAACCGACGTTGTTCATAAAGTTTTACTTGTCGCCGACCCGCGAGCGTGGATTAAGTTAAGTTTTTTTTTTTTTTTGAAAAAAGAGCGGAGAAAAAAGGAAGAAATTTTAAATTAAAAAAGCAAAAAAAAAAAAAAAAAAACAAAACTGAAGAGAAAAGAAGCCATCCACCTGCTAAGCAAATTTAGTTTTTACGTATTATTTTATCATTCGCTGTTCCTATACGACGTGACGTCAAAACCATCCGACGACGACTTTTTATATACCGCGGTTGTAATACAATTATATATACTTTCGAGTGTATGAAGAATATTCGAAAAATGAAATTTGCCGACGTTGAGCAAGGATCGAACGCAAATGTTTATTTTTTCAAGAATTTCGTTGGAAAATTGACGGAAGAACGGACGTACCTGAAAATACAACGGGAAATACAAAGCGACTTTGTTTATAAAAATTGAAACACGAACGTTGACGAATTTATCAATTGTTTTCACAAACTAATGGTGAAATTATGTCAGCAAGAAAACCGATCGACGCAAGTACGCGGTACGGTTCTTTCGCTTGACTAATTAATTCCGGGGATACTGCGACGAGCGCGCGAGTTTCTCCCTCCGTTGTTGCAACTAATTTCAAAGCTAATTGCGACAGTCGATTTTATTTTCTCACTGCGCAGAGGTTATAAAAGAAAGTGAGCAAGAAAGGAAGGAGAAATTGCAGGTGGTATTCCGCTTCGGTTTTTCGCGGGTATTCGATGAAAATACCGAAATAATCGAGGATAGAGTTCGAAAATAAATACAGGTGAAATTGTTACGGTGTCCCGATACCGCATTCTCAAATTAACGCCATTTAATTACAATTCTTGAACTTTTCTTTGAAATTCAGACGAAACTCCCGATTCGTTTTTTGTGTACGAAATGACAGAATGAATTCGACAAAAACTACGAGCACATCCCTCCCCTCGGAACAGCGTTCGAAGCTTTATGATAAAACAATTCACGAAAAATGAGAAAAAAAAAGAAATGAAAAAATTACGGTTGGGCACACCTGTCGTCGTAATTAGTAAGCTATTCGAAAATCTCATTTTTTCCCCCCTTCCGAAAATAATTATCGTACAAATATGTATTCGTCTGTAGCGTATTACATGAAAAGAAATGTGAAAAGGTAAAACACTAGGCGACCCATTTCCATTTATATTCGTACAGTTCCTCTGTTATACGATTTTGCAAAAAAAAAAAAAAAGAGTTTTTCGTTTCGCGTATTATTCGGGCGTTCGTTTCTCGTTCCTTTTCCTTTTGCTTCTGCACCATTGGCGCTGTGGCGCGGATTTTTTTTTATCGCTCGTCAGCAGTTCGGTCGATCCCGGAATAACACCGTACGATGAATTATCGTTACACACATTATACGTACACGTGAATTTTTAGCGCCAAGACAGAAACAATGAGCAGCAGACGGTGCGGGAGGCACCTTTCACCCGAGGGTCACCGAGCCGTTGGCCATGGCACGAGATTACGTCATTTGATACGCATGTCGTCAATCCACTTACCTACCTCACCCGTATTAAGTTCCAGGACAGATTTATCCCCTCACGCCAAACTCCCCCTACGTACGCCGAAATTAATCGCCAATAGTTCTTGCGTCGATTGATTGACTTCTATTTGATTTTCGCAGACGAACGGATTCAGGTGGACCATATCGTCGTGCGTATGTCCTCTGCGGCGAAGGGGACACAGCCGGTGCAAAATCTGTTTTTCGACTTTCGAATATCCTTTGTGCGATGTGTTTTTGGTGAATTTTTGTTGAAATTTTTACGTTACCGCGATGCGCTACGATCGAAAGTTGCGAATTTTGCAATGAACGTAACTTTCCGAGGCTTTATTGTACCTCGACAGAAGAAAGACGCGAGACGAGTCTCCGGCTAATTTACCATATCAATTCGTTGGAGCGAGTCGCATTTGAAACGTCAACGTTTCGCGGGATGAAAAAAAAAAAAAAAACGGAGACAGAACAAAAAACGAAATGAAAGAAATTTGTCGAACCTCAAGCTGAGATAGGTACGTACATTAAGTTGACTTTAGAAGGTGAAATCTAGACGAATATCTAGACGCTGCAGACTTCGAATGGACGAACCCACGATGCCGCTGTAAAGTAATTCCTCCATTTGTCCGTTGGTCTGATTCGTTGGCAACCCCTCGTTTTACCTCCATTATACTAAAATTCCGCGATACTGATCGCTTCGAGTCCCGACTATTTCAGGGGCACGGAAACGATAAACTAAAAAACAGGTAATCCGCGAGGCGATCGCCTCTATTCATCGCCGGAAAATCAGGGCTAATTACTAATTACGCGCTCTGTTTGAACATCGTTGCGAATCCATGCGTGTAAAAGTTTTTCTATTTGCACGCATAAGAGAACGTTTTCGTTTCCGTCATTCCTGCGGAATACCTAGGTTCGGAGCGCGTCCGCATTTCATTCCGCATGTCGCGCTCGTTGGGGATCGTGAATTTCAGTGGAAGAGAATTTTTACATCACAGTAGGGACGAAGGGAGAAACGGATACGTCGGAAAGCCAATATTTTTCCACAAGACCAAAGCGGCAAGCGGTGAACACCGGTGCGATTTCCTCGGTATATATTTCTCTCTCCTCCAGCGATAAACGATTTACGTTATATCCCGATACAGCGATCGAACGATCCACGAATCGTTCGGCGGTGGTCACCGTCCCATCTGCGGGAATCCGCCATTTCCACTGTAATACGTGGCTGGTCCGACCCCCGTAACGTCCCCCACATACGGGCTACATCTCTCTATGCAGGTCGTACGACATGAGTGTATGTAATTACATGTACACCCGTGCATACAAAGAAACCGAGAGAGGAGAGACCATCTTCGATAAAAGCGTGGGCCGCCCGACGGTAGTACAGCGGTGGTTTCATGCGGTCGGACCGCGGGGTCGATATTTCGCCCGTGTTAGTTGATATACACATGTACTTTACACACACACACACGTATACGAGGGGGGAGTGGTGGTGGTGGTGGTGGTTGGGAATAGCTGTTTGCCGAAGATGTGATCTCCGCGCTCGAGACCTTGGAAAGGGCAAATCTCTCGACGCAGAAGCTGCGGAGTCCCCGCGATACGCAACCTGCTTCATCCCCTTCCTTCTTCTTCTCGTTCTCTTCCCTCACCTCCGCTACACGGGACCTTGAAACGATTGACGTCACGGAAATTTTAGTCCGGCAAGGGTGGAACAGGATAATAAAGACGGAATGGAGAATTATACCGGGAAAATCCCACCACCACCCCCCCCCCCTGCGGATCGACTCGTCGTCCCGCTCACACTACGGCACGCGTGTCTGGATGTCCTTTTTTGTTTTTGTTTTTTTTTTTTTTCTCTCTCGTACGGATACGGAAAATGGAAAACGAAAAAACGAAAGAAACAAAAAAAGGAAGGTTCAAATTTGCTTTCGCAAAGCACATCGGACGAAAAGATCTCGGTTTCCGCACCGCGTCTGCTTCGATGTTGCGATTTTGCGGAGCCCCGGGGGTTGTGACAATGCAAAGTAAGTAACCAGTCGCGATATACCCGCCTCACTCTGTAGATCCAACGACAATTTGTTGAGCAATGTTTGCGCACCGAGCCGAAATACATAACCCAGTTTTCTGCGGAGGTCTCTGTTTGCCGTTGTGCAACTCGCTTAACACGTACAACTCCATATACGTATGCGCCGCGCCGTTACTGCAGGTATAACTCGTGATTAGCGCAAATAAATGCAAGAACACACAACCTACATGAATTGTTTGTTTTTTGTTCTCTCTCTTTTTTTCCCTTCCCCCCCCCCCCCCCCCCCCTCGTTTTTTAAATCACTCACTCGGCGAGCCCTTGACACATTCGATGTAGACGGCGGAGACACGTGTATATATGTATATGTATATAATATACATACTTGATAAAGCTCCGAGAAGGATTTCCGAAAATGCGGTTATTACGCGCTCATAGATATCCACGTACATTGATACGAAACGGTAAATAATCTATAAATTATCACCCGAGGCTTGATTCTTGAACCAACAAAAAATTGTCAACGACAGCAGAGATCCGTTCGCTACACGTACGTCACGTCACCGTAATGTAACAAAGAGAAAAAAATATATCGGTCATGTTTGCGTATTGAATTATATTCGTCCGTTTCCATATATATATATATACATATATATATATATGTATTCGCAATCGACATGTATTATTCATGCCTGTAGGTACCTACTACGTACCTGTCGCTGCAGTTTCACGAGTGTTGAAAAACGCATAATTCTTTCTTTTCATTTCGTACTTCTGTTAAGTTTCATACTTTTTTCATCCGACGTTTCGCCAAAACGACCGGGTATAATTACGTCAATTTGCTCGTACACGTATCGCACTAATTGTCGGTCGGTAATTGAATGAAGTTAATTATCAAAGTATGAGCCGACATGTGTATTTGCGTTGTTTTAATATCTCTGCGTCGTTTATAACGATTATCTACGATACCCCGCGACGGTAGGTACGTAGGTACGGCGTGTCACACGTGTTGTACTTACAGTTGACGTGACGTCAATCGTCTACCGTGCAGATACAATTTCGCGGATATTTTCGCTCGGATATCATAATTGAGCATGCTGATTTATGCCGGAGAGATAAACGCGTATTCGCACCGCGTTGAACAGATTCCGTGAAATTATTATTACCGATATATGTACATGTATACCAATGTGTACATATAACACTTGTAATACATATATATGTGTATGTATACCGTCGATTCGTTATGTTGAAACACAAGATAGAAATGAATATATAAAACGACGCGACGGTTATACGCCGCGTGTAGCCGAATATCGGGCGTTTGTGAAAATAGATCGAACCGTCGAGGATTGAAGGAGTGAATTAAAAAATTATGGTAATTTATATGTAATCTAACGCGACTCGCGATTGTCTTCGGATCGAAACTCGTCGAAGATAATTAGCGTCATCCGCCTGTTTCTTTTAGATATGTAAAAGTAGATAATCCGTCGTATAGATCGATCATGAGACCAGCTTAGCTCCCTAATTCTAATCAACGGTATATCGATTCGTTATCAAGTTTTGATTTGCATCGATAACTCTGTTTCGTTTAATTTTTATTTTGTTTAATTTTATCCTCCGTTCGTTATCGAGTTACCAGAGACGTCGTGGATCGATATAATCGTACGGATTCCCGCACCTTTTACACCCGCACATCGGGATGTTGAGACTGCAGAGGTGAGCTTCGATCAATTCGGCGGATACCTACGAGATCTCTCGTTTCGATCATTGCGGAGGGTTTCGGATTCCAGACGATAATTAACACGTTGAAGCTCTGGAGAACATCTCTCATTATTCACGGGCGTAAAGAACGAGATAATTCAACGAACATCGCCGTCGCACTTACTCCTATTTAATTTCGATTCTGTGTACATGCAAAGCTGCCGGCGGGTGTGATGTTACGCAGACATATATATATGTGTATACGTGAGGTAAATACGTACACGCGTACGTGCAGAAGCATCTTGAGCCGCGGCGTCGGAGATGATATACGTACAGTAGAGACCCGAGGCGACGCTCGGACATCTAAGTACGTGTAATTTAATGCTCGGTAAACAGCCTGTGTGATAAATTGGCCAAATAATGTTCAGTCGACTTTGGAACGTTGTCATCCGTTTTAATTAGTTCCAAGTCAGTCGGTTCGGCTGTCGTTCCCTTGCCCACGGTTTATCCGGAATGAAGGAAGTGCTATCCGGACTACGTGTCCGGTCTCGAATCCGAAAAGTTCGAAAAATCGTGAAATTCAACATTATCTCAACTTTGATCTCGAACGGCTTTCGAATCTGTACATTGATCTGTTAGCGAGAGTAACAAAATTCGAAAGCAACAAACGACATTTTTCCTACGAAATAATTCTTATGAAAAATAAAAAAAACTGCGCTGATAATAATATGAAGAGGTGAGATTTTGACAGGCATCTTTTTCAGGCCAAATTTCAACCTTCGAGTCTGTTTCCATGAGAGAGGATTATTTATTTTTTTTTTTTCTCTTCCGAAACACCCTAATGACACTCCGGTACCTGAATATATACGACATAACTCGCGCAAGTTTCTCAACCAGTTTGTGATGTACTTCTCCACGAACCGCTAACCGACCGTTTCAATAATACCCACGTAATATTATACCAGTCGTATTACCGGTTTCGGTATACCTGTACATCGGCTCTTGCTACATTTTAGCGCTCTCGAATTGTCCGTAATTCGGTACAGACAATTCTCTTCGCGATAAAAAAAAAAAAAAAATACATAAAACGTCGCACTTACAATTAGATACAGATACTAATCGCGAAGTTGAAAAGTTTATACGTTCGATGACAAAAAAAATATCGTCAGATGAATTGAGAAAAGAACTGCGAAGTGGAAGATTCGTTTCTCGTGTTAGAAACGAATTAAAAAAACTGAGTTTTTTCCGGTTCTTGTTGTCGATGACCTGAAAATGGTAAGTTGAAAACCGACTGATGCAACCACATCGAAAAATTGCACGGCGCATTTTATCTACCGCACCGTTGCCGTGTAGAAATTCGAAGCGGATTTGTATATGTACGCTCGTTGTGTTCGACGTTCGATGTTGTGAAGAAATATAACGAAGACCTGGCACGGTTTTTCTTTTTTTTTTTTTTTCTTTCTTTCCAATATCATATCACGCGTGTATTCGCGAGAACCGCGGTATTTCCCACCCACAATCACAAACGCCCTGAAAATATTAATTAGCATTTTAATTTATGTATCTCGTTATCTCAGGTCGTCGCGTTTCTACTTACATATACATATATATTACCGTGTATCAGGTATACGAACTCTGAATGTTGAGAAAAAAAAAAAAAAAAAAAGCAAACCGACTAGCTCGAATCAGGCGAGGCGACACTCTGTACGAAACGAACGACTTCCTCTGCAGGAATGCAAATTTCTTTTCCTCCTGATTTTTTTTTCTTTTTTTTTTTTTTTCTCCAGTTGGGAAGTTTGAGATTTGAACTGCAAGTGTATCGATGTAATAAACCAGGTATACCGAACGTACGATCTATTCGTTTCAGTTGAACGTAACTTATGAGGTGCGAATCAATCGATTACTCCGTCGAATCGCATATACGTCACATCGCCGGCTTAAAACAGGATATTATTTATTTTTCTTACGCCACCGAGACACGTGTATCACATCTGTCATACGTAGCTGTCAAAAAGTGAATTATTATCGCAACTCTGCAACCATCGCTTCGTGTTTACATCGTCGTGCATATTATTCGTCGGCATACCACACGCCGATTTCATCGAAAAATGGACGTCGATGAGCGGAAGCGTATCGACCAACGAAAAAATCTTTGACAATAATACGCTCACAGACGTACAAATTTTCCAAAAGTGTCGGCTGACAGCCGTAAAAATATTCGCGAGGAATTATTATCGGCCAAATCTCCATCGTAAACCCGATTTGCGATTTCTGCAATTGCGGTATCGATATAACTACTCCGCATTTCGCGACCCGTGACGATAACTTCGATCGATTAGATGACTCTCTCGTTTTTATTACGTGTTCATCGGCAAATCGCAGGGGTTTCCCCCTTTTGTGGGCTACGACGGTCGTTAATCCCCTATGCGCGATAATGTACGAAATCGTGTGGAATGATTTTATACAATTTCCTCATATATGCGTATTAGGATATTAACGGGGAATTTTTTTTTATTTATGGTTTTCTTTTTCAAGTATTTATAAAACTGGACTTCCCCATAATGGACCAGTTTTAAAAACCTGTACCGTAAGGCAAACAAGAAATTTCTAAGAATAATTATACACACGGTATATCTATGATACGACTTTGCACCGGATATAGTGTAGCGATAAAAATTCTTTCATACTTCTTCTCTCCGTATATGGGTACGATGAGATTACATTCATTTCATTGAAATCCGAAAACAACAACAAGTGACACCGTGGATGACCGAAGGGGGGGGGGGGGAGGGGGAAGAACCCGGGGGAAAAACTCCCTGTGTATGCGAGTCTGACGATGAGAGTGATAAGAAATAGAAGGGATAAAACTGACTCCGTCGTATCTGACAATGGTAGCGAAAGTAGCGCAGACGATAATGTATAGGTAGGTTATTCGAAAATTTCTAGCGATTAACTCGTTTTAGAAAAAAAAAGAAATCGAGACACATCCGAACAGCAAACGAGATCGGAAGTACCTGTTCTCGCGATTATCGAAACTCTTCGGCAAACGAGTTTTTCACTTTCTACACGTGGTAGTGATTAGATGTCACCCTATTTTCGCTACGAAAAACGTCCGATTTCGAAAAATTGGGGTAGAGGATTGTGAAAAAAGCATTTCGAAGCTTGGAGCTTCACTTTTCAGATGCTTCTGAAAATGGCGGAAAAATTTCGAAAACTTAGAGATCTCCTCTTTGAGCGAAACGAACCACCAAAAGATCCATGGGGCATCAAAGTTCCACGGGGTCCGGCCGATGACCCGTCGGTTTGACGTGAAATGCCCTGTATAGAATGCCTTTATGCGAGGATCCTTGATACGGTATGCATGGCGTTCGTAATTCGATACTGTTTTCTGATACGTGTTAATAAATAAATTAAATTCCCGACGAAACGAGGCACGTGAAAAATTCATCCGCCTCATATCGCAACTGTCACCTGGATATGCCGTTCTACGTACGTACATCGACGTTTCTTCAACGGGATACAATTTTCATTCGCATTAATTAACGATCGCTAGAGTCTTGGATTGGGGGGGGGGGGGGGGGGGAATGGGTACTAATAACGACGACAACTTGGGGATGCGTAAAATAATCGCCTTATGGAGTTTTTGGAGTATCGTACACTCGTGCATACCGGGTGGGTATATTAAAAGTTGTAGGAAGTCCGCGTTGATCAGATTACGTAAGTATATACCTGAGGGTGGTGGCAATTAATAATGACTTTATAAGTTTGTCCGGGGACTCTTCGGCGAAGTTGAGGGCGGCCGGGAATTATACAAACCGTTATCTCCTCGCCATTTCACCCTCTCCGCATACACGCCGAGCCGTCTTATTATACATATTGCACACGTATACCTATATACGCGATAAACCGATTGCGAGATAAAAACGATCACTTCTATTCTTAAACTGCGGGCTTGCCCTTCTGACCCCGATCGCTGTACACACCGTGTGCGATAAGCTACGTTTTTGAAGAGAAAAAAATTTTTGATTTCCATAATTCTGCAGAACAGCTTTGAAACTGATCCGGTTCGGTCGGTGACAGCGATTCGATAATTTTTCATAAATTTTTATTCGCAACACCCGAGAAACAAAACAACAAAAGTTTCGCCCGCACTTCGCAATTCTCCTATTTCTAAACGTATGCAATTAAAACTACAGAAAACGAGACGAATTCGTCGGCAATTTCAATTGCGGAGGATCGATTGAGAAAATGAATAAATAAATTGATGAACTATAACGAGCTTTCTAACGAATTTCATTCCAAATTCGTAGCTCGTTTCGCGAATATAACCAGTGCAGTGAATCCCGCAACCACGTCGTACGAGTGAGTGTGATAATCCATCTGATTTATTCGACGAACGACAAGCTCGGGGATTAATTTTTCTGAAATCGCTACAAGGTACATGGTTGAAAATTTCAATTTTTTTTCCCCCGGAACAAGTAGCTTCTAGGTAGAGTGGGAAATGAACGCGATAAAGCAAACCGTGATGGCTCGCTCCAGTTTCGTTCGTTCGTTTCGAGCCGCTACTGTCGGCGGAGTCAATATTTGTAGCTAAAGAACATCGCGAGTAAGAGAAGAGTGGCTGTGTAGTCTGTAGGGAAACGTATAACGGGAAAGTTTACTCTACTCGACTTTACTAATTCTGCATTAGATTCACTGAGCGAGCCATCTTACCATCTTTGCGCATAGAATAAAGCAGTCTCTTCTCTAAACAGTCTGCTCCGTAGTCTTCCCTCGCAATTCCCACAACTCAAAACTCGCTGGCACGCTACTGGTAAGATAGGTAGGTAGGTAGGTAGGTTTAGGTACCTGCTCGGTTTCGAACGATACGCGCGGATTAAATGCGTCGGAATAACCGAGCGAGTGACTAAATTAATTAAACGAGTGTATACGGTCAGGTGTAAGGATGGATTTGCGTACCGTGTAAAGAGAATTCAGATTACACGTTTCCAGAAAACTTTTCACGGCTAATAATTGATGGAACGCTTAAAAGGAGATCAAAAAGATTTTCATTCGTAACGAAATGAAAACTTCTTACTAAAATCGTACAAATAACATTTCTTATCAATTCCACACCGCATTTTTTAGCAAAAGCTCCGTAACCGGGCAAAGAAAAAGTTTGTTTATTTTCTCTAGTATAGTGACGTTCGTGAAGGACTGCGTATCGCATTTTCAGAAACGAATTATTGAAAAAAAAAAAAACTACGACGTTAATATTTTTCGTTGATATTCAAAGTCGTGTGTAATAGTGAGTCGGTTCCGATATCGATGTATCCACGATTTAATCAGGCGATGTACAGCTTGGTAAAAAAGGAGTGGAAATTTTTTTTTTTTAATTTCTTTTATTCCTTTACACGCGGGTGGTTATTTTTCATTGGTTTTTCAAAAGCATTTCATAGGTTGGGTACCCCGCAGGCGCCTATACCTTTGCCGCGTATACCGATATCCACACTTTTATACGCTGACGTTCTTCTCTCCGAGGACGAGTAATATTTCCTCTTGACTTCCACCTTTCCGCTCTGTATGACATCGTATATTTTCTATCTATACCCCACGCAACTTACCTATGTATATATATATATATATCTCACCCATACCGAATACTTCCATCGATATATCCCTTATAAATTGCAAGGCGACTTTACGGAGCGTACGGCATATATCTAATAGCATCACATCTCGATATTAGGTATATATCCGCACGGTACCGTACGCCCTGCAGTAGCTGCTGCTTTCGTTTCGCTCTTTTCCTTCTTTTCTTCTTCTCGTTCCTCTGATATCTATTTGAAAAAGCTGAGAGAAGAGGAGAAGAAAGATGGCGAGGAAATATGCTCATTTCTATCGTAGATTGAATTCCCTTCCCGCGTATCCATCCATATGGTTTACACAAAATTTAAATATACGTACATATATACGTACAGAGTATGCCGAGTAGCTGCTCATTATGCTGCACTACCTCCACAAATTGAGGCGCGCTCCATCGGACTTTATTATTTGTCGAAGGACTTTGTTCTCTATTTTTTTTTTCGTTTTTTTCCTTTTTTTTTTTCTTCAACGGATCCGCTATAACATCCTTGTTAAAACTGGTCGCTTCCACGGAACGGTTCTAGCGAACGAGTCGCTCGATATTTCTCCGAATCAAACGACGACCCATAACAATCAACTTGGTAACTATCTTGCAGCTTAGATATATCCAGGCCACGGGGACAAATCGAGCCTTGACCCACTCCTACTCGATCACAACCGTCATACGTACTCGCTCTGTCGTCATTTTATGTGTTCCACGCCCCAGCCTCCAGCGCTAGCTATAACTCCACCGATGGCTGCCTCCGTTGCTGCTGCAGAATTCAGACTCGAACAGAAACAAGCTCGAGGTTATACGGACTGTATATATATATTTCTCACGAGTACGCGCACACGACATGTATACACGGGACATTACCTGCTAAATCGTTTAGCCTCCGACTTTAACCCGCATTCGAGCGATAATTTGAATTTATTTCTTTAACCGATAATTCTCACTCCTGTAGAATCATGGATGAGCGAACTCGACGCCGTGTCGAGGATTTTCCGAAAAATTTCGTCGCCTTCTTTTCTTTGGAAATCTCGAGATCCGCACGATTTCCGTCTAACGATACGAGGACGAAAAAATCTTGTTTTAAAACTGAACCGACAGTGAAATCCGTTTTTTTTTTTACTCCAGTTTCTTTCTACGGGGACTAGATGTTCGACGAGGTAGATGAAGACAGAGTACCACAAAAATCAGCGACTCTTTTAATTATATTCCACGTGTAGCGGATAATGGTTATTGATTTTTTAAGGAAATCGAAGATTGAAATCGAAGAATCTTTTTTTATCGCACACGCGGTGAGGGATGGGCTTAATTAAAAAATTGATTGCAAAAAATGGTCAGGGTTACGGACCGGGTGATTCGGCCTGAGGTGCCCCGTGTGCAAATGTGTACGTATGTATTTACTCACCCACACTCAATTTAGTCGTCGTACATCATCGTAGGCTTAGGTCGCGTCGATGAAAATTCAGGTTACACGCGGTATACGCGATAAATAATTGTTCTTTATGACACGGTTTACTCGAGTCGGAGTTAATTTATATACATCGTACCAAAACGAGACGTACACACTTCGCGCTCACGCACACGTGTAATGCGTGCATACCTGATCTACCTCATGCCTCGATTCCTACGACGACGGCAATTGATGAGTTAGAATTTATAATCCGAGCAGCGGGATAGACGGATTATCTTGAATTAAATATGATATTACATAGTAGCGAAACCCTGTGATCTTCGTTCAACTCAACGTACGTATAATTAGGTGTACGAAACATCAATTAATTTCCACCATCTAATTCGCGAGGGAATTGTAATTAGAGTTTATAGCAATGATCGTGAAACGAACGTTCGTCAACGAGAGTCACACCGCGGGTAAATTTTGACTATCTCATAGAGAGAACGAGACGTCGACGCGCCTTAGAGAATTCAGATCGGATTAAATCCGTTAATTTTTTGTCTCTGATATCGATTCGATTTTTCGAAATTTTTTTTTTCTATACACGGTGTGTTCGAAGGGGGTGGTGTGCTGCGACTGACTCTGAGGTTACAAATGCTGCATCGGGTTGCTAATCGTCAGAGGGGGTAAAGTAATTGTACGTCTTTTGATTGGTTTTTTTTTTTTTTTTTTTCACTTTGTATCTCGTTCTATCGTTTTCGTTCGTTTTCGTACATTTTTCAATCACGTCGGAAAGACGAACGGATGGTGTTTCGTAATTCTTATTTTTACGCGAACCAGATTTTGTCAATTTACGAAATTGGAAGCGAGAGATATTGAGAAAGAAAAAAATACAGACATACGGCAAATACGAATATCATTGAATAAACATGCCAACACGTGTTAACCGTGTAAGTTTAAAGTTTACATAATAATTATGAAGAACTAATTTCACGTGTATATACCGGCTCGTATATGTACGATTAATTTAGTTCATTTCTTCCCGATGAATATGCGGTAATTAACGCACCGCTGTTACATCTGAAAAAAACCAAAAAAAAAAAAAAGATAGCCACGGAGGTGGAGAGAGATAAAGGATAAAAAATGAAATAGAATTCATAATATTATTAGATAATTATACGTGGATACTCCTTATCGCGTTGTAATACGACCAGTCGTACGTACCGCGGATAGAAAGTTTTCACGTTCAATTTTCGTACTTGTGTTAAACCGATTACGTATGGATCGATAATAATTCGACCGTAACACATGTAAAGTATCGTATACAATCTCATGCTACGATCGTGCTGCAGACGTCAGCCGCCATTGTATAAGTAAAACCGCACGTGTGCGCGTATCATACGCGAAAAGTATACAGGCGTACATAACGTGCTGCAGATCTGCGAAGTCACGGCCGAATTTGATTTTTTTTTTTTTTACCGTCTTTTTCTCTTCATCTCGTTTACTGCAACGCTATCACATTCCATCTGTATCGCCTCATTTCTTTTCATCCGCGTGGCTGAAAAAAAATCAAATACGGTAATAACGATTATACTATTCCAATGAAATTAGAACGCCACGTTTGATCGACGTGAGCCTATTTCGCGTTCAATATAAATATAATGTGTGGCAATCGTTGTCCGATAAGAATCGACTATAGCTCTATATATACATATACATATATAGGTAAGCAAATTACGACCGCGCTCTGGATACACGGTTGTTATTTTATTCGCTTACCGTATCTTATGTAATTTTAGGAATGCGGCGTCCGCGCGATATAACGTCGTTCTCCGAGATCGCTCTGGCCTAGACCAGATTGGTTTTGTAATTAAAGTGAATTTGGGCGTACGCGTCTATGCTTCTGGGCACACAACGTTTTCGCGCGTTAGTCTCTGCAAAATACGCGGGCGTATCACATCTATGCTGGACGGATGATATATAATTGGCAACGTGCGCGTACGTATACTGTGTACGCGGTGTACGTGCACGTTTACTTACCCACGCACGCACACACACACACACACACACACGCGAATCCGTAGCCGAGTGTGCGCGCCGTACACGAAAATCATGATTTTCATACCTTGAGGTCTCGCGAAGCATGAAACCGACGATAATTGAACAATTAGCACCTAACACCTCTGCGGCGTGTTAGCCGTAGGTATACCCTATTTCTATTTCGCACATACCCCGCGCAATTTCATCTTCTATGAAAATTATATTACACACCTCTGGGTGTGTAACACCGCGCGTATAGCGTACACCTGCATCTTGCACCTTCCAAACGCGCACGGTCTCTCATTTTCGCTCCTTCTCGTTATTTTTATTATTATTTTTATTTTATTTTTTTTCTACCGCATTTTTATCGCCACCGCTAGTCAATCGCTGCACCACTGGTTTTCGCCTCTCGCTAATGATATGGTCTTATCTTTGAGAAGTGTTTTTTTTTTTTTTTCTTCTTCTTTTTATTCTTACCTCTTTTTTCGTACATTCACTTCGAATTATTGTTTGCGCAGAATACCGCGCTGGCGACGATCGATTTTATTTTTAGTCGAATTTACTTTTTCTTCAACGTCTGCGCTCGAAACTCCAATAACTGCAGCGTTACGCGAACTTTTCGCTAATTATCCTACTCTGCGAGGTATAATTAATGATAACAACACAGATGCACGCTTACCTAACTGTATCGCGAAAATTATTGTACGCGCGATTTCGATAGCATGATACATGTTGTATACGTGTGAATCTACAATCATAGATACCTACAGCTGCGGTTAGTCGAATCGCTTCGCGCGGTTTGGTTGAAAACGAAGAAGAAAGAATAAAAGGAAATCTTGTTTTCATCCCCCGTGAATAAATATGAAATGTAGGGAGTCGAATTTTTTCAAAATTAACGCGGTGAACGAGGGGGAAGATTTCATATTTGTCATATTTGCTCTGCCTACCGGTGTATGTATGTACGTACGCTTGTCAGCACTCTCGGGGAACGAGACGTTGCGGTACAGAGTCTCGCGCGGATTTCTCCTTGAATAAACGAAAAATTGTATCTCGCCGTAAAAATTTTTGCACATCCGTGCGCATCGGGTACGTACACGCGAAAAGAAATTCTGAGAGGGAAAAAAAAAACGAAATGCCCGAAACAAGTGACAACAACAATAATAATAATGATTTCGGAATTCGCCGGAGGGTGATATATATTGCCTTCCGCGTCACCTCGCGACATTCTAAACTTGTTTTTTTTTTACGCCGACCGAATTTCTTCTCCTTATATTGCGTTTTCAAAGTTTACGCGTGAGAACTTGAATTTGAATATATTTGCCCAACAAGCGCTGTTCCTTATGTGCATGAAATCGGAAACTCCTCAACCAGTTGACACGTTTTTTGTCATTTTATTCTTTCAATGCTTCTTCTTCTCTGCGCGCGAAATTCCGTCGATGAAAATAAGAGGCTACCTCCCCCCCCCCCCCCCCCCCCCCACGAGTAGAAGTTTCGGAAACTATTCGCAACGCGTTATCTGCTTTCATTCGGCACGTCGTCGATCAAATTGTTTGGCTTTCGGTTAAACTGCTGAGCGCACAGCTGAAATTAGCCCAGCGTCATTACCGAATTCGATGTTACATGCATACATTATATGCGCATCATACGATTATCATTATCGATATCATTATTACTCTCCCTCATATCTAGACGCCACTCGGATTGGCTATCAAATGGATAATATGATTCATAGCTGCATCCACCATTCGCTACGAATGAGGAAGGCAATTAATTATATTTGCACTAACGAATCACGTTATTTCGTACCTGGATAAATTGACGCGTGATCCGAGTCTTGATTTGTCGGACGACCACGACCAACGATACTCGCTCCATTAATCATATAGGTACGAATTGAGAGAAAAAAAAAAAAAAAAAAAAAAACTTCTCAAGAAAACAAGCTGATTTTGACTTTCGTACGTTCGATATTTTTTTTCGATATCCAAACAGTTTTTGGAATCCGAGCTCGGATCGGTGATTTTTTTTTTTTCTTTCTATAAAATTTTTCGACTCCCCTTTCGCTTCTTGCGCGTAGTGGGGGGTTGAAAAAATCGTACCTTCATCTCCGTTCTACACACCTGCGAAATGAATGATAAAAAATGTATACGGTGGATTGTCCGGAAGCGACAGGCGAATCTTTATCCCCGTATATACACAATATAGCTGGCAGCTGGTAGTGGAGCTCGATATTGATACCGGATATTACCGTACACGTATGTATATAAGCATTATGTATACATATCCTGGGCCACGTAATATAAATCGTCCAGTGTCACGTGGGATCGGATTATATATACGGATGCTCACAGATTTTTCTGACAGTTTCGAGTGTGCGATTAATACTACAAGCATAGATCGGTTCACGGATCGACGAAATTCGTGTTAACATGACGATGATCGGTCATAGTGTAAGAAAAAATCATCACCACCGTCCATTATGGCGGGTGAAATTTTTCAACGCTTTTGAAAATTTAACGGAGGAAACGATCTTTCGAGTTATTCAATTCGATTCGCGGTCGCGAATAAAATAAAACAGGTGTTTAATTTCAGCTAATTTTTGAGGAGAGGATGATCAGAGAACTGCTTAATAAAAAATATTTCATCAAGGAAACTTGGATATCGAGTTCATATACTGGCTAGATAATTTATTCGCCTAGGATCCGCGATCTACGCAACAGCGGTTCGAGATCTGGTTCCACCGCGTCTCGTTGTTTCCTCGCACCTCCACCGTCACTTTACGTGACAATATATACTATATTTTTACGATCCATTACGAATCGGCTACGCTCAGCGCAATATCTATAATACCACGTAGCCACGCAGCGATTCTCACAAGCATATGTGTAGGTACACAGAGATCGCGATCTCGCTCCCGTATCATGTGGATCGTAAGAAGTAACGACGATATACGTTCAGCCGTCGTTCGACGATGACTCTGCACCGCGTAGCGATATGATTTCGTACCGTATTAGAAAATCGCTTCGCACTACCTGTTCGTATATAAATGCGTTATAAAAATCATCGTTTGCGGGGAACCCCGCGCGCGGTGCGCGGGCCGTGGAAAAATTTAAGTCCTTAATAAACGTGCGTTCGGCGGAATAGTCGGAGCACGTGCTCGGTCGCTTATTCCGCGTAAAGATATATTAGGGGACCGGTTACGTTACGGCGGCACGAGATACGCCGCTCTGCGCCGCTGGCACAAACGTTGCGCAATTAACGCCCCGTGTAAACATTGCGTTGGCACGCAATATCTCAGGCTGATCCGAGTCTCGGGCGCAACATCGTCCCCGTCGCTTAAACGCATCGTGCGCGTCGGCGGCCGTTCCGAGTCTTCCGACGTGTACGACGACTTGTACGTTGGAACTCGGCTGAATTCTCCGTAATGAATCGACGTCACGTCCTTCGCGTCTCCTTCTTGTTTTCATATTTTTCGATGACGAGGGAGACTACCGAACCTCAGCGGCGTTTAATCAACGATCCGCGATGACGACCGTCTTTCACGCGCCGACAAATTGAAACACATTACGTATAAATAATTGTCAAGTATTTTCAGCGTCACGTCGGTTCAAGGTCCGCTGCATTTCAAATTCATTACGTCTAATTACTAGAATTGTCGAGCTAAGACCGAGGTTGTAGAAGAAGAGGTGCCGCGTTGCTAATTTTTAAGTATTTCGCGAACTTGGATGAAGAAAAGCGGAAACCGATTCGTCGCGTGGTCTCTGGTATACGGCTGAAGAAAAACGAACGAACGTAATTGTACGTGTAAAAAAACAACAATTCTATTCGCGTGTGACATAATTTTACAATAGCTGCGGAGCACTCGTACGTTTGGTATTTATTCGTTGTGCAACGATTCGTTTTACGATTCCCGGAAATGAAGGTCATCCCGAGCCTCGTGTTCTTTGATGTATACATATACACGTATGTATACGCTGTTGCACTTGAACGCCATATATTTTATGTCTACTTGCACAATAATATGTATAAAAAAAAAAAAACCACAGCAGTAACAACAACAAAATTACACCTTGGTCATCGCATATAACAACGGGCATTTCAGAGAAACGTGAATTTCATAAAAAATAATTTCGTGTGCCAGAAACAATAGCGTTTTTTTTTTTTTTTTCCCCACCGTGGCGTACGAAAGGAAAATTTTCTCTCCGAATGTGAAAACCGTTGAGCATAGCGTTATTGATTTATTTATTTATTTAACTTTTCACTTGATCGCTTCGTACGAATCATCGTCTGAGAACGACGGTGTCGTCCGGTTGTTTATGAATCTGATAATTAGCAGCTGGTTTAGCGTACTGTGGAAGTAGAAAAACGGTACTTTACACCGCGAGCGGTCTAACCATCCATTACACTCGTCCGAAAGTTCAAGTTCGTATTCCGAAAGGTATAATACCGTACGAAACTCCTTGTTGCATATCAATTAGAATCTCTAAACAAACTGTTGGACGGTTTTTTTTTTTTTTTTTTTTTTCTCTCACTTTTTCTATAAGACCATTGAAACAACTGACCAACCGACCTCATCGGAGCTGATCTTTCTTCGAGCAGAGATCCGAGCGTTTCGGAGAATTATTGGGTAAAAATTGAAATTTTTACTCGAACCGGATCAATCTTTACTCTCATCCAACCAGATTCCATTATCATTATTACAGCATCAGAGACAACGAGTAAAAAAAACTCTGAATCCTTGCCAAAATGTACAACAGATGCGTTTGATTACACTGCAGCTCCGTTCTAATTTACACGGTAATTAGCGGGTCGTGTAGTTAATATTCGATATAAACTGGGTATATTCGTGAACAGCGAAAACTTTATGCGAGTGACCCTGACCATTCAGGTATGGGTGTGTGATAATCGGTAGGTTCGACAATTGTTCCGATAAAATGGTGCGTGGACTTCACGCATCTATTCGAGTAAACCCGATGGTTCTAGTACCTACCGGCTGCTAAACAAATTGTAATTTGGCTTCAAGTGGGTTTAACGAAACTAAATTGTATGTGAAATAGAAGGATAGACATTGAAACTTTTGGCTGTGTCACTGACCCCTGACCTTGTTTAAATCCATGCGTACGCACAGATTCAATTACAAACTGTCACTTTTAACGCACACTTGTATACGTTTCGGAATATTCCGATGCTATAACGTTCGCCAAGGAGTGAAAAAACAAAATCGCGTCAAATACATCAATCTGATGGTAAAAATATTTTCTGTAATGTGCAGTGCGCGAAACACATCAGGTTTAGCAAGAATTTTCATATCTTCTCTGTATTTTCATGAACAATTTTTTCTTTAGATTCTCTTCATCTTATCCGATATGTTTTTCGTTACCTAATTATTTTGGATTCTGGAATTGAAATTCTATAAGTATCTTACACAGCGCGTTACATTTACCGTTTTATAATCCGACTTCCTTGATAAAATTTGAACAGTTCTTTCCTCATTTATTTTTATTAATTTTATTTCCGTTACGCATGGACCAGTTGTGTGTACAACCGAAACTCTTGTAACGCGACGATATCTCGAATGCTATACCTCCGTGTATAACGTAGCGTAGCGTAACGTAACGTAACGTAACGAGTACAGTGATAGAAGATGATGAGAACGAGGAGGACGTCGGGGTGCGTTCGGTTTTCCCTTAAGAACATATGAAAATGCTGAAAGTGTCGGTGATTGAGTACGTCAGTGGGGCCGCGAAAGGGGCGGTATCGAATTGAGGGTGATGCCGAGGAAAAAAAAAAAAAAAAAAAAGCAGAGAGGAAGAAAGAGAGAGGTAAAGGAGCAAGGGGGTGAATAAAATTGAAAAAGGAAAGAATGGAAATACAAAAAAGACGGGGTGGTAGTTCGGGGGGTAGGGAGGGAGGGAGGGAGGGAGAGTAAGGAGGGAAAAGCTGCCGTCGTGAACGTCGGGCGCGCCGTCGTTGGAGCTTTTGCAGGTCTGATCGATAGCGTAACCCATTAACCCAGTGGCTCGTTGCGCAGACGCGTCTCCAAGGCGTCACGGGTTTTCGTGGCGTCATTGGCGTCTATCTTGCCGTAAGAGTGGGACAGCGTTTTCCCGCGATGAAGAGAGCAAGAATGAAAATGAAAAACCGAAGACAAAATAAGAAAATCGAAAATATGTAGTCAAAATAAAATAAAATGACAGCGGTGGAGAGGAGAAAAAAAAAAAATTCAGGGAAAAAGGGAAAAGCTACCCACCCGGCTGCTCCGTAAAAGTTGAGCCCTGTAGACAAACCCCGTCACCCCCCGTGTAAAGTATGTAGGGCAAAATTTGTAATATATAGGTTAGCTATCTATGTATCTATCTACCTCAGCTTATATGTAGTCGGTGTTTCTACTTTACACGGGTTACAATCCATAAAGTGGATACTGTAACGCTTCCGTCACATTTTTATCACCCTCCACTTCGTTTTATAACCCTTGTTGCATTATTATATCTCTCTACATTCGTTGCTGTATTTCACTAGCGTTTTTAATCAATGACATTATGGACCAGATCACAATGGCGGATCTTCTTTTCTTACGGGACGTGAATGCGTTGGATAAACCCCCGGGTAGCTGAGCATTTTTTTTTTCTTTTTTTTTTTTTTTACTCGCCGGTCGGATCGAGTTGGGTTTCTCCTTTCGATTCATCCTCTCAATACGGACGAAAGATTCCTAAATCCCAATATATTCGTATCTTATCGCAAAATGATAAACTACCGTTTCGATTAATCATGTCCTCCTTATACGTATTCGTTTGGAATGATAATTAAAACTCCCATCATCCGAGTTCTTTGAAAATATTCAAATTGCTCCGACGTGGCTTACCCGTAAACCGCGTAACAGCTGGTGCAGTAAACGACGTTATGTAATACGCTAATTACACCACGCCACATACATATGCAATGTTGACCTTCGAGGTGTTCGCTCGTTGTAACGAACACGTTCGTTTAACCGCTTCGTTCTCGAAGATGTTTCCGTCCGTATTTTTCGAGCCTCCGCTGTGCCTACAGAGAGGCACAATTTCATTCCCCATTCCTTGAAATTTGTATCTTCCAATCCGGTTTTATCCCGTTAAGTTTCGATCGATCGATCGCCCCTGTCTCAACCCCACGTGATGATTAATGACCCCTGAACGGATATGAAAATAAAAAGAAATCTGCGTGTGCGATACACATCGAGGTTTCGCCAAATTTTTTTTATTTTTCATTCAAAATTCACGCCGCATAAAAGAATACTCGAAACGAGGCATCCCTTCTCGGCTGGTGTAAAAATTCACGGAAGAAAAAGAGATGAATATCATCGGACTCGATTACTCCGCTAAGCATGGAAATTCGTGATCGGCGCAAATTTTTTTCCCGTTAACATCGAGCACGTCGAAGAATACGTTGAGCACACTCGGTGGTCGGTATCCCTTTTTCCCCAAGTACGTTGTACGTAGCTAATATCGTCGATTCCACCAACGTTAAACTTTGTACGCGAGCAGCGCGATGCCGTGACGGTAATTATTGTCATCCCGCAGCAGTGAGAGCGACGGAGGTGGGACCCTCGTTTTGTATTATTTTCTACTCTGTGGACCGCTCGCCGCTGCAGACGCGCTCTGTGTGCAGTAACGACGCTTTTTAACGAGGACCGCCAGCGGATTCCTTCGCTCATATATATATTACGAACATCGCGACGCGCTTTATTTATTTTTTTTTTTTCATAACATCGCAAATAAAAATGGACCGCGCCGCACTTCCGAACTCTCGTATGTGGATCGAAACGAATGGATTGCGTACGGTGCAACGTCGCAGGATGAAAATGTGAAGCTCGATTTTTTTTTTGTCTGATACGAGTGTACATGGGCGTATATGAGACGACGACCGACGCGGACCTCAAAATGAGTATAACGTTCTCAAAAAACGCCGTTCAAATTTATTCGCTCGGGATTTTTGCGCTTCCGGTATTATGGCGTGGCGTAGATACAGCGGCGGCGCGCTCTCGCTCCACGAAGAGATTTGGACGAATATAATTTGCCCGAAATAAACTGGTCATGTATTTGCCGGTGGTGGATGACGTTTGCGAGTATATGGAAACCGTTGTTGTTGTAACTATGGGATGTTACCCAGGTTTGTAGCTATACTCACGCATCGCGCGTTTGATGTTTTCGTTGGATGTAACGCGTTAACGTAGCGCGTTTATACGTATACATATAGGTGAGGTTGGGTAGGTAGACAAGGTTTGTGACTGTGCGGCGTAGAAGAGTTATAGAGAAGAAACGAAGGCGACTAAGTAAGCGGCGACTCTTTCAATTAAGGTGGAGACAAACTCACGACCCGAGACGTTAATAATGGAATTAGGTAATTGTTTGTGAAATTGGCACGTTCAAGTACTACCAGTAATTAGATCCTTGAGAATCCTTCGTAATCACTATAATTAGCTTAGTTTGAGTTGCTTTGGTTCGCTGCCGGGGGGACCCGGCCGTTCGGCCATTCCTGTACGTATGTAACCTCCGTTACCTTGCGCGTCTTCCAACAGAAGCGCGTTCTTCGATCGAAAATAATATTCACGTCGGAGAGATGAAGAAAACAATGTTACTCACAGAGTAGTTATCGGTACCGATGGAAACCAAATCGCCAACTTGATGGGAAAAACGCTGAAACGCGACATATTTAATGGACGTTCGACGATTCTCAGGAGTATGCAAACTTCAACGTTTCCCTGGACAGTCGTGTAATGTATAGCCAACCACATGTGATATCCGTTCCCTAAAGAAATTAAACTTAACGATTTCGTGCTGCATGAGTGTGCTTCTCTCTTTGTCCTCCCCTTAACTTTTTACACGAGAGAAGAAAAGGCTGTGCTTTTCGGGATGAGAAGAAAAGAAAAATAATCATAATATTCGGATCACAACGTGTCTTGATCAAAACTATACAGATATATGTTCACTGCTTGAGATTATCGATTGTCCGAAAGAACTTTTTTTAGCAATTTCAGCGCATCGGAGTATAATTGAGTAATAATTTTTTAAGTGAAATATTGTCGGAAGTCGATACCGGTCACCACCGAATATCCGTCGTGTACTTCCGTCTGTGCCTTGCGGAGCTTTTTCGTTAGGGAGCAATTACGAATTCGACTAGAATAACGTCTTTGATTGAATTTATAATGAAATTGAGTCACGCCCATTTTATTGCCCGTCCATTATTATTGTAGAGCGAGAAAAGGTACGAAAACGATGTCCGTTCAAAAGACAATTCAGGAGGCGCAGAGTCTTTGCAAATGTAGGAATGGAAATGGGAGCGAGCGCGGCGCGGCGGCGCGGATCGAACCAACTGAGCTCGCTATTTCAGCCTCGTTTATTCCACGTTTTGTCCATTCTTTTCAAAAGCAAAACTCTTCGCACAGCTAAGATATGCAAGAGAAAACTTTGCAAGTTATCCGGCAACTATTTTTCACTTCAAAACTTCTGCGGTGCGATATAAAATTTGAGCTTTAAAATGAAAAGAAAAAAAAAAAAACGAAAAACGAAACGAAAAAGAAATTCAAATCGAGTCTTCACAGTTCGTACCTCCGATTTCGAATCTTGTCACTGTTTAAATATTTCAATCGATGGTAAATGGGAGTTTTTCTGCATCGCATATTTCCAATATCCAATTTGTGCGGGGAAAATGGAAATACGGGTGTCCCATCATCGCGTTGAAATTCGTCTTTTATTATGGAATCGGCGCGCCGGCAATATCAGGGCAAACTTGTTTGTCAAACAAGGCCGAATGTTGAGCATAAAAAAATAGATGGAAAAAAGGTTGAGGAAATCTAAATAAGGGAAACTGAGTTGACGATGTTATTTGTCGGGGGTGACAGCTGACGCCCGAGCTTTTCTCTTGTACAATGAATAAAATATCGTAAAAATGGCATCGCGGGGAATTTACTTATTTATACGTCGATCGATGGAATTATTTTCTCCCCAACGATACGCGTGCATCCCGATTGTTGAAATTCTTTACATCAGCTCAGCGCGGAAAGAAATTGATTAACTTTTTCCGCTCGGTCATAGTCGTATTTCAGACCCTTACGTACTTGTTTTTGTTCATCTCGCGAGCAAACCCGCACAACGGGCAGACCGCGGGCTGACCCAGTTCGACTTCCGATCGACTGGGTTTTTTTTATTTTTTATTTTTTTTGTGTTTTCTTCATTTTTTGTTTTTCGCTTTTCGGGGTACACGTATAGGATGAGTAAAACTACAGTCGGCGCAACACTCCGTTCTATGTTGCCGCCATCGCAACCCTTGGGAACGAAAAATCCGAGCGCACGATGATGAATGAAAAAGTATCAGGCGTGTAGAATAATAGCGCGAATCGCGAAACAATCGTTCGATGCGCGTAATCGAAAGAGGAGGGAGAGGAAAAAAGGAGAAACGATTCGATTTCTTGCACCGTTCGAAAATTCTCCCTTTTGAGGATTCAATGGAAACCAATTTATCCATAGCAAATATATGTATACACGCATACGCGATCGGCTGAAACGAACAACATCGATTGTCGTTTCAACAAACAGAAGAAAAAAAAAGGATCGCTAAATAAATAAATAAAAGAACAAGTGGAACGAGAATGCGCGGGTGGAGCGTAGAGGGAGAGACTGAAGGATTGTCCGTAATATTTTACCAAGAGAAATTTCTCTCTCAACGAATTTTATCGTGTTTCGATTCGCCTCCCTGGACTTTAATACCGCCTAAAATCACTACCGTCGGCCGTTGACGTAACAACCGAATGCGCGGGGTGCGGGCTTAAGGGTGGAAAGTAAGAGAGCGGCGGTAGCAGAGGGGGGTGGATACGATGTAGCTACAGCGTAAATCCCGTGTGACCTTTGACCGTTCTAGCCGCGAAGAAATATCCCAGAAAAGAAACTCTGGAACAAATGGACAGATTTCACCCCACCTATATATTTTCTCAATTCTCTCGTTGATTCGGAAAACAGCTTTCGACGATATAACTGCACGTAAGGTGAAAAAACTAACCGCGATGCGGTTCGTGAAGAATATTCTCTGCAACTTTAGTTTTTATCGGTGAAACGATCGCTTGGAAATTAGATAGATGAAACCAAAAAAAAAAGAAGGGGGTTGGAAAAGACTCGATGAAAAAAATTCAAACCTAAGATTCGCTGACTCGACCGTCGGATAATAAATTATCCTTGAAAACGAGTCGGTCATTCGAGTAGAATTCAACCAATTAGGGATCATTTGTTTTTGTTAGTCGAAATTACTATTTTTTCTATTATCATTATCGCACGTATGAGCGTCAGTCTTTTATATTTCGAGTGGAGATATAGACGGAGCTGTTGTTGGTTGAAGTATGAAATAGATGGAGACTTTTCATTGAGAATCGAAATTAATGAGGGTGTAAAATGTCTCCCAGGTGAGAAGGCGGTAGGATGTGAAAACCAAAGATATTCCGCATCTTGAGTCAACAATGGTACCTCGGCACAATGACTGTTACCTGTACTTTATTATTCGGAACAATGAGCGGTTTATATTGCGCGTATATAGGTATATACACGAACGCTTTCAAAACCCGCGAGTTTTGAGGTACTTTTGTATCCCATTATACCTCGTATAGCACTATATAGAAATATATAGCCTTCGCGTTTCCCCGCAACACAAAACCTTGGCGGGAGTTTATATTTATGGATAAAGTATACAGGGCGCCTTGGAATCCTTGTGCAACGCCGGTGTGGGTGAGGAACGAAAAAATAAGGAGATGCTTCATTCCCGAGCACAAGCTTTTTGATTTGTTGCTAAATTATATCCCGAAAGAGGAATACGAACGACGATAACTAACCAGTTTTCCGCTCCCTGCCCACAGGGGGATCGAGGGAGGGAGGGGAAACGAAAAAAAAATTGATAAATAAATAAACAAGTGAAGGAAATTCACCCAGATTTTGAATTTTCAAAGTTAGCTTGAGTTAAAAAGTTTACCCCACTTTCCGCCCCCTTTCCGAGGAGTGAACGGAATCGGAATATGTGCACGGATTCGCAACGTTCTACTCCGTAGTCAGCCATACTTCGATTCTCCTCGATTACGAGCGAAAGTTTTTGCTGAAAAAAAAGAAGAAAAAAATTAAACATTTCCATATAGATGCAAATTTTTAAATACTGCAGAACGGAAAACTTGGTATGACGCGAAAATATGTACATATTTCGTTCATTTTCCAACGGGCGGGAATAAGTTGTTTTCAGACATTAAGTAAGTAGAGAAAATACATGGCGTTTGTTAAACGAAGACAAAATTGTTTTCATTTTTTTTTTTTTTTTTTTCGTAGTTTCTTTCTGCCTTACGTTAAGTATCTAATAATCGTCTAGCATTAGCTAATTTCACGCCAATTACTGAACTCTGCTCTAAACTCCTAGGCTCGGGTAATTTGAATACCAATTTTGCTGCAGAGGAGCAAACGTTATAATCTCTAGCTGCACCGAAGACCTCACGGCGCTACGAGGTAAAAATTTGACGGAGCTGGAGATTTTTTTCATTCACTCGTTCGCTATTATCATTTTGATTTCCATCACATTTTTTTCCCGTCATCTCGACGGTATAAAAATTCAATAAGAAAAGTTGTGGTAATTTGAGAAAAAGAAAAAAAAAAAGTTTCAAAACGTCGCGAAAAGTTGGCGACTGTCGGATAAATTTTTGACGTAGATGATGAATTGGAAAATAGGCCGTTGCGATTATTCGGTATCGTTAGGAAACGAATTATTTGAACGTTTTAAATTCATATATACGTAGGAAATGCGTAAAGAGTCCCGAGGGAGGCGATAAAGCGAGCTGCTAAATTCTATACACCACGCGTAACCCAAGAATGTGAGCTCGATTTCGTCGAACATACCTATAACTGTCAAAGTACGTCCTGTTATCCCCCATATACGCATACCTATACATGTGTTTGAATTTTTTTCATCTCACCCTGCACGCAAAGTCGGTCGTCGTTAGATCGTCAGGTTGTGCTTACCTTTGATTCTTTCAATGTTCCTTTTACCTCTGTAATTTATTTTCTTCTTAAAATTCTTTCATCGATTGAATCTAACCGTGAAATTGGGCGCGGAAGGATCTCATAATTACCTTTTTATCCTTACTTCTTCAGAAGAATATCGTTCTGATTTTGTTTATTTTTTATGGTTACAGGTCCTCGAATCTTCCTGCGCGAGGATTCCGTGAGACGTGTAGGTAATCCTCTCCTGGAATCCGGTGTGCCTGTAAGAAGGGCGGATATATTTCGGAGTCCTGAAAAAGAAAGGAGCGGTCGCGGACCCCTATTTCGGTGAGCAATGAAACGCCGATACTTATATATATATATACAGATGCGTATGGATTCCCCTCGCTTCTTCTTTATTCGGCGATGTAATATAACTCGAGATATATACCGCGTTCTTTGTTATTTATCCGAGTGTCGCATCAAACGACATTTAATAAGCTATATCTTATCGGCATTATATGGGATGCTCGCCGTACGAAATACGCACCGCCTATTCATTCGTCGATGATAACGATGAGCCAATTTTTACAACGGTGGAAATCCGATTTTCTACGTCGTTCTCTCTTCTCGTCGTACAATTCACCGTAACTTGAAGCTTGTTCGACGAAAAACTCGACGTCGAGTCGGAAAAATCTCGAGGAGGCGACCCTCGAAACGATCTCGTAACGTCAATCTTTAATTCCTTATTCTCATTTTGTTCGTTCGACCTTATTTTACATCGACTCACACCTCATCCTCTGCGATATTTTACGTAACGTGGATTTTCGCTCTCAATTCTTCTCTCAAACAAATCGTTAACCGCCTATGACTTTTTCACTGTTTCCCAACCAATTGGAAGTTATTGGGAGTTTGTCGAAATAATGTGAATATAAAAAAAAAAAAAGAAAAAAATTGAATACAAGGAATGTGTTTTACATTTTGTGCAATTAATAACGAATCCGGTCGTAAATATTTTTACGAAGGATAATCCGGTCGACTTGGCGCGGAATGCTTCGTTTCACATTTGTCGAAGTGAATTTCTGGACTACAGATATACATATATCATCCGTACACGTATATCGTACATCCCCATTATCTTTTGTAACAGTAAAATAATATCATTACTGCAGTTGGTCGTCTAGAAGAAATCGTTGGGGGCCTTTGTGTATTCGAGAATAAAATAATAACGTCGGACGAGGTACGGCGAGGGGACGTAGTAATTGTGTGCGGTACGTCGTCGGTGAGAATTTTTTTGTTTGAATGTTAAAAACGCGTTTAGTTACGGACGGGATCTATTCAAATGGAAAACGCGAGTTCGTCAGCGTCTAGTCGTCCTTCGTGACCTACAGCTCGGAGGTCGGCGCTGCAGGATCATCTTATTTATTATTCCTAATTATCGAGTCTCGCAAACTTGGCCGCTGCAGTTCAAACGGAATAACAATCAGCCGTGTCCAACGCCTAATCTTCCCGCACTCAAAGTCCGCTGCAATTATCTGGAAAACAACGCGACGTACCTCTTATTACCAGCGGCGTCGAATCCGCTCTACACAGAGAACGTACAACGCAATAACCGTATACCTAATCTCGAACACGTACGTAAGCATAAAATTAGGCAGATTTCAACGCCACTTAATTCAAGGTCCTACTCATAACCGTTTTATTTTTACGGCCCGCACTTCTTATCGCTTTCAATGAAATTGCCCGCGCGTCTGAAAGTCTCGCCTGATTCGGGATAAAAGTTTTTTTTTTTTTCTTTTTTTTTTTTTTCTGCCACCGCGCGTACTCCGTTCGCACGTAACGATAGCGGTTCGAAAAAAAAATTAGAAAATTTCACATTTTTTTGTGCTCGTATCGCGCGCATCTCGACACACCTCACCAAAACTATTTGGTCTGAGCTGATTTTTTCTCTCATATTTTATTTGAGACACGAATTAATATCTCTTCTCTAGAAGGGTGCCAAATTCTTGACGAGCCTCGCGATGCCCACTTTTTTTAGATTTAATTTTTTGTTTTTCGTTCCCGAGACAGCGAGAAATATATTCGTCGTCGTCCGTGTAACATATGCGCTGTGCGGTTTGTCGACAATATAATCCGCAGACAGTCAGGTGATAGCGTTTGATGACACTAATTAGGAAAGCACCTGCGTGGCGAGTGACGTCGTTATATATTAATAGTCTCTTTAACATCTACAGCGGCTGAGGAGCTGATACAGCGATATCTGTCACAGCCCGACTTACAAGTCAAGGTTAAAAGCCGCGCGAACACCTATAATTCGTGGAGAGAATCGCGGTGTTCGATCTCCTCTGTAAATTCAATCGATATCTAACAGGGCGACCTCGTTATTGTCGCGATTGTTGTTGTCACTACCGGAGCACCCCTTTGGAATCTAGATCTGATGCGTTGCGTGAAATTCTGTACCGCAAAATCCATCGCCGATTTAACCACCGGTGACAGAAATAGTCGACATATGTTACGTGCATATATTTGTAGTCTGTTATTTTTTTTTTTTCTAAGTTCTTTCGTTCTCAGAGAATTTTTATTTTTTCACGACAATTTGAAAACGTTCAAGCTTCTCAGCGCACGTGAATTCAAAGACCACCCTAATATGTAAACATACGAAGGGTGCATCAGCGGGAGCAGTAAAATCAAAAACAGAAACAATTAAAATGACATGCCTGTTTTCTCGGATCCACTGCACATATGACATATGACATAGTTTTCTTTAAAAGAATACAGACACTTCAAGATCGATAAAAATGAATTTTGTCAGATCCATTGTAGAATCATTTTTGACGATAGCCCGCAATAAGTCGACCGCGACGTATATCTTTACTAACGCTTCTACTTAAATCCAGATGTCCCCAAGGAAATCTTTTTTTAGACTTACTATCTACATCCACAACAACGTAGAACGTCGTTCGATTCGATAGATTTTTTTTTTCATCAACGGCGATAACCCCCGTCCGTATGAATTTCGTAAGAAACAAAAATTCTCTCATACCATACCTACGCGTACGTAGATACGTGCGGTTGTATTCGACCCGCGTGACCCTCGCGATTCCCTGTGTAGAAACCCGTGACCATGCAATCTGTGCCGTTCCGTGTCATTCATGCCTGGCAGCTCGCGTACTCCGCGGCTCGTTATGTTACGCGAACGAGATATATAGAAAGCTCGTGAATCAATATTATAGCTGCGCAAACTTGGCGGCTCAAAATGCGCACCGTATTCCGCAGCTTATCAGCGGCGGTTCTGCACGGTACGTACCCTACCCTAATTTCTGAAAGGGAGAAACGGGCCGCGCTAAATCCGAACGATTCTGCAATTTTTACCAAAGGTGAATTCGAAACGAATTCTCTTTTTTTCTTATTTCATTTTTTATTTTTTTTGTGCTCACTCGACGCGCGGTACCTGCAGCTTTTTCGGGCGCAAATTGGGCGGTTTTCAGTCCTATCACCACGTGCCGTTCTCCCAAGACAACGCGACGTCACGGCGTATTACGCGTACGATAAGAAAATTCGGCGACCCGGTCGCCGTCTAGACCTCGTTGCTGGATGATTTATCAATCTCCACGGTGTCGACGCAGCCAACGAACACGTGACGAAGACTGGCGGTACAACCATTTTCAGTATACGCGGACAATTTTAATATTATATAGAATTGTATCACATGCTAGCGATGCCCGCGGACGCGCTACACTTATCAGCGCGTTCTTACTTAGGCTTCATTTGTCGTCATTTGAATTAAAATTTTCCTTTGACATAAGTTGCCAGATATTCCCGAAATCTATCCATTGATACGATCAAGTTGTTGCCAAAATATTGAGGTATTTCAACCCATTTCGTTCACATCGCAATTTGAGTCGGCGAATTCATGCTTCTGATGTTTTCAAAATACCGCAGGTACTTTTTCCCGATTCTTCGCTAAAATAAAGAGTCGCAAGTTCATCGATTTCATCGATCTGGTTTACGGATTCAGATTTCCGAGTTAAAATAATACAGCTGACTGAAACTCGCGGTTCACAGTTTCAGCTTGAAAATTTTGTTTTTTTTGCAACGAAATTCGCTGCCGTCATATCTCGCGAGAACGTTTCCATTTTATCCTATTCTTTAATTTCTCCTATCGCAACGGCTGGAAAAGTTAATTACATTTTACGTAATCCGCACGACGAGTCAGGCACGATCGGATATCTCGGCAAGAAAAATTGACCGATTGAAAGGTATCGCGTAAATTTGATAAATTTTACTCTTTTTCCAAATTCTAATTGTACGATTTTCTTTGGATTTCTACGAACGCGAAATCACCATTTTCGAACGAAGTAAATTTTCAAAATTCAGACCCGATCGTCGCCAGTCGGTGACGCGTCGACGGACGAGATTATGAATTCGCCCGTGTATAATATTACTCGCACATCGAATGGCCCCCTAAGTGTGAGATATTGATCTATACGCGAATGGTATAGGTAATGCCTAGATATAAGGTTGAAAATTGTCCCGGGGATCTTCGGGTCGCGCGAGAGAAGACCTTGCGGAGAGACAGATGGTGCGGGCGTGCCGTCTGCAGGAACACGAGGACCGATACTGAAATTCTGCTAACGTCCATCGCGTGTAGCGCACCATGGACAATCGGAAGGACGTGAACCCAACGGTATTTTTTTTACTCCGCTATCCGGCCGGAGCGACGGACCGCTCCGACAAAAAAAGGAAAAATAATCGGGGGACCGGCCTACCTTCCGCTTTCATTAACCGTGTTTTATAACCCCTTCCAAAGATGTATCTCCGGCTGCCGCGCTTATTATATATTTATTACGTGGACGCCCGTGTGCGGTGCGAGTGAGACAGAAATAATGAGAATGTTTTATAAGTGAAAAAGGTATATCGTCGTTACGAAATAGAAAAGTAGGTTTCGCACCTGCCATGTGATCTACTTGTCACACAGTTCTACGTTCGGAGCGATCGATCTTCCGTTGTCGGTGTAGGTGTAGGTATAGGTACGTGTGTTCAACGGCTAACGTACACACAAACGCGTGCGGAGGAAGGTAGGTTTTGCAGATGTAGGCACTTCTGCGGGCTCCGCGATCTAATCAAGCTCCTCCGCGGGACGGGGGTGACCTTTGCACCTCGGGTCGTTAAGGGTTGATCACAAATTCAACTCGCCCTTTCCAGTTCTCTATACTTGGCTCAGCTGCGCCCCGCGCGCGGTATTCAAACACGCGGTAATCTTGAAATCCGTTGAATGGATCGTCATAACGACCTTAAGTTACGCTTCGCCAAATTGGCTACCTACCTACCTACCTACCTACCTACCTACCGCTACCTATATACCTCTTCGCCAAAATTATTACGGGTCACCGAGCACCGCCTTGCCCTTTATATCGTTCAACGTGCGGGTGGAAATGCACCAATCGCCACCGGCTCTTTTGAAATTCTATCAATTTCGGCTTGCGCGGTGTGGATCCAAGATTATATTCCCTCAAAAGTCCGCCTTCGATTTTCAATTAATTCGCAAGAACCTTTATTGGATTTATATATATATATATATATATATATATATATATATATGTACACAAGATCGAGTATAATCAAGGCGACGTGATTTTTAACGTTTAAAATTCCAACACAGATTTTTCGACGTCTGTACCCGTAGCTGGTTTGCGGAAAAAACGTTAATCCAACAAAATGGTGGCCTCGGGTTCTGTTGGCTCTAGTTTTACACCGTGCGGGATGGATGTTACACACGTACCCGTGTGCGTGTGCGGGGTGAGAAACGTAACTACGTGCACGTTCTACCTGTACCGGTTTTCAAAAAAGTTAATAGGTGTGCGCCGCTTGCACTCGAGCCACACCCATTTCAGTAATGGACCTCTTAACGATTATAATCATTGCAAATGCAAACAACGAGCGGCACACGCTTCGTTCAAGTTATATATTATCGAGTATATATAATATGCATACATATATATATATATATATATAATATATAGGGGCTGGTTGTACCGAGACTTATACTGCAGTAGCAAACGGACGAAGTGCTCTCGCTGCGGGTGTTAACGTTTGAATTATATTTTCGCGAGAAAATGATTTCCAGAAAGTTGTCAAAAGATTTCAACACGTGCGTACAACGGATCATAACCCAGCGTATACGTTAATTTTAGAATAAGAGAAAAGAAAAATTAAATTCAACGCAGCGCAGAAAATTTATTTAACACATTTTTACATGCCGTCGCTCATGTATCAGGACGTTACAATTCCGAATTACCATTTATATTAAACGTATTTTTCCCCTAAATAAATTACCATATTATATCATTCAAATTATATTTGTATCGATCAAATTTTTCCCATTTCTTTCTTCACCTGAAAAATTTTATTCAGTACGTCGCCCGCATTTTCAGAAACACGCGTACACCTACCTACACATGTATGTGTATACGCGTCATTATACGTACCGAGGGCCGCGGGCAGCCAAGAGAAATTGGGGTAATCCTTTTTTTTTTGTTTCAATTTTTTCCATCCCTTTTTTCGATTCTTCTCGTTTTTCCTTTTTTCACGGTTTATCGTGCAGATTCCTGCTACAGATCGGATTAAAGTCAGGGCCGTGGGGATGATGTTATTCAAGTTCGATTGCGATCGTATCCGAGTTTTTCACTACAGGCGCCGTCGATACACGGACACGCTATACGTACGATTCGCTGCTGATAAAATCACAACGCAGCTTTCGCAACGTTGATTAAAATCCCCTCGATTGGCGCGTAGAAAATAAAACAACGTGATTCGCGGATATATAAAAAAAAAAAAAAAAAAAAAAAGGCAATAATGACATAAAGCGAAAGAAGAGGGATGGGGGTCGCGTCGAATAATCACCCGCAATCAGGCTGAATTCCTCATTTCGCAGTGTACCGAAATTCCGGTTAAGTTAGGATTTTAAAAAAAGCACAAGCATATTTATATCGTTTTTCGTTGAGGATATACATAAATGTAAAGCACACGAGTTTTTCGACGTATTGCGGCAAGGTTTTCCTATGCTCTTTGACGTCGATATCGCGCTGCTGCAATCGCTTGCGATGTTTTACGAGTTTGTGATAAGAAACCAATAAACTTCATCACGTGTTTCTTATATATATTCAAAGTCGTATCGCGCGCGAATAGATCCCGCACCTATCGAAAAAAGACCGGTCGTCAGCGCGGCTCGAAAAACTCATCGAGAGCGCAAAAAAAAAAAAAAAAAAACGAGACGAAATTTTATCGTTTGCCGATTTTACTTTTTACCAAAAATCAATCAACAAATCGTCCGTGATAAAATTGATACGCTACGTAATGACAGTGACAACGTAATGTACGAATCAAAAATTCACATTCATTCCATAGCTACGGTGTAATTTATACATCGTGAAAAAAATTGAAATTGAAAACTCGACCCAAGTAATAATAATACGATCCGTCAATTGCAGGATCTTTTTTTTCGTTTTTTTCAAAACTTGTGGTTACGTCGTTATCGCTCGTAGTCGTCCAATTCGACTCGATGTCGGGGAACTACATGGTATTCGAAGTGCGGCAGATACAGGTATAATACCGACAACTTATAGGTAATTACGTACCTATCTGGATGCGAATACAATAAAACGGATGCGAGGCGAAACTTACTTCGCGTAGTCTGGTCGGCGAGTGGAGTAGAGCGGAGAGACCCCAGAGTTAAGTGAGAAGCGTGCCGCGGTGTGCATGAATTACGAATTAATTGAAGTAATGAAGTACGTAATAAGACGTCCGCAATGTCATTGCGTTGCGCGAGCGTGAACCTTGACCCGGTATACGCACAGCGTAGAATTTCTAAACCGCTTCTTGAATCAATTAGGTGCACGTACACGTACGCACACGTACGTACGTACGAAAACTCGTGGATATAATTGTTGTGCAGTTACAGAGTTACTCGTCGGTGACTTACCGCGACGACGACTCGAGTCAGTCGTCGGGTATTAAATATTCGCTGTCGAGTGAATTTTTTCCGGAATATAATCAAGTTTTCGAGAACGAGGGGGGGGGGGGGAGTTTTTTGGAAAAATATTTTCTCCACCCGAACACCCAGGTGTATACCTCGCCAACCCGGCCAACGGTCGTTTCCAATCTCTGAAACTCCGGATCGCGGCGAAGCAGATTACAAATCTCAAGCAATTCCCGCAAATTAAGAAACTTATTTACTTTAACGAGAGAGAGAGAAAAAAAAAAAAAAAAAGAAAAAAAAAAAAGGTGCGACCGCAAGGCGCAAAATTTCCACCGACTCCTTTCGCGGAATAAATCGTAATCGTGCCGGTAAATTTGTTGCCGCGGTATTAACCGCGCTACCGGATTAATCCAACTTTTCGATTTATTCATGACGTATGGCGGGGAACGAGATTAGCGGAGCCATCGGGAGAAGAAACGAAAAAAGTAAACGAACGAATGAACGAAAAAACAAGAGCGCTGCCGCGCTTGGGATTAAATCAAGCGGTGATCCTTTGCAGCTGCATCCTGCGGCGATGATGAATCTCGCAATCGCGTATGCCGCATAAATCCTCAAACACCGTTACGGAGGTATTCGCGTATAGTATATATACGTATGGATGTACCGGGCGTACGGTGGAAACTCGTATTATTGTCCCTCCATCTGAACCGCAAACCTCTGCACGACCTATGGAAGTTTCTCGTGCGCACGTATATCGGTATGACACGAGCCTCCGCACAGCCGTACGGCATACTACCTCGTACAAAGCCACCCCTCCGATGCCCCTGAAACTTTGACGGGTTTGGAGGAAGAAGACGAAACGTCACAGCGATTCCGGTGACTAGGGTCGAGGCCGATGAGCGAGGTATACATATAACGGTGAGGGGGGGGGGGGGTTCTCGGTTGGAAAGTAGCGGGGGGCAAGGAGGCAGAGTATAGAGGTAAAACAAAAGAACACACAGATGCTGAATAAAACGAAAACGAAGAAGACGAGAAGAGGTAGGTATCATAATAGGAAGAATTGAACGAAGAACGATACGACGAAGAGGCGCGGGGGGGGGGGGGGGGGGGCGCGAACGCGTTCTAAGCCGCTAGAACCGGGCGGAATTGACGTCGGTCTGGGGTTCACGCGCACTCGTCGAAATGAGGGGATCGAAGGGGTGAAACGGAGGCAGGGATGGTAGGGGTTCGCAGCGTCGAAGTCGACTTTGGGAGACGGTGTTTGTCGGCGCTGGCGAGGGCGTGGGCGTCAGCGACGGCGCAGAATTTTCCAAGGGGGGAAAGGGGTGAATCGGGTGGGGGCGAGGGGGAGGAGGGGGGGGGGGGAGGATCGCCCGCCCGGCGCTGGCGCCTGAGGTCGTCGCGGAATCGGAGGGGTTGAAAATTTCTCCGTCGGCGGGGGATCCGCCGAACCGGGGCGGTGGGGGACCCGCTGAGCGAGTTTCCCGCGGGTCGGGGGAGTGGGGATTTTTCGGAACCAGGGAAGGGCGTAAGGGAGATGCACGCTCGCGTGTCCCAGTGGCACTAATGACTGCCCCGTTCCCCGTTCCTCCTCCCTTCCTTTCCCCTATCGCAAGCTCTCCCGAACCTCCCTTGAAAATCGTCCCCCTGGCACCCTCCGCCCTTCGGAAAGCGAGGAGCTCGCGTGGCCCGTTTCCCTGTTACGTCACGAGCTACGCCGACGCCCGAACACCGCTCCATCCCTCCTCGGCACCCTACTACCCCCGACAAAACTGAAGCCTCCGAGGACTCGCGACGGCCTCACCGAACATTGCGGTGTGTACCGAGCGTATACGCTATACTATATCGGAGAGGAACGGCGGCGAGTCGAGAGAGAGCGCGAGGAAGAGGAAAGGAGGGAAAGAGAGGGAAATACCGATAAGAAGAGGGAGAGGTAGACGCGAGCCGCGAGCCGCGAAACTCGGCCCTAGCCAGCGAACACTCGACAGTCTACCGTGGTGCCCCGTACCGAATGTAGCTCCTCCGTCGACGACGAATACGTCATTTATAAATCGAGCGATAATCGCTGGTCGTGCGACGATATAATTACATTTACTAATTACACGTTACGACGATTGATACGTTACGTATTCAGTTCGTGTCGCCGTTAGCGATTGGATAATATTATTTTTATATAAATATAACGCATTCTTTTTTTCTTTTATTTTCTTCATTTCCTTTATTACCAAATGAAATATTATCGATAAATGAACTTTAATGAAAAATAATAATATTCGTATACCCAACCGAGGAATTTAACTACACGACCACCGTATTATATTCTACGTCGCTGAAAACCTCAGCTGATAAACAACCCTTCGATTATATTGTTTAAACAACAACTGCGACGATACAGTGGAGTTCGAAACTTACGTGATTCAAGGTTTTTTTCTATCATAATTACAATCGTACTCGAGTACATAAATTAACAATAATAAGAACAACGATAATCGAAGGAAAAATTACAAAATATAAAAATATTTGTAATAAATAAAAATAATACAAAAAAATTTGTTTAAATCATCACCCACGAACACCACACCACCAACGACTGACTACCCACGAATGGAATAATTTAATCGACCGATTTGAAAAAGTTCGTATTTTCAAAATCGTTGTTTTTTTCCAGTTTGTCGATTGTCAAAGTAATTCGCATAAATTACTATTCATCTATTATTATTTCTGTAACGATATACATCGCGGTGTGTCGTGTCCAGGTATAATATTACCGAAACAAAATATACCTGTACAGGTAATAAATAGTGTGAACGATCGACAAAATTATAATTCAAGTGTAATTATCGCAACGTATATTACAGCTGTACGTTGCATTGCTGTTCGAACAAAAAATCAACAGCATGGTGGATGTGCCACTATAAAAAAAAGTGAGTAAAATCAGATTCTATTACGACCTTCCACCTTATCCACCTGTCTGCGTAACACGAATGTAGGTGACACTCGACTACCCGAGGGTAAGAAAAAAAAAAAAAAAAACTGTGACAACCGCCCAAAAATTACTATCCCCCATGGTATCGCCGAAAAAAAAGAGTTCATCTCGTTTTTGTTCCTCGGGTTTCTGCTCGTTAGTAATAATTAGGCTTTCAAAATACGAGCGAAAACTGGCACTGATTTCTTTCCCAGATTGCATTGTTTTTGAGGAACGCATCTGTCATGGTCGAGTTATTTTTATATCCTCTTCTTTAAGGTGTTGTAACCGTCCTAGATTCCATCCAATTTACCAATAGTTCATACGGTTAATTTTATCGCGACTAGTAGAAGAAGAGTGGTCCGATTCTGCGGCCGGCCCGAAACGCTCGGAACTTAAAACCCACCCCTAAAACCACCTCGCTCCGGAACACCGAAATTCGCCGCCACAATCGTCGACTATCGAAATGGGGTGAAATTTTTTTTCGAAACATTTCAGTTCAACATTTCTATTGCAGAATAACGATCCTACTGAAATTTTTCAACTTTTTTTCTTCGTTCGACAATTCAAATTCATGTACTAATTCATATTGTGTATACCTACACTTCGGTGATGTGCGATGCCCCTACACATTTTATACGAACGAAATGAAATTCAAAAATGAAGGAAAAAGGGAAAAACTCACGACACATCTTGAGTCGTGCGAAACGAGGAGCTAATCTGAAAAAAAACAGGTCCCGTTTTTATCGTCCCAATTGAAAGACAGAAGAAAACAACATTCGTTACGACAAACTTGACTTCATGCGAATGCGAGAACCAAGAAAAAAAAAAAAACATCGTTCAGCGATCACCACGTGCTACGCACTGCACCTTTTTTTTTGTTGATTTTTTTGCCACCCTTCTTTTCTTCCCCTTCTCTAAACTCCAGCGAACGAAATGATAGTTGTTTTATTTAATTTAAAACTGGTTGAAGGGAAAAAAAAGGAATGAATTTTTTTTTCTCCTCCGCGTTGCTCTACTCTTTGAATCTCTCGTTGATAACTTGACGGTTATCTTATCTTCGTTGGATCGCAAAGCGCCGCGGCGCTCCGGTTAGGTACACATACTCGGGGTCGTTCGTTGAAAACTGCAACTGGGCCGCTGACTGGAACGTGTATATCGGTTACACACATCGTATGAAATGCACATCCGCGATGCCCTCGAATAATCTCAATCGACGCGATGCAACGTCGCGGTAAGCCGATAAGTCAAGTTACACGCACCTGGAGCGTTGCCGATTGCCACCGGTGGTTTATTCACTTCCATTTCCATTAGATTCCCCTTTTTTCTTTTTCTTTTACTTTTCCTTTTTTTTCTCTTTTTCACCCGTCTCTTTTCCTCTCTCGATAACGATAACCGAGTTTAGTGGCGCAAAGAATAACGACGTACAATGAGAAGGAAAGAAAACTAAAGGAAAAAGAGAGCAGAAACAACAGGTATATATTATTATTATTATTATTAGCAAATCGAATCGTGAATCGAATCGGTAGTTTCCAATCTTCGTAAGTTAGGCGACCACCGTTCAATATTGATTGCGTAATTCACTGATTGGTTCCGTTCGGCAAGTAATTGACGAGAGAGCATTTTTACACTTCTGTATAACTGTACAACCGATCTGGTTTAGAAAATGTATATAAAAGTCCCACCGCTCGACGAACAACTGTGAAATAAATCACAATCATCGTAATACTAATGAAGAAATAATTAGTTCTTTTATTATTTGTTTTATTTATTTATTTATTTATTTATTTATTTTATCAATCTTACGTAGCGAAACGCTTTCTATATATAGTTATGAATCCATTTGGAAATCAGTTCTTTTCTACTGTTTCTAACCGTTAATACATCTACTATGTACACGAGTATACCTATGTACACGTTGATATATTTTCTATATCTAGACTGGCACAGAGTGACACTGATATTTTATTTATTTCATCGTAATTATTCGTTATACAATCCAATGAACACTTCCTGTTGAGCTCGATGTGACACGCCATCGTTTCAACCGATCTCTAAAGATGATTCGAAAAAAATCGTACGCCTGTAACAAATGAATTTCAAATGAATGAAAAAATTTCGTAAAAGAAACTGAAGAAGGCGCAGTTTTGTGTGGGATTCCGTGACTCGAAGAAATCAGAGGCGGATCGCGGTATATGGGTATGGGGTTATTACCGTTAGAAATCGAATCCCACTCTACATATGTACGTAAAATTATATCTATGCGTATACGTATATGGAAAAAGTTTTTGTCCGCAGAGATCACCACCGTTGAATCAATTTTCTGATTATTTTATACAGGTGTATATAACACGCGTATCGGATTATTTCATTTTAATTCTGATTGAATTTGATTGTTTCCATTTTTTTTGTCGTTATTTATAGAATAAAAATCGATTCGCGAATATGAAGCACATGCACATTCGGTGTGTACGATATGAGATCGCGTGGTTTTTTCAAGAGTCACGCAATATGTACATGTACATATATGTAGATTAGGGTCGCGGAGAGCCCCCTCCGAAGATCGGTTGGATAAAAATTTTTTTAAGAAAAGCTTGAGATTTTTAAAAGTATCCAAAATCATCGCAAGTTGAATTCTTTTTTTTTTTTTATTATATGTTAAGTATACTCCGATCGCATCGAAAACGTGCGATTCGTTTTGCTGGGATTTTTCTTCTTTTCTTATGAAGATCCAAAAAGTTCTGACACTCAACTATTCATTTTCCAAAAATTTCATTTCACACGAATCGCGAGAGCAAAGCGTGTCTTCCGCACGTAAATTATAATCAACGCGAGTACCGCAAGAATCGGATTTTCGTGGCTTTCCGTAAAGGAATCATCCCTCCGTTCGTCCCTGAACGTACCGCTGAATTCTGAACGGCTGAAAATAGAAAACCCTCGTTCGTGTCTCTTCGCTGATCGATATGACATCAGCGGGTGTTTTATTCGGTCTCGTCGCCGTCCGCCGTCCGCCGTCCGCAACCCAAAACTGCAAATATATTCAGAACTAAATTGGCGAATCACCGCCATTCGCATAACCCAATTCGCTGAAATAGAAAAATAAAAACTAAACAGCCAGGACCCTACGCGATTGCTGCACCGCGTTCGTCGACGGGAAACCTACCTCGATAACGTCTCGCTGAAAGAGAGTACGGAATTAATTTCAGCTTAAGTAACGACCCGCTGAGGCTTCGCGACGTATGACATAGCGAATTAGAAAGAAAAGAAAAAAAAATTCACAACTCTCCTACATATTATGTATACCTATAGGTGTAATCGCTCGTACACGTATATAACTCTAATAATCTGCATCTCATTAGTCGCTGGTTTCTTTGAGTTCACCGTTTTTGTCCAATTTTTCGACCTCACCCTCCAGATGAAAACTTACTTTAGACCCGGTCGTCCATATATCCTCATCCGCGTTTTGTGGTATTTCGTTATAAAATAACTAGATGCCCGGGAGCCGTTCTAGACGCGGAGGGGAGGGGGGTGCGGTAAGGGGTGGAAAAAATATCTATGGAAATTATCCGCCGATGGTGAATTTTGTATTCACCGAATATCGGTATATACAGATAGGTGTACGAACGTATCGGCGTCGTGAATGTACGTGCACGTAAACCTGGTCCCCTTATAATACGCGATACGTGGAGAGACACAGACTGTCGCAATGCCGCGGGCGGGTCTACTGGGTCGAGCCGGGTGGTGTTTGCCTCACATATAACGACCCAATTCGCGCTTGATCAATAACCGACCTCCGCGCTCCGTCGGCCTATTTCTCTCGACACGCGAACGGTCCTCCTCTACCTCCCTCGAATATACTTACTCCTTTTCTGCCTCGTTCTCCGCTCTTCCGTTCCTCGATTCTCCCCCTTTCTAGTCCCTTTACTCGCCGGTACGAGAGTGACACGAGCACTTTTCGTTCGTTCGATCGATCGATGCAGCTCTCTTCATCCGTATTACGCTTGATACACCCGTTCTCCGTCTACGTTATACGACGAGAACCACCAACGACGGGTATATCGGTTAAAGTGAGGGCGGAATTCGAATGGGTCATATATCGTTGGACTATCGTCAGAACGGAAACGCGGAATGCCGCGGCACGGAGAGATCCGAATATACATATATAATTGAACGGGAGGTCTGAATACTAGTGGAATACGGTTAGCGAAACGCGGCGTATTTTAAATATAGATACCGCGGTCTCGAGCACGTGACTCCTATAGATATAGTTATACCATAGATATATACGTACACCGCACGCCACGGCAGAGGCTAAGCTTAAACATTTTGTCCCAGGGGATGCCAAAAATAGGACATAAATTTACAAAAGCTCGTAGAGGTATATCGATTGTTCCGTACGCCCGTATCGGGGCTCCTCTCCCGCTGCCGCCTGCACCGCTACCGTACACTGCCGTTACGCCATCGCTAGAAAAATGAAAAAATTCGCGATACCTTGGTTAAATTTTCCCTCAATTTTTTTACCTGATAAAAATTATGCCTACACGTCAGACGTATAACGACGATCTTATTCTCCTCGTCATTTTTCCGATCGATTGTTGGGGGCTGTCGGATCTGCACAGCGAGTAGAAGAGGACGGAACGGTACGCGCGAGTAGTAACGTCGGGATGTGGTCAGACCCGCAAAGTATCGCGTGCCGGTCGCGCCGCTGCAGCGCGTGAAACTTTAGATTTCTCTTTCTCTCGAGTCTCTATTTGAATGAAACTTTTTTTTTTTTTTTTCTCACATCGTATATTATTTGTGAAAAATACGATCGGCCGTTATTACATTGTATATTACAATATCAAACGATGTGCGATTCGTCCAACCGAATCGATCGCGCGCACGTTCGTCGACGTTCGTTGTTTCGAATGGAAAAGAAAAACGTGACCGAACGCACCTTGAGAATTTCGAAACCCGCTTTTACAACTTGTCATTGATGTCCAGACTTTTTGTTATTTTCGGTATCGCTACCAAATCGCTAGCGCTGCAGTCATTCGCTGTAGATGTATGCAGGCTTTTTTTGCGCTTCCGAGCAAAAATGGACTCGACTATCATCGACTCGAATTTTTTTCCGTAGTTCGGGAAGGTCGCGTCCGGGTTCCTGGCGTCTAAACCTCGTCTCCGAACCAGGCTGCGGAATTCCGCCGGTGCGGTGTACGGAGTAGTGTGGAGAACAAAAAAAAAGAAAAAAAAAAAAAGAGCAGCTTCGGCGGAGCTACGTCGTCGTCGTTCGCGTGAACCGTGACCCCGATCGCCTATCTCGCGTGATATTGAATGAACGAATACGCGCGAGTCACAAAATTTTCTAACATACGTATACGTATATACGGAGAGATGGTCTAGCTAGTACGTTGCGCGTATTACGTCTATCCGTATCGGTGCTATACACACGCGTTACATCATTCATGCGGTACGTAGTAGTACCATAGTACGCGTATAAATCGCTGTGCAAATGTAACGCGGTCGTGATCGAAACCGTGTCGTCGTACAGCCGCGCGGATATTGTTGTTGATTCGTTTATTACGTTATCGTTTTATTCAATATACCGTGTGTGTGCCTAACCTACGTACATTTCCTACCTACGCACACCGTTATATAATTGTAACGATCATTCGTTGTACGACCATTGAAAATTGAACTGTACGCAACACCTGTGCCGATGTAGGTGCTGCTTTCGTTGCGTGTGTCCCCTCCCTCTCTCTGTAGCGTGCACGACGTACGTCCCTCCGAGTATTATAGGTATACACACACATGTATTGTACATGTGTACCGGTAGGTACATAGATAAAACGTACACCTAGCGTCATTCCGAATGCCCGTACACGGACGTGATTTAATCGAGAGGGGAAGTTTGCGCACGCTAATCACCGTTCGGTGTGTTACGTGGCAGCGCTCTGCATGAATTCGTTTTCACTACTTATAAAAGCGCTTCTTTCGTTTCATATACCTACGTTTCGTATATATATATATAATAATAATTTTGTGCGCTTCGTAAAATCGTAGGGGTCACGGTCAAACCAAATATTCCTTATCGTCGTTCGCATCACGAACGCGATTAATGCGTTTACAAACGTACGTATGCGTGTGCATAAATTATACCTACGGATATGGGTATACCTATTTGCCTAATTAATCACGCTATACGCACGCGGACGCGTATCCGTACAGCGTCAACACGTATATTTAAAAGTAATTTGCTGCTGTCTCTCTCTTTTTTCTTTCTCCGTTCGTCAGTTTTACGTTAATTTTCAATTAATTCTTTTATCGATATAGCGCGAAACGTGCGCTATAAGTGCTTCGTGATTTTATTATTAATCGGTGGAACAGTTGCGCGCTCGCAGATCATCCGTCGGTGTTCCGACTGTGTACGACTTTGACCGCTATTTTAGAAACGTACCTACGTTAGTCAAATTTTGCCGTCCGACTCGAAATAGGCGTATGCAGGCATCCGCGTGCTGTACGACTGTAGACTTTATCGCGTATTTATAATACCTCGCGTACGTTTTATCCGCGACTAGATCCCGTTGATCGCGGAGGTCTCTTTCGCGGCTGATTCACGAACCGGTCGTCGCGCAGATGTCGACGTCACTTTAACGCGAATGCGTTCGCGCTCATAGGGTACGGACGCTCGAATCCCCCCGATATCATCCTCATCCTGTATACCGCTTGAAAAGCAAAACAAAAAAAAAAAAAAAGAAAAAATACCGAAATAAAAAGGAAACGAACGGAAGAAATCTTACGGAACATTGTAACGACCGTAATAATTGCAGGTGTTGTAATCTACCAGCTGTCATTACAAACCGCGCATCGCGGATCAATCGACGCTATGGACGGTACGAAATTACCGATCCGGTTGAAATTCCCGTTCGATCGTTCGTAACGTACACGTGTATCGCCTTGTAATTGAAATCCAGCGTATATAATTGTGTATAAAAGAAAACCCGAATGACGTGGGAAAAATGACGAGGAAAACGATGAGGAAAAATCGAACACGCGACGTTGCGTAAGAATCTTGTTGAAGAGAAAAAAAAAACAACGAGGTAATGGCGTCCGAAAAACGAGTGCAGATTCGATCGTTCCCAATACCGCATAGGTGGAACGGTGCTGTAACCTGTTATATTAAATTCGCTCGCGAAGAATTTTCCGTCCCGCTACCAGCCCGGCACATCGAATACGGGAGAGGGTACACGGTGAGATTACACACTCGTTTACATTCGCAACCCACATATTATTTTTAAATAGCGGGTGCTTTTTTTCGATGCGGGTGCGAGATTCGACGACATTTTCGATTCGGATATCACTCGCTTAATTAAAAAACAATGTCGCCGTACTTTATAATAATCGATCGCGCGTTGGTAACGCGTCGCGTTGTTGTACAGTTTAGTTTGGTCGTTAATCGATGGTACGCGACGTGAAATTGCGCGAAATGCGGGGCTCCCGGTAAATTCATCGATCGCCAACCGGATGATATTCGCGAAAAGAAAAAGATAACGTTTAACGCGGGTAATCTGAACCCGTTTAGAGTGGCGCCCTTGAACATGCTTTCAATTTTTTTTTTTTTTATTCATCTCTTCCTTTTTTTTTTTCCCCTCGTATCTGTACCGCACCGAGCAACGAGCCGATGACTAATAACCGCGGAAAATCGACGATTTTTGCTCGCCTTTTACGTTCGGACGGAGTACGTTGCGCCTGGACCGTAACACAGCCAACTTCCACGTTATTGCCGCTGTTGTTGCTCCTGCTGTTGCTGCTGCATCGCCGTAAAAATAATTATCAACCTCAGAGTTATGGTTTATTTTATAAACCACGTTTTATGCGTATGAGTATGTACGTACACGTGTGTATACACACGTGTACGTACACGCGATGTTGCAGTGTTGGTAGGAACCCGTTGATTGGTCGCCAATCAACCAACAGCAATGTAGAATAATTATACCTGTAATATAATATCTACATGTATGATATATATATATATATATATATATATAATCGCGTACGCGTCCTTCGAATTAATTAACGTTGCGCTCCATAATTATTTCATATAACGATTATTCGCGCCCTATTTCGTTTGTTAGCATGTACATGTATATAACGACGACAACGCTCGTTATCTATGTGACATGAGAATTTTTTCAAATCTCTCACGAACCGCACGCATATTCGAACGCGACCTATTCGCGAACTACGCTCCCGGTATTTTGAAGAAACAAGTTTTGAAAAATTCAATCTCTCTTCGCACAAACGACAAAATAAATGAATGGATAAATAATATTGTCAAGAAGAACAATAACTTGATTTATTCGTTTTATTCACAGCTTCGTACCTACTGTAAAAGACGTGGTCACTCCTGATCCGTATAGATCAGGAGTGACGAAATGTAAAATTGGAACACTTTTTTCGAACGCACTGAAATCCATCGCGTTCGCCGAGAATTCAGCGGTGGATATCCCAATCCACAGGTACGCAGAAGTTGTTTATCGATCTACCTACCGCCGTTTGTTGGTTGGCTACGGTCTCTGGGTTGCCAGTTCTACCTATTGACCCCAGAACGTCCGCCTGCATAAGTCATTCGTATCGATACACCTACATACCTCTATGTATTGTATACATATATCCTGCCGTATAAGTTCAACCGGCTATACAACTCTACGAGGTGTGCCCTCGACTATATCCCATGATTGAAATGCACCACGTATAGGGTTGGTATCGCTGTCGGTGGTCGAAAAGTAGCCAGACCGGAACCCCCTCGTCGCACGCGTCGACCGACCCTGTCGGAAGCATATTTTTTGTTTTTTTGTTTTTTTGTTTGTTTATTTTTCCGTTCGCCGTCCACGTCGTCGGGTAATTACGGATATTGCAGATTGCCTCTTCGTATCCCGTTATCAATAGGATAGGACGAAAATGATTCGGCGGAGCAATATCGTATCGCCCACTAACTCAATAATTGATCAGATCGCGAGGGTTGCAAGGTCGCGCTTCGAGGTCGGGAAGTAATTAAGCTAAAGACGGTCTTCAAGGTTGTTTGAAAAAAGAATCGAACGACCTTACGACCGCACTTCTGTGTGTTTTTCTTGTAACGCGAACGTGTGCTTATACTACAGCGTATTAAACCATCCTAATACTTTGCGGCGGTTCAGGTTATCCGCCAATCTCGCGCTGCAGCCCAAACATCCTTCTAAAAATAAGAACCCCCAAAAATTTCCAAACCAAACCAATCGCCGGGCCAAAAAGCGTGAGGCAATCGAGCCGCGCGCGACGTTCCTCCTCCTCGTCGTCGTCGTCGTCGCCCCTCTTCGGCCGGTCAGCTCGCGCCAATTTTAATTTAAGACACCCTCAAATGTCACGAAGAAATTCCGAGACTTCGGATCACGACCGTTGCTCACTCGGTCGTACGCTGACCAACCGCATCTGCGAGGAAAAGCCCAGGTGTACGCGCCGCTACCTCGGACATTTTATGCAAATTGGCGGTTAGCGATACGACGTCCGAACTTTTGACGAAAATTCGCGTCGTCGAAGTGTGATCGGTGATCGGCTAACGATACTCGAGCGAATCAAATCGAAAGTGGACGACGGCGAGACACGGCTATGGCGGTAAAGTAGTTACGCCGCCGACGCGAATCGCGATTATATTCGTGCACACGGGTTATAAATTAAACGCCAGTTACGCTGTTACAGTAACGATTATGCTGTTGCGTTTAATAACCATTTCGTTGACGGTGTGCACGAGCTTAACTAAAAGCCACGTGTTCAACGGGATACGTAACGTCGAGCGTATGTACGTCGCACTCGCGGTATATGGACGAAGGTCGTTGTTAAATGCGATCCGCTGACGCCGATGTTCAACAAAATTTCATCGTCGACATTGAAACGGTCTAAAGTAAGCGGCTTTTCACGCGTTATTCAATATTCACGCATACGTTTTATACGAACTCGTTAGAAAATTTCCCCATCGATTCGTCTCTTCGTTCTCGTTCTTATCACCGTGCCCTATGAGTACACAACACTCGATACATCCGACCGTATTTGAGACGAGAAAATTGATAAGGGTAGACAATCGGCGTTACGCGATGCGCAAACTTTACTTGACTCACTTACTTAACGTTATTCGATAAACATCTGTAACTCGTCCAAATATTTTCCAACGGCCGTTGTTTCCATGGAACAACTGCGGTTCAACTAGTTCGCCATTCTTTTATCCGAACACTCGCCGGTAGTACAATTAATCGGAAATCCGCATTGTCCGTTACTGTTGTGTCTCTCTGAAGAAATCTCGCTGGTACAAATTACGTGAAATACCGAGAACGAAACTCGATTTCATAACGCGTTTTCAATCGACAATCGACGATCGATACGAGCCGATGACCCAAACGCTACCCAGGTGTATCATTGTCGTCGTTGTGTGTTGATAAATTTCCTCGATTTTCTTATTGTTTTTTTTGTTTTAGATTTTTTTTTTTCCGGAACGCGATTACGCGACTAAGATTCAACTGGTAGGACTATTCGACTTCCATTCGCGCAGAAAACCCTATTCAGCTAATGTCATAGGATATCATATTTCACGTCCGGTATCACGATGACCATGAGAAAATACTACGGACTACTACGAAGCGATCGGTCGGTTCCCAACTTCCTCTGTTTACTCGTAGTTAATTCTTTTTCGTTTCGATCGTTCCGAATAACGCGTTGATGGATGACGCGGTGTGCAGGTACTACACGCCACGTTCACGCCTACCTATAGACGGAGATGGGTATGAATGGACGAACTTGAAACGTGACTCTCAAGTGCTCTTCGTCCGTCTGGTGGCGCGGTCAATATGAGTTGGTTTATTCGGTCACGTTTACGTCCGTACGTTGTTTCGACACGGACACACATCAACGATTTCCACGTAATATGTATACGGATTCGCAAATTAATATATGACCCACACGTTACGCACGAACGACCCGACAAACATTGGAAGCGCGGTGTAGAATGATGATTCCCAACGCTCGACGACGATCCTGATGATCTTCCGATGATTTCCGAATTATCGCCGAGGGACTTTGACGTCATTTTCCTCGCGATTGGTCAAGTAGAATGAAGACATTTTCTCGGTTAGCCACGGGGACGAGGAAATCGCGCGATTCGCTGACTCCCGATGCGCATTTAGCCAATGTTGTTTTGATACACGCCGCCGTAGCAGCTGGTCTATTCCGGTTACCTCGCAAACCGGTACAAGTCGAATACGGTTATTACATCGCGTGAGGAGCTGGACGACGAAGTCCTACCCACCGATGCACCGTACCGTTTACAAAACTGGATTTGTTTTTTTTTTTTTTTTTAACAAATTTTCAACAACCTCACGATCCGAATCGCAACCGGTCACACTTGTTCTTATTTTCGGAAAACTTCATTCCATGATTTAGGATCATCATTTTGGACAGTGACCACCCAAAGTAGTCGGGGAATGAACGTCCAGTTCTCGTAGGACAATGTTTCAAGGTACCGCGCACACGTCCTCAGACCGCAGGTTTTAAGGCCGAATGGCATGCGATCCTGGCCGGGGCGGAAGGAGCGTGTCTATCCGCGAAGATAGTAAAATTTGTCCGATTCACGCATCGGTCACTCGGCAAGCACGTGGTTCCACGCGACTCCGTGTGTGTGTGTGTTCACTTTATTTCATTCATTCGCTGGATAATCGTCGTGTTCCTGTTTGCCGTTCACGGTCACTCTTCGTTGCGCTCGTGAGGCAAACGTATACTACACTACACTACACCACACCACGCAACGCCACGCCACGCATACGAAGAACGGAGAGTTTACACTGTACATGCGTACTGTTTCGATGTACACGCGTGTAAACCCACACGCACGTCTACCCATACATCTCAGACTTCGCGACGAAAAATTACTCGACTCATCTAGACGAAACATGAACCATAGAGAAATTTCATCCAACCAGAACTAGTTTTAGGTAGATAATGTTGATCGCGTCGAACGATCGCGATTTATCGGACCACGCCTCCCCTCAATTTTGCTCTGTATTAAATTTCGGAAAATTTCGCACCCCGCGTACCTGTTTCGCATACGCATAGGTATGCGCGTGCATATGCGTCGATTCCTGTACCGAAACGATATAATGATAATAAATAAAGGTAATCGTATACGTGGAGGTATACCTGATCTGGCGTAAAATATACCGTACATGTGTATGACGTATGACGTAAAAGATAGGTTTATTGCGCCGTAGGTAATTCCGCGGTATACGCTCACAGCCAATCAATACGTTTGGTTATGCGAGGCGTAATTCACGTATATACAATTACACACACACGTACGTACGTACGTGCGTACGTATCGTTGCCGAAAAAACTAATTCACTCCTTATCGAACGGCATTGAACGATAATGTGCAGCACTATGTACTAGGTGTACACGAACGCGTATCTCGTATAGGTATATGTATATATCGGGTTGGGTAAATTTTAATGCTTACGGTGAGAAATGAATTTTGTTAAAAATAATATCGATGATAATTGTAATTGGTCGTTTACCGGATTGAACGCACGCCCGTATACATATACGTATACGTGTGGCGTACACGCGGCGAGCCTGGAAACGGTTTTTTAATTAATTTTTCGATTTATCACGTGAATTAGATACGTTTTTCCAATTTCATAACTCGCGTTGCGGAAGGTGAAAACTATATTTTAATATAACTCCGATTAAACGAAGCGTTACGAGTCGATAACACGTTGGCTTTCGGCGTGTGTGTGTGTGTGCGTGCGCCCGTGTCCGCTCTGTGTGTAACCCAATTTTGTCAAAAGCACAGCGAGCATTTTAGCGTGAAGTAATTATATGCACAAACACAAGCAGGTGTGCGTAACGCTGTTTTACGTGCAAATAATATTCCCGATTACGTTGTAGCCGGGCTATTCGAAATTCGTATCTTTCAGCCACATTTATATATATGTATATATATACCCGTTCCGTTTTTGCCGTCTCTCCGAATCCGATTCTCCGTGATAAAACGAAGGACGTTGACCTCCCACCCCGTTTTAAGCGGTATTATACCGTGTACGTATGTATGTACATAGGCGCGTGTGCGTATACCCATATGCACGTATTAATTATGCGCGTTATGTATTAATTGTACAGATTACGCGGAGCTTTGCGCGGAGCTTGTAGAACATCTGGGTTTCTGTTCGCGGCGTGTGACATATTCGGTCGTCCGTTAAGAAATGGGTAATCCTTCTTCGGTACCCGGGGGAGCGTCGGTCGGAGTTCCCGCTCGCGGTGCCGCCGGTGCTGCAGCAGAATTACTGAATACGAAATTACTTCCTGTTTATTTAGCCCGTTCAAGAGTATAATGGAAAAGCCCCGTATTACGGCGGATATTAAGTTTACTCTGGGTGGCAAAGCGACTCGCGCGCGAGAGAGGGCCGGTGGTAAACGGTCGACGTTCCGCATAACGAGAACTCTGCCGACGACGTATTTGTAATTTTCCATTATTATGTTCACCCCGGTGGTACTCCGCTGTGCTCTTAACAATGTCACGCTAGACGTCGGAGACCTGCGAGTTACGCAATAATTCGCGTAATACCGCATTCCACGCCAAATATGATCGACCGTTGTGTCCCCCTGACCGTTTTACCTTGACTCTTTTACCCCGCTACGCGACTACAAACTTAGTTCCTATGAATCGAACACCTGGACTAAAAGAGATAATTTTTTTTTTTTCTAAAATTTGTTACAGTTCAGACATCGCGCAGGCGTCACATCAGCGATCGAGGGGTGTCAACCAGAGGCGTTGTTCATGGCTGGTAAGGGTCTTTCGAGATACAATGTTCAATTGAATTTCACGCACATGTTTTCGTAATTACTCACGCTATTGTAATTGAAACAAAAAGAAAAAAAGAGGGGCGAGGGGGGGGGGCAGAATCAAAGAATTTGTTTACGTTTCGTGCGAGCACCTCGTTATCGTCGCTCTCGCGAGTCTCCCGGGCAACACCTCGTCGCATATTGCGGCCTCGCTAAACTCTGGCTTTAGAATTTTTGCCCCCCTACTCTCCCCACCAATCCTCATCGCATTCATCCCACATCCCACTCCGATGTCGTATGTAAGTCCTCACATGTCCTCCTCTCGTATCAGTTTCGTCGCGGTACTCGCTCGACGCGCATCATCTCGATTGATCATCAATTATTATTATTATCACTAACCGCGCTGTACATTCTAACATTAATAATTACCCCAGACGAAACGAGAGACAAACAAGTGTGTGTACTTTTTTACAATCGTCGTTTTTGATCGATTAACTGTTTTCGATTTTTTATTTTCCGTATAGTACTTTTTTTTTTTTCGTTCGCGTTTTTCTACTTTTATACGTCTGCATAGAATTATCGTTGTCTCGTGTGTGTGGATAAGTGAAGCTTCTTTTTATTTTTTTTTTTTTATTTTTGGTACACGTAATAGAAAGACGTCGATAAATTTTTTAAATAATTACATCTACTGTACAGTGAACGTATTTCATACCAGTGTTGGAATATACGGGACTATTCAAGTTCGACGGTAAAACGAGTGAGGAATTTAAATAGCACGGAACTATTACGGGAAAATTTGTAATTATTGCGTATGGAATCGCATTAATATAGCTGCCCGACATTATTTCCAAGGGTCGAATTAACACACAGCGAGTGAGTATACTGTGTACCACATACACGTACATACGTACGTACCCACATACCGCTATGTAAATAGGCGTATCACGATTTATTAACTCCGTTTTCATCTGCGGTCTATGAAAATTATTACTTGGGAGATATATATTTCCCTCTCTCTCTCTCTCTCTCTCTCTCTCTCTCTCGTGAACTGATAAAAGGAAGAAAGAGAGAAAAAAAATCAAATAAAAAGCCTTGATAACGATGATTTGTTACATATATCTATAAAATGTCAACATTCCTTGTTATCAAATTTTATTAACACCTTGCATTATACGTATTATATTATTTATATGGCGCGCATACATGTACGCCTATGTGGATCCTACTGGAAATTATATATACAAACTTTAACACGCATTTAAATTTTTTTTATCAAGTCCAGAATATTCCGACTCCGAACCATACGAAATTCATTACTACGTAATTTTCATAATTATTCTCTTTTTTTTTTCCTCAAGGACATTTTCTTGTTGCTGTTTGAAAATTTTTCATTTTTTTTTTTCCTCCATATTCTAAACTTTATCAACGTTCGATGAAATGCAGTAAGAAATATGCATTATATACTTTGCTCTACTCGAACGCACTTGTTAAAATATATTGTTACTAATAATATTTGACATAAGCATAAGCGCGTCTGCAGCAGAAGTCCGCTGCGGATCGATCACTCTTATTAGAGGTATCTGTAGAGGTATCGATGTATGTATCTGTATCACCTGCTGCGATGCACAGCTGATAGGTTCGCTAATGTCATAAATAATGATGATAATAATAGCGCGAAGAATCGCGAGAAATACGATACATATCCTCAACGATGTACGATAACGACCGTGAGGATGACGGTGACGATGATATTGCAGGTAATATAATTTGAAATAATTTTTCACCAACTCGAACTGCATAGGGGGATTTGTAATGCAACGTGGATTCTCTATCGGCTCTTTATATTGTAGCGTAAATACATATCTGAGGACCAATTAACTACGCTCGACTTTTTGATAATTGTTGTTAATAATGACGATAACAATGATGATAATACACGAGACCCCAGGACCGTTGGCCTTCCTCGCCATGAAAAACTATCGCTCGTATTACAATTGTGCATTAACGCTGGACGAGTTCTATACTTTTCATTTCTTTTTTTTTTTTTTTGCTTTTTCTCTCTCCCACAATTGAGATAAGCCACTGGTAATTTGAAAAATTATACGAGTAATTTCGATGATGGTGAAACTTACTAGTCGCATACGCCTCTCCGTTTGTTATTCATTTTTATTTCATTTTATAAACAGAATTTTTATAAAGAAAAAAAAGAAAAAACTATGCACTTATCATATTACATGCGGTATACAAATATATTAATTTACTTCTATATCAGAAGAGAATATTTTTTTCATACATTCGTAATTAATTTTGACTCTAGTTGAGTTTTATGAAAAAAACAAATTAACAAGTAAATAAATAAATAATTGTTTGAGAGAATATAGCACGACATATATACGTATGTAGATATCCGTAGTTTATGTGCGGCGTGTAGAAATTAATTAATTTTCTGTTTTTTTTTTTTTTGTTTTAATTGTTTTCAATGCAATTAGCTCGGTACTAATTTTCAACGAATCGCTGTTTCTTTTTTTTTTTAACTATATTTCGTTTCGGGTGTTACACAGATTGTTACACCTCTTATAACTACACGTTACACGATATCCATCTCGATTGATTACTTCACGGTCGTCAACTCGAAGAGTAATTTAGAGAAGGAAAAAAAAAAAAGGCTCCAATCGGCCAGTAATCGCATTGATTTTTCAACTGAAATTGCCTCGTGATTATACATTACCAGTTTTATACGTACGAGGAAATTGTGCGATAACGGAGTCTGATTGGGGAAAATCATCGACGATATATATAAGGTTATTGGGTAATCGATTTCGTTCCCCGAGCTGTGCTCAACGGTGCAGGAGCGTAGAATAGAAAAAAAAAAAAAAAATAGAGAATGTCGAATAAAAAAGTAATTGAAACATCACCGGAAACGCGACTAGCTACAAAAAAAATATCTACACACGTATACGCGTTATGTTGTACCGCTTGGACCGAAATGTTAACGGAGAGAATATAGCGCGCTGTACGTTGCAGCATCAGCATCAGCGACTCTCTATGCATGTATAATAAAAGAGTAAAATAAGATAAATGAAATTACCCTACGACAGCAACGTTGGATCTATAATAGTACGTACGTACGTACGTACTGCACAATCACCCGCGATCAAATGCGACTCTTGCACCGCAGCTACGGTGGTACAGATGTAATGTACATAGTTCATCACTTTGTACGTGTGTTAGTAAAGTGTTACCCACATACGTATACATACAGGAGGTACACTCGATTCGAATTTTATACCGTTGCATTTCATTTTATAATTTTTTCGATTCTGGTTTCCAAAAATTTTAACCAACTCGTGCAGATCTGCGTTTGAAAAAGACGTGTCCGATGAAACTTACGATCATAATAATTATCCTAGTTCTCGAAATAAATCGGTTGAATCGAAAAAAAAAAAATTTCACGCTACCGTCACTTCTAAATGATTCGTCAAAGTTTCGGTAAAAAAAATTAAGAAAAAAAAAAAAAAAGATAACTACCACGAGCAAAACTTATCGGTAGCAGCAATATATCTATGGTAGCAGTGTTTTTCGAGCACTTCAGTTGACTTGATTCTTTTTTTTCTTTTTTTTCGGAAGTATAAATAAAAAATCTAAAAGTGACACGGAACGCCGTATAACGTAACGTGTGGATTTATCATCAACGTTTGATACAGCGTGTATACCACTGTATACATAATTTGTAACATAATTCCATTTATAGTATGTATATATGTAATGAATATAAAAATATATCGATGTGTAGTGCACGGCGAATCGCGTTATCTACATGCGGATATGAGAGGGAAAGGGGACCGTTTCTACAGAAATCGTTTCTGTAGAGCAAAAGTTCTACAGATTCGTTTCGACAAATTTCAGTTCAACAGAATAATTCCGACGTCGAGTCTACCGAGTCTACGCAGAATTTTCGTTTCTGGATAAAAATAATGTCAGATCGTTCGGATCTACGGAATCGAAATAATTTTGCTGTAGAAACGAACCCTGTGGCAACGACTTCGTACAGATCAATCTATCTGTAGAACCGAACTTTCCACATGAACTCCGCAGAATAATTCTTCCGTAAAACTTGAAGATTTTTTTTTTTTTTGCTTCCAAATTCTTCATATTCAAAGATATGTATCAAAAAATATAAAACGGAATATACCGTGTGTCCCAGCGTTAACTTTACAGTATGTCTGCTTGCCGTTCGAAAGGCGCCAGGCCTACGCCATAGCGGTAAGCCAAATCGTGGTTCGTGAATACACGTGGCGCCATAGCGTAACCCTGGCGCCTTACGAACGGCAAGCAGACATAATGTAGCGTTGACGCTGAGACACACGGTATATTCTCTACGAAATTTCATTTGGAAATTTTTTTTTGACTCGACATTTTTAATTGACGTACGTACGCGCGTCGGAAATGGGGGGTTGTATTATATACGTACACGGTAAAAAATTGTTGGTTGAATTCAGTCGAAATGTACGTGTACATCGTGTACGCATATTATGCACATAAGGATATACATATACTTGCGCGTGTCACGTCGATGCCATCCACGCTGCAAACGTGACAGATAGGCTAAGATTTCATGCATTAACTCCGTATATGTACCGTGACATGTACCGATACGATATACATGTACATAATGTACCCCGTGCGTCGTTGTACGTGGGTTACGTAACTTTATACATGTATAGAGTGAATACGTATTATACGGGTATCGGTTCAATATTCCTTCAGCACGTGCTCTAGATAAATTTTCCACGATCGCAGACGGCCCGGGCAAACAGACAAGACTCACTTAGGGATGCTGTTGCCGCCGCTGCTGGAGATGACACCGGAATCTCACGTTCTTACGTGTAATACGTATAGGTAGACGCGATACACGTGTGTGAAATACACCGCGTAACTACGTGAGGTATATGCACGTGTATATATTATGCTAATTACCATGTGTATATATATATATATATATATATATATGCGTAATCGCGTCGAGATAATTCGAGCTCGCGATTCAAACGGAGTTGAAATATAATCCGATTGTAGCGTGTCTTAATTGCGACACATTTATATTCATTTATCTTTTTCTTTTTTAAAGTTAATTTGATGATTTTTTTGTTTCCTACAGCATAGGGAAATATATGTTCGAAAATTCGAGATGACTCGATTGCCCTTGCTGCAAAGAGAAAAATAACAATAAAAATAGGCTTTGGGAAGAATATATAATTCGAAGATAAATTTTTGAAAAAATTTCCTCGCCAGTTTTTCAATATCTTGAGAAAAATTTCTTTCGTCGTTTGAAGTCTTATTATTTCACACACATTCCGCGCAATGAAACGACCTATAACCATTTACGATAACTGGCTGTCAATCGATCAAGATTATATACGTAGGTACACATGTGTACGCGTACATATGTGTGTGTGTGTGCGTGTACGATGTAAAGTAACATGTGTTCGAAATCAAGATCGTCGCGCGACTTCTCGTATGTGCCGCGGCGCACCGTTGCCGTAATTCATAATAAGTATTGTTGAATTAACTTCGTGACGACATTCGCTCGGTTTAAATTACACGTAAATATAATACGCGGATACTTGTATATCTATATAAATATCCATGTAATACGTACATCATGATAATTATTACCTATATTTCTTCACACAAAGGCGCAAGTCATCGCAACGTTACACGTAGCCAAGCTAGTACGGTAATACCCTATCGCGATCAAAGCTTGATTGTTTTATTTGTATCAATTCGTTACGCTTTTTTCCTCGGCTTTTCAAAACACCCCATTCTTTTCGTCGTTGATTCTCGCTACGTGGGTATTAAAATTGGCAAATTAAGTTGATAATTTATCAACGACGATTAATCGTACGGATGAATTCGCGCGCGGCGGCGGCGGCCGAGAAAATCATGACAACGTAGGTACTCGAATATAACGCATAGAAATATTTCGTCTAAATATACATATTCCGCACGCACACGATTCCGTGTAAACAGTTTTATCCACGTAATTTGGCAACCCTTCCGAATATCCCAGCGAAAGTAACGCGTTCAAATTTATTTTTCGCAAATTTATTAATCCATTTTCTTTCTTGGTTTTCGCGTACTCTCCTGGTCTCCGTCCGCGTTAATATTTCCCCGAGGTGAAACTACAGTGCTGCGATATTATTCCTCGTGATAATAATAATCCGATACATATATGTGTATAAATTCTGGGAACGTTATCTGTGACGTGTAAACGCGCAGAGTATACGCGTCACGCGCGGCGCTACAGTTTCAATCTATTTTTTATTCTACTCAATTTGTTTTTTTTTTTTTTTTTTATCTGTGATAAGGTGCGAGGAATTCGGGGACGCCCTATATATCTTTTCGCCTCCTATTCCACATATGCTCGTTTGCGTTATCTCTGTACGCATTTTCTCTACTTATACCGACCTCCCCCCCCCCTTGTTCTATCTACACGTTTACTCTTCCTATTTCTAATCATCGCTGATACACTCTTAATGTAGACTCAAGATCTACGGATGATTAGATTTCGTTAACTGTGACGAAGAATTTCCGGTTCATTGGATGACATATATCTATGTATGTATACTTCAAATATATATTTACCGATTTGTTTAGTGGCGAAAAGAAACTTTTACTTCGAATCGTATACGTACGCCTGGGTTATAGGTATGGCCATGTGGGATTCTTTCTTACTTGAAAAAAAAAGAAAAATTTTTCTCTATCTTTTTCGTTTTCTCTTTTTTGTTTCAATTCACTCGCTCGTTTACACGGTTTCTCGCCCGTTCCATGTACCGTAATGTAAATGCGGGCGTCGTAAAAATGTAAACATTGTTAAATACGTGCACCACCGTCTATGCATACGTGTATCTGTATAATTTATATTCATACACGTATATAGGTATATACTGTAATCTTGTATATATTCATACACCCGATGGCAGAGATGGCGTGTTGGAACAGTTTGCATAGCTGATTACATAGGCATTATATATTTGTATTATACGCGACCTGGGCTATACCTTCTACACCTTTAACTCCTCGTCGAAATAATTTACGCGTTATTTATCCGTCACCGTGTGTATCCTACATGTACTTATACGTGTGTACCATACTCACGCGTGTGTAAGTTGCGCTTCTTTTTTTCATTTTTAATTTCCTAATTAGTTTTTTCTTCTCCTTTTTTATTTCGATGTTTTCTTTCGTATATATATACGAGTCGCTACCGAGATTCCGTTGAATTTCAAAGATGTTAGGCTGGCGGGGTAGATAAGCGAAAATTTATTAATTTCAACGCTCCCCATTCAACAAATAACGATATCGTTCGGGTGCAGCCTAAAAAAAAAAGTACCTTCGACTTTCGATAATTTGGTAATAAAAAGAAAAATAAAGAACAAATCGAACGGTACACTTGTCCGATCGTAGACACAGATATTTACAAAAAAAAAAAAGAAAAAAAAAAAAAGAAAATCACCTGCGTCATTGCGGTAGTACAGATAAAAAAAAAATTTGCTCCACATTATCTACTGGGATACTTGATTTTGATCAAGAAGAATCGCGAATTTTTCAGGTGTTCGTATTATGATCAAATAATTTCGATTGATCGCAGGGGCGAAAAAGTGAGATGTCTATCGCTAAGGTATACATCATTATATACACCCAGAGGAACAGCCGTTTCATGTTTCGTTTTTGGGAATCATTGTAGCGTTATCTCTGAGCATTATATACATATCGACCTGTTCATTTTATATCTTGCGAAACGCGAAAACGTCGTAGATTCGATGACTTGCCCGTCGCCTTGCGTCTGTAGACGGATGGGGATATGTCGGGTGAAGTTGGACTGCTTGAAAATTTTTGCTCGCGTATATAGAAAATCTACGATCGGAGTGACGTCTTGAGAATACCAAAGTTATTTCGAAATATTATTCGTGAAAATATTTGAAAAAATTTTCATCTTCAGCGACGAAAAGAGACTACGAGGAACGAAAGAAAGAAACTTACTATCATCTGCGTGTTTACGTTGCAATGTAAAATATTTTTCCACCTACTCAGCTGAATTAATATGTTATACATACATATATTTATATATAGCTATTTTTGCGATATTCACCGCAACGCAGTCGCGGATTTCGCTCGAATGGTGATTAACCGGACAATTTTAGAACGGTTAGCAATACGCTTGGCAATGAGTTGCTTCTGAAAATATACGAAACCTTTCCACCGAGGAAGACTAGCTATCTAGATATGCCTGTATTCTATGCGCGGCGCGGATCAAAGATCAAAATTCAGACGTTTCTATATTTTTACGCGGAAAGCTACACGGACCTTATCTATGCAACGTAACACCCGCAGTTTTCGCTGTAACTTGTATCCTCCCGTAAGTGAAACGCCAGGGTATGCAAACTTCTGAAAAACCAGTAATCGTTGTACGATAAGCTGATCAATTTCCTTGGAGCCCTGATGAAAAATCAGTCGTACAATTTATTTTATTCGGTGAGAGAGAAATTTTTCTCAAACACCCGGTACCGCGGCGAATAGCGCTAAAGGGAACGAGACACCGGTCGCGTATTATAAATAAAATTTCGAAACGGAGATTTTCGATACTCGCGTTATTACGCGTTTCTTCGCGTTCGAACGTCGAGGACGAGGCGAGAAAAAAGAAGTCCAAACGAAACGGAGGAAAAAATAGAAGAAGACTGCAATCTCGTAATTGGTCTCGCACCATTCTCGTCCATGTCGTGCTATTATTACGCCTGAAACGTTGACCGCTGGTGCGGTGCAGCAGCGTTCCGATTTTCGTACATTATACGTACGCCATGTGTCCTACCTACGTCGTGTAACGGGCTACCTACCCCCCTTACGCCCCCTTCATTCTTACATACCATTCTAATTTCGAACCCGCACGACCTTATTGCGTTCTGCTCCGCTCGTGTTCTTCGTTCTTTCGAGACTCGCGTGACTGGGCGAATAAAAAAAAAAGAAAAAACTTTCAACGGTTCACGAGGTCACCGTTTGAAACTTCCGGAATCGAACGTCGACACCTAACCACCGACTGAACAGTAGAAAAAATCAAACAGAGTAACACCGTGTACGCGAACTCGCGACAATTAACTCAACTTTTCTAAAGCTCTACAAGGGATGAAAAAAAAATCTCGTCGTGCGCTATCGTCACGCGTGGAATCAAAAGTAAAATAATATTCGTCGTGTAAATTAATTTATAAAAATTATTGATCGCCGTTCGTCATCTAATTTTTCATAAATTTTTTATCATACGTATGATTGCGCGCGATACCGATATCGTGTATTTTCTCAGCGATTCGAATTTTCTTTGTCGTAACTTTGGTTTAAAAAAAACTAAAAAAAAAAAAACAACTAAAACCAAAGAAGGGAAAGAGACGAGGAGAGGTTGTGCATATTATGCATGAGAGAGCGGAAGGGGGGGATGGGAAGAGGTGTACTTAGCCAGTCATCATCCGTCGGGAGAAGAGCTTATACTTTATAGTGGTCTATTTATGGGGCTCCGAAAGACCTGGACGTCCTGCTCGTACTATGTATATATATACATATATATACTTTTAGGTACTACATATATCATACACTGCAGCGGTGCCGAGTTCTGTTCTTCTCGGGTCGTGCGGAAGACCCAGTTTCATATTCGGCAAAATGAAAATTAAAACTTCACGTTGAAGATATGGAAAATTGAAGATACGCCAATGATTTTACACATTGACGTTAGTCTGTAAACCACCCCGTACGTTTTCGATACGATTCAAGTTTGAAATTTTTGTCTTTTTTTTTTTTTTCTTTCATCGACACCGAAACATAGATGTTCGGATGGCGTTGCGCTCATTGATCCGCGTTACTGTATAGAGAGCTATAAATTACCTCCTGTCCCGCGAGTCCTCCGAAAGCTCGAAGTGCACGTACGAGTTAACGTTAAAACTTATTACCTATAATTGCATATCTACAATGATTCGTAATCATCGGAATTTTGATTAAACCTTGTTAACGAGGTAACCGTACAACGCCTAATTGGCTCTCGAGTTTCTCAATAATTGATAAAGGACTCCTTGCGATTCGTTTACTTATTCTTTCCTTTGGCGATGTGCGAATCGAAGTAATTTTAACGCACGTTATTATTATCGCTGTTATTATTCGCGGTACAAAGACAAAAAAAAATAAAATAAAATAAAAAAAGAAAACCCTTGAAAAGTTGGCAAAAGGGAAGAAAAGATTGTTATGACGAGACCAGGGTGAAATTAGAACTCGAACTCGAACTCGGAACTCTAACTAGAGCTGAAACTGGAACGTGAAGTGAACTGTACTACGGTAGGTAGAAGTATAACAACTTTCAAAGTTAACCAGCGGCACCTTAGCCTCCCGCGTGTATTTCCTCGACTCTGTTAACGTCTGCATAATAATAATCCATCTCATTACGTGTACGGGACGGACAATGGGGAACTAAAAAGGGTTGGAAATATATATTTCACCATATAAAGTCTATGGATACAGAAAGTTTGACTTTCGATACGATCGGGAAAAACGCGAGAAACGTGTGTGCGATCCGTTTTTGCGGATCAAATTGTACACTTGTACGTATAAAAATACTATCCGAACGCGTAGCGAACGTGATTTAATTCCGATCAATCGTTCGGTACGAAACCGAACGAAAAACCGCCAGAACAAATCACGTACCGTTGCGTGTTGGAAATATATAAAACAGAGAAAGAGAAAACGAGAAAAAAAAAAAAAAAAAAACCGCAGCTGCGTTGATCCCAGATGATAATTGAAGTCACTTCCTTTGCGCTCGAATATACGATCGATCGTTTCGGATATGCGGTACGAATTTATACAGGGGGGGGTAGAAAAAAAAAACCAATCTCACAGTGATCTGAGATTGAGACTTTCATCGATCGTAGATGAATAAGACGTGGGAATGCGGAAAAATGCGGCGCAAATACGTTTGCGTACGCCTAGCGATTTAGAAAAAAAAAAAAATTTTTTTTTTTTTCCCATTCGGTTTCATTCCGCAAAGAATACAGGGCGCAAAGCGATGAAAACTACGAACAATCGACGCGTGTACGCAGGTGTCGTACAGAGAGGTATCCGATGCTAAAGTTGTGTGATGCAGTGCCGCTGCGGGCGTAGACAGAAATATGGAACAGAGGAACACGTCCGCGCCTTCCTATCTGGAGCAGGAACTGGGCTGTACGCGGCCGTATTGATCTGTCCATCGCCTGGCACCAGGTTAGAGTAAAACGAGACGTAATGTTAACGGAACGACGGCGATGACACCGACGTCGGTTCGGAAACTCTTGTTATATCACGACGTTTTCACAAAAAAGCCGCAACGATCATCCCCGCGCGTCGGAGGTCGGAATTCATTTTTTTCCGTGTCACCCGGTCGTCCGACGAAACGACGATAACGTGGGAGGGCGGACAAAGAGTCGATAAATCGAAGGGAACACGTCGGATGCAAATTCTTTCCATTCTTCTTTTTCTTTTTATTTTTTTTTTTTTTTTCATTATTTTTATTTTTATTTTTGAATCGAAAGCGGGCGGTTGTACGAGGGTAAATTTGGCGCACCCTATAGCTCGAAAATGGCATTTGGCCATTCGTCTGGTCTGAGCAGTTGCCAATTGGAAAAGCTGCATTTTCCAAGTACTTTTGAAAGAACGCCAAAGCTGGTACGTTCGACAATCGAGACGCCAAATTCTATTAATCGGTCTCATATAATACCGGGATACGATTTATTACCGCAAACGACCGACGAACCAACACCTCGGTTATTATTATTCGATTAATTTAAAGTTGGCCCGTGAACTGATCAGAACTCGAGGAATAATATCATACGCGACGAGATATGGACAATGCACCTGCTCCGACGGTCGCGAGGTGAAATGATTATGACATCGTCGACTCTAAATTTGAAACACCCCGACGACAAAATGACGAGAATCTCGCGCGCCTCGATTTTCTTAGCTAGGGTTTTGCATGCGCGAGTCGATTATAACGAAGATACAGGTATACAATGTACACGTACATAGCGGGTAATTGATCTCGAACACGATACGTAGTAAGTAATACTACTACGTACGTATTTATTGTACAATAAATACGCACACGTGCGCACGTCTGCGTGTGTGTGCGCGCGCGTGTATCTGGGTATATAAATAAACTTTATACTATAACGGACGGTTTATTGCGAAATGAAATAAATTGCGTAATAATACGAGTCCAACTGACCCACGCGATATACTAACTAAAACTCCTCTACCCTTCTCGTGCTACTGCAAGTATAACCAACCGGTGACCCAACGCGGGTTACCTATACCCAGGCTATACGGCGGAATTATATTGCCGCACATTCACATTACACGCGTGCGTATAAGTATAACGTCGGTATATACGTACACACGTTCACGTGCACGTGCGTATGATGTACGTACGTACGTGTGTCCCATGTATATGTATGTGTATACGTACATCGCGTAATGCCGGTTACTCAAATTCACGATCACTTACAACCGGTCGTTAAATGAGGACTACGTTACGGAGTTGCAACATTTGATGTGCTGTTTATATACCTAATAGACGTAACCGATGACCGTCTATTGATTTATTATCGAAATTAGATTCGGCGAAACGGAATGTCCTTTGTAATCCAGCCCCTAAAAATATCCCGCGTGTTCCCGCCATCGTGATATCGGCGGAGACGAGGAAGTCGTGCGAATTTTTAATTCATCGATTCATTTATTTTTAGTTTATTTCGATAAGTACGCAGAATCGATCTGCGCGAGATCAGCTGGATTACTTACCTTGTTTCATTTATTTTATTGTGCATCGCATACATACATGCGCGTATAGTTCCGCATAGCAGGTGGTCTGCATTCTCGTTGCAACTACCCCGTTATCGCTACGTACAACGCTATACCGTTCGAACTAGAAGATCTGGGGCCGTATATTTTTAACTTTAGACGTTCCGAGAGGCGTGCAAGGATCAATACCTCGAAACCAACGTAGAGGTATAACCCTCCCTCGACGACCAGACTTTAACCCATATATCGAGTCTCGCTACTCCATGGCAGAAATACCGTTTCAATTTTCGAATCATTCATTTTGTCTCGTACAAAAGTTTCGAATCGAAAAAATGAAACTGATTAAAAAATTGTCACTCTCTCGTCACACTCGTTGATGACTTTTCGTTTCTGTCCGCACTTGCGAATCGCTACCTTGGCGTATACCGTGAATCGGAAGTGTTCGGAAGTCCGACAAATCGATCTCGATGGGTAAAACGAGGCTGTCGTACAGACGTATAAGGCATATATATAATGTGTATATATGTATACCGCGTGTACGGTCCACGGGATTTTCGGGCTCGCGAAAATTCCTTACCGAAGAGAAAAGACCACCGGTAAAGTCTGTCCGGTGAGGATAAAGGGGGTGTGTACGGCTGGTTGGTATTGTAGAAGCAGCTGGAGGAAACTCTGAGGAAGAAGTATAAGAAGAGACGATAGATCTATATCTGTTCTTCTCTTCTTCTCGGGAAACGCCCAAGAATCCTATATGTATATCGGTGTTACCGCGAATATTGAGAAACGACGACTTTCGCGGTAATTTGAACGATCGTCTCCCGGAATCGATACGCTCGTCGTCGAACTTCGAAAATCATCGATCGACGCGAACTCCGTTAAAACTTGAAACCGAGTGGGTCGTATCGGACGTAAAGCCCCTCCTGAGCTAAAAACGAAAAACGTTATCCGATTGATCCGCGAACTTTGCGGCGTATCCCGTCGGTGCGGGCGTAAATTGCGCAATCAACGACCGTTCGTTCCACGATTCCGCGGAGCTGGCGAAACGAAAATTGGTGGCAAGGTCCGAATTACTCCAATCAATACCCGAACGGACGGTGGGCGGCGGTGTGACGTTTTATTGTTAAAATCCTCGTCGCCCTTTTATCATCCACCGCTCGTATTTCAATCTTCCCTTCTATTTTTTTACTACCCGGTGCCCTCGATGACCTCGGTGCCAAAAGTTACCAATTTCACCCGCGATACTCGCGCGTATCCCCGTGCAGCCGAGCACACGACCGAATGTAAACCTTCTCCACCTACCTACGAATCGGGTGCGCCGGTGCGAGGACGAACTCTCGTTAACCCCGTTACCGCAGGCAACGCCGATAACCGCGTAATTTCAGAGCACCGACCTGCGGTGGCACCTAACTCCGACACTCTAATTCATCGTCACCCATATATCGGATGCGGAACCAAAACCAGTTCGAGTTCAAACTCCAAGTGGCGCGCATAGATTGCCTATCGCGCGTCACGCTATAGAATTCACCCACACTTCCGGTCGGAGGTGTATATAGTATTATTATAAACGACGCGTGCACTGGGTCGCATGGTGCAGCGGTGCGGGAGGTTTATATGAAACAGCTTTGAAGTCGATGATCGGAGACTTTGAATTTTATTCCCGTGGCACAGATGCGTAATTTTTGTGCTTCTTTTTTCGTGTTTCAGATTCGTTGGCATTCGCAGTAAAGGAGATATCGGTGAATCAGGAAGTGACTCGTGGTCAACCGCGAATCAATCATTTGCAGCAGCAGCAGCAACAGCAGCAGCAGCAGCAACAACAACAGCAGCAGATCATTTCATCCGGACCAATAAAGCGGCACAGTGATTTTCCACAAAACAGATTTATTCACAGCACGAAAATTTTACTCTCAAAGCCAAAGATGCACATAGAGGTGCAGGTGGCGTTAAATTTTGTGATATCGTATCTGTACAACAAATTGCCGAGACGAAGAGTCAACATATTCGGTGAGGAGCTCGAGAAAGCATTGAAGGATAAATTCAAAGGTCATTGGTACCCGGAGAAACCGTTCAAAGGATCGGCGTTCCGATGTTTGAAGACCGGCGACCCGGTTGACCCGGTACTGGAACGCGCCGCCAAGGAAAGCGGGGTCCCGATCCAAGACATCCTGGAGAATCTTCCCGCGGAATTGGCAGTCTGGGTGGATCCCGGCGAGGTTAGTTACCGCATAGGAGAGAAGGGAGCCGTTAAAATCCTCTACTCCGAGGCGGCGGATCCCCACGATGAAAGTTCGGCCGACCGTGAGGTCACCAAAACTTTCAACCCCGAGGCTCAGTGCTTCAGGCCCATCGAGGCGGTAGGAACTTCTTTGGGCGGTCTGAGTTTAAGCCCGAAATCCACATCACCTTTCCCGTCGTCCGTCGGCAGCAGTACCAGCTCTGGTTCGTCGAGTAACCAGCAAAATGGTCACGGATCCGGTTCCTCATCGGCACCATCGCCCACACCGATCACGAGTTCCTTCAAAGGATCACCGAGTCCTGTTCCAGCCTTCATTCCTCGTTCCACCGCTCCGCTGACCTTCACCACCGCGACGTTCGCCCAAACGAAATTTGGAAGCACCAAACTAAAAACCAGCAGCAAGAGAGCTAACAGGTATTTTTTGCATCTTGAAATTTCCTCTCGAATCGATGGAATTAAATAGAATCATTTGTCCTTTTCGCCCCTCGTGTCGTCTGTCGGCTTTTACGGAATCCATGACGATTTTCATTTGATTCGATCGATTCGCATCGATTTTCAATAGTATGATAACCGGTCGGTATTATATCATTGACATAGATCTGACGGTTTCAGAATGTCGCCGACCGAATTTTCGAACTACATAAAACAACGTGCGATGCAACAGCAAATACATCATCACCACCATCATCATCAACCGGCCGGACTACCCGTGTCGCAAAATTCGCCGACAAGTCGTTCGCTGTCGCCAGGAGTTATCGGCAGTCAGCAACCGGCAACAGATTCGAACGGTTATTTCTTCCAACACGGTCCATACCACCCACAGTTTCCCCATCGCAATCTCTTCGATTCATCGAATCACGGTTACATACCCGATTTATACGGTGCTAAATTCCCGTCCGCTTATCTCGACCCAACAACAATCGGTCATCAATTCTACAACGGCGTAGGTGGTACGCAAGCTACGACAAACCTCGGTCCCGTAGGTTCGACAAACGCGACGACGACATCTCACCAAGAAAAAACACTCGTCGAAGGTCTGAACAATTTCGGTCTCGGTTCTGTAGCACCTTATTCCACGAGCCAATACCAGCAACATCTTCTAGTTGCCAATTAATATTCCGCTCATCTGGATCCGCGAACTCGACCACCTCGACCCTCCTCAGCGATATAATTGACATACATACGTACAACCTGTATAATAACGTTATACGACGTCTTTCCGAACGCTCGAGAATTAAACCTGCGAAACCAATACCGAAAGAAAATGAGAAATGACGAAAAAAACAAAATTAGATGATAATTACGTCCATCCTTTTATCGAAGACCCTGAGAAACGAAAAAAATTAAACATACACATGTAGTTTATCATGAACCCCGCGTTAGTCCGCCCCCGTATGTACGATATGGTATATTCGCTTTTTCTCGGTACACGTATGCACGTGTGATCCGCAACTTTGCGTACATGACGATCCACGGCGTCACGTCATCACATCCCTGTGAAAATTTTTTATTTTATTTCCCCCTACATGCAATACCGATTTTGAATGATCGTAAACGATTAAGAATAAATAGTAGAGTTGAACTTAGAGTGACACACAAACATCACGTACGCATAGGTATATAACATACACTTGATCGCGTGCATGGTCTTTCACGACACGTGAACGTATTATATGTAGAAAGAATTCAAAGAAGAAAATAATTATTGCATACATATACATATGTATAGACAAAATAGGCTGAAAAGCGATAACTATGACGTAATGCAAATTACGAATGATATGGGGAACACCTGGAACTGCGGTAAATAAAATCCTATGTATACATATATGTAGTAAATTCGAATAGCAGAAGAAAAAAAGATGGATAAATGAAAATCATTGCTATCTATGTATACGGTACTATTCAACAACGCATTACATACATACATATAATAATGTACGTATTATACGCGGAGGGGACAAATATACTTATCGAAGTATAAAATCGTGGGATGATTGATACGAGATGTGAACGCTTAATAATAACAATGATAACAACAATAATTCTGACAACAACAATAATAACGATAATAGTAATGATATAAAAAGAGCGTTCCTGATCGTGTATAAAATTAATTGAAATAATTGGCTAAAATTACGAATGGTCTCTGTTACGCCAAAATGGAAACGAAAAATAAGTGAAGAGCAAAAAAAAATATGAAAAATTTGCAAATACGACCCGAGGGAAGACACACCGCAAAAATATATTACAAATTGCGTAATATGTAATAATTTATTTTTTCACTGGAATAGTCGAAGTTTAAAAATATATCTGTAGAGAATCTGTATAATGTGTATATTGTATTCGAATATATGCGAGAGGAGAAAAAAAAAAACTAAAATAAAATAATAAGAATAATATGATAATAACGATATAATTAATGAAAATAATAATAATAATAATAATAATAATAATAATAATGATGACAACATCAATAACAATAACGATAATGTTAATTATTAAAACGCACGCGGGTTTATCATTAAGAACGAAATTGAAGGGAAAAGAAAGCAAAAGGTGGATGATATTTGGCGAGCAACGAACGATATTCCAGAAAAATTATTGAAACATTTTAAGAGGAAGAAAAAAAGAAGAAAAAAACGACTAAATCTGAATAACGGGGGAGGGGGAGGGAAATATGCTATACGTGGACATGAATATATCATAAAAAAAAAAGAAACGAATGTACGTCTATGCATGATAAAGTCATGTGTAGAGTACATATTATTATGTATGTATCTTACGATTACAAATAAACGAACGGAATCGAGCGAGCAAACGAGTATCCAGAAACCAGAAAATAAATCAAACAAAAACAACTGCTATATATGAAATAAAATAAAACCAAATACTGATTGAGACAATTCAACAATAATATTAACAGTAAATAATTTAAAAAAAAAAAAAAAAAAATTTCAAATGATATCAACGATGATGAATTTTCAACAATACTAACAGTTACGACACGACAGCAAAAAATTGTTGATGACATGTAATTGGAAAATTAAAAAAAAAAAGAAAGACACTAACGAAAGAACGAATATGATATACCTATAGGAGTGCATGTATTGTAATACTTATTATATAAATATGATACACAAAAATATGGAGCGAAGCTCCTAGAGTCTCGTATGCCGTTGTGAAAACTCGTCCTTGGTACGCAAACTTACATTTTATTTTTATAATAAAAGAAAAAAAAAAAAAAATGAAAAAAGAAATCGAGAGTAAAAAAAGAAGAATTAAAATTATTATGCAGTAGGCGTGTGTGTACACCGACGTGTGCAGTAGTGACGTAAAATAAGTGGTCAGGATTCCCATAATTTCACCTTTGTGCTCAAATTTTAACATTAATAATATGATATGGCATCATCAAATTTAGAATTATTCGCCGAACACCCGCGGATGAAAGGACAAACTTGAATAAAAGATCAACGTAATTTTATCTTTTTTTTTTTCTTTTCTTGGCTCGAACATACAAATTTTATGAAAACCTCATTTGTATGCAATCAACTATTATACATAGCTATGTCTCCGTATTGCAAAAGAAATATGAATATCATTTTCCATACGCGTATCCAAACAGAATCCGCCACGTTGTATATATACGTCAGCGAGAGTTAATTAGATGATTACATAAGAAGACCCTGTTTATCATTATTATTAATATTATTATTATTATTACTATGATTATTATTGTTACCATTGTTATTAAGACGCATTACTATTGTCGAAATTATTATAATGATTTTTATTGTTATTGATATTTCTAGAACTTATTAATAATAATAATGATGATAATAATTACATCGACGGTACGGAAATACCGTGAGCGGGCTGTAAATTGGCAGTCAGGTGCTAAAAGTATTAAAAAAAACGTCTTACCGTAACATGGCATTGCCGTGTGCATTGGGATGAATTTGCTATACCTGTTGGATTTTAATTTGTTTTTATAATGTTTTATGTGCAGTTTTGGTTTGGTTTTTCATGTTCATTTTCTTTTTACCTTTGTCTTCATTTATTTTTTCGTCGTTACGATTTTCTTCCGTTATTCGATAGCACGCTTCTCGACGTTATTTTGACAATACCGCGTCGATCGTTTGAGTAAAAAGAAAAGAAGTAAAGAAAAAGAAAACTTCCTGGTGAAGTAAATGCAATGATTACATAATAAATTAAATATTATACGTTATATATGGGGGGTTCGAGAACGTTTCCGGTACGCAGGAAGCGTACAACGTGTTTTTCAAACGTAAAAACATAAGTAAATGAGAAAAAAAAAAAAATAATAACAAGAATTATAAATAAAAATTTCAGAAAATTAAAAAAAATAAATAAATAAATGAATATTTAATTAACTAAAACAAAGATATACACTTATGAAGTAATAAGATAAAGAACAGTACCCTTGATATATTATGAATATAGATATATGTAAAATGATAATAATAATATCCGAAACTTACTTATACTTACTTACTTACCTACGATACATATATATTATACTTATATACTAATTAAAAACAAACAAAAAAAAAAATAACAAAAACAAAAAAAAATACGTACGACTGTGGTAGCTATGCTAGTACCTGCTATTGTTAAAGTAAAAAAGAAAGCAAAAACGAAACCAAAAAAAAAGTTAATTAAAACACCCGAACGACAAAATAATATACGAAAGAAAAATAAACTCACTCTTTGGTCAGTCAATTTCAATCGGACTAATATTATATCAAACAACCGAACATTAAAAAAGAGACGTAAGAGAAAAACTTGTAAAAACAGTAAAAAAAATGAAAAAAAGAATAGAACCGCTGGACAAACAATTAAAGGATACGTATAATGAGACTTTCGTACCGAAGTTTTTAATCTTTTCGAACAGAAAAATATTAATAAAAATTTTTAATCTTTTCAAACCAGAAGATTAATTTTTATGAAGTTTAATTCAACGATCACGATGAACAATTCATCCGCGAAGAACGATGAAAATTCAACAACAAAAAAAAGGACCCCCAAAGAGGAAATGTGTAAAATACTATTTATACCTAAAATGAAAAATAGAAAGAAAAACGATAGGGAAGAAAGTAGCAGCCATTACTATAAACACATAATACATTATATATGCAATAAGTCGCAAAATCAAACGGATCTCGGCTTGAGACAGCTCAGCACAGAATCAAACACACGATGTATACTCTTGAAAAAAAGCAGATTAAATTAAATTAATTTTAGAAACGAAACGAAAAAAAAAAACGTGGATAACGGTATATTATATTATACACCCCACACACATATAATATATATATTTATGTAATATTAAACACAAAACATACTATATAGTATTATTCATACATATACATATATACATATAACTACTATGACATGAAATGAAATGAAAGAGGAAAAATGAAAATGAAAAGAAAAACCAAACAAAATCGAGAAAAAACCAAAAAAACTATACATAAGTTTGAGAATGAAAAATTATAAATGATAATACTAATAATACTAATGATAATGATAATGATAATGATAATGATAACAGTAAAAACAAGTAACGCAGAGTTTTCCACATTACTGGATGTATTCATTAAAGGTAATCTGTCTTTAATATGTATCAAGTGTCTATAATAGTGATCGATATTGTCTACATAAAATTTAAAACAGAAAAAAAACCAACACCGTATAGTAATAATAAGTAATAATAATGATATCTGAAAAAATAATGATTATTAATGATAATGATAATGAATTAAAAAAAGAAAGAAGGAAAAGAAAAACAAATAATAGTAATAATAATGATAATGACGAATAACGATAAACATATAATAGTAATATCGATTACTGCATACATTATATATATTCTTATACTTAGAAACGAAACAAACCAAAATGAAGAAAAAAAAAAACGAAAAAAAAAAAGTAGAGGCAGGAAACGAAACGAGTATTATCTATAGGTATGCGTTTGGCGATACCTATTATACCTATATAATGTGTAAACTCTTGTCAAATTTTAATTATTTTTGTTGTTTTTTAATTTTTTGGTTTCGATTTTCACGTTAAATAATAATTCAAAAGTACCTTGAGGTCTGGAAATGTGCATATAAGTTGATGATGATATGAAGAATATCAGGAACCGAAGTAACGGAAATAAGAAAGGATAAAGAGAAAGAGAGAGGGAAGAGGAAAGGGACGAGAAGTACCTATCTAATATATTCTTTCGATTTTGAAGAAGAAAAAAAAGCAAATTAAAACGAAAAAAAAAAAATTAGCGATTTGAGTTAGGCTACTCGTGTGTAAATAGTTGAATACTTTATAGCCTTGTTTATATATTGATTAATATCAAGTAAATTAACACAATTACGATGATGAAAATGAATATATCGATGATGATGATGATGATAATTAGATTTGTAATTAATTATATATATTTTTCAATACCTTAACTACTTGCTGTGTATGTAAACTACAGAAACTTGTAGCGCCATAATTTTGATTAAATGAAATAATTAATTAATTAAAATGAAATAATTAATTATATAAGACAAATAGGAAAAGAGAAAAAAAGAAAGAAAAAATTCTACACCATGTATCGATGGTGCGGCGGTTCTGTCGATACACACATAATATATTATACCTAATACATACCCTAAATGTATATATCCTAACGGTATATAATATATATATACGTGATATACATACATAATATACCTATATGTACAAGCACTTCGGGGCTACAAGCGAATGCTAGTCTGGCATATAAGCGTCGCATATAGACGCAAATTTTTATTTTTATCTCTATCCCTTTTTTCTCATTACCGATTTTCACTTGCATGTTTTTCTACTTCCTCCACCTCGTCCCCTCATCCTAGACTTTCCGAAAAAAGTCCTTCATTTTCGTTACAACCCTTTGCCTACCATTCCTCATATATCATAACCCTTCCTCTCGTACTACGGATAACACGAAATACATACGCAACCACATACCTTTGTTACACGGTTGAAAACATACATATATATTTGTTATTGTTATTATTATTTTTATTATTATCATTGTTATTATTGCCACCAATAATACCAGATATGATTATTAATCTATACACTATAGATACTGCGCATATATATACATACATACATACATAGTGAACACGGCATGTATTTTGTTGGCTTTAGATTTTGTTCCTTTATTTTTTTATGATAAATAATGATTACGGTGAATATAATGTATATGATACACGATTTTATCATTAATAATATTAAGAATTTTTTCATAGTTTGTTATCGTTGTTTTTTATGATATTTGAATTTATTACCATAATTATTATATTATATTGTATATAATTAACATGTATATTTGAAGAGAGAAGAAGAAAGAGAGAAAAACCACACACACACACACACACGTGATTATATACACTATATGTATAAATAAATATTATAAATAAATATTATTATATTTTTGTTAATGATATAGAATGAAATGAGATAATAATAATGATTTGATAACTAAATAGCAAAATTGCAGCTGAATTTTCTTTTTCTTTTCTATTTTCTATTTACACGTAGGTATAATATATGTATAACGCAAAATTGTGTCACCATAATATTATACCGTCGTACATATTCTTATTATATTATCATTAATAATACAATTAATATAATACATATGTAAACATAATTACCTACCACCGGGTATACGGATACCCATGTCGATTATAGGTTGTTTGCTTCATTTTCATCACTATTATTAATGTCGTTGTCAGTAATGTTATGATCATTATTATTATTGTCACCTTTAGTTTTATTTGTTGCTAATCTTTTACGCTCACTAAGGTTGTCGTTGGCATCCGCGGCTACCACACATTATATCGGGCATCACATGCGAATCTACCTGTCCTTTGATCCTCACTAATTTTTCGTCCAGGTTGATAAAACAAAAAAAATTAAGCGGACCCTGATGTCTCCTTTGAATTCAAACTATTCTTTTCTTCTTTCTCACTTTTGGAGTAAGTGAATAAAAATGAAATTTTTGTCAGATTTTAGATTTTGATATTGCATGAAATGCCCCATATACGTACCATGTTCGGTCCAAATGATTGGCGTGATCATCGGATCACAACTATATTCACGGCGAAACTTTAATTACATTTGAGCTTCTTGAAACTTATCGAAACTGAACGAAAAAAAAAGCAAGGAACGGTAACAGAATCCGAACGAAAAAAAAAAATTTTACTGCGGCTAATAATCTTATAATAATATCGACTCGTCTGTAATATACTATATAATTTTGTAAATTATTTTTTGTATTTTTATATTAAAAAATCATTGTAGGTATATTGCATGTCTATGAGACGAAGGAATAATAATAAGACAATGATGATGATGATGATGATGATGATGATGATTATAATGACGATGATGAAATAAATAAAGATAAATATATATATATTACAATAATAATAACGATAATAATAATATAAACAATAATAATATTAATAATAATTCTTAATAAATATTCGCTGTAATATTGTGATCTTGAGTGCAGACCAGATTATCTATAGAAAAAAAAAACGCCGGGAAAAGAATATTATAATAATTATCATTGCAAACGGAATACAAAAGTCGAAATAAAAATGTGTTGAAAAAAAGATGAAGAAAAAAAAACCAAAGTACATGAAAACACTTCATTTGTGATACTATGCAGTAATGACGACACTCGATCGATCGCTCCCCTCCCCCACGCTCTCGTTTGTTCTATTATCGTTTGAAAATCGAACTTTCTCATCAATAATCCCTTATCAATGATATCGTAGTTGTGTATGATAAGAATGGAATCAAAATGTTCGCATACTATTAAAAAAAAAAAAAAGTGAAGGAAATAAAAAATAATGGCCGGAGGTAGCATCCGAAAGGTGATACACGTTACCAAACCGATAAGTTTCAAAAAGCTTGCTTGGATTTACAATTTTTCGAATAAAAATCTAAGAATCAAAATCTCACGGTTGGAATATTTTCATATATTTTTTCTCATTTAGATTATTTAAATCACTTTTCATTTAACGATACGGATACGAACTAGGGTGAAATGTCGATAGACGTATGGGATGACGAAAAAATATATACTTTTCAAAATACGTTCAATTCGGATAATTGAATTCGGCATCACTAAATTTGCAGTACGATAGAAAATGGGAGAGTAGGGCGCCTGAATTAGTACACATGTAATAACACATTAGTTTGATACCTGCAATTGACAGCTAATTAATACAATGTCAAATCATAGACGGCGCCCAATTATAGGTATACTAGTTGTTGCAATTTTATAGATTATAGGTACGAATTTCACGTAATTAATTGATTCGTTCATTTTATAACTGAGTTGATTAATTAGTTGATTAATTTTCTTTCGTTGGACTGTTTTATCACCCGTTTCAATAGCAGTGTCCGATATAAAAATCATTGATTAATCTTTCGGATTAAAAATGAAAACAAAAATATACATAAAAATTATTCAATTTATAACGCATACTCCATCTGTATATGGAAAACTCGCATCTAATCCCCCCTCCCGCCCCTCCTGTCCATCTCCCACCGTTTGTATAATGTTAGTAAACCATTATTTAATATTACATTAGAAATCTATATATATATTATATTATATATTATATTATATTAATAGTAATAATAGCGATAATGATATCATGAAATTATTATTCTTTGTTACTTCTTTATAATTAAATTGAGAAAGAAAAAAAAATGAAAAATATAATAAAAATAAGTAAATAAAAACAAACAAAAAAAAACTATTGAATACAAACCAATAAAATATCATTATTTAATATACGAAGGGAGAAGGAAAAAGGGAATCTCTAATAATCTCTGTAGATATTACACTTATATTACATATGACTATAGATAGATACTATATTATGAAAATAAGAAGAAAGAACAAAAACGGAGAGACAGATACGTTAGAAACGGATAACATAATGAAAATTGTTATAATTTGATGGTTTTTATTTATGTAATAACTGCAGACAGAACGAACGGCACGAAACTGAATATAAAAAACAATGACAGAAAGAAGAGAGGAGAATGTCAGGGGGAAGAAAAAAAGAAATACGCACTCATCGCGAAAATATGATACTCAATAATATTTATAACAAATCCTCCACCCCAAAGTACCAAATTGTAAATTAGAGGTAGTGCATAATATATGTAGGTATGTGTAGAGTACCTACTATAGCGAGTACGTATAGAAAATGTAGTAAGTATAAGTATTAAATTTATATAATAACAATAATAATCATGATAATACATAAGATACGTGGCCAACTATATAAGTTAAAGTAAATTATTAACCTCGTAACATTATTATAGAATTTGAAAGAGGAGTAAGATTAAACAATAACTATACTCTAAACTCTGAACGATTTGGTCGAATTTGAATTTCTTCATACGACTCGATGCCTCCTCACGTATAGAGATGTAGAGTGTATTCGAATTATTCTAAATGCATGAGAATTATGCAAAGAAAAAGCAAAGTAACAAAAAATCCCGTCACGTCTTCTGCAGACTTTACACGCGCATATTCAGTTAGAAGTTATACGTAATAATATCGCATCGTTTCTCTTTATGGACGATATTAAATTACTGTCGACGGAACGAAAAGAATGAAGATTTTTATATCTTCATTACAGACGATTTCCCTGTTCATCAATTTTTTTATTCACCCATCTATTTATTTACTTATTTCGCCATAAATTCGGTGTTATTATTCTGTAACGAGAGAAGAAAAACAATCCAGACAGCGTAGATTCGTGACGAGTAAGTTCGAAACTTCGTGGTCACATTTCCTTAGAATCACACGCCGTCGTAACACGTGTGGTAGCCAAAGTACTCCTCAGCAGATTCCGAAGAGTTAGCTTACAATGAGGTGCGCGAAAACTGTGTTTTCACATTGAAAAAACGGGGGAAAAAAATTTGGTGCGGTAGTGCAGTTGTCGTTCGTTTTAAAAATTTATTTATCGGGTGACTCGGCCCGATGTGATCACGAACATTTGACCATTGATATTTAAGTGTAATCTGTCCGCGAATGCGAAAATGGCTGCCAGTGTCTCCATGTAATTCGACATATTTGTTACGTTAGTGTTGACGTTGCGCGTACCCCGGCATCGAATCGATCCCACGGGAATCACTCTGGAGTTACCCCCTGCTGCGGAAATGGTCACGCAAGTACAACACGCCATATATATTTTGTCTGTATAGAAAAATAGGACGCGGGATTGTAGGAGGATATGAGTAAATCAAAGAACATCCCCAACATTTTGACACTCAACATTTTCGTTCATTACGCGACAAATCTGTTGATTATTTGCAGTGTGGGTATCGTTACTCTTTTCGTTGTTCGCAATACCGTTGAAAGGATCTCGAAAATATTTATCAGAACTTGACAAGTTCTCCGAATGTTCATAAGGTTTTCTCACTGTACGATATCATCTTGCGATACCTGTTTTTCTCCTACGTCTTTTGTTCCTTTTATTTCTCATCTCGAACCATCGAATGGTGGACTTGCGGTGTTGGAGACCTCGATCGTGAGAATACCTCCTAATCTTTTTATATTGCTAGTGGAAAGAGGAAATCGACGAGATCGAAACCTTTCTGATAGCCGCTTTGTTACACCTGTTCCAATCTATTGGACACGGGATTTGACGGAACGAAACGAAAAACTAAAACTGTTGTAAAAAAGAGAATAAAGAGTAAAAAAGTCTCACGTCCGGGAGTAGAATTTAGTCGGTTCTCGTCAATTTTGCTCTTTCTTGTTTGCTCTCTTTCTCTTTTTCTGTGCTTTTACTCTCCGCGTCGATGATTTGAGGGATTTATACATCGTCGAAGAATTGTGCGAAAACTATAAGTTTGCCGAATCTGCGACCCTTTTGCAGTTTAACTCCGAAACTAATCAAATTTTATCGAAGACTAAAGGAGAGAATAAACCTTGCATGTAAATCGATTGTGAGAAATGGTCAGTTTTTAATACATTAAATTATTCAACAAAATGGTAAAAAACAATCGTCATACACAAATGCATATGATTGACAAAATGATCGAGGCTTAACACGAGTGAGTTATATTTTTTACCGAACTAAATTAAACAAAAAGATGAATAAAAAATCGATAAGAAATAAATTCAAACTGATGTGCAACGTTTAGTATTACACATGTAATTATTACGAAGAACTTACGTATCGAAGGAAAAAAAAGTACATGAAAAATAAATCTGTAATCGCCAAGTATCCGTGTTGTATATTCGATTTTATATTCTAAACTAACGTTATTACCTAACTATATACGTATTCAACGTATGCATAGATCTAAAATATTTCATTATAGTGAAACGCGGTGTGGTCAGTCAGCAATTGATTAAAGAATTAACTCATCTGTTCATTACATTGATATTCCGGCTCAGATTAAATTTCAGTTGAACTGAAATCGAGGTGATGAAAATTTCCCGTTTATTTCATTTGCCAAAGAATACTAGACATTTAATTTGAACGCAGGCACACGACTGCGAATCGTTATTACGATTGATATGCGTAATAACGATAATAATGATACGACACTTTAGCATTTCTTATGATAGATACTTATAAATGAATAAAAACAGAAAATGCAGAGTTATAAAATTTAGCTTAGATTAGGTTGCAGTTGTGATCAAAAACTTACATATTATATCTACACATACAGATATGTACATAGAAACCCATGTAATACCTGTAATACGTGCATAAAATCTGATCGTTACACTTATATACATTACACTAATTAAAACTCTAATAGAACGGGTTATGAAGATATTAATGATTAATTATTTGATTAAATAATTAATTGATCAATATGTTGAACGAACGGGGAGCTGTGTACCAATAACATAGGCATGTAAAGTACCTAGTTCGGTAGTTTATCGATTGCTTAAATTTTCCTCTCTCTCTCTTAAATACATATTGCAATACATGTTTGTCTATTTTTTATTTAAACAAACAATATTCTCATTCATATACGTATACACGATGTAATTTACATACACCGTATAAAAATATACCGTCAGACAAACTGTCGAAAATTCCACGTGATAGATTAAATTGAAAAAAGCCACAGTGAATATATCGACTTGTAATTAATCACATATAATATAAACTTTGCTAAAGTTACTCCATTATATGAATGTAAATGTGAATGTGTTGTATTTCCGTGTACATACAATAGCTCCTTGTTCGAATCGTGTTAAAGATGATAAAAAAAAAAAAAAAAAAAAATAAGGAAAAAGATGGTAGAGTATTAATTATAACGGTGTAGTTAAAAATTATGAAGATATAGCTTTTTAGAGCAAATAATAATTCTCAAAAATGTTTTTAGTAGCGAATACAAAAAACAAAAAACGAAGGAAAAAGAAGATGAAAAAAGTGGACTTACGTCCGTTCTAGATAATTTTTCACGAATTTTAATACTGAGAATAGAAAACAATAGATGAATAGAATTTTTCCATTCGCATATTATATGATAATAAGGGCATATAAATTATCATAATATATATATATATATGTATATAACAGTGCATACGTATAGATATATAGCTGATAGAGGTAATTTTCTACGAGAATTTTGTGCAACCTACTTGTGATCCCTGTTAAACAAAAAAGGAAAAAAAAATGAAAAAAAAAAAAAACCTAATAAAAGAGAAAAATATATTTCAGTAGACGCCGATTGCAAACCCATGAAATAGAATGACGATTTCGAATTAAAAACGAAAAAGAAAGAACATCCCTCCAACATTATAATCATCATCCCGTGTGTCGCACGTGTTACGTCGAGTAATTCTTTGGAAATTCTGAGGAACAGGAAGAAAATTAAAGAAGAACACAAATCGAAGGAACAACCGATAGTTGTGCATGATCAATGAAATCTGAAAAACAGACAGAATAAACCAACTGTATAAATAATTGATTTATCATCATAATAAAAATGAATTATCGTCACATAAAATTAGAATATTATGTAAAGACATACGCGTACGCTTCTCGATGAAATTTTTTCAACTTCACCTATATACGTGTATATCAGATAAAGAGTTGATCTGGCATAGTTACGTGCAACACGATGCAGGTTATTAATTAATCATTTTGATCATATTGCGATAATATGTATAAACAATTGACGATTACGGAAAAAAAAATATATATATATATATATATATATATACATAGCATCCTGTGCATATAGATTCATGTATATATCCTATACGTCACGTGTATGTAAAATTCAGAATACGTTCAGAATATGTTGTTCAATAATCGAACAGTAAAAATTATTGTAAAACTCTGGTGAAAAAAATAGAAGAAAATAAGAATAGCAAAGATCACCTGCAAGCACAGCTCGTATAATATTATTAACAATATATTAACAAGATGAAATAAACAAATACCTAATATGACAACATAGAGTCACCGTCACAAATTTTCCCCGTACGTATACGCATAAAGTATATAATACATAAATATATATGTGTGTGTTATCACATCTATGTATATACCTAACTGCAAGAGTATTTCGCGACATGATAATAACAACAACAATAATAAACAATAATAACAATAATGTAATAAGAATTAAAATAACACAAATAATTATGTAAATTTCAAAATAAAAAAATGAATGAAAAAAAAAAATCGCGTTGCAATTTCACGTTTATGCAAAACCTACGTATATATGTATGAATCTATACATGTCTAGTATTATTAAAAACAAGATCTAATGTTGTAGTATTTCAATGATATATTGTGTGACGTTATACTTATATGTATTATACCTATGACGATGATGATGATATTAACACACCCACACACACACAATTATAGTACATGATACCTATATACATATGTATATGTATGATATTACATAGTCACAGTTCGATCAACGACTGATTTCAATTCGGTCATTGATTCCACAGAATTTCGATACTAAAATGCAAAAAATAACTATCTATATGCGGATAATTAGCGGTATTATACGAGATAATAATAAATGATAACAATAATATTAACATTATCAATAATAATAATCGATAAATAATTGATTAGATGATTACAATGACGTTGTTTATTGAAATATTTCCTAAGTTCTTATACGTAAGTTATTACGCTATTACGTATAGCTGATGGGTATTATTATTGGCGAGAAAAACGTGACGCACGTTACACTGCATATATGGTAGTACAGATGCATATTGTACAATTATGTACATCACGTGATGAATTTTGATGAAAATATTACGAAAAGAGAGAAATAAATAGACAAAGAAAGAGAGAGAGGGTTAGAGAACGAGAGAATAGAAAATGATTGCAAATCGAATAAAATAACGTTATCGTATACCGTTAAATATTTTTATTAAATTTATTTCATTTTCTCTATAGCAGTGTCTAGTGTAGGTATACCTAGTGCTTTAATTGATTAATTAACGGCTGTGCCCGAAACGCGTTTCCTGCTCCCTCGAATAAAATTCAATTTCTTTTATCCATCTCTGCACCAATTTTTGACTTTCAACTCTTTTCTTTTCTAGCAGTTTTCTTACATTGAAATATTGGAGAAAAAATTAGGGAGAGTTGTAAAAAAGTCATTTTGCTAAGGATCTTTGAGAAGAATTTGACAAAGTTAAGTTTTATTATCGAGGGTGCAGAAAAGCACGTACATGTAATATTTAACGATATCACAGGTCTCAGAACAGCGCAGCTACACCTTGTACATGATCTTTATAACTAATACATAGGTTATCGCATAAGTATATAGGTAATCCATAAAAATTGTATTCATTCGTATTGCTTATTTTCTTTATTTGTTATTTATTTATTCATTCAATTATTTCTCAATTCATACTTTATACATCCCATGATGGGAAAAAGAAAAATTTGAATTCTTTTTCGAATAAACAACAAGAAAAATGTTATGCATTATCGATGATACGCAACTGTTTCTCTCGCTGTTACTGTACACCTATACCTATATTATACATATACTAAAAATTATCGATCGATATATTATAAATATTATTAATAACATAATTGAATACATTGGTACAATTTATTCATCATGCGCAGGACGCAATTATAAACAACTTATATCTCTATAGGTATTATAAAGACAAAAAAAGAAAATCAAAAAAAAGAATATTGTCACAGGTATCTGTACTGCATATATTTCTACATATGTACGTACGTATCGATATTCATACCCAAGATTTATGAATATACTTATAGTACGATATGATTGAATAACGAGATTTAATATCCACACATACTTTCGCCTCATACGAGAAAAAACCTGATAAGGAAGAAAGCAACCTTCGCGTTTTACGTTTCGGAAATACGAGATTGGATGATATCGACATATTGATGTATGAATTATGAAAATAATCATCATCATTGATTTATTCGTCTGTTTATTTATTTATTTATTTATTTATTTATTTATTTTAAGTACGCTCTGACCGCAGAAATCTGAAAATACGCGTCGATATGTAACACCGTTTTTAGGACCGCATTTTATTCACTTTTATCTTATCACTTATAAATAGCAAGGAATTGAAGAAGCGCTGTGAAAACATGAAAGCAAATTAGGAAGAAAAAACAAAATCTATTATGCAGTTGATGGATGACGTATGCGTATAAAAGACTATACTTGTAATTCACTGTATAATAATGCATATGTATACAAATTCGTTTAACACAACGTGACAACGATTTTAAAATGGCTGTTTTTATTCCGGTTTTATTTTTTATTTATTCATTCCTTCATTTATTCAATTATTAATTTTTTCTTGTTCACAAATACAGTCGTCGATCGACAAAGGTATTGGATTAATTTATTTCGTGCAGAAAGAAAAAATTCAAATATTTTTCAGACTAATTAAACATGAAACCGCCATTACAAGCATACACATGTATATTATACAGGTAATTGTAGGCAAGTGTTTGAAATGATATTTAAAAAGGAAACTTCAAAAATGAAGTAACTTACACAGTTCCCCTCAGACTAACCCCGCGTACAGGATATTGTAAAATGCAAAAGAGAAACGAACAAATTATCATTAATATTAATGTTAGTGTTTTTAATTAGTCATTCCCGTCAATATTGATTAAAATTATTCAGCATTATTGGCAATTTTGAATTGACGATAAAGAACATCCTGTATAATATACTTTAAATACACAAAAGTATATATCATGGTTTTTTTCTTAAATATATATATATTTTTCTTTCGTTTACCACTTCAAACACTGGAGTCGTAGAAATGACAATGGGGTAACGATACCAAATCAGAGCGAGATCTGGCCTAAAAAATATATATAAATAAATTAAATGAAAAATTATGTGTCACCAATACATAAATATATATAATAATAATTAATATACCTAATCCCCCTATACACGTCGCCACTATATATGATATACGTATACATAAAAATACACGTGGGTAAAAACACGTTTTATAACTTGGCAACAATATTTCTAGATATGGATGTATAATCAAAATGATTAAAAAATAAAAAATGAAAAAGAAATAAGATAGTATAGTACGTAAGCGTGGATTTGTCACTCTGAAAGTCCATGTTGTAACAATATTGCGTATGTAATGATATATATTTAAACACGTACATAACAATATTCTATATATATATATATATATATAGAATATATATATATATATATATATATAGAATATATATATATTATATATAACAAAAAAAAAAAACACAGAAACAAAAAAATATATAAATATATATTAAATATCAATAATTAACTTTTTGATTCTAAGACGTAGTGAGGAACCGTGCAACGGTCCACTTTATATTTCTATATATATATAATTAGTGAGAAACGGAACTTTCCATCCCGTTACATATATATTAAAACAAAAAGAAAAATAAAAAGAAAAAGGAAAAAAATAAAAAGTGGCAAAAACCAAAAAACAACAAAAACCATTCAAAATGAAAAAAAAAAAAAAACTTTGAAAAAAAAAAGAAATATATATATATATATGACATATATGTGTATAATAGTCTATAATTTTTCATATTGTTGTACGAATTTTTAAGTTTATATTAAAATGTTTTGTGCATTCATAATTAACCATTTCTGTGTCGATGTTTATTTATATGTGTATAATGCTCACCAATTCTCACAATCCATTAATTCATTCGCCTCCTTATCACATATGCATTATTTAAATCCTAACTATATATAAATCGCATTTTACCTGTTGAAACATTCATCTTATACTACAAATGTAACCAGTTACATATTTGTCTGGCCAAATCAAAAGCCTTGATGTTCTCTCGCTCACGAAAATATTTGGAGATAAATTTGAGGAAAAAAAAAGATTCCACGATGGGATCAAAGGTCTTTACTCTTTGTGAACCGTGTAATATCTATTATACTTATAGCATGTTCTAATCGGAAATACAATTCCCACGCTTTTTTTGATCTCTAGAATAACGTTACCTATATTGACGTCGTGCATATCAATTTTCATGCTATCATAATCAGCTTCAGAATATTCTGGCATCGAAAATTATCGAAAGAAAAACAACAAATTAGTGGTCGTATGTATTTTTTGAGACTGTTTAAATAAATGAAATTTATTTAGCACGTAACCTATATACCATACACGATGCTCTAGATATGGATATATTAATTACTTTGGTTCATTTTCTTCGATAATTGAATTCATTTCCAGGATTGAATGCATGCACATGATGAGAGGCACCCGAGATCTCGGAACACCTCCTCGGGTTTCCTGTTCTCCTGATGCAAATTTCCACTTTTGGGCAAACTTTCAATTTCCAGGGTCGCTATTCTAGAGCTCTACATTATCAATTTTCGAATTCACTATAGTCTTTGGTGTTTTTCACCCCCAGATCCCAAAGAATCGCCCCAAAAATTAGCAAAGACTTTGCGAGATGAAGCTCTCACACCGCCGTTCGGTTTTTCATGAAAAAAGTTCACGGAAAATTCCGAGTAATCTCGAAACAGTAAATTCCGAACGTGCAATTCGGTATTCGATCATTGCATCGTCTCGTACGTAGATCCTGCTTTTCCGAGGCAACGGCAGTAAGGCCTCAGCAGCCGAAGCGACGTGGTCATCGGGAGCGACGTCGATGGTAGCGCGTACATCCTTCGAAAAGAGATAGAAGAAGCTAGCGAGGAGTGAGAGACATGTATTGGGGTAAGGATTAGTAATGGATTAGTACGCGGTTACTACAGCGCCATATACTTGGTTGCCAATGTGAGTCCAGTGTTCAGTTGCGACTGAGCAGTCACTCGGGAAGTAGTGTTCCGTTTGATCTACACATTTTGAAAAAGTGCTTGACGATCGGTAGCTACTGAGAGACCCATATCATTGGAAATTTCGTGAATTCCGTAACTCGGGGATTTTTCCATAAGCACTGGTGAGCATAATGTTTTTACCGTGACCATCGTATGTCCGGGCTCCCGATCGGTCAGCAATTCGTTTCAAAGAATTTGAGCCGGTGGTAATGCGACATGAACGTGGGATTTTGATAGATTTTAAGTAACGATTGGACTAGATGGTGGGAGAGATTGCGCTCGGACTATAGTCTTGGCACGTTTTTCAGGCGTTTTTGGGCAAATTTCGTGCGAGAAACACCAAAGACTATAGACTGCACATTTTTCGGGGTGAAAAACACCAAAGGCTATAGCGTTTGCTTATTTTTCGAGCGATTCATCGCGATTTCGGGGTGTGAAAAATGGGCCAAGTAATTCTTTTTCCAAAATTGAACAAGTTATCGCCAATTTATCAATCCGAAAGGTGAAAATTAAGGATATGTCGATGCGATTCATTGCCAGCTTGATCTAATCGACGTCTTCATGTTCATTACGCCTTCCAACGTAGAGAAAGCGTCCTGGATTAATTAGAACGAATGGATTACCTTTCGCCTCGAAAAAACGTCAAGCCTATATCCTCAGATATCTTACAACATTCAGGGGAAAAAATCTTCGATCGATTAGTCGTCGTGATATGACACAAAGATCCGTAAACTGATCAGAGTTCAATCATTCGATTGATGATGATTAATTAACAAGTGCATCAATTCAGACACAAAGCTGTGAATGTATAGTAATCGAATGAATTGCAGCCAATCACGAAACATCCGATCGAGGGCGTGTAATTTGGTACATGGTCAACAGAGTACACGTACATATGTATGTGTTGCAGGTTTTCCGTATTGAATTCGACGGCAGTTCGGCTTCGGCGACAGGAGCGACGACATCAGGAGCGACATTAGTAGCAAAGCGGGTTCCTCAGAGCGACGATGGAGAGAGAGAACTGTGAGCAGAACTTCACATAAAATTTAGTTGAATATTGCTTAAATCGGTTGCGCAAACGTTCCTATATGGATTTTGATCACTCGCTCTCGACTATTCATACTAAAAACAGTCGTTAGAAATACACTAGCCCGGGTTCTGAACAATCCTTTGAAATTCTGAGAGATGACTTTGCAATTGATTTACGCGTTTTATTCTGTTTTCTAAAATTCGGAGATAATCAATTGATCTATCTAACTAATACAAATTAGATATAGCCATTATTCTTAATCAACTTTCTTTACGAAATTTTTCTGATTTTTCCCTCCATGAAATATTTTTCAAATCGCTCGAGCGTCTGTTTTCCATTGTAGTTTGATTACGTTATTACGAGCTTCGCTGAAGGATGTATTGCAAATGCACTCAATGCAGCTCCAGAAAAATTCGTCGGGATGATTTCCGATGATTTTTCACTCAATTTATTTTCTCAATGAGATACGAAATGATTTATTGATCTTTTTCGTGGATACAAATAGAATATGAATATAAGCGATTGTTATATCGTGATTTGACTTGTACATGTGATATTTGTTTTTCTTTCTGGTGGATGACCATCGTGATGGAACCAAATCAGGACATCCACGAGTCTCTTTAAAGATCCACTCCTCTCCATCCTGTTCCGATAGAGATGGGTCTGCAACACATGAGACGTACAACTCCTTTTTTTTTGCGGAGGTATGTTTCATTTGATTTATCCCTTTCGAGAGTCCCTATAGTATATTCCAACATTCAGAGTCTGCGTATATGAATTGCACCCCCTTGGAGAAAATTTTCGAAGTCCTCATAAAATCAGATCACCCAGCATTACCCAATAGACTTGGTAAATTTGTTTTTCGTTTCTCTAGAGAAATCAAGAAAACGAGTGACCGCTTGAGGCCTCCTTTTCCCGGGATTTTCGAGGACGCTTATTCCCCCAAGGCCACGCCCCCAAAGATACGGCATCCCCTCCAGCGGGGATACCGCATCTCCGGGGACGTGTCCCTGAGGGAACTTGCGTCCCCGAAGACCAGTCCCGAAGACATGTCCCTCGGGATATGGCATCCCCTCCAGCGGGGATACCGCATCCCCGGAGACATGTCCTCGGGGACTGGGTCCCCTGGGACCCCGGGGGCGGTGGGAGGCCGCGCTGTCCCAGGGGACGAGTCCCTGGACTCCCCCTGATGAACAGGGGAAGTCCAGGGGGTCATAACTGCGGCGACAGAATATCCGAGTACCTGAAATATACGAAAAGTGCATTAATAATGACGCAATATAAGAATATGTTATTACCACTATGATATTATACGTCAATATATTACTTGAATGTTATATCATATCATCTGTTAATATATTACTGCCAATGTGACGAATTAATATATTACATTGAATATATTTTTATAATATACTCTGACTTATATCACACTGATACTTATAATTCATACCTGTAAACGAATCGTGCGATGCCATGTAACTCCTGCCCTTCGTGGTTGGAAGTTGAATGAGTACTGCGATGAACTAGGCACCGTGATGACTGATTGAAAGCCTGAAAAAAATGTCATATAAGGAATAAAGTAAAATTGTAAACCTGAACCTAAGATATATGAATAAATTTGTTGACGATATAACGGCGAAGATTATTTCTAAACCTTTGTTAAATTCCCAAATTCTATAGATAGACGAATTATAGTGTTTGAACGCGAGGACCTCTATCCCGCACTTGAGAACCTCAGGATGGAATAAGTACTAATATGAGAGTTCATTAACGTGTGATTAATTATACCTAATTGTTTGAAATTTCAACGACAAAGAATATTCTTAGCATAAAGTTACGGCGCCAACTTTCTCTAGTCTGTATGCGAGAGAATTTGGACACCAAATCCAGATTCCCGAGATTGCAAAATATGAATAATCTTTCTCACCTCAAAGAAATGTTAAGCCTATAGCCTTAGGATTTTCTCAAAATTTGAGACGATTTTCGATAATTTTTTTTATGGAGTTTCCTATGCTATTCCTATGTATCTCGATCTCAGGAATCCAAATTTGAAAGTTAAAATGATCTATCTTAAAAATTGACCGAGTTATCGCCAGTTTATCGGTCCAAAATGTGAAAAATCGAGAATATCTCGATGGGATTTATTCCGAACTCAATTTAATCGACGTATTCGTATTCCTTGTGCAAAAATACAAAGGAAAAGTGTCCTGCAATTGATTTCAGAAATACTTCACATTTTGACCCGAAAAAACGGTAAGCCTATAGCCTTAGGATTTTCTCAAAATTTGAGACGATTTTCGATAATTTTTTTTAAGGAGTTTCCTATGCTATTCCTATGTATTTTGATATCAGGAATCCAAATGTGCAAGTTAAAATGATCTATCTTAAAAATTCACCATAACATGAATTCGGATAGTAAAAAGGCTTCCGGAATACTAATTGTTTAAGTAACTATTCAATATACTATGGTTATTAATTAATTGTTTGATTACTAAAACAGTCTGCAATTATAGACGCGACGATTGCTTTACATTGAGAGTAGATAGGCATCAGGTATGAATTTATAATTCAATAAATAAATAAATAGATAACTGAGTAAATAAATGAATAAATAAATAAATGAACACTGTAATATTATTATTAATTGTTAATTGTCATGCCGCGATCTCCGCGATTCGTCGAGTAAAGCTAGCAATAAATCTCATAGAGATATCCCTGATTCTGAACTCTTCAGATCCATAAACTCTTTGACTCTTTGACAAACTCTTTGAAAAAACTCCGAATTCTGATCTCAACTTTTGCAAAATATCTAAGGCTTGGCGTTTTTCTGAGGCAAAAGGCAAAGTTTTATAGAATGTCAATTCTAGTACGCTCATTGAATGCATTCTGACTCCAGAAATGCAAATCAGACAAACCACTTCTGATCTCATTACAAGTCAACGAATACACGATAACAATCATTTCTTACCTTATACGAATTTTTCATGGTAGTTGAAAGTTGAACTGTATCGCGAAGAACTTCGACGTCTGTCAAGTATGAATCTGAAATGCGAAAATATTATGTCAGAAACCAAGTGAAATTGTAAAATTGAACCTCAAATATATAAATAAATTTGTTCATGAAATGGCAATGGAGCATGATTTTAAACCAAAATCCCAATGATAGGTACCTTCCGTAATGTTAGACAAAAAGATTGATTGTATTCAAATTTTTGTCAATACTATTCCGAAATCAATCAGATTATTGTCAGTTAAGTTTATGAATATAGGAATATAATAATGTGTAACGAACTAGGTATAGTTATTTAGAATTTGAACGATAAAAGATATTTCTGCAGCGCAAAATCGTGACCCTCATACGCCCCCAATATAAAATACAGGGAATAAAATTGTAAATAACCAAAGTTTTCCGTTTTCCATCGAGTTCAAGCGTTGCTTAAAATCTATCAAAATTCCGCGTTCATGTCGCATTACCACCAGCTCAAATTCTTTGAAACGAATTGCTGACCGATCGGGAGCCCGGACATACGATGGTCACGGTAAAAACATTATGCTCACCAGTGCTTATGGAAAAATCTCCGATTTAGGGAATTCACGAAATTTCCAATGATATGGGTCTCTCAGTAGCTACCGATCGTCAAGCACTTTTTCAAAATGTGTAGATCAAACGGAACACTACTTCCCGAGTGACTGCTCAATCGCAACTGAACACTGGACTCACATTGTCAACCAAGTATATGGCGCTGTAGTAACCGCGTACTAATCCATTACTAATCCTTACCCCAATACATGTCTCTCTCTCCTCGCTAGCTTCTTCTATCTCTTTTCGAAGGATGTACGCGCTACCAACGACGTCGCTCCCGATGACCACGTCGCTTCGGCTGCTGAGGCCATACTGCCGTTGCCTCGGAAAAGGACGATCTACGTACGAGACGCTGCAAAGATCGAATACCAAAGTGCACGTTCGCAATTTACTGTTTCGAGATTACTCGGAATTTTCCGTGAACTTTTTTCATGAAAAACCGAACGGCGGTGTGAGAGCTTCATCTCGCAAAGTCTTTGCTAACTTTCGGGGCGATTCCTTGGGATTTCTGATTACTTTGCATATTCTACATTGTGTCGAAGCGTGATTGAATGATTGCATGCACAAACAGGCACATAGTCAGTCCTGCAAGAAACCAGTTGCTCCCGCTATCATACCAGTAATAAATATACAAGATTGAATGCATGCACATGATGAGGCACCCGAGGTCTCGGAACACCTCCTCGGGTTTCCTGTTCTCCTAATACAAATTTCCACTTTTGGGCAAACTTTCAATTTTCTGGGCCGGTATTCTAGAGCTCTACATTATCACTTGCGATCTCTGTATGAGCATGACTGATTACGAATGCATGCATGCTTGCCCATGATTAGGCCCATGATGACTCCGTACTCTTAGAACACCTTCTTGCCTGTCATGTTTTCCTGATCCTTGTCAGATCTTGGGCAAAATTCAGCACAATGCAGTGCCGTCATCACAGCGCTCTGCATGATCAACTTCGAGAAGTACATTCTCAATCCAAAACTAATTTTGTCATTAGGCGTCGTTAATACATGACGTGCGACAAGATGTTCTATGTTGGAGCTTGATATCAAATATCATTAACTATATACTTCTATTTCCATCAAAATTCAAATATTCACTAATAATTCTTAATGTATTTTACAAATCACCATTGAACACGCGTAATAATTGAATCCGTAGACGTATGTAAGACTCTTGTGATCAGCTATGGTAATGTTCTGTAGGCAGCCCTTCTGAAAAATAAATAAGCAATACAGCTGAAGATATGATTGAACTCAACCAAAGCGTTATATGATTTCGATTCTTTGTTCGAGCTCAAGACCTTTTCAAGACTACAGCCATCAATTTTATTCAATTCTCGGGTCAAGAATAAATGTTGAATGGATATCTTTAAAAGAATAGAGCCTCTTTAGGCCAGTTCACTACATTGATAAAATATGTGATCACCTTGTAACTACCCCTCATCGTGTTCGCTGCAACATCGGAACGAGGGTGGTTGGAAGGCGCCACGATCTGCTCTAGTTTGTGGCTCCATCACATTAAGGGAGGTTGAACTTAGTTGTTAAATTTTTAAAAGGGATCCTCAAAATGTTGACATCACTGTACTTCTACCCCCCATACATTACTGGTTGAGTAGACTGAATCGGTGGTAAACTTTGAATATGCTTTGAAATCATCGCTCATAAAGCCCATTCTGGCTCATGTGGATATATCAGGGTAGATGAAAGAAAATTACAATATTTATCAAGTAAAGATTTTATTGAAATATAAGGAATCTGTACCAGACAGAACTAAAATTACTGTTGGATTTGGTACTATCGGGGTTTCACATTTTGTGTAGGTTTTAGGTTATTTGTTTCTCGAGTTTTAGGTGTTGTACAGGATGATGTATCTATAAGTACAGAAACAATATGAAGGTACGGGCACAGTCTATTTCAAAATTCTAAATCTAGTTGGGTTCATTTCTTGTCACCACTTCTTAAATTTACAAATTAGGAGGATACCTTTATTGTTTTTTGTTGATTTTTCTTTCTTTTCTTTTTCCTATTTACAATTGATAACTGAAAATACTAATTCTAACTTGTATTATATTCTGTTTGTTTTTCATTATTCACCATTTGTCACCGCAACTTACATCACAAATTACATGGGATTGTATTTTTTTTCGTCTTACTTTTTTTGTTCGGCTTCTTCCTATTTACAATTTTTACATACCATTTTCTAAATATACATTTAAATACATTCACGATTTCATTTTATTTAATTTTTTTTCTTTATCACTAATGCGCGATCAATTAGTAATAGGAGATAATTATTATTATTCATATTATTATTTCCATTTTTTTTGTTTAATTCATTTATTCACTCATATATTCATTTATTTATTTATTTCCTCCCCTTCCAAGGGGCAGCCTAATAAAAAGACTTCCCATAATTTACTCCTAATGATAGAAAAAAAAGCAATTCAATAAAATCGTCAAGTATTAGCACATTCAAAAATGTCACCTGTACTATTCTTCCGTATATACACCGTAAATCAAACAACTTCTCAATATCGAGAAGATTGAAATATTGGATTTTACAATTAATAAAGATTCGTATCGTGTATCGGCCCAAGTATTTATGGGAAGTCCGATTACCATTAGAACCATTTATCTACATTGTATGATAAATTTCAAGCCGCGAGTGCAAGAAATTCTAATTATAATAAACGTAGTAATAATAAATAAGCAACACATATAATCAGCTTCATAATATGTATAGTTATGTATGTGTCTATGTACGCATATTATCACTGATTCACTGGTTCTGAGGGCGCGCGTCAAAATGCACAAGACGATCCGTGAATTATAAAAATTGTGATTGAATTAAAAAAGAATTATTAAAAAAAAAAAGGGAAAAAAAATTAGCTTCCATATTCTTTTATAACACAACAGTTCGATCAGAAAACCATCTATACGACCACATGATCAATCATTGTTCATCAAATGACTAAAAAACTTAGATCAATTCATCGAAGTATAAAAAACGGATCAGCAAGCTCATAAAATATCGTTAAAATTAATGTGAAAATATATTGGTGACGTGGATGATAGTTGCCACAATCGAAAAACATTTCAGTATCATCTCAGGATTTAAAACTCCGCAGCCACTATTTTCATAAGATTAAAATTCGGTCCGATAGGCCGAGCCGGCCGAAAAATTTTGCAGCACAGCAAATAAATAGTAATCGGTTGAATCTGTGGTGCGTTATTAGCTGTATTTACAGTTGAAATCGATTGAAAAAAAGAATACTCACGTTATTCCTGAATTCCGATTCATAAAGCAGCGCAATAGCTGCACATCTTTAAGGCCAATTATTAGGCGTGTATAAGACGGATTTGCCTATTAGATTAACTCGTCCGATCTCTTTTCCAAATTCACGTAATTCAAGATACTAGCAACTCACAGTCGAAATTCTATTCAATCGTGCTTATAGCTTGTATTTGAAAGAGGAATAAAAGAAAATAAGAAATCAATAGCGCAGATTTTCAGATCTTCGCAGTAATTTGAGAGCGTGCAGTTAATCAACTGTAAGCAGTAATTGCCTCTTTGAATCTCGACGAATTCAGGATCAAATTGATCGCTTGATTAGAAGGAAAACGATACCACAATATTTACATTTTGATACCACTCGATACGTTGCCCAGATATTTTATCTGCTTTGAGATACTTTAACACTCAATATTACGATTCAATATAGACGGGATCATCAGTTTCGTATTTATTTACATAATAAAACGTAACGGTTTCGTTACCCGTCGAAATCGAAAGTATGGAATGGTATCATAGTCGCATTGGAAATCGTCCTCTCTCTATACCTACATTTTTTTCTGTCAGTCTAAATGGCTAGGCGATTTGAGATCTTATCTAGAACTACTTCTAGATCGTGCACTGAAAATTTTTCAAGCGGCATTCACAAGTCACTCTTCAATGAATTGATCCAGAAGTATTACACAGAAACAGATAAACGAGTCGTGAACAACCACAAAATTCCAAGTCAATTTATTCGAGTTGAACAACTCTGATCATCGTTAGGTTCTTAACCTTAACCGGGTCTAATCCGCACGTCCCAGTAGGTTTAAAAACAATGTAATGCAAACCTTGTAAGTTTGATTTTGATCGGAAAAATTTCACTATAGTTCTTTCTAAATCCTGACTGAAAATCATATAAAGAATATTTTATCAATTGAGTTGTTAAAAGATGTCACTCTTCGGATCTCTTTCCCTAAAAAATCCTTTTTCAGTCTTGCATTCCCTGATTGTGACAGTTTTCAAGTTAACCGTAACATCCGTAATGAATACCTGATCTGCAACGGGATTTCTGGCGTGCCAATAATCGGTACCTGGACTCGTCAGAGGAACGTAAATTTCCGGTTTAGATGATATTTCTGTTTGCTGTTTAATGCTTGGAGCATTGTTATTATTGTTATTATTATTATTATTATGACTATGATGCCCGTTTACAACGGTAGGTAACCTGTTATTGTTAGTGTAAGAATCTGTTGGCGTTGGTGACTTATGCCCATTTGTTCCATCGAGAGTAACAGAACTCCCATTTGGTTTGTCAAGTTTATCAAGCTTGTGATCTGCGACCAAGATCTTCTTCTTTGTCGGCTGTTGTGGTTCTAAAGGGGTATCCAGTTGAGGTGATAATGGAGCCGAAGGAGCTCTTGGAAGAGACGGCAACGGACCATGAGGAACATCAGCCTCGGGTCTCTTTTTGTCTTGCGTAGCAGGGGCCAAAGTTGTAGGTACCGCTGGCAAAGGCTCTTCTGGGGTTGATTTTACACTAGAAGATGAGGGTCTCCTACCATTTACTTTGTGAGGCTGAAATGAAGAAATGAGGAATGATTGAAAAACTGATGTCACAGAGGAATTGATTTCGTTGAAACAATGTTAATAAGGACTGTTTAGAAGAGTTTGGAACTTACATGATAGGATGGCGATGTTGTATTTGACTTGAGAGGAAGTAGCCTTGGAATTTTATTCGGGGGTGGGCTACCGCTGCCACTGCTTGGACTGCTAGTTGTAATTGTGACCCCAATTTTGCCAGATTCTTTACTGAGAACTTCAGCTTTTCTTTTAGTTCCAGCAGGCTCTCTCCTTGGTAAGAGCGGTACGTCAGCACTGCTGCTAGAACTGTCCGAGTCAACACTTAGAGTGGACAACTCAGGAGGCGTAGGAGATTCATGACCATCTAGAGAACTCTGGAGTGTATCTTCGTCATGTGTGATTGGGTTTAGTAGGGCAGCAGAGGTGCTGCCTGTCGTCGACTCGTCCTGACTATCTTCACCGACTCTTTCATCACCACCAGGTTCTTCTCGAACGTCAAGGTTTGCTAGGACCTGCTCCTAAACAAAGAGTTTATTGCATGACATAATGCAGATTTCAGTAAGTATTTCGTGTCTATTGGATAGTTTGAAATTTAGTGGGCTCATGTAAGAATAAAGTACATATTAATAGATCGACTCTCACATTATATCTGGCGTCCCTTCTCCTAGGTCTCCTTGTGACGGCATCACCTCTTTGGCTTTCTTCGAACAGTTCGATCAGCCTGACATCTAAAATGTTCTCTTCTGGCTCCCAAGTGCTGTGCCTACAATCATGGCAATAATCTTAATAAGTGTCATTCATTTTCCTTAAGTTTATATCTCCAATGAGTTTTGCTTCAACCTCTTTGACGCAAATTCTCAACATTTGTTGAAACGTACCTTTGGCTCCAACCCTTCCATTTGACGAAGTATTCGACCTTTCCCTGAAACAAAAAAGAAAACAGGCGAAATTGGTGACAATTCATAGATCGTTAATAATGATAATGAAGTTCAGAGGCTAGTACACTTCCAGTTGTAAAGGATCTGATTTTGATTTCCATGTGATCACAAGTTTATCTAATTATAAATGGAAATACGCGGGTGTGAATAAAACCATTCGACGACTTTTCGTACTGAACGACTAAAATCTAGCAAGAATATTTCCGAATCGATACCGAAGATGCTCAGCAGCTGCGAATGTTGCTCATTACAGTTTTCACCAAAATCGAAGTGGGGATTAAATCGGAACTTCTGTTCTTGCGAGTGGGAATAAAACCCATCCACACATTCGTCGTTAAAAATTATCCATTTAAATATCTTCGGTTGAATCAAGTCGTCAATGAGTTGTCACATTTTCTGCACCAATAAGTGAACCCGGCTTATTTTTTCTTTTTGGTTTTTTACGGAATTTCGAATCTATCGCTGTGTGCAAACTATCCGTAAATAGATCAGGTAGATTAAAAAACAACAACATAATAGCGTCAGGTAATTGTGATTGATTATCTTCGTGAAGAGGTAGTTTGTTTTATTGACTCCTACTGCAGCACATAAATCGTCAGTATTACCGGATATTGCGTAGAACGGGTGGCCGGAAGGTGCAAACCAGGAAGAAAAATCATAAGCACTTTAATCGAAAACCGTGTTACGGTTTCACTGAAATGCGATGAACAAGTACCGGTCATTACGAAAGCTCAATGAAATCAAATTTTCGGATCATTTGTCATGCTATCATCGTCAGAAAATAATATCGATGAGCAAAAAAAAACGACCTGTCAAACTTCAAGTCATGTTTTCTAAAAACCATCCAGCAATATTACTAATTCCATGAGTAATAAAAGAGCGGTGTAATGTACGTACAAATGGCTCTGTCGACGTATCTCAAGTTCACGATCGGTATCGAGATAGAATCTGTGAGGTGAGAGAATTAGATATGGCAAACGACAGCGTTAGGCATTGAGAAAATAGGTACATTGCAGGGTCTATCCGTGGCGTCGCTACGCGTGAAAAGTGGTAAGTAAACCAGTCTCAACACTTACCCGCCTCACCCTTTTCTTCATAATCCTTTCGGCGGCGTAAACTCTGTCTCCTAAATCCATGTTTAATCCTTATCGGTAAAACGGTTGTTCACAAATCTCAACACTTTATTTTATATATCCAAATCCGGCAGAAGTTGGCGGGACGTCTTTCGCTAATATTTAACTATGTTTTTACGAGTACACTGTTTCACGAAAATTGTGCACCTTTTATTTGATCGTTAGTTCACTTTTCACATAAGTAACAACCGGGACCACTTTTTTCGGCGGATGTCAAAACTATTTTCCGCGCGACAGTCAATCGAGGGGACATCGATGAAACTCGCGCACGTGTGATAAACACAACAGTGCGCACGTCTCCGGATACCACAATAAAAACACAACGAAACCAAGGAACATAAAATAAAAAAAACCAACAACGACACAACAAAACAAACGAACACAGACGCACGAAGAAACGATTTCGAGTATACGATTCTCCGTTCGGTTCGTCAGTTCAGCTCCTGATCAGCATGTTCAACGTTTTTGGTAGGGGTAGTGAGTAGTAGTAAATCCAGCAACTACCGGTGGCACCCTTACGTCCATCGGTATACGTTATTCAATGCGTTGCTGCCTTCGCGGCCTTCGTGGACCGTTCGAATGAAATAACGAACGGTGTGTTTGTTTATCGTCAATCCCGAAGAATCCACGGGGAGAAACGCGACGCTTTTCCTATCTTCCGGTCGTTCGTGGTCGCACGACGACCGAGCCCCGCTGCAGGTCGAGTATTTGAATAACGAAAAGCGACGTATGTCCGTTGCAATTCGGTAAAGAGTATATATATATGGTAGTAACGTCGTTTCACGTATGTATATACGACGAGAGAACGACGGTAGGCAGCCGTAGCCGGCAACACGTTTTCTGTATTCCCCGCCGGTTCTCGGGAGAGTTCGTCGAGTGTGACGTCAGCGATTCCCCCTCGCGTAAACACCAAACATGGCCGGCGGATACACTGGTGGTGGATGCGCTCTAAACAGGTCAATAAATCGAGCTGAATAAACGCGTACGCGAATAGTTAATTATTAGTGTTTGATGTTCAGTTAAAAGCGGGTATTAAAGTCCACGAATAAAACTGTTATATATGTTATAAAAATAAGTGAATCGTGTAGAACGCTGCGTACAACCCGGTTGCCGTTCGGCGTCTAGTACATTCTCCGAACGACAGCAGACTAGCGACAAGGTCTACCGACCTCCCCTCGAACCTCGTAGGATGGACTCGCCCGACGAGAGAGAATTGGAGTGGGGCGGGAGGGAATCGGCGGAAGAGAGAACGACGAAGAAGGGTGCAGGGGGCAGAAGCGGGCCGAAGTGAAGGGCGAGGGGGGAGAGAAGCTCTCAACGGTACGCGGGGAGCCCAGGCGCGACAGAGATCGACGACAAAGAGCAGCGCCGCCGATCCTCGAAACAAGAAAGCTGCCTGCCTGGCTAGCCTGCCTCTGGCTGCGCTGCCTGCCACCCCAAGCCCCCAGAAAATGACGCGGCGTTGCCACGTCCTGTTAACGATGTATCCAAATGTCGAATTTCGCCGATATATCGATACACTTTCGGCACTGTGATGCGCGTATCCAATAACGTAGATTCAACACTTGGCCGAATAGTTTTCAGCGGCTTCGGGACGGTCGTTATAAGGGGTAATAATGAGGTAACTAAAATCCGACAACACCGTATCCTCGGCTGCGACGTTCTGTCATACACACACAGCACACACTTACGAAACAGGGTATATAACACAGTTACACACGACAAAACACTCGCGCTCCGTAGTAAGTAGAGTAGCTTTAATAATCCCACTCTGAAACGGCAGGCAGCAGCAGCAGCAGCAAGAGCACACCGGCAAACCGATGACGATAGAGAGAGAAAGAAGAACCCTCACCAACACACGAACCTTTGGATCACTGATTACCACACAGAATAATATACACCAGTTTTCTATGTGTGAGTTATACTAAAAACTACACACAAGCGCACGCGCGCGAAAAACGTTCGCTTTTATACGTAACGTATTTGTAAATTCACACAACAGCCGGACGCCGTTTATATTTGTGTAGGTTATTTAACGAACGTACAATTACACGGACCTCGACGATGTTCAGGTTTATTATCTTTATTTTTTCTTTTAATCACACGATCAACTCACTGAGTCTTCTTTAGAGAGGACGGTTTTCTGTGGTTACATTGAGTTTCTTCCTCGCGTATCTTCTCCTATCTGTCCCCCCCGTGAAACGACAAACTGTACGAACGAACGTACGTACGGACGAACGAACGAAACACGTACTACCTCGACGGATCCCGAAACAAGAGTGTGTCCTCCTGCCGTCGAGGCGACTCCGCTCTTCCCGTCCTTTGGCATAAATACTTTAATGAAAAAAAAGTGAAAAAAAAGTAGTTGGAGAAAAAAGACAGCTTAACGTTCGCCGATTGGTCGAGTCACTTGGGCACCCTAGTGATTTGACCCCTCTCGGTTCGAAGTGCCAATCAGACGCTGGCACGGCCCACGCCGTATCCCCTCACGCGTGCCCGAAGGGCGGAGCTTACAGTCGGTTGCGTCGTTTTTGTTCCCTACTCCTCTCTTCGTCGGCTCTTAATGCCCTCTGGCCTCCCCTCAGCCCCTTTTTCGCCGTTCCGACGGTGCCGTCGGTCGTTCGGTCGCTTGCGTCGTCGTCCCCTTCACAAACCCGAATAGAGTAGAACACCGATGCTTGTTTGCCGGTTACCGCTGCCGCTGCCGCCGCCGCCGCCGCCGCCGCCGCTGCTGCTGTTGCTGATGTTGCTACTGCGCCACCGCGTTGCTCTCGCAGTTCAACTTGCTTTTTACTCTCTCCCGTACACTTACGAACGCACCACCTATCTCCTACTAGTAGGCATATAACAGCGATCCTGCTGCAGCGGTAGGCACATCGCAATACTACAAGTGGCACGGCGTGGTATGGTTATATGGTATGGAATGGAATACCCGTACGCGATGCCGTACATCGCCCTGGGGAGCTTTGTTGCGCGACGACGGGGGGGGGGGGGGGGGGGGACAACGTAGAAGGGACGAACTGTCGAGAAGAGAGTAGTTTTTATTTTTTTCATTCTTCATTTATCTATATATATATATATATTTCGTCCCAACCGGAGGAAGGGGGATATATTCGAGGGGACCCGAAGGAGGATCAGGGTGGTTGCCGGGGCGCACGTTAACCGGGCAGGGGGATACACAATTTATGTACATGTATATACCGCCACATACCCCTCTTCGGGTGGCGCGACGAGAAAGAGTGGAGAAGAAGAGAGACGAGACGAGAACCCGACAAAACGGAACGTACAACGAAAGAGAAGAGAGCGTGGCAAGGGACCAGACCCAACCGAACACACTCTCTCTCTCTCTCTCTCCTCTCTCTTTATCCGTGCCGCTGACGACGACGGTATTGAAATACCCCGTGGGCCACGTTCGCCTAGGCGCTCGAGTCGTTCGTCGTCTCTCTTCTTCTTCGTGCAACGATGCCGCTTCTCTAACGCCAGCGACACGCACCAGGCCACGCCACGGTACGCCGCGCCACGCTCGCACCGGAGCGCGGTGAAGGCAATTTAGTTTTCTCTCCCCCTCGCTCTCTCTCTCTCTCCTCTCTCTCCTCTCTCCTCTCCTCTCTCCTCGCTCCCTCCCCCAACCCCCCGGGCCGCCGACTTCCCCCCATTTTTCCACCCTCCCCCGCTCGTTCCCCTACCGCTCCTGACTCCCTACTTTCGTTCCCCGACCCGCCCTTACGCTCTCCCACGGCATTCGTCCATCAGCCAACATCGAACCTGATGCACCTACTCTCTTCTCCCTGCTAGCGGAGACCCAAGAGCTCTTCTACTTCTGTACATATGTAATAAACTACATGTACGCCTATATGTAGATAGATATTTTACATGGCCCGTGTACCGAGGGCACGTCGCATCAGGAGCGCGCGACCGGTGTTCGGATCTCGGCTCGCTCGCGGCCCTCTCCGTACAATCAATCGTTACGCAAAGCCGTCGGATCGGCCCCCTTGACTCTCTCCCTCTACGTAATGTCGCCCCCGATTCACCGCGTAAAATTGGTTTCCTCGCGTCGCGTTCGATCGTCACGAAATCCGCGCTAAAAATCGCTCCATGATTCTTCTCTGCCGCGATCGTACACGAGATGCGACGAGAGCGACGTGTGCACGAGACGTAATGGAGAAGATCGAACGGTAGAATAAAAAATGACTCAAACGATCACGCGGAATAACACCGAAGCGTAGGTACAGATGTACAACGAAGGTTTTACATATATTCACAATATAAGCCGTCGAGTCTCTGTAGTACGTGTAGATAAATGGGATGTACACGACGATGATACGGCCGCAGAGCGGTGCAGGTCGCGTTTAAAACGCGGTAAAGCAAAAGGCAGAAGTCACCTTCTTTGTTCGCGCCATAGCGGCGTGACCTCGGCGGGGCCCACCGCGGTTGTATTACCGACTAGCGTCCGCGCCGCTCCTCTCGCGGTCTTCCTCTCTGTATACGCTTTCATAAGAACAGAACGAACGTTCCTCTTCGTTTCATTCCAATACTTATATATATCTTATTATTAACACACGACACATTATCGCACACGTCACCGGCTGCCTGCACACCGCAATGCTGTACGAATTTCACGTCCGTTTTCCAAGTGATACCTACTTACCACTGCGGAAAAAAGTTCACCCGCCAAATTTTCTTTCCGGGTCTGAACCAACGTCGTTCGTATCGGGTTCGGATACTTTTTGTTCCCCAGACTTTTGAACCATATAACGGCCCAACGTCTCTCAGAGCTGTGCACCGTTCATTTTATATATTGTATATCGTAAATACCTGTATACTTATACACCACTGTCATGCGGTAGGTATACTGCTGCAGAACTGCTGCACTTTCACCATTGTTAAAACGGATTGCACAATTAATTTTAGCAGGGTATATAGGTGTGTTACGCTTCTGCGGCACTAGCATGCATATATATATACTATATTCGCGTTTGGATGTATGTATATGCATATTTATTATATGGATATATAATCATCCTCCTTCTGTGCACTAGTTTGTGCGGTATTATATAAAGTAAGTGTGGTATAGTATAGATAAAATGAGCGAACATGTACGTATATACGGATATGCAGTACTCACACTACATAGGTGTCATCCTGCGACTAATAATTATCGCGTCCATTTTACTTGGCTCGACAAACTATACAAACTTATATATTTCCCAGTTATGAAAATTCGGCTGAGCGCCAGCTGGAACGAAATCTAGAAGTGCAGCAAAACTATCTACCGAGGGAATCCAGATATGTACGTACGTACAGTGCGCCTATATGTATCAGCGGCGAAAAGAAACTAAGAAAAAACAGAATATGCAAAAAAACTACGAAGGAATATAAGACGTGCGGATATCGACAGTCTGCGTTACTTCGCTTTGGTATATCTGGGAACGGACAGACGGAAAAGAAATGGAGATAATGTAGGTACGTAACTTTAACTGCGTGATGCAAAATTACACGGTCACCCCAGCGATAATTTGCGATGATCAATGCACGCACGGATTACTTGTACCGTAGATACACGTAGCTCTTGCCGCAGATATACACAGGTGTACCCATCGAGAAAATTGAGAGCAAACCAACGTTCGAACGAGTCATGGGAAGACCTAGCCATAAATTGTAGATACAACTTTGACTTATAAATAATCTACGGGTTTGTTCATCCTTACTTGAAACCGTTTTTACGGAGTGACGGCGATCGGTGACGATATGTATAAAAACTATTTTTCGATCACTCGCAGTATCGCGTATAATTACCGCGAAGCTTTGTGGCACGTAATCGAATTCGTACATATAAACATCTGTATTCTGGAACGAAGTTTAGATTGCGTAGCCACGGATCAACTTTCTACGTGTTTTCACCGAGCGCGACGACGAAGTGTCCGTGATCGTCGCGTTTTATCGCGTGTACAAAAAAATATTGCGCGAGAATGTTAATTGAACGAGAAAACGTCAAAACGATAATCTTTCAGCGACCAAACAAGCGTTACATATTTTACAGCGATCGCCGTGCTTACTGTCCGTGAATGAAATCGATGTCTTCTCGTTCGAAAGAAGACGAAAAAAGGCCTAGATAAATAATCGAAACCTGTCGAAAGGTTATCCTTACAGTTGGCGAAATATTTTCAATGCCCCAAGTGCGTTTTTACCGCACTTTCTACATGGTAGCGTCTACGGGCGCGGTGTGAGGAATATAACGTACACCAGTTCGCTCGAGCGGAGTATATTGGAGGGGATACGTCGGTGGCGGTTGTCATTTGAGGGGGTTTAATATTTCGTGAACCGCAATAGCTATCGAATCGAAACCTTCGCCATTACCTTCCTTACCGTTTGTCACCACCGACGGTAGTCGAATCGTCCCTCTAACTCGAACCGTTCAAAAGTTATCGTAAAAATTAAGTTCCTCGGTATCCACGCACACGGGCGCATCGCCACCGACACAACGAAGCGACCAACGAGTCGCGCGCAACGTTCCGTTAGAGGAGCTCAAGCGCCAGCTTCGTGGTATAGGTAAACACAACTACGTTTCGTAATTCTCCGGCTTTGGCGGCCGCACGTCGTATTATACCCCTTATTCTCTTCGTGCATTTTTGTAGTTCTATCGCAGGACTAATGATTTTCACCGATCGCGAACCCGCCATTTTTTCGTCACTGTATATCCGAACCCTCGAGATCACCGTGTTCCGCAGCGAGAAGCTTTTGTGGACATCGAAATCAAATGCCAGGCGTGCGATGGACGACGGCGGTGAATTTAACGCGAAATGCGTTAGAACTTCAGCTCAAAATCCAAAGTATTCGAAACGGAGATCGCCTCTCGCGGGATTCTTTAAAACGATCGACGCTAGATATGCTCTGGAATTTTTCTCCGAGGAAATACACAACATTTTACTCTCTGCCGCAGTCGGAGTGTACAGCTCAGTTTGTGCACGTGTAAAAAGTGGCACAAAATTCCACTCAATTATAGATATATAATCGAAAGAGTTTGGGTAATAGACCGTATATACAAACGGTATGAGGTGTACGGCACACGATCGCATCGGGAATATTCTGGAACACCCCGTAGATGTTCAAATGGCGACGCGCTCGCGTTATCGCTTCGTTCTCTGCACAGTCGTACGTCTGATTGCCGGACACGTAAATGTAATGGTGTGTATGTACATATGTATGTATGATATAATGTACCGCACGAACACATGCAGGGACGTAGTTATATTCACTGCGCGTGCGTGTCGTCCCTAGTTATATAGAATCGAGTTTAATCTGACCTGACGACGACGACGATTATGTCCGCGTAACTCGAGAATTGAAAATATGTCCTAAAAATTTTATACGGCGCGACCTTATGTCTCTGTTCGATTACTACTCGTCGCTCGAGTACCTGTTTCAGCCGTACATGATACACACCTATAGCTACTCTTATGTAGGTACTCGCAAGTATCGAAGGATAAATAAAAAGAAGTAAAAAAATTGCCAGCGAAACGTTACGAGCTGCTATGAAATTCTCGACTATATATTCAGGGTGGGTGTACGGGCGTAGGTATTTGAGAAAAAAAAAAAAAAAAGGCAATTTTATACCTGTACTTATACAGCTTCGTAATAATTGTCATAATTATACGTTGGTAATGACGTGCGTTATAGGTATAGTGTATATGTATACCCTATAACCTGAATTCTTTCGCGTTATATCGGGTAAACCTGAATTTATATATACTGTACACACGGTAATTTAGCTCGAACAACGTAAATATATAATTACTACCTTACGGAAGGACTGAAATAGTGATTGCAGTTAACAGTATAAGCGCGATTACCTTATAGTATTTGCTTTTTCAATTCTTAAATGTGTAACATTCTAACGTATCCGCGTGCATTTATGTGGCCATTATTATAAGCTCATTTTCCGGATAAAGCTTTACGGCGAATACAAGCGTACGGTGTGTGTACAATACAAATACCGTACATATACATACGTACATACATACATATACATATATGCATCCCCATCTGCAATATTCATAAGAATTGATCGCGCAAGCCGGAATGAATCGCGTTTAGAGCCTTACACATCAGAGCCTGTACGAGTACTTCTGCGGAACGGTGTATAATATAATGTCACGTAGAGACGTAACGCGTGAAAGTGTTCAATAGGTACTCGATGAACTTTTCGGGGTGGGGGTGGAGGGGGTGGGGTTCGAAAGCGGCGTTTTTACGATATTCAAGGAGATCTTCAGAGGCGCGACGCGCGACACGAGGCGCGAGATTTGCTAATTCGTCACTCCGTGCGGCTCCCCCGCCGCCGGCGGAACAAAGCTGTATGCGGGAGCGGAAGATAAAAGAGAAATTGCGTATAAATTATCGCTCGCTCGCATTCGCGGGTATCCCATAGGAGAATTGAATCGCGAATTTTCGGAGCGGACCAATTTCTTTCGATGGATATATATACGCGTCGCTAATTTCCACTCGATCGTCGTCGTTTCTTCCGCTTTACTTCCGTCGAAGTGCAGGGCAAAGCGCGTACAGGTTCCTCCGTTGCGTAATAATATATGATAAGTGAAAGACTCGATAACGAAAGAAAGAACTCGCGGCAGTTGCGGTCGTTAAATATACATATTGCGGTATCGCTCGTAGCTGACATATCTACGTCACGTCTGACCACGTTTGAAATTATATATATATATAGATAGGCGATGAATTCTAGATCGTAATCCCGTATATAATGGCGAAACTCCGGAGCTATGTAAAACAATATACATCTCAAGGTGAAATATGCTATACATATAGTTAGGTACGCGTGGAACACTGTTATATATTTCCATAAAAGCGAGGCTGGAAAGTTTCCCATGCGGACATAAAGGTCTGTCTAGAATTTATAGGAAATCGAAAGACTGTATACATATATATATATATATATATATTGGACGGTAATGTGCACCCGAGGTATGAAAATCCAGTCCTATGTCCGCACAATCATATTTTCAACGTTTTACTTCATTGAAAATTCGCTTGTGTTTCTAATGAGTTTAAAAAAGCGTTGAATCATCATCGATGCGCGATGACGTATACGTATATGTACGTACGGCAAATATACGGCGATTCTTAAGTAGTTATACGGCCGTGAGTCACGACCGAATCCATAATGCTGCAGCAGACGGAGCATATAAGTGCAAAATTCTGATTCAAGTACCTATACGGCTCGTGTAAGATTAAAAAAGGCAAAAAAGAAAGAATAAACAAAAAAAATAAATAAAAGAAGGAACAATGGAAATTTATAGGTCACCAGCTGTATGGTGTTTAGAAAAACATGTGCGTGTACACGTCGCCTTAACGATGACTGGTTTTTACTTCATATATAATGTCACCCAACGAGCAACGCGTCGGCACCTATTATACGACCGGGTGACAAAATCACGACGTTCGAAATTGTGCGAAGGGATGATTTTTTTGAAAAAATTTCACCTCCATCATTTTCGGAGGTGTTTCGTGGCTCCGAAAACGATTTTTAATAATCTAAAACCTCGTCGGTTTTCGAATAGCGATTATTTTACGGTGACGGGTTCGGTGAAATTCTCTCATTCAAGTTTCCTCGATAAATCGATTGCACGTCGTGCGATTTTCGTGAAAATTTAAAACTAGGACTGCGAAATGGTCTAGAAAATGACCGCGAAAGAATCATATTTTTATCTCCCCTCAAACTCGAAATATAAAATAGCCGGTTTTCACCTGCGCAGTCAACGCACGAATTTCACTCACGTCGCGCACGGTGCTCGCAACCGCCGATGGTTATACGGGCTGAACGAACTCGCGCTCGTACGACGCTTTCGGATAAACTCTTCCGTCTCAGCGTTCATTCTTTGTTCGTAAAATCGTTGATTTCTCGCAGCTTCCCAACACATTCGATCCCTCGATCATCGATTCGCAATTTTCAGCCACCCGTTCGAGCCGAGCACCGTCGAAAAGTACCAAAATTGCGTCGATTTTCTGCCCCCAAAAAAATTGCTTTGTAGCGATGAAAATTTTCAGTTTCCGCCCGGATTTCTGTTAATCTTTGCTGCGCTTTGGTTTCTTCAAACGGACGGTCGGATTCCGGTTGAATACGATAGTAACCGGCCGATTATATCGTCGGCAAAAAATCGAATGCGTGCACCGGGGCAAGAATGCAAGTGTTATTCCGATTGTGGTATACTTGTATATATACATAGGTATATATATAAAGTGCACAAAATTGCGATAAATTGTTAATCATCGTTGTTCCTCGGTATTCTTCTCATTTATCTCGTTCCTCGTTTTTTCTCGTCCGCTCCGTCCGCTCCGTCCGCAGCTTCGGCTGCCATTCAATTACCGGTCGGTCATTCAATTATCCCGGCATGGTGAGCGATGCTTCGTCAATAAAACAACCTGCGGCTCCTTTTTATTGCCTCGATATAATATACCCATCCTTGCCGCTGCACGTACGCCGGAGATTACCTCTTCGAGCGTTGTTTAACCGGAACTTCGTCAAAGAACTCCGTATATGTATATAATACATGCAGTATACGTGCATAACCGCGTATCGGTTGCAAAGTTATACGTGTCTCCGCGCGGCCCATGCCGCGCCGCCTCGTATCACAACTCCATACGTCATTTTCATTCGATCATTCCGTACGAAAAAAAAAGAAAAAAAACAAAGAAAAAAAGAAAAAAAATACTTTTTTCATCGTCCATGAATCCGAGTATTTATAATAATTATACGTCCTGGTCAGCAATAATATGCGAAACCCCCGCTGCAATTATTCGACGTATTTCCTAGGTCTTCTGCAGGCGGTAGTTAATTATTCCGAGGCGTTCGTGTGAGAGCGCGTCTCATCTTAAAACCGTGTCCAAGCCTTCTAAGGATGATAATCTTTGGTTTATGACGAGTTATACACGTACGCATTACCTGGCTAACTATATAAAATTCTAATCCTCTTATTTGCCGCGTTAAGAGTTCGAACGAACGCTCGTTTTATCCTCGCGGTCTGCGTGAGGACGCGTGGGCATATAAAACCGTCGGATTTGAATCACGTGTCGCAGTTTTCCTTTCTCAGTTAAGTAAGTCGTCTGATTTTGTTCCTCGTTCAACGACGTCCTCGGAGACTCACTCGTCCATATTCGATCCGGTGATCATAACGAGGGCCCTCACCGACGAATCAGGCCATCGTCCGATGTCTAAAGTTTATAACATTGTTGCTTCCGAGGTGAATCGGGGGCTCGAACTTTCGTTCGAACGCTACGTGAACCGCGCGTACGCAAAGTGCGCGGCCTTTCGGGGTCACCGGCCTTCTCGTTGAATCTCTTTCGGAGCCTCTTTACCTGGTTTCTGTAACGCATCGCTAGAGAATGAAAAAAACAAAAAGGAGAAAAACGACCGCAGCCATTTCCCATTTCGAAGCATGTATTCAGATACATATAAACCCTTTCCGCGCGATTTCAGGATACAAGTTTTGATCCTGGCAGCGAAAATTTTCTCCATCCTGTAGAAGGGTCTTCCACCATCTGACGTGCGAAGGTCGCACGGTTGCTGCGGTATTTTGATAAAAATGTTGCACTTTTATCAAAAAAAAAAAGAGAGAGAAGAAAATATTTTCGTCTATATATATATATACATATAAAGGCGAAGCTTTCACCGCATCGCATACTGCAGGTTTAGGTGTACATGAGGTGATATACATAGAACGAAGCTCGCGGGGACGCAGGCGGTCGAGAAGCGCCTACAGGACACCCTCCTCCGCGCGCCTCGCTTCTCTCCTCTCCTCCACTCCTCGCGCCCTTCCCCGTCCCTCCGCCGACCCTTCGCTGTAATACCGCGTCTCCGTGGCAACAGCCCTCCACCCCCGCGTTTCGCACCCCCCCCCCCCTACCCGCGATCCTCGCCTTCGTCGTTTCGCCCCCGCACCGTGCCGCCCGCGCCGCGCCGCGCGTCCGTATCCGCGTATACTACACGTCGAGTTATCGATCCGACGACCCGTCGACGACGTTTCTGACTGTGCTGTACACGCGGATATTCCAACCCCCCTGCGAATGTCCATGTGGATGTGGATATACGTACGCGCTGTACGAGCCGGATAGCACGCCAACGTTACCGCCGCCGCTGCCGTCGCTGCTGCTGCATGCAGGGATCTCGTTTCTGCACTGACAGCGCGAAATCTTAACGCTCGCAGCTCCCGCTTATTCTTCTTTATATTCAACGTATTATAATCTGCATGTACGTATTTTCCCTACATTCTATGTCCAAAGTTTTCCCCCTTTTTTTTTTCGTTTGTTTTTCCATCAGAGCAAGATCCGCTTCGGCTGTACGGGGCCACCGTATTTCCTCGGCGACGTCTCCAAAGTCGATAATCCTTTTTTCATTTTTTATCCATCGTCTACATCTCGCCCGGTGATAAGCGATTTGGTTTCCCGGTCATACCGCGACTCGATGATCGCGAGGCTCCAACAGTATGGATGTGTACTTGACGCGTCGCTCTCCATATCCGAAGCTTACGGCATCGTCGCGAATCGTCGCGAATCGCGTAAACGCGTCACAAACACTCGTTCACGGGGGGACAGAGTTTGTGCGGGTGTGAGTTTCGTAAGGTGCGCATGCGAATTACGTATAGAAACGCGTGCTTTACGTATACCTATACATTCCACCTAACTATCTATACATATATATGCAGAGAGCTCCTCCGCTTTACAAATACACGCGTGAAATTAGTAGGTTTATCCGAGTATAGGAGAGCGCCAGCAGACGCGCGGGGGTTGTAACATCTCCGCTTGTTTTAGGGCGCGAAAATTCTCTCCCCCCCTCTCTCTCTCTCTCTCTCTCTCTCTCCCTATCTATGTGCACGTACGTAATACACGCGCACACGCGATTCACCTACGTATAGGTACGTGAAAAAATGTCCGTAGAGCGCAGCAGCGTCGCCTTCGAAAGCCACCCTATACAAATTGCACGAATGGTACGAGCGTCGTGCACTTTTCTCGTTCCCACGTCAAACCCTCTGCGATTTTCGAACCAATTTCTGGACTCCTGTGCCGCGACCGACACAATCCGACGTGTTCTCAGATTTTCACGACGCGTCCAAACTGAAAATTGTACAAACCGATCTTTTTTCCCCGTGTACATAGATATACGCGTACGACAGATATTTCGAATGGATTGTGCAGCGTAGCGTAGCTGCAACGACGGTAGTCCGGATCGATAGGACAATTATTATTGCGGTTTCGCGTATAATGTATTTGAAAAAAAAATCGTTATCATATCGCGCTCTAGGACGACGTACGTTATACGTATACGTATAACGGGTATACATATACGAGGCGAGATACTCATCGGAGCCGCGGTTAAAGTAACTCTTATTTTTCGTCATCCCGCGGTAATCGGCGCGATGATAATGAATAATGATAATAATTAGGCGTACGATCGAGGAAACACACGAACCGCCTACTTACTTATTTTTTTTTTTTTTTCATACCAGTACTCGCGTACACTATACGTGGACGCAGTATAAGCATGTATTTCGGCTGATGTATGCGGGAGAGACCCACGAACGGCGTATAGCGTCGCGTCTATACGGGCAAACGTCTTTGCCGCGCAGTCGCCAACTCTGCATTCGAGATAGCCGCTCCGACCAAATTAACCTCGATGTGAAAGTTTATCGCATTTACGTACAACAGATCCACGTATAATACGAGTTTCTTATAAACTTGTATTATTCTCGAACATGTTTTATGGGCATGCACGTATCCTCCTCGTCATCCTCTACGTTCCGTGCTAGAGGGAAAAAAATGCCTCGTCTACGGGGCGCAGAGGACAGCGCGGTGGGAATTCGGCATGCGAAAATATCATCGTATTAATGAAAAGCAAAGTTTCGACGGTTCGCCGAAAAACCTGCTTGGAATGTATATGTATAGTCACCGCGATGCCACATCGGTACAGTTTTTAGTTCGACTATATATATGTATATAAGAGGAGTTGCCCGTTCTAAGTCTATCCTCTTTTTCCCGCTATGGTCTATAAATAGATTGAGATGAACAATTTTGGTGAAACGGTGCAAAGTAGTGGTCGGGCGAGAATCGTGAATGTATGTATAACGAACGGATGTCAGGTGCGGACGTAATCGTCGCTTATATATCGCGACGCGTTCCCTTCGTTCGTATCGCGTATATCGTCGATTTTTTCGATAATCCAAACAAGAGCTGATTCATTTCCCCAAGACGGCGTATTTATATCGTACGTATATGGATTAAAAAATCAGACAACATATACGTACACGTCACACGTACCTATACGTAGGTAGACGTTCGATTGTGCGTACGGTAAATAATATTGCTAATTGGACGAAACGTTAATCCCCTCTTTCTTATTATTCTCCTTCTCCTCCTCCTCCTACCGCTTTTACTTCTGCTCTTCTCCCTGTCTCCATCATTTCCTCAGCGCGAAGGCTGCACCCTCCCCACTTTTTCGCTTCCTCAGCTGCTGCTGCTGCTGCTGCTGCTGCTGCTGCTGCTGCTACTCTTCTTCTTCTTCTTCTCTCCCCTCCCCCGCAGCTATTAATTAGTGACGACATTGCAGCATCGTATGGCGAGGCTGGTACCCACTCGCGTACGTGTACCTTACATTTGCATATATATACACGTATATCTACTTACGCACACCATCGGCTAACTCACATTTATCGAAGGTGAATCTCGCCGTGCAGAGATTCTTCTCGCGGTTAGCTCCCCGCACACCATATCTTTATCACGTAATTGAGAATTTGCAGAGGTATGCGTGTTCGGGTAAAAAGGAGATACAACGATTTTTTGAAAAAAAAATTGAAAATATCAATTATCTACTCCCATTTACGATCCGTATAGATCCGAGTTCCGAGGGGTAAATATTCCCAAGATTAGTTTTGGGACGGCGAAAATTTTTTCCCCCCCTTTCGAAAGTATATATATGTAATGGATTTTGAAGCGCTATTCGAAAATGGAAAGCTCAGTATTTTTGACGTATGCACGAGAAACCTGTTTATCCAATTTTTTTACTGTCCGCAAGGATCGATAAAAAAAAAAAAAAAGGATTTCGTCCAAATTGTAGAAGTTGCAAAACTTGTTGACTACAAAATTTGAATAGTGCGGCGCATAATAGGTATAGTTGTTGTAAAAATTTTCAAATAAATTAAATTCCCGACGTCCTGTAATAAATCGTCGATAATTAGCGTAATTGCTCGAACGAATGTATATATACAGGTATACATGTATGTATATCGAAAAGCACTGCGGCGGTACAACAGAGGTAATATTACCCCCTCTCATAGTCGGAATGGTCTTGTCCGCTGCGGGTCTTCGGGGCCGGTTTTGGCCACCTCGATTCCCCCCCCCCCCCCCCCCCCCCCCCCCCCCCCGTCGACGCTGCTACATATTTTTACTCTACGCTCTTTTTGCTAACCAACTGCAGGAAGGAAAGAACGCTGCCAAGAAAATAAGCGCGCGAAAGCTTCTTCTACATATACACAAGAGTAGCAGATTGCGTTGCGTAGGTCTGTCGTACAGGTACACCTACATGAGCAGGGAATATACAGGTACGTACGTACGTACCTATATCTACGCTGTAGCGCAGCGTATATTATACGAATTTCTACCGGTCCGTCTTTTCATTCAGTTCGTCGGAGGATCGATCCGTCTCGTTCCTCCGGGTTGTTGAGAGGATGCATTTGTCCTCGTCCGCGGTAGCTACCGGGGTATGTTCGCGTGGCGGAGGAGGGCGTCGCCGACGTCAGAATTCCCGCTTATGCGCCGCCGCTGCCGATGCTGCTGCTGCTGCCGATGCCGATGCCGATGCTTCTTCTACAACTCCCGATGCTGCCGAACCTCTCCCGCTTTCACCTACCAGCTCAGAAAGCGCCGCTGCAACTCACGAACCGATACTCACCGATCCTCACCGATCCCCGTACCGAGATGACTTTGCCTCGGACGTAACACACCTACCTACACCTAGCGATACACTTTGCCTATCCCACTTCCCAATTGTCATCGACACTCGTACGCGTTATCGTACGTCGGGTAGACCGCGACTTTTGGACCTTACTATAGTCTTATAGCATAGTTTGGGAATGGATGGGAAGGTTTTTCGAGGTAACGGAAAAACTTGGAAGCTCCTGGAAAGTCTATTCCGTGACTGACAATGAGCGGTTTTGATCAGATTCCGTATAGAGCGATGAGGATGAGTAATCGACGTCTGTCCCTTCGAGTAAGGATGAGATATTCATGCGTCGGATGTCGCAGACTTTGCGACGCACATTATCTTCAAGAAAAACTTCCGACGAGTTTCAACGAAACGAAATGAAACGAACACCGATAACGCAGTTTCATATTTTCGGGCGATTTCTTGTCCACTGTACTTCCATGATCGGTGCAGTCTTCGAGTTCAGCTTTGCACGGGGAGTAGTTACTGAGGTGCACGAGTAATGTGAAAGGAAAAGACGATGATTTTCATAGCTCACGAGTTTCTACGAATTCGATGCCTTGTCAAAAGGAAGCGTGATGACTCGAAACGTTTATCCAATTGTAAAGCTTAACCGAGTCGGCGATCCGTTCCTCATTACACCCCGCGTAATGTGCATGTGTAACACGCGTGTCGTCCAAGCGTGACTTTTTTTCTCTTCGTCATGCGCGAATTCGATGGACATAATACTCTCGTACGAAGTGACGAAACAATGAGATCTAAGATACAATGAGTAACGAGGTTTGATTCGGTCATGCAGTATATACATACGCATGGCTCATATAGCTGCACAGGTGTACACACATGTATACGGACTGTATAGTGAAGTTGCGTAAGCCGGGTAGAGAGAAAGAAAGAAAGAAAGGAAAAAAATGAAATTTAAAAAAGAAACGCGAAGAAAGCGGCGCTTCGATGTAATCGTTATTTCGTGTACCCGCATATACCCTCGATCGCCAATATATCGAACGTACCTACATATCGTCAAAAGAGAATGTCTACTAACGCCGTAATAATATATAACGGACGTATCCAAACGGTGTATTCTTCTCAACGACGTTCGAATGTCCCTGATTGGGTACCGTGACCGAATGATGAAAAATTTTGTAAACCGGCCATGTATCTAGTAGTACGTTGCAGCGATTTCCGGAATATCGCTGATACGCGATCGGGAGAGCTGCAGGACACGCAATCAAACGAAAATGACAGTGATTTCATTGACTTTCTGACACACACACACACACCTGTAGCCAGCGCCTTACAATACAAGTATGAATGCTTACGTAATATGGGAGCGCGATAGACGCTTACACTGGATTCTGACACTCGAGTTTCTTTTCTTCTCTCCTCTTTTTTTTTGCTTCTTCTTTTCTGCGAGCGGTTAGCCTCGTCAGGAACCGTTGACGATGCCCACCTACCCACCTAATACGTTCCCCATGTTTTATCTCGTCTCGGGTAAACGAACTCGAGAGGTGCGAATATTCGCGAACAGTCCGCATATACATATGTACGCATATATATTACCGGTAGTACGTACATGTATATAATACAGGTGAACAGTTGACAGTTTGGCGAAATAATAATGCCCACTGCACGACGACTAATAACGCGACGACGATCGCGCGGTGGAGAGTAAAGTTCGAGGAGGTAAGTACGTACGAACTGAAATGTACTATACATACACACAGGTATGCGTACGCTATTCTAGCCATATATATAACCACCGATCGCATACACATCGGGCAGTGCGAGGAACAGCCGCAGATATATCGATGTCAGATACACACGTGCTTGGCATACCGGTCGATCTTCCGATGTACATAGAAACTTGTGCCTTCGCACATACCTGTACGTAGTAGAGATATATCCAATTATCCGTATACTTATACGTACACACCTCCGATATATCATATTGTAAAGTATAAGAATATACTTACATATATGTATATATGGGCACGTAATGGCGCGTGTATATTACGTAATCGTGACTTATTTGGTTGAAAAGTTGCGAGTGCGCGGAACGCGTCGAATATAATGTGTAAGAAAATTGAGAAAAAATAAGAAGAAGAAAAAAAAAAAAGAACCAAATCATTATACACGGTGATGCACGATCGTGCGACGCAGGTGCAAATGGATATGACGTATCGGGTTTTATGTAGATACGTACGTACGACACATCGTACGCCTATGTATATATATATATAATATATACATATAAGCGAGCGTAAACCGGAAGATGCAAAAGAACGCATGTGGAGTACATTATAGGGTAATGTATTAGGTATGCGTGCACGTGCATCTATATAGCTCCACTCGCGAAGAAGAAGGAATTACGTAGAGGTAGTCGGGTATTAGGTGTGGGTATACATGTATGTATACCTATAGGATACAGCGTGGCTGCCTACCTACCTACCTACCTTACCTATCTGTTTTGTCCCGTGGGAATGACACGCGGTGGGCGCCATGGAGAGCCATTGTTACGCGCCTATGAGCGCCTCGCTCCGTCCTCGTTCGACTCGAGACCCACTAGTTACTTTACGGCCCTTGTTAGAGGGAGCGAGGAGACGATCATCGAGCCAAAGAGCGCGAGAGACGTTCGTATAATTACCTGGCTTTGTTGCCGCGGAAAGTATCATCTCTCCTGCACTTCGCTTTCTCTCTGGGTGTATATCAATTCTTTTTCGCTTTATTTCGCTCTCCCGATTCGCTCAGCGCCGATTAGAAATGTTACGCAGGAGTGCACGCTTGAAGCCGATTGTGTAATGTATGCTGCGGATATGAATTTTGAAAGCTTTGCAGCAGGTATACCGATTGTTCTACGGGTAGGTTCGGAGAGAGAAAGAAGAAAGAGGAAAAACTTCACAATCGACGTACGACCGATAAGCTAAACGCGTGAAGTTCTCAACTGCAGAGGTGTGAAGATCAGAAAAACTGTAGCTGTGACTAGTTCGCAAGTTTGGCGGTGTATTGCAGGTGTGCGTTCGAAAAGACCGCTAAAAATTAATCCACAGTAGCTGCGGCATCGCGGAGTAGCGATGGAATTTTCGACGCCATGCACCCGACCGAATGATTCCGCTGCAACATGTTTGCGATCTTGTAATTGCAGATTTATTCGCTGGGTAGGTACTCGATCAGTTAAAAATATCAAATCTCATTTTTGAGCGTAGGTATACGTCTCTCACACTTACACGCATATTGTATCAGGACGAAACGAGTAGAATCTGCAAGCTCTAAACATTTTCCGAGCTTCCGTTTGAAAAAAAAGCAAAATAAAAAAGAAACGTAAGCCAGCTCGTCCAATAGGTGTTCATTTTTATGATCACCCTTCGTAACGATCGTATCGATTTTTCCGTTTTCCTTATTTCCGACCATCCCGTAGATTATACGTGCAAAATGCACGCGCGCATACTTATGTATACATAACTGGTATCACTACAATATGGGGTGTTCAACTTGGAACATACTGTCGTACTTACATACCTATATAGCATGTACAAACGCGTTTCACGTGCAGCGACAAGCGTATACCTGATACATATATTTGATGTCGCGAGTATTTAATAAATGCGAAAAAGTGAACGAGAAGTGGGGGTGACCTTACGGTCACGTGACACGGACGAATAACTACCTCTACAGGTAGGTGGTCTCGCCTTGACCAGTTCAATTCACGTACGATACAAACGCTACGCTGTACAGTACGGCACCTACACTCCATCGTATAACGTACGTACAATAAACTCTACGGAATCACAATTACCGTATGGACAACCACATAACGTCGGGGGAAATATGGTGGCGCATTGAGCTGTCCCTAAAATTGACCGAATCGTGACGTGATGCCTCGCGAAGTAATCACGCCTATGATCATTCGCGACGCTATAGACCACACCGATCGGGGCGATTGCCCATTTCGATCTGAGCAAAGATCACTTTTTTCACGTCTCTTGAACGAGGGCTAAAGATTTCAACCGCAGTCCGATCGGATTCCGCGTTGAAATGTTCGCGCAACTTCGTTTTCTTCGGAATTCGATCATTTTTTTTTTTTTTTTTCTCTCAAAAAACGAATACGAACCCAACTTGTTAGAGCGATCGTAGGAGAGTAAAGAAATGATCCTCGTATCATTTTGGTACACAGTATAGGCGGATATCCGGATCTTCGGACATTGATCGCCACTTGCATAATTTGGGAATTTGACTGCGACGTTTTCCTCGTCTATATTCTATACATATTTTACCACCGACTCATCTCCCCCGTAACCCCTGCGTATACCGTGAAATATCCGACTTGTGCAGCGCGTGCGGTACACAACGTGAATTCGTATATCACATGCTCTCGGATTATAAATATCCTTAGTGAATTGTTCGCGTATCAGTTGAAGGTGGATTTTATACGTCGTACAATGCACATACCGTGTGCACGTATATTAGTCGGCATGAAGGCAGCTAAAACGGAAGTTGGGAATATAGGACGGTGATGGGCGACTTCCGGTGGTCCCCGTATGTACGTATATACGTGCACACACACACATATACATATTAATATATCATTTACGCACATATATTCACGAGTCGACGCTGTATAATATCCTGCGACAGCGCAGCAGAAGCACACACACAGTCGTTAGTTATATGTAGTCATTTTATCGGGAAAAGCTGCACGGCGCCGATGGTGTCACTGATATATATATATATATGTATATACGTACAATGCACCTACACGAACCACATCGAGTGCAACAGCGTCGCCGGATGATCGCTAAGGACGAAAGGACATTGCTTAAAATTTTCCCCGTATAATTCCAAACGTGTAGCCGAACGAGGAGAAAAAACTTAGAAATTTTAGGAACTACCCCTGAATATCCCGAATTTTTGCAACGGTTCGCACGTGTATTTCGTACACAGTATGCGATTATCGGTATAACACGAGTAGGTGTATACGTGTAAGGGGTGCGAGGAATTTTTCACACGTACGTATATACCGAGGTAGACGCACACGGCAGTTAGCCGCAGGATCTATACAAGTCGCGTGCAATGTGCAGCAACTCGCGATTAATTAGGTAGTTAAATACAATTAAGCGCGGGATATAGGTTATATACACGATACGCGTATCGACGAGCGTACGTATGGGTGTCCTATGTACATACGTTACGTGCAACGAGATACATAAGACACTGCGCGAGTACAATACGAGCCAACTTCGTTATATATATATATATATAGTATACGCGTATTAACGGTTTGCAAAATGAACGGGTTCTCGTACACCCTCGTATCACGTCCCTGCCGCTGCCCGCTTGTGCGATAAAATATTTATACAGATACGCGACACGTATGTACGTACAGCAATTGTCGCGTCGGTGTTGAAGAAATTAATTAGGCGACGTAGGTTCCGCGGATCGCGTATACGTATACGTATATGTATCGGCGAATACAGGCGCGTGAATATGTGTACACGCCACGTCGTTAGCCGTGAATAATAATTCAACTCGTATGTACGTATATATAACGGCGGGCGAGCTTATCTCCGTAGTATATGCTATACGTACATAAACATTACGCTGCAGGAGCAGAGCGGAGTGCGATTTCGTTTCGCACTCCCGATAACGATACAATAAGATGATCGGTCGTGTTCTACGTGTAGACGGAGTACGAGCGTTTTCACGTGCGTGGATCGTCTCTGCACGGCGCGTGAACGTGTCACGTATGTACAGATACGCCGCCGGTCGAAGGTAAAATTCTTTCCGACGGACGATTTCGAAGAGAAATGAAAAAAAAAAAAAAAATCGTCTACGGCGCGATTTTGAATCCACCGAGTTTTGGCTCGGCGTATTTTCGTTTGTGAGGAAAGAAGAAAAAAAAAAAGAAGGGATGGAAGGAAGAGAAACGTAGAAGGTACCGCACCGCCGGTGCGAGGCGTTCGAGCGCGGTCTTGAATATATTTGGTCGTGACGCGCGTGCAGCGGATGCTGAGTGAACGCATCCGTTATCATCGTTAGGGTATATAGGAAGTGCGATAGCTTATTTAGTATGCTGTTAATTACGCGCAGCTGCAGACAGCGATATAGAGTAGTGGAGGCCCTCCTCGATCCGAGGGAAGGAGGCATAGCTGAGAGAGAGAGAGAGAGAGAGAGAGAACGAAGAAATAAAAAAAAAAAAAAAAAGTGGAGATAACCGCTTTGCGGCGTTCCCAATCCGCGCGCAACGCACGCTACCACGGACGATGATATCATCGCCGATAAAGATCCGGAATTTCGCAAATTAACATCACGATACGCTTTGAAAATGAAACGAAAATTTTCACCGCTAAAATATATTTATATATACTTGTTCGTATAATTACGCGTAATGTACGCACGCATGTATACGCGATACCTGTAACGCGTATTGTATAGGAACCAATTGCCGGTTCCTATACAGTTTCTACCCTTTTAAAGATGGCGTCGGTTCATATGAGCAACTGGGTAGGTGCATTTTTGTGGCTCCGTACACAAAAATCATCATTTTTTCATTTTACATTCCTCCTTAGATCATCGAATAATGTACCTATGTACATACATACTTCGCCGTGTGATCGACAAGGCGTTCTATCTATATGTGCTAAAAATGAAGCGCGAATTCGATATAATTAACCATCGCGTTCCACAGGTATGGATTCCAATAGGATCGTTTCGGTCGCGTTAAAAAGTGAGTCTCGCAAGCTCAACGTCAGCTGTGAGAGAAACGGAGCTCCGTCATTGGCTGCGACGTCGGAGGAATATTTCTCAGGTTTTATTCCTGGAACTGGTGGTGCTAAAGAAACATACGTATATATACGTATATATACGTACGTACGTACGTACGTAGAGACGCGTATAGGTATGCGAGTACGGAGAGGAGAATCTTGCGGGGTACCAAGCCGATATACATATATACGATACACGCGCGTATACAACATACCGAGTGGCGAGTCTCGCGGCGAGGCGGAGCGGCGTCCAAAATTAGAAGCATTTTATCCGAAACTCAACGGCGAAAACAACCGCGTTCCCGTAACGTCCGGCAACCGGCACCTGGTCGCCGGACCAATAACGAATGATATTGTACGCAGATATAATGATATAATTTGGCGAAGCGCGCTCCGATTTTTCATCGCGCTACTCCGCGGCGCGCGACGTCTTCGAAACGTCAGCCTTGGGGCCGTTTCGGATGTTTCGAAAGAGATAGGAATGACGTCATCCGTAAAGCTGCGACGACGAGGCGTATACGTATACGTCCGAGCGTGTATAACGTGGAGTGTATCGCATCTACCTACGTGTGCGTGTACCTATACGTACGTACGTGTGCCGCTAAAAGGATCATCATCTCCCAGCGCGAACTCCTTTGACCGCAGACTGGAAATTAGAGAATCTCAAATTTTAATCTCGATCGTTACACGCGTATGCGAAACGGTGGTGTGCGAGGAGCCGGTGCGCGCGCGGTATCGTCGACGATCATTTTGACGCGTTTGGAAATCGTTCGCTGATCGATCGACCGATGCGGGACACCGGTCATTTTTCATTTCATTTATATATACAGGTACTCGGGATTCGCAATTGAATTTTTTTCATGCACAAGGCGAACGCGCCGATTGGCCGAAGATCCTCCATCGGAGGGTATAATTCTTCGGGCCAATAGCGTTCACGCGTAAACCTCTGCACATCGCGGTGTCGCTATGCGTGCGTGTATTTTGCGAAAATGACGAGATGTCGATGATTATTCGTGTTACGATAAAATTTATGGATATTCCGTAACCTCCCACGATCTTTTTTCCCTTCCAAGAACTTTTATTTTATAGGTGTCCGTACATTCTGCGGTAGGTGATGTCGCACATTTTATGGATATAATTATCTCCTTGGGTGTATTATTTTTTTCAACTAATGTTCGTACGTGTACGTGTACAGGTATACCTGCATATGCGGTTTACCTCAAAACCGCAATTCCCGAAGCCACGATAAAGTACGATTCCAGGTATATAATACACGTTGCAGACGCGGTTATATTCGGTCGTCCGATAAATTATTACTCTTCCGATGTACGTCGCGTATATATACATATATACGTAAGATAAAATGGCCGATCGCGAACACCTGGAAATAATATAGAGCTCTATTTTCGAGTAACTTATTCCCGAAGAAATTATACATTCGACGGCGATTATTATTACGCCAGTTTTTCAACGCTGTTGGTATATATACATGAGCCATTCCACGACAAGTTTATATATATATATATAAATATGTATGTATAATTTTTGGTTTATAAATAAAAGACCAATTTACGAATATATATAAATATATATATATATACTCGATGTCTAATTTTCAACATCATCATACGATTCGCGTTCTAACGATCCGCACTCTCGAAAAAAACAGCTCTACACTATCGATATTTCAAACACTCCGTAAAATAATCATTTATCGACGTTCAAATTGACGCTATATACGACGTGATATAAAATCTATATATATACACGCGTCTTCTAATATCGCGTACACATATCACTCGACGCTTCTACGATAGCGATATTCTAAACTGGTTTTCCGATCGCGTCGCGCGTTACGATTTTCTGATTCGTATATTACGTACAATAATCGTAGAACGATCGTCGATCGCGTCGTTAGCGTGTCTCTATACGTATGCAACGGCGACTGCGTGTACAAATTTTACACACCCGCGTACAAACCGAGAATTTCGGAACGTGAGCGACTATATCGAAAGTCGAAAATTTCCCGCATCTTCCGCGGGTACCGCGTCCCCGCCGTCTAGCTTTACTGCCACCTTGTCCATCTGCGGTTTGTTTACTCTGCGCGCTAAAAACAGATCGGCTTTAAAGCGCACGGTTTAAATGAAACTAACGCGCGTAATATACGCGCATAAGTATCATATACAACACACGTATACAGTTTTAACGAGGAGTATAGCTGCCCGCGGGTACGGGGTGTCTCTCGGATATATTCGGAAGTTGTGCACAGGGGGACCTACGAAGTCCGCGTTTCCATCGAAAAAGTATATCGCGAGGTCTGTCGACGCTCCGGTGATACGAGATCGGTAAGTATAGTATTCGTCGTTAGGGAGATGCGCGTATATATATGTATACGTATACGCGGCGTTGCAGGATATTATAAGTACGGAGTCTAGCGCAGCGCGCGTATAGATCTTATGAATATTCATGGTGTATACGGCGTTCGGTGATGCCGAGATGCAGCGGCAAACGCATGCGTCGATCGCCCTCGATCGGGTATTAACATAACTCGTATCCCGATCCTCTTTGCCGCGACGCTCTTCGAGGCAGGTCCCAACGATCTCCCGGGGACGCGTTCGCACGCACGTTATATACGTATGTATACCTATGAGCGCGTGTTGGTTCTGCTAATGCATCGAACGACGAGGAGGACGACGAGGACGACGACGACGATGATGGGTACACGTGCATATACGAGTCGGTAAATAGGGATCCAATTAATGTTCCCAAGAAATTATAATCAATTAGATCGCGGAGCTCGTATATCGCGGACGAGGGTGTTCCAGCGGTTGTAAAACAGTCGTATCGTTCCGCGAGATGCGCGCCGTTCTTACGTAGCTTCCAATCCGGGATTGACCGCAATTTAACTCGAATTACAAGCGATCGCCGCCGCGGCCACGCACGCTCGTAAATCCGAAATGCGTGTAATGAAGTTCGATTCATAATTAAGCGAGTGGTCGGTCCACCGCGGGATGTGAAATTTATACCGGAAGTAATATCGGATATCGCGTTACTCTGCGGAGGATTCGCGATGACCGGCCGAATTTCGAAAATTTTCCGGACGTGCGTTCGGAAGATCGCTTCGGAAGGCGGTGAAAATTGCTCGCCCGAAAGAAATTCATCGGTACCAAAATGGCGTCGAGAAATGGAATATTGGCTGTGAGGCCAAAAATACGTTCCTGTAGAAGTATCGAACAATCCTACAGGATCAACTCCGATTGGAATTGCGTAATCGCCGTTAGATCCGAATTGAAATCGATCGTTACGGGGTCCTGGATGATTTTTATGGACAAATTCAGAAAATCTCGAGTAAGTCGATCGTTTCAGCTATCTCACGCTTTCGCGGGCAAATGATGTACGAAACAAACGAGATGTTATGCATTAACGAAGCAATTGTAAGCTTTTGCAGTCGCGTCTAGGACATCAGGACAACGGGGTAGAAAGATACGGAGGGTGCGTTGAAAACGGTCCCAAAATTCACCCCTAAAATAGGATACGCATCAGAGTTAGAGCTAGTATATGCTCGAAACACGTGCGGCCCACATGCCACGGGGTCCTTTTTGGGCCCGAGGATATATATATATACATATATATATACATATATATGTATATATAAACCAGTTGTTGGAAAACCTGCGAATGCAGTTAGAAACCAAGTGCGAGCTATACGACTGTGAGGAATATACACGTATAACTGTAGTGTCGCAGCCGTAATATTTTCCGCATGTATAATTAGCCCAAAGCTGCGTGACGGTGTATACGAGGCGTATAAAAATATACGCCTTGTTCGAGTCATACCCGGTGCAGCGAAACTCACCACAATGGTGTTGCAACAAACCCCCGCCGAAACTAATTTATGGTCACACGTTTCACCTCTACGTCCCTATGTCTTATACGCTTCAATTTGTTCTACAAGCGCAGGTGAAAAATTATTTGAAAATATAATTTGTAAAGAAAAAAACGGAAAAAAAAAGAAAGAAAAAATGAAAAACGGAAGATTCATATTTTTAAGTTGGGGAGGTACAGCGAAAGGCTCCGGGGTGGTTCGTCGATGCTACGGTGTGTAACGTACGTACGCCCGTAGAGTTACATAGGTATATTTTATCCAGCTATCTACCTAGGGACACTAAATTGGAAGAAATACCCTGCCGACGTTGGGGGCGCCAGTCACTGCGGGGGCCCTGGGGGGTATTGATTTACAATACGGGCTGACTGCTCAACGATGGCCGGGGCCAGGGCCGGTTGGTTCGACGTGTATATATATATATATATATATAACCGGCTCATTGTCGGTGTGGTGTACTTCCCCGTGTTCCGGAAGGCTCTGTGTGTATATATATATACGCGTATGACGCGAAAGACAGCTACGCGTGTCTCTACTACGTTCCACGTACCCACCTACCCACCTACCCTCCGCGTCGCCTCAGAGTCCCGGGGACCCCGCGGGTGACACTTGGGCGTCGCTACTTAACTCGCTAGTTTCCCCCTTTCCCAGTCAAACTTCTGTACAGTATGTACGTACGTACGTATACATACATATATCGCGCGACGTGCGGTAGTTTCAGGAACCGGAAGTACGTTGCGTCACTATCTTGGCCCACCCACCCTACGAGTCTTCCTAATTCCTTCCCATTCCTAATCCTCTTTCTACTCCCGCGACGTACGCTCTGACTTTTGCAAATGCATCGAATTACCGACGGTTCGTATAGCTCCGCATCACCCCGCACGCACCCCGTGGCGAACGCGTTCGTCCGTTCGACGAATCGGACGTTAATCTGAAAATTCTTACGCAACTACATCGTATACTGCGTATGATCTGCATTATATGTATATTATATACTTGGGAATTTCTCTTTTCTCGTTTTTTTTTTTTCTTTTATTTTTTCGTTTTTTTTCTTTCGGTTCAATCGTCCGAGTACGTGGTTGATAGCTTATCGGATAATGTCGCGTATATGATGCGTACATAGAGGTATTATAAAACTGAGTTTTAGCGACCGTGGAAGTAAATTCAATTGCAACGCGATCGTGATCACGATGAGATCTGTTTACGACGTCGTTCGTCACTCTTTGCGACGCCCTCGATTCCGTTGCTAAAATTGACGATCCGCAGATCGATGGACATCAATTATAATGTTCTGTTATACATCATACTCAAAGGTGTCCGTACCAACGAGTCCAAGAGCATATTATATACCTGTTTCTCCCGAAAGGGAAGAACAAGGGTTCTCACGGAGGTGGTATAGAAAAATCATCGTCGAACGAATCACGCGAAAGGTTAAATTAAAGAGGATCGAAAGAGAACAGCGCTCCGTCGTAGGTAGGTAAGTATATAAAAGCCGCGCGCGACCGTAGCTAACTAATTGGCCAATATCTTCAGATCAAGTGAATTCCAAGGCCGTCTTATATCGTTCCATATTTTTTTTATTTTTTTTTGTTCTCTTTTCTTCTTTTTCTTCACATCCTCCGCAGAAACGTACGTGGGGGGCTGCGGAATAAGGTATATATATATATATGTATGCGTTTTACCGATACGGGTATACGTGTAAGTACGAAGGAATTCTATATAAAAAAAAAAAAAAAAACGCTCCATTTTTTTCCATCGACAGTTCTCAATAGCGATTCGATCACACGATATATACCTGACGTTCGATAATACGCGCGCGGAAAAATTATATACACGCTCTATTTTCGTACAACTGCGAGAGCGATAATGGCAGCTAATTACAGCTCAGCGGCTTATCTGCGGACTCGCACAAATATGACTGCGTTTCAATATAAAAAAAAAAGAAAAGAATTTTTTTTTTCCAATTGACAGACACACGTATACCGACGCTTAAGGCGAGTTCACGTACCGCCCGCGTCCGCGATCACCCCGCAAATTCTTGGAAGCAAACGTTGACGGATATGCGGATATAAAAAAGGACGCGGTCGATCGTCGGTACGTATCTTTATTAGAGACGAGCGTCGCGTGTAACGAGCCATTATTTAATTTAGCCAACGTATAATCTATGTGCGGAAAGACGCGAATAACACGGTATACCGCTTGCAGCGTTTCGAGAAATTTCATTTCATCTTCAGATCGTCCTGCGCCTCGTACATGAATATACGTGTAGGACGACACGTCTGTAGATTCTGTCCACACTTACGAGTGCGGCGGACACGCACGTACGTAGTAGAGATACAGGCGCACACGTGTTGTATAAGAGGAGGCAATTCGAGGGGCAGGTGAGAGTACTTAGAGAGATCTCTCCCCTATATCTTTGCCGACAGGTATATGGTATATTTCGTTTCTCCGTCAGGTTGGCAACATCGCCGAAAATTGAGAGAGAGCCAGTCCGGAGAACCATCTGGTCTCATCCTTGGCGTAGAGCAGCAGCAGCTGCGGCAACGCGATGTGATGATCCTGCGGCCGTACGTCACGATCGGAGGCGAAACAACGTTTGAAAAAAAATCCCGAACAACTCAACTCAACTCGCTCCACGACGCGCAACTGAATTCACGCGTGGGACACGACGCCACGCTTTTCCACCCTCCGCAGTAGCGAACCAATTTCCCTGGAAATATATATCATCGACTCGCCTTTAATTAATTAGAAAAATCGAGGAAATTTGTCGAGAAACTTCCATTTTTTCTATCGAAGAATTTTATTGATGTGGATGTTGTGTACGCCCTGGTTGGCGATTATTACGCGACCGCAGTGATTGTTATAATATAGGATGGCGATAACGATACCGGTCGATTTTTCTATTTATAACAACACAATCGGTACGTACGTTTTAAATACCGAAATAAACTGGTTACCGATGTATGTACACAGAAGTGTAATTTAACGTGGACTAGGGTGTGGTCGCCCGGCGCCTCGATGATATAAAATTCGTGTCTGTGATCCCCAGGAATTTTTTAATTCTCATTCGTTAGACCCGATCTGATCGTAACGCCCATTTCGAAAGCAGAATTACGTCTACGGGATGTGCTTTCTTTCGGCTATCGTCATCGCGCGTCGTCGCCCAATTAGCTCTCCTATGTTTTTACGATAATTCCAACGACTGCAGACGTCACGTTGAATTTTCCAACAATTTAGCGATTTGCGAAAATTTCGCCGTGGACAGAAGCGTGGGAGCAGCCGGATCAGCTGAGATAGTTAAAATAGCAAATTGCCTTGAAGCCAGTTTTTTCTCTCCATTTTTTTTTTTTTATCTTTAGTTTTCGTTTTTTGCACGTGGCGGTCGCCGGTTCGTTCCAGACTCACGATATCAGATATCGCGTATCCGGCTAACGAAAGGCGAATCAAAAACTTAAATCTTCAATTTTCTTTTTCTCCGATATCCGTTTCGACGTACGTACATACGACACGCGTAACGCACGCAGCCTTCCAATTTCTGCGTGCGTACGTACGCGTAACGCGTAACGCGTACGCCTATTCGGTTACGGTCGCGTCAGTTTTACCGCGACCTTGTCAGAGTGTATTACTCTCGCATCTAGAACTATTAAAGTCTTCGGTGCAAAAGTAGCGAGTGCGAAAGAGAGAGAGAGAGAGAGAGAGAGAGCGACATATCGGAGTTAACGCGGATGGAGATATTAGCTCTTGCGAGAGCGAGAAAGCGCGGGGAAGGGAGGCGAATAGAGAGGAAAAGAGCGACCGAGAGGGAATAGAACCGTTGGCACGTGCCTCTGCCTATCCCAGCCTCTTCCGACCCACGGATATACACGTATGCATATACAACGCTACGGACCCGACGACACGACTGTATCGCGCACGTGTATTATAATACACCGGTGCCGACCGACTCGAATTGTCAAAAAGTTTCGTCTAGATTTCCAATCGATCTCTCTTTACCGGGTTGAATGAAATTCCATAAACGAAAGAGAACTCGATTGCGGAGTATATGCGTTGTATTTTCTTCTTCCGTGTATTTTCAACGAAGAATTGCAGCGCTCGTTGATTCGATTATATGTATATTAGACGTGTACCTAGAATCGTTAATTGAGAAGATCTACAACGACCCGCGTAATAATTAAGTTTCTATACTATACGTATATGTTGTCTGCGTTATAAAATTTTCTCGAAATAAGTACGATTCAGCCGATAACCTCGAGTTACGTGAAACGATGGGATTTTATAATGCCAATTATGTGGAAAAACATCGAAATCGATTACAGGTCTAGCGGGAGCGGCAGCAGCAGCAGCATCGTAATCGATTTACTCTACGTGTACTTATATATGTAGTATACGTCTTCCTGTGACTCGGTTACATTTTTCAGTAAGACTCCGTAGGAGGTCGTCGAAGACTCCTGCCGAAGCGGTAGCTTTATTTCACATATATATATGTATATATGTACCTATAATACTACACACCAGTAAATATATATACCTACGTATGTACCTGCGATACCAGGGGACTGACGAGGAATTATAAATGCATTCGATTAAAATATTGATCCAGGCATAAGTCTCCGCGTGAGAAAACACGGCGCGAGAAGGCTGATTTTCTCCCGTACGCGGCATCTATCTACACGTATACATATATATACGAGTAAACGATACAAACTTACGTGGGTCTCTTAGTTTGTTCGGTCGCATCTTCTTATCTTCTATAATCGGTGATCGCGAGCTACTTATGTTCTTCTCTTTTTTTTTTTTTTTTTTGTTTTCGTTCACGTATAACGTATTTTTATTTCTTACACCACCTCCTCGCCGACGCTCCATCCTCACGGAAATTAACGAGCGAGCGTATAATACCTCGCGTCGTACGGAATGGAGATACGAGCGCTTTCTGAAGCGGTGAAACAAAAAGGTACGCAGCACGACGCTCGCGTTCAGCGGCTGATATCGTTACAAATTTGTAACGATGATTCGTCCTACGTCCCAAAGTTCATCTCCCGCTGCAGAGCTGTGTATCGTTACAACGCGATTCGCCGCGGGACGCAGAAACGAGAAAAAAACGTCAAAACTTTACGATCGTAAAAATTCACGTTGAATGCGTACGCCATTATACACAAGCGTGCGTTTTGCGGAATCTTCTCTGCATTACGCGACGAGGGGATCGTATCGGGCGATGATTCGGTGTGTCGATCGGTGGTCGGAGTCGGTCGTTCGAATCGTACGGATTTCGTTACGTTTTACACTTATTCGATATCGGAGTGTAAGTGAGCGAGAGCGCTTACGATCGGCGTGCAGCGGACGCATCTCGAGGACGCGTCAACGCGAGTATAACGCGTCAGAAGAAACGCATGCCTGAAAGACTCGCGCTGGAAGACGGCCAAGGAATTCGTTAAGCAACCGTTCAAAATATTTACTCATTTGTCACGCGGTCTCTCACGCGTGCACTCCGCCCCCCCCCCCTCTCGCCCCCCCCCTCTCGCCCCCCCTGCGCCGCCGGGAACTTCTCTTCCTCGTCATCGTTTCGCTCTCGTATCGGTGAAACAACGAGCGAAAGAAAGAAGGGAGGTGCGCGATGAATACACGATGGGATGCTCGGAGAGTCGTTTCGAGAACACTGCGTGTAATTGTGCCGCTTCGAATCAAGATCGTCATTCACACGGGCGTGCTGAGAGACGGTGTCGAGTAGATTGAAGCGGTTAGAAAAATGTGTTACGTAGAATTTTTTCAGACTCTTTTCGTCGCTGCAGATCGTCGGGATTCTGACGTACGAATCACACGCGCTTGTAGAGAGAGAGAGAAAATAATGAGCGTTAAGCACATTCTCATGGGTGATCAGGTGTGCCTCTCTTCAGAAATCCATCTTATGGTTAGAAAAAAATCGCCTCATCTCGAGTCCTCGCAACGTACGAATCGAGAATGGCGTGTGGATGGAGGCTCGAGGTCGTGCGATAAAGTAAAAATTTCGGCGAGTGGTTTTCGCAGGATATTCGGGGTCTTTTTCTGGGGAAGCGTTTATCGGCCCCCCGGACGGTATGAATCCTGAGTGTGTCGGAGTTTGAACGCCGGCCAACGCAGAGCGAGGCGCAAGGCAAGGCAAACACGATGACGAAGTACACGTCGCGGGTTCTCGTCGTCGTCGACGTCGTCGTCGTCGTCGTGGTCGCGACATGCGTTACAGAGCGGAGATCGCTAATTTTACTCATTCATAACGAATCCGGTACGAAAAGAACAACGGCTACGGAAAAAAGCGAGATGATCCGAGCCTCCGGTCGCGTCGCATCTCGCCCAACGAGAGTAGGATTTTTTAATTCAATTTTTTTTGCGACACGGATATGCGGCGAGGGTTTGGAAAATTTCAAACAGTTCGCCAGTCTTACGATTCCGCATCACCCTGAATTCAACCGACGAGTTTCAGCCCCGTCAGCTTAATCCGTTCGCCGCAACGATTGAAGGGATGTTTAACGACAAAAATAAAAAAAAAAGAAAAAAAAGAAATCTCTGCTCTTCACGTATACCGTATATATACTTTGGATATAAGTAGGTATATTTTTAATTCAAATTCAGTGGTCCCTTCGTCGGATGAGATCCTCTCCCTTAGGTCGGTTATACGTAGAATTCGTACCTATACAATGCGTATACTATACCTATATACGTTCGTATTACCTACTCGCATGCCTCCGTAGCTACGGAGAATTCTGGTCCCATTTTCAACTTTCCACTTCACTCGAGACCACCGCGATCACGTGCGGTGTAACCCTGAATATGATTTTTAGTTAGCAGTAGCCCTTGGCCCGCAGCGTGCATCAGCCTGTAGGTATATCGTAGGTACAGCTTGTAAGTAAGTCGAAGCTACGCGCAGGATATGCGCTTACGCCGCATATAAGGGCACAGATCGGTTCTACATGTATACCTGCGTTCGTATAACACCCGTTTAAGGGATCACCGAAGGAGAAATGGGTATATGGCGGAGTCTAGGCTAGCTACGATCGGGGACAAGCAAGCTGCTTCCAGACGCGTGTCACGAATGCTGTTGCCGCTGCAGCTGTTACCGGCTTGTGTAGCGCGTCGAGCGATCATTGTGTTTTCCTATATACAGAAAAAGAGAGGAGAGGAGAACAGAGAGAGAGAGAGAGAGAGAGAGAAATGAAGAACGAGAGGAGGGGGAAGAAAAAAATAATAATATTGAAAAATGAAAGAGGAAAGAATTGAAATAGGAAAAAACCGTCCCTTCGACTCCCGACAGAAAAATATATGAAGAGGGAGGGCGTATAATGGCTCGAAATGGCCAAATTATAGAGAGGGACATACCTCTACGTTTGTTCACACTGTATATATATAAGTACACATAAATATGTAAAGTAAGTATATACGTTACGCCATTATTCTTATGTGTCTCGTGCCGATATTATAGCCGCGGGGTGTACCGACGATGATTTTTGCCAACTGTTTGGTCTGGTCATACAGTGAGAAACCGAACGAAGAAGTCAGTGAGTATCGGACTGAACCTGGACCGAAACGTCATTTCCACAGACTATATGTCTATGAAGAGAAGTTTCGCCTACTGCGGATATTTAATCGCCTTTGCGCGCGATTTTCACCGGTCAGGCTATAGGCTACAGATGACGCGTTGATATCTCTAATTGCAACAAGTTAGACGCGGGCGATACAGGGTTCGAATTTGATGGAGGAATAGGGAGACACACATAGTTAGTCGTTAGTGTAGAAACATCTGCCGGGCGTTCGGTGGCGCCGAGAGGCCCCTGGGGCTGGGGCTGGGGCAAGGGACACAAGGGACAAGGGCGACGGCTCGAGGGGCGAAGGGCGAAGGGTGAAGGTTGCGGAGTGCGGAGTGCGGGTCCAAGGCGAGGGCAAGAGGGCGAGAGGGTTGTTTGCGGTTAGAAGTCTCGTATTCGTTGGCTTCGTTAGCGCGAGGGCGGAAGAGAGCGGCGGCGAGAGGGGATGGAGGGAGGGAGGAAACCGACGACGCGACGCGCTACTTTGTTGTTGAAAAATGTGACCGACCGCGAAGTGTCCGCGCGCGCCTCTATATACGCGTCCGCCGCGACTACCGCGTGTATATAGGTGAGTATAGGTGGATATATGTATATATATATATATCCGCAACGCGGGTACATATATAAAAGCGTCTACGCGTGAACAATGAACCGCGTTTTTTAACCCCGAGACGAGACCGCGGGTAAAATACAGCGATGAGAAACGAAGGGAAGGTCAAGTTTTAACCGCACGGTAAAATTTGAACGAGCCAAGTTTGAACTTGGGGGAAATTTTAGAGAACTGTATACACTAACGCGGCTGACATCTGTTTGGTCAATTGTCTCTGTTTTCTATTTTAATTCATCATCTTGACACACGCGATGTTTCGTACATTTATAAACCATACAGCTATACGTTGAAAAAATAATATAACGAGAAATGAAATAAAAAAATTAAAAAAAAGTTTTTTTTTTAAACAAGATTCGTATAAGAAACAACGAGTTTTAACGAGAATATTTTACACGTACGCTACGCGTTCCCCATACATTCGGCCGTGTAACATCGTCGAGGGAAGCTATGTAAATTCAAATTAGAAACGGTATAGATGCGCATTCGTTCCATTCAAAAGACAATCTGTTATTATCACGATTCTCATCCGTTATCTCCGTACTCTTTACCCACGTTACGTCGAAAGAGATGACTGAAAAAATTATCTCGACAACGCGCTCGTATTCTCGCTCGAATATTTCTGGTTCGACGGTTCGGTTTCTCCTATTTTTCCATTCATTTTTTCATTCGCCTCCTCAGTTTCAGCTGGCGCGCTAAATTTCTCGTCGTATTTTCACCCTCCCGTACGTTACATCCATCCTCCATTTATCGGAGGGCTACGGGGGTTAGGTACGAGGCACGTGGGTCAGGTAAAATTTCGATGTGCATTGCACAATGTGTTCCCCCAATGGGGAAACATACTCGAAGGCTCGCTTAGCTGGGCACGAGACTCCGAGGGTACGGGGGGGAGGACGGGGACGGAGATGGAGATGGAGATGGGGATGGGGATGGGGATCGAATAGTTTCCAGGTAAATTTCATCAGGTAGCCGCGTCCGTAAGCTCCTCTCACAATCAGTGTCGGAATACAAAAGGCGATTAACCGATTCACGTGGAAATAAACGACGGCTAGAATCGCTAATCGTTTCATTGCATCGTATAAATTTGGTATCCGCTGGTGGGTAATTCAAGATATTATACGTTACCGCGCGGCAGTTCAACGTTGTTCGCGAGATAAGATAAAATCGATAATTCTTCAACTGCACCACAGCCTGCACGCCGCATTATCTCCCGGTTACATTAATAAGCTGTTATCTAACTATCAATCGGTCAATCAATCAATCAATCTCACCATTACGCTCGGGTTAGTCGCTTTGTCAACGGATCTCTTCACTGCTATATATATATACGGTGTTTCTTCTTTCACAAACTTTTCTCCATTCTTTCTTCTCTTCGGATTTCATCATCGTTCCTTTTTTTTCACCAAGACCATAAATCACGCGATACACGAGAGCGGTTAACTTTACAAAATAAGGAGAAAAAAAAAAAACAAAAATGTAATCGCTTAATAAACTTGTAACTACTGGCGAAGAGGAGGAGGACGCACCTCTCGGAGCTTCCTAGCTTTTAAATTTTTTCGTTTCGAACGATGCACCGCACCGCAGGTTACGTGCATCGTATCTCCGGCTGACATCGTTTCAGACGAAAAGATTGAAAGGTTTCTTTATTGAAAAGGTCATATCTTGACCCCCGCTATACGCTCACGTCGGCGGTACGTTCAACTCCGCGTAATACGTACGTATTTAAAATCCGGGAGTCCCTCAACTCGTTAGCGAAGAAGAGACGACGTTCATGGGCGGGGTACAAATTACCAATTTGTTAAACCGCGCGCGCGCTACACACCTTAGCCAAAGAAAAAGGACGTGTTGCGCGAACCGAACCTTCTGTATGATGGTATAATCATTTTTTTCCAAGTACAAATTTTAATGAACTTTCCATAAATATATCGATCCTCGACTGACCCGATGAAAAATCGAAATGGGTATTTTGACGCGTTCAGATTTCATTTACAATTGTTATATACTAAAGTTTGTAAAATACTTTTGGAAATATTGTGATCTCTTTTATTTCTTATACTATGGACCGTATTTCAGCGGTATTCGAAGTCTGAGAATTGAATTTCAACCGGGTGGGGGGGAGGGGATGATCGTCGTAATGAAAAAATTACTTTCGCTCCAATCAACGATGAAAATAGACTCGCCGATATGCAGTCCGAGCGATAAATGGTTTCACGGGGGCATCGGGCGAAGTCGAAGTAGATCGCAAGGTATACGTTATGCATTCTAGCCGTGTTTAAATTTCTAATTGCGTAATCAGATCGCTCATCATTAGCCGTTCGGTGTCAAACTCAGAGAAAAAAAGAAAAAAAAAAAACCCGTCCGCGACAGCTACTCAATTACGCCATTTTATTTCCGTGTGCGATAATCCTGACGTATATATGTATATACTTTCGTCGGCTCGCGTTACTACTTTTAGCGAAACTCGTCAGCGAGGTGAATATTCGACGAGATGTATCCGCCGTTAGTTCTCCAACAAAACTGATGAAACTAAACGATAACAACAATGATAAGAGAACTCTGGATAACGCCGTCGAAACGACATCCTTTTACCTCGCAAGGGTTAGGAGATCGAATTGAAAACTTTGTATTCGGTAGCTCGAGGCTGTCGACCACCTGCCACCTTCCGCGTTCCACGCACGAGACTGCGACCGATAATTAATTCACTCTTTAACTCCGTTCTTTCTACATATACGGCGATTATTTATTCGCGTTAACAAATGCCGCTTTCTCCGTTCGGTATATACGAAAAGCTCACGTGTATCTCGGTATTGTATATTCGCACGTCTTTATACCTGACGGTGAACCACGTACCGCAAGTTTTCCAAAATCTCAACGTTCGAACCGCGCTACGTTCGGATAAGACGCAACGTATTTTTAGTTCGTTTCTAAGAATAGTTACAGTATACCCAAAACTAGTCAAACAATCTATAAACTGCACTGCGAAGTATACCGTATCTGCGTCCACGTTCCTTTCATTGCCAAAAGCTGGTGCGGCGTTCCGAGGATGATTTTAGGGTGAAAGGGGGGGGAGGAGGAGGGAAGGGGGGAAGGTAACTGACTACCGGGGGGGGTTTACGATTCAGAGGCGTTCTTTTATGGGGTAATAAACTAATTGTGCAGTATTCTATTCATATAAACGACCTATATATAGTTCCCTTCCACTTCGCGCGGAGATGTGTATACACAGCCGTAGCTCAAAATGGAAAAACGGCCATTTTCTAACGCTATTAGAAGCTCACCGCATTCGCACGAATCAGACTTCCGCTCGGGTTTGGAAAATTCGAAAAAGTCTTCGTCCGTTGGCATCAGAAAACATCGTCTATAGATACCGAATACGCTTGAAAAAACAAAGGTCTTAAAAATCTCGACGTACCGGAATTACGACAGCTGGCGTCGGTCACGATTTCCAAGATGTCGACGGTTTCGGTAGCGGGCCAAAATAAAAATCAACGAAATTCCAGGACCATGTGGAGTTTCTTATTCTTCGAAGCGAGTTTCCAATTTTTAACCGTGAAATCTTATTTTTTTAAAACAGTTTTACGAACCAATGAAATCCAGCATCGATCTTCCAGTATCAGCATTCGTTGCCAGAATCAGTCGTTATCCACGATGGTCTGAAACGGGCTAATTACTTCGAGGGCCATCTTTCATATTTCATATCATCGCACCTCGTACTTCGCATCAAATAAACTTCGCATATAATCGCAGCAGCGCGTTTATATCCTCATTGTACCTACAGGAGAGCCAATAAAGAGCGTCGGCGACTCAAGATGGTGGTGGTTGTACCGGTAAAGGAGAAAAGGGTGCCTTCCCGTTTACTTATACGTATATTTACGACACGATGTAAACCCTGCAGTGTACCTTGAAAAGCTTTATGTCATTTTCAGTCATTATATTATGACAATAACAAAGGCCACGGCTCGTATAATATAATATACCTGTCGAACAGCGTATTAACTCGAGACCCCCAACGAACGGAATATAAATAGGGGGAGTTCTTAAAAATTTAAGGAAACTCATAAACTTTTATATTATATATATACGACTTTGCGGTTTTTTGTTTTTTTCCTCTCTTCTTTCTCTTTTCAAGTACCCGCTGATTACGAGCACACGGATTTATTGCATCTCGATACGTCGTGCGGGAAGCGAAGGTACGCGAGGTGAGTGTATGTATAAAATTTGGAAAAAATGAACGAGGTAAAAAAAGAAAAATCGAGCGAATCCGTATAATTCTCGACTGCGGTGAAAATGTGGTGTGTGTGTATCGGCGTGTGGATGTGCGTAGCCTCGTTTTATAGAACGATCAAGTAGGTGTAGTTAGTTACCAGTAATTCATAGATTGGTGCCTCCGTTCGATCGCGAACGCGTTCAAACTGCTAATCAGACACGGTACAGATTGCCGGTCATGTTCATGGAAGTAATTGACGCGTTCGATCCCGCCGTTGCTCCGCTGATCCTACGCTGTACCGAGAAAACGAGATCGAGAATGAGTAAAATAACCATAAGAAGGTACGAGAAGCTCGACGAAAAAGAAAATAAAAAAAATAAATAATAAATGAAATAAAATAGAAAAACAAGAAAAAGGCTCCGCCGTAGTTATGGGTGATATCCACACCAGAAATATTACCATGTATCCTTGGTATGTATATGGGTTATGTATAGGTATATACGCACTGCGCACGACCATCTAATTCTAAAATTATATCGCAAACGAAAAAACGTTCGTCTACGATAAGATTATGTAGAACGGTAATTTGGCATGGATCGATTGACGATAATTATTGATTGAGTCGACACAATAATCGTCAAAAAAATGTCCGATGTACCGGTGGTTTTGTCAGCGATCCCCGCGTTTTCTCTTCTTATACGTAACCGCGAGGAGGTGGTTAAAACGGATTTAAGTTCACGCCTGACCATAGAGATATCGTCGGCGAGACGTTAAGCGATCGTCGATGCCGTCTCGGCTTTTCAATTCGTTTGAGAAAATACAATATCCCGATCTCGGCGGGCTCACACGATCGAGTTTGTATATACCCGAAGCCGTCCGTACTTGGCCGCAAGTGCAGCGCCGGTAGAACCAACTACCAACTGCATCGGACGAAGTAGGCGTTCGCGGCGTTTCATGCGCCTGTATTATCGAAGATATCGCCTCGGGGCACTAGAACTCCCGTGTTCCGTTCCCGCTGCCGCTGCCGCCGCCGCCGCCGCTGCTGGTGCCCAGTCATTATTTATCCAGTTAGACTGTTCGGGCAGCTAGAAGCGAAACTACCACACCAAATGAACTCTGGAACTAACTCCGGTACATACACACCAGGCGAACACCACCTTCGTCCTTACTTATTGTTAGTTATAATCCGACTCTTCGTTATACATATGCACACGCATCCGCGTATGGGTATAATACGTACTGTACCTGCTGTGCGCGTACGACGTACATCCGGTCAAGTCGATTCTGAATCTCTCTGTCTTCGCCGCGTCCTATTGACGGGCGAAAAAATAAGAATTTGTCCAGCTGAGTTCTTGGCCACAGAGTCACTGAATCGACCTCATCGAGTGTACACGTGCGTGTAGTGTGCGCTCATATAGCGTAGACTACGTGTGTTTTATGACTAGAATATGAGAGGCACACAAATTTACTCGTCCTACATGCATTCGTGTATGTGTACATATATATATATAACCACGTTTGACCTATACTCGTATATATGTAACCGCGTGTTCATCGCACACCCGCTGAGATAAAAGGGATTTTGGTCTTCGGAGTAATGAATAATTTATTCAATCAGATGAATTATTTTCGTTGTACTTAACGCCACATAATCACCATTTACTTTGGCACTGAACCTTGTATATGTATACACATAATATATGAGCATTAACTAATAACGACCTTCCCAAACACCCCGAGATTTATTCGATCGAAAGTTTTATTTTTTTTTCTCCAATTTTACGGTTTTTTGAATACCACGATCGTTCAAAGTTGGAAAAAAAAGTAGACAAGAAAACCATATTTTTGAAAAATAAACGGCGGGGAAAAACAATAACTCGCCGATAATGTCTCGTGGATTGGAAACAATGGATAAAAACTCGATATGTAGAACAAGGTAACGTAGGCGACTAGGCGGTATCCTGTATCTGGTATGTACTTCTATGAAAAAAAACAGAAACTAAAAAGAAAAAAACAAAAAAACAAAAAACAAAAAGAGAGAAAACAAAAAATATCGTAGTTGGTACATATTGTACACCTTACGGCCGTATGTACGTACTTCGTGAATTATATAGCGTATAATATACATGTATGTATAGTGTGTACACGTTATACCTATACGGTTTGGTGCTTCTTGCATAAAAAAGGAGGTGAGCTAAGTTGGCTGCTGTGTATTATGAATAGGCAATCGATAGTTCGATCAGGTATAGTATAAGTGAGCATCGCCTCCGTATAACTTTTGCAGCTACCTATTCACCCATCTACATAACTGTAGCGCAACGATATCACCGCGAAGGTCGGCAGTCAGTCGGAGACAATTCGGTGTCGTTCGAGTTTCTCGTTTGCTCACGGCGTGATGACCTCTCCCATTTTTCGCCCGAAACGCACTCGTCGGATGTTGTACAGAATTTTTTCGATTTCCCAGTCGATCGAATGTCCCGAGCCTCCGCGTTTCCATGAACCTAATTCCGATTGAATGAAAAAATTGCTCCGTAGATGACCCGCAGACTCAATGCAGAGCGAGAGGCGAATGTACGTAAATATCTAAAGGTGGAAAAAAGTGAAAAACGAGCGTAGTTAGAAGCGACGTATATACAGGGACGTCGAAAATCATTAGCTTATTCTTACGGCGTTCGATAGGTAAGGGATACAGCATGCATGAGACTGACAATGAATATCCGGTGCTTCTTCATCCGAGACAACTTCCCATCAATTATTCGCAATTTTATTATTCATTCATTTTCTTTGCTTCGATTCTCCGTCGCATGTAGCACAGGATGCGCTTTGCCTATTTCTCGCCCAATTACGACGACGGGACGGAGGTAAATTTTAAAAAAATTTCATGCACTCGCCGCGCGTATTTCGTTTTGCCGTAGAGATTATACCCGATCTACGCGACGCGAGTTTCGAAGATAGCTATAAGCTCGGTATTGTATGGATTTCCAGCAGTACGTTGTATTCGTACATTTGTTGCCACGCGTCAATGTCTCTTCGGTTGTAGTTACGCGAGTGGAAGGTTATCTTCGGAAACGTTATCATCGGGATGTGAAAAATTGCGAAAAAATCGAAGCGCTTGAGACGGACGATCGTTAATTTCGTAGAATTAATCGATCGGCTGATACAGATTGCCAGTAACACGATGGAATACGAAAGGTGTGCGCGGAGCGGCTGGTTTTGAATCGAAAGAAAAGAACGCTCACACTTGCGCGTATCTCTCATAGAAATCGAAAAAGAAGAAAAAAAAAAAAAAAAGAAATGAATAAAATAAAAGTAAAAGTTCTCGGGTCTTTCGGGGCGTGTCTCAACAACCCCGTACGAAACCGTCCGCTTGTTGCTGCATCTTGCCGTGTGCGCGGTTTAAATTATTATCTAGAAAGAGTAATTTAATTAGTCCTCTTTGTTCGGGGCAACCCTTTCCCCAATTGGACAGGTGGGCGTTTCATGTCTTCGACGACTCAATGGCCCGTAATGCTTCATGCGACTCTTTAGCCTCGGATAAAACCACGAGATAACTTAAATCGGAATACATCAATTATTCTTTTCAGAATTTAATTAATGATTTTTGGGTTTCGGGGAACATCGGCAAATTTATTCGTCGTGGTACCTGCGGACGACCACGCGGATTGCCTCCTCGTTTCTCTTTACAATTCGCGTTCAATATCGAATCAATTTTGTACCTGATTTTCGAAAAAAAAAAAGTCTGCAAAATCGAAAACTTTGTTATTCAGGAAGAAAACAAAAAAATTATAAGCAAAACCGGAAACCGATGTGTGACGGCAGAAAAAAAAACTATCGCAACATGGAGACTGTCGCAGACTCAGTTCCTGATGAAGAGGGCAAATTGAAACGGGGCTCTTATCTCTCTAAACCCTAATCTGAAATCTGGCGGATATCGTTGCTTTTTTCTATCTCATTGCGCGACGATGACGTGTCCGTAGGATGGATACTTTACAGCTTTGTATAAAGAGAAACGAGTGGTGACCGTTGATTACGAAAAGAAGCTGGAGAAGATGCGGTAGCATAAATCCTTTTCCACACAAGCCAGCGACCCGGAGGATGAGGAGTATATACGCGGTCCCCGCGCGGTAGCTGGAGGAGTATCCGCAGAAGTTGCCGGTGCAGCAGCAGCAGCGGCGGCGGCAGCGGCAGCGGCAGCAGCAGCGAGTTGAGCGCGGATCTCCGCAACCGGTCGCCGTGCAAAGTGGCGGCGCTTCGCGTTCAAAGGCACGAAGAATCACGCGGTTGTGTTGGTCCCCGTATAGATACGTCCTTTCGTCGCTTAATTGCTCTCACGGAAAAAAACTCACCGAGAAATGCCCACTGAGTGACTCCAAATAAGGCTCTGCCTGCCCTCCTCGTATAGCGAACCACCAGCCCGAGGCTCTCTCCCTTTTCGTCTCGCCCTTCACTCCTCCTCCTCGTCTACTTCACCCTTCTGCAACTTCACCGCCGACCTCTAAAGACTCTCAATCTTCGTAATTCTCTCCTCCACCACCACCGCGTAGTTACTTACACACCCCTGTTTCGCGCTGTACGGACGCGCCTAGTCCTCCGATACAGTCGATTATGTATATACATACATACGTATATATACCTTAGCGCGCGGGGGATATCCAATTGCGATCGATAGATAAATTGAAAATCGGTAAACATCGCGGAGAAATCTTTCAGCAAAATTGCCGCAATTATATCGGTTTCTACCAAACACCGCGTCTATGTATACGTGTACACGTACACATAGACACAATTTAAGCTGGATTGTACGGCGATCAATTAAGAACCGGTTCGCCATATATGTGGGAGCTAGACGGATAACTTTTGTTGTCGTTAATGACTCTCAAGGGACAGAGATAACATTAATTTATAAGTCGTACGACGATAACTTACCCACCCTTTTATTTCTCTTTTTCATTTTTTCATTTAAACTTCTCAAGTACACAAAGCGAAAGACGATGAAAAAGTGTACAAACTCCACCGCGAACGCGACGCTCTCCATGCGAGACGAAATTTTTAGATCAGCAAAAACCCGATGATCGAAAACCGAAGACCTTTCAAATGAAATTACGGCAACCGACGTTATTTGTCTGCACCGCATCCGCGGGCTCGAGTCACGAAAACCCCGCAGTCCCCCCACCGAGATCTGCGTCAAATTTTTCTAATTCAAAAAAGTAAGGAATGTAGGTAAGAATTCGCGGGGGCACGAGCACCTTACGCGGTGTGTCGAGATTGTTCGAGAACGATATGAAATTATAGCGTTGGAAATCTTGCACCGAATTCTGTTCTAAACTCTTCGATCCACGGAGGAAGATCGTTCCGAACGGTTCGATGATCATCGGCGTATATAGAAATGGTAGGAGGGGGGGGAAGGGAGCATTTGCCGTGTGCAATCAATCATCCTGCGATTCCATCTGAATTTCTCTTATACCGTAAGAAGACATGATAGGAATATAAGTTGTGGGAATACATCATACATCCGTGGATCGTCGATGAGGACGTTGACGTGAAGAAATCTCCGCCGTCTAATTGTAAGAGCCACCGAATGAGATCCGCCTACCCTTGGGGACGACAATCGAACCGATCTTTTCCGGTTTATATATATATATATATGTATATATAAGATGACGTAAAAACGACGAGAACCGCAATCAACCCGCGCAGCTCCGAGAAGCGTATAAATAATTAATAGGGCCGTCTGGTAAAAGTGAAAAAACAAAAAACAAAAAAAATAAAAAAAAACAAAAAAACAAAAAATAGAATTACGGTAGATAAAGGTTTGTGGAAACTGACGAGCGTGGCGAAGGCCGCATTAGCTTCGGTGTTGGTCGAGGGAGTTGAAACACGCGGTACGTACGACGGTTTGTACGTAAGTATAATATAGCGTCGTGATCGGCGGTTGTCGTCGTGTTGCGGGTCGACCGGTAGGGCTTGGCGGCGTACGTGCGACCGTCCCGATGCTACAATCCGATAAGCGCGCTTTCCTTCGTTCCCTCTCTTCCCCCCCCCCCGGGGGTCTGGTGGTCGCCCTCCTAGCGACGCTCGGCAACGCTTTACCTCCTCCTCGCTACCCGGGAGGCAGCGTGACTCGCCCCGTCTTTATCCTCGCCTCGCGTTCAGCTCCGTGGATCCTTCTCCTTTTCTCTCTCTCTCTCCCTCTACTCCTCTCTCGACTCGACTCTCTCTCTCTCTCTCTCTCTCTCGTTCTCTATCTCCGTCTCTTTTTTCCACCGCAGCAACGGCGAACGGGAAAGAATTCCTCCTCCCGTCTTCCTCCTCATTCCTCCATCCTTCCATCCTTCCAACCTCCGCAACCCAACGGAACCGAACCACCGCATCGCGCCTGACGGGACCCGAAGACCTTCGTAGCCGTTGCCTTACGATGCAAGCTACTTCCATCCACACCGAACTTGCACCTCTTCTCGTACACACACGATTCCTGAGCAACGAATAAAACGAAATGACACGCGATGGCCGGTGATAGATTTTTCGGGAGGATTTTCGCGTGTGTATATCGCGAAAACCGGAATCGAATGATAAACGGAACGCGGAATCGAAGGGGGAAGGGGGGGGAGGGGGGGGGCGAGAAAAAAAAGCCACAGCTTACGTAATAATTCATCGGGAGCGAGCGCCGACATTGAACTGTCGGTGATAGCTTGTACATCTGTTGAAGAATGGTCATTGAATAGTGCGGTTCATTTATGGGCGCGGTGCAACTTGCATCTCGGCCCATACGTCTGTACACACGTTGTATATGTATATACGTATTACCTAGGACTGTTATATTCTATGCCTACCTACGTCGATCGTGGGGGGGGTCGTTTATCTCCCGCGAAGACAGCTTTGTCGGAAAGTTACATACGCTCAGAATGTACCTGTATACAACGTAGCGTCGAGGATCAAAATTATTACGTGGAAAACATTCGCCTTAACCAAATCGAATTCTGTGAAGCGAATATCGTAGACATATACGTACGTGTGCAAGCGTTAAATTTTACGCGTTGCACGCACGCCATTCCGTAAAATTATATCGGAAAACGTTGCGACTGTATGGATCGCGTATTAAAGTTTTCTCTAAACTTCTGATTTTTACCACCTCTTCCCGTCGTCCTCTTCCGCTTCGCCGAGCTCGCGATATTCCGATCGGCAGACGTTCCGCAAATAGCGTGAATGAAAAATCGGATCGCCCGTCGCGCCTAGTCTCGCATTTCTGTATTTAAATATATAAGTTCCTGCCATGTGAATCGCGAGTACCGCGAAATGTCCTTGAGGAAACGGTGTCGCGAACCTCAACGCCGCATGCTCGACGTAATATCGTTCAGTTACACGTCGTTCATAAATGTGATACACGCACTATACACACGATAATAATATACCTATCCCCGTACACTGTAACAAGTAGACCGATATTCGATGTGAGAAAATAATAAAACGATCGCGCAGTGACACCTCGTGTCTACCGTTGATATCCTCGAACGTCCTCGCGGCAACGAGAGCTGTCTCCTTGACGAGAGGTGAACGATTCGCGCAAGGTTGCCGATACGCGATACCTAGATGAGGAAAAAGAAACAAAAAACCGCCAACTCGAACCACGAGTAAGTAATTGTCCACAACACTGTACAGTTTGTAGAATTAGCGAGACGCAGAAATCTTCGAGATTTTGATGAAAATTTAAATGGGCAGAGGAGGCATGTCGACGCGGGGACGAAGAGATGCGTGAGAAACAAAAAGAAAAAAAGAGAAGAAATTAGGGCGAAGGGAGGCCCTCGCGTATATCGGTCCATGAAAGTATAATGCTTCTCTCGCGGAGGGCGAACGCTTCCCTAGAAAAATCTCTGCTCTTCCCTGCCCGATTTTCGTCACAGGTCGCACGTCAGCTTTTCTCCTCGTATTTCGGTCCCCGTCCGCGTTTTTCGAGCACGCGGTCTCGCGAGTCGCACGACGGCCGCCCCGCCTGGACGGCCTTCTTTCTCCTTTTTTTCGACCACTTTATATATACACACCCACGCGCAATCAGACCTCAGCCGTACAGCTGCGGTCAACCTGTTTCTTTGACTTTCTTCGTTTATGCAATTATTTATTTATTTATTCATATGAAGATCTGTTCGTCTTACTTCCTCGTACAATTCGTTCATCCCCGAACGGCGCGCGGCTGATTTGCATACAAGAGATGCTATGAGATATAATAGATTCGAGGACGCGTAGTTGTTATCGGGGTTCACTTTTGAAAATTCAACAATTAAACGTTTCCCATTTATACGAAATCGATGTAGGTTTTTCCGCTGTGCGAATTCCCTCAATTTTTTTCTCTCTCTCTCTCTCTCGACTCGAAAAAACCTCAGCTTCTGAATAACGACGAAGTATCCATTCCGCAGCGAGGCGGGTGAGGATCGAAAATCGATATGAGATGCGATATGATTAAATGTGATTATAATACTGTAGGCAAGGCAAAATACTACGCCATAAACGTTTCGATGCCAGGCGATCTCGTATACATATATATATACGGTATTAATATCGCGGGATAATTTGGATATAAACGGCACGTCTAGGATTCATATGCACGTTCCGTAGCCACGCCCACTTTTTCTTCTCCAGACAACCGATCATTCCACGGGTGTAATTACGTATACGTATACCTATACGTACGTATATGTACCTACATAACACAAAGTGTTTTTTTTTTCTTTTTTTCCCTCGTATTTTATACATCTACAGACGGCATAATGCAGCAAGCGCATATGTTTATCGTATCGTAACGTAGATATGTGCATACGTGCGAGGTAAAACATATATATACCGTACATACAACAGCAATCAAAGATACGCCGCATACGAGATTTTTTACCCGCTGCGTTGCAGGTCGGGATCTCAAAAATCTGCCCCAAGAATCACCTCGACCGTTAATGATCGCCCGTTGTGTCTCTACCCTCGGAATCGGATATCAACCCTCCGGGCGTTATCCTCCTGTATATGAATATGTATACGCATATACGTATACATACAGATTTCTACGAGAAGTATAAACGACGAGACAAAAGAGAGAACAGAAATACCGCGAAAAAAAGGAATCGAATCCAAAGATACGTTGGCTAGTTTAAATCATTGTAAAATTGGTTTTCGGAGGCAGATTTCGTTCGGAAATTTTTCGATCGCTCGTCGGTTCGATTTTCGACAAAAGTCAAAGAACGTTCGGATCGCCTCGTATGGAATTGATTATTTTTTCGTTCTTCGAATTCAGCTGTGCAACCGCGTCACGGCGGCGAAACACCGGCGGCGTACGTTCCACCGCGGATTCTTGGCAAAAATTATTCGTGCGCCGCGTGGGTTTCGTACAGGATTTCAGTGTGTCGCAAAAGTATCCGCGCCGCATATATAATCCCATCGAGCGCGTATACAGTTCTTATCAAATAGCCTGTACATATACAAACACTTGTAAGCGTGGCGAGTGCGGTTCGCGTATAGGTATATAACCGCGAGTAAAACGCAGCTAGTACATACTTCAGAAACAACGACACCGACAGAAACTGCACTGCCGCCGTTGCTGCAGTTGCAGACATGGAAATAAAAAAAAAAAAAAGAAAAAAAAAAAAGAAAAAAAAGAAAAAAGGAAAACAGGCACTCTGTATAAAGCTTTATGCGCGCCAGACGAACGTATATACACATTCGAGTATACGTATGATGACGGACTATAACACCGGTTCGATGATAAATTCCGATCGTTCTTTTTCTTTTCGGTATTGTATACCGCGAAATCGATGCGAACATTACACGCGTGTATAAATGTGAACTAAGTTCTCGTTTCTAATTTCTTATTGTTGTTTTTGTTTTTTTTTTCTTCTCTTTTCCAAGTCACCGCGATAAGACGAAAATTTATACATCATTGCGGACGTATACCTTCGATTATCTGGGCGATTAAAAAATGTAAAATGGATTACAGCTGCGAAGAGAAAATGACGATATATTACAATAACTGCGATTGTTGGCGGTGTATCGAGTATGAGGTGTTGGGCGAGTAGATATTGCGCGTGTATCGAGTAAAACGTTTAATTACATCGAACGATAAAGTGTATAATAACCCGCCATACGATCTGCAGTTCGGTTTAATTATTTAATTACAAGAAGCGTTCGCGACTCAACGCCCTATAATATCGGTACGAAGTAAATCGATTAAGTTGAGCGCCCAGTTAAGCAAATAACACATAAAACGGAGCTCATCGTCCCGCGGCTTATTAGATCATAAATATATTATACATAAACCTTACTACGGAATTAGCGCGGTAATTTCCACTTTATTCTCCATGACCGCGAGGTGCAGCTCAAATTTTGGAACTACAGTATAGCACATATAGACACAGCCGTTAATTAATCTCGTGCAATATCTAATTATCATCTCACGACGAGTCGATGGGTGTCGAAAAAAGATCAAGTCTCATTAGATTCTCTATTTAAGTATTACACTATTGTCCGCCGGAGATGGACACGCGCACATTGCCGCAAGAATTTATTCGTCTCACGTGTTTTGCGGTTCGAAAAATCATTCTGAAAATCTAAGCGATCGAAAATCTCTGCAGTGGTTTTGCCTGCAGTCGCGTGATCTGGACCACATCCATTATTTGATGAAATAAAAATGTTCCAAAAAAAAAAAAGGGAACACAAGAAAAGCGTGTCCCTTTCCCTTTGTCAGTTTTCTTCCATCTCCGTTTTGTTACTTATTACGTGTATTCTCAATCGTCTAGTTTCGAATCGGATCGAGTATAATTAATTGCCAATTAGTCAAAACTCTGATTATAAACATTGCGCAGTTGAAAAAATAAAGTAGAAAAAAAAAAAAAAAACTGTCGCGCGACGGTAGCTGTGCGGTATACGAAATCGCATGGGAGCGTCGGCCGATCAGAAAGAATCTTCGTTCGAGTATGAGAAGTATGTATAATAGCTCGTGTGTTTTTTTTTTCATTTTTTTTTTTTTTTTTTGTCCGGTTGCATTTCGCGAGGCCACGATATGGCGAATCTGGTGCATCTCGAACGCGCCGCGCAACGCTCTTTGTGTTTTCATCTATACGTATTCCCTTTCTCTCGTTTTCTTTCTCTGTTTGCTCCTCGCTTTTAGCCGTATAGAAGGAACCTTTGCATCGTTCGCGGAGAGAGAGAGAGAGAGAGAGAGAGAAAGAAGGAGAGAGAGGGACAGAGAGAGAGATCCGATATCGGGAGCGTTCACCAGCCCAACGGTACCTATTTTATTTTGCCTACGACTCAGAACCAGCAGTTCTGCATACCCGCAGGGCATATCTCAGACAAACCTGACCTAACCTTGCAACTGTATAGATAATACCGAGGTATATACCTAGGTATATATATATATGTACGTACGTAGGATAGATAGGCAGTTGGGCACATACGCTACGGTTGTACATACAATACATGCGGTGCAGGCACCTACTCGACAATCGAATGTACATACGCGCATTACATCGTTATGTATATATACACATATATATATATACATATTATATACACGAGTATATACGTATGTGCACATCACCCTGCACCTTTGTTTCTACGTTCAAAGCTGGACTGCACCATGTATGTATGTATAGTATACGGAGCTCCCGCAGGAGTTTGCAGAATATCTTGCACCGCAATCGAATTCCTGCAGCTCTTCGTGAAAACGGGACGTGCACTTTACGGGTAAATGAGTAGGTGTAAATATACACGCGAGATGATATAAATATACCTATGCGATTTACGAGACGATCGCAATTATACATTCGGGGATTGTGGAACCATTTTTTTTTTTTTTTCCTCCTTTTCTTTTATATACGTGAACAGGCATATACGCGCATACGATCGCTTACAACAAGGGCAATTGTATATATATATAGAAAAATATTTTGGCCTCCGTCAAAATGGCCGCAAAGCAGAGAATTCTCTCTCTCTCTCTCTCTCTCGGTCAAAAGTACTATGCGTTCTATACTCATTCACGTTCAGTGTTTTACGACCATACCTGAGCCTTCTTTTTGACGAGCAACCATCCGGGTGGGGCTCTTCTCGGGGGAGGAAAGTCGGGCCTTTTGAAAATTCATGTTTGCGGTATCGTTTCGCGTCGCCCCCCGTATCAATCCGTGCTTTCCTGAACCCGAAGCGATTCGCTTTTCATTCTCTCCTATTTCTTCGTCCGGCTCTAGTGCCGTCTCTCGTACATTCGTTGCGTCGTCGTCACGCGCGTTGCGACAGTAAAAGAGTCGGAGTTTCACAGAACCCGAAGCGAAATAGCAGGACATCAGCAACGTGAGGCAGGAAACTACGCCTGGTGTATCATTTTTCGCTGTTTCCGTTCTGGATAACTTTCCAAAGCAACAGCAGCAGCAGCACCGCAAAAGTCGGTCGTCAAAGTACGACTTGGGATTTTCTAAAAAAAAAAATGGCAAACGATCCACGATGAAGCAGGAAACCTAGAAAACGCAGTTTTCTCCCCAATACAAATTCTGAATATTCATCGAAATTACGAAGAGTAGACATCACACTCTTATACAATCATTTCAGAATGTATATCACCTCCAAAAAATCGTAAACCAAAGGGGTTGAGAGCCACGATTGAGTTCGAGGCTGCGTCAGTCCTGCGGTATCAGGAGAGTAAAGAAACTATGAAAATGCGGAGGTGTCGAACGTCAGGAGGTACGCTTAGTTATAAGGTATACGGTACATGGGGTATATAAAACGTACCTACGTACGTACGTACGGTGGGACGGGTCGGACGCGAGTTTGTTCCACGATATCGACTCGACGAGAGGAGACACACCAGGAGCGAGAGCTAGCAAGCGAGTGAGTTACTGCGTTTATCGATTGACTTACGACCGCCGCAGTTCACCACCTAGATATATCCTCGGTGAGCCTCCCGCGACCCTCGTCGGGTCTCTCTTAACGTTTTTCCACCGCTCCACACGTCCGACGACGTAGGTATATACGTGGTGTACGATATCTCTCTCGGCGATGTCGCGTATACGCAAAGGTAGGACGAACGTCGAACACCATCCATTTTCAGATGGTATTTCAACGCGTCCGAAAACCATCTCGTCCACGTAAATATGTACATTTTTTGTTTGAAAAAAAAAACAAAATAAATAAATAAATAAAAAAAAATACAGCGATCAAGTACGACCGATATATTTTTTTAATTAATATTCATATACGTACTCTGTGTTTGAAGATTGCAGGGGGTTTGTGATTAAGGCGTATGACGAAGAAGAAGAAGAAGAAGAAGACTCTTTGATCCGTATTGTAGAATCAGATTTCAGAATCTGAATAATGTATGTCTGGATTTTTTCGACGAGACACACACACACACACCTGTACATACAAGCTCTCGTAAAAATAGGTTTATTGATCAAGAAACGTTTGGTTATATGCATGTACAGATATCTGTATGAAAGAGGAAGATATATACACGGTACATATATACTTATATATTTGGCCATACCCGTACGTCTGCCCTGCACGAAAATTTTCAACAGCATGTGCCGATGTACGATCGAAGGAAACGAATTAATGAAAATCTAAAAAAAAATAAAAATAAAAATAAAACTAAACTTCCGCAGGGACGAAACGCGCAAACTGCATAGAATTGGACCACGCCGATTTAAATTGCTTCTTCTTTTGGCTTTCTTTTTACTTTTTTTTTTTTTCTTCATCCGTGTATACGTACGTGTGCACTACATACCATCTCTTTATCTCCGGCTGTGCATAGCTGCCGTTTACCGGCCCATTCGTCGTTTAACCCATTTACCAATTCGACCGAATTGCACGTATAGCCTCGAAAAATGTTCGCCCGCGATACACGTACTCGTCTCTACTGTAATATTACACCGCCCGTACAGTACGTACGTACGTACGTACGTCGATTTATCCCCAACAAAATGGAGGTTCATTCCATTCGAATTGTACATCCGTTGATTTGAAATTGAAATTTTCGATTCTTCAAGGTGCAACGGATAAACAATATTAGTAGGTAATATACCGACGCAAATACTTACGAATATATTTATATACACGTATATATATATATATATATATATATATATATACCTGACCATGACCTGCCTATGTATGTTTCATGTATATCTATACACATATATGATAAACCCGACGGTCGTCGCAAGCGTCCACGTGACACGCGTGCCTGAGGGATATATCTAGATAGGATGGATAGGTATGCCATCGTAATTAGCATATTAATCTCGATCGAATAATCCAGCGGATAGTTTGCTGTTGAAGGTTCGTTTCGCGTGTGACTGTCAATTGCAATACAGGTAGTACGCCTATATCAGGTGTGCGTATACACAATTTATAATCCCTCTCCCCGTTCGAATGGAGGCGCACATTTGAATTTACATGTAAATAAAAAAATATTCCAAGAGCAAAATAATACGGTGTAGAAAAACCGACCAAACCGTGTCTTCGTTTTGTAGGTGGATTCGAAAAACGAAAATCAAATTTCAACAAATTTCGTTGGATGGTGCAGCGGTTTGTGTATTCGCGATGTACACGTATATAAATTCAGGTATATACGTACACATCCTACACCTATTTATGTACTTACGTATTCGCGTGACATCCGGCTTACATGTATAATCTATACTAAAATCGCGTAGGTGGCGTTGTATCGATATATATATATGGTCATGTACGACGTACATACATTTGTACATAGGCTTAAATATAGAGCGCATCCGCAAATCGCGTCGAGAGTCCAGGTCAAAACCGGTCGTGGTAGCGTACGGTAGAAGCACGGTATTGAAAAGTAAAAAAGCAAAAAGGGAACAAAAATTAGGAGAAAAAAAAAAAATTGGGAGAATTTTGGCTGGTAGCCAATTTCGCATAATACCTATCCGGTGGCCAAGATCGCTACCGTGTGTATGTACGTATACCTCCGTACGACTGAAATTTGTTCGCGATCAGAAAAAGCCCGCCATCCATCCGACCGATACACGCTGTACATAATCAATCGAAAAATTTCATCCCCTCGACATCGCCCCGGTTCGCGGATCGGGGAAGAATTTTTGAAAAAAATGGCGGAAGAGGATAGCGCGGTAGGAGGATGCTTTTTTTTCCCACACGTGTGTACGTTACGCGTATACACGGGGGATGGAAATTGAGTTGACGAAGAGAGTCGTAATAACCGACGGTTGAACACGTGTATTTGAGGAGGAGAAGATTTAATAGGTATGGCTCTTCCTAACCTGTTTAATATTGCCTTTTTGCGGGACAACAGGAAATTGTGCAAACAACGTTCGAGTGTCGTCGTCGTCGTCGTCGTCGACGTCGTACCTTTTGGAAAGACTTTATAAAATCACAAAGGCGACTCACGTACCAAGCTATATATATAGGTATACGTATAAATGTATATAACCTACAGCTATATGGCATACAGTATACCACACGCTATACATATGTATAAGTAACACGCGGATAAAGTGCGCGAACTCGTGTACCTGCTACATTCCATACCTAACTACATGTGTCTCTATATATATATATATATATTTACCGGGTAGTTAATTTTAATTGTCGCCAATCAATCGATCGGATACTGTAATATATTTATGGAAAAAGAGAAAGAAAATGAAGAAAAAAAGCAAGCGAGGCCACCAGCCAAAGGTCAAACACGTAGGTCTGGGTGTAATTAGAGATTAATTTCTTCTATCGGAATGAAATCAAACTCTGTTCTCCCCAAGTTCTTGGTTGTATGTATGTACTTTCCATTCACGCCTAGCAACGTCTAACCCAACTATACTAATTATACTGGGGTAAAAATGTCGTTTATATATAGACAAATTGTCCTATTGATTTGTCTTATAAAAAATGACGAAATATCTCAATTTTTTATTCGTTCTGTAATTTCGTAATTAGAGGTACGTTGTATCGAACCTATAATTAGTGAATGTTATTTGATTCCATAGTTATATGTATCGTCGTATTTATGTAACAACCTATATAAGTGGTGAAATAAATAATGAACTTTGGGTAAAATAGCACATATGTGATATTAATGTGTACGTAATTCCTTAGAATTGGCTAATGTTGTACAATTTATATATATACTCATGTATACATAAAGTTGAGAGAGAGAGAGCGGGAGAGAGAGAGAGAGAGAGAGAAGTGTGGTATGTACTTACGCTCCGAGTAGACAATCGATACTGAAGCCGCGACGAGGTGTATATCTCTACCTCTAAACATTAGGTTCAAACTGGGGGCCATCTTTACCTAGACCATTGAGCATTACTTTATTTTTTGTCATTTCTCGGTTGATTTTTTTGAAATGTATTTCCAATTGCTGTGGCTGCAGCGTCGTTTATCGAGTTATATGTCCGCGGTGCGGTCGTTTTGAAAAATGCGAAAGGAGCTTAATCTGCAATTAAGTTACATACCCGAACTTAAAATGAAATAAATTCTGTAATGGAGTTTTCAGAGTCGGGCTGTAAGTTGCAAATTTGTATATAGTTACGTTGTGCGCTATATACTTCGTTGTCCAAGGCCAACCGGTGGACTTTCCAGTGGCTGACAACATCCTTGGATTAAAGTGACAAACGTCCCGCGGGAGTCCTAAGGACGGAAAGGTTAAAAACTACCAAATATCCGATACATATATAGAGATTCGAGAACCACCACATGGCGCAACGATACTCCTATTTTTTCCGATCGATCGACTCGGACCTGCCCGATATAAGCGTATCCGTACCGCGGAAAAGATTGTTTAAATTCGTCATAACAGGAAGTTCCGGTTTGCCAAGAATTTCACGTGGTCGAGATTCAAATAGGAGCACGGGAGTTTTCGAAAAGCCAGGATTCGTTGATCCGCGGAAAACTTCCCCCCTTTTTTTTTTGTCGGTAGAAGAAGTACGGTTCACGGACAAAATGAGGGTTGATGAGAAGAAGAAGAAGGAATTCCTGTAGGAACATCAAGAAAAAAATATTTAACGCGATGACGCCGTGTGACAAAAGTATTTCGAATCAAAGTAACGGAGATGACGTATAACGAAGAGGAAAAAAAAAAACTGCGGAAGAATATAAGGGATGGAAAAGAAAAAGAAGGAGAGAAAAAAAAAAAAAAAACAAAGATATCCGTGAGCCAAATCCTAGGAAGTAGTCGTTGGCTTCGACGGTTCGATTTAAGAATTCATTGTCCCAGATCTGGATCGGGAACGCGGGTTTATGTATAGAACATAACGTGTTTCATCTATTATATGGTTCACCGCGTATAGACGGGGGTCAGGTTAGGTAGGTAGACATACCTACCTACCCTTTCGCTAACAAGAACTGGGTGTTTGTTCAACCCCTTTTCCCTCTCCCTCTTTCTCTACCTTTTCTCTATCGCGTCCTCTCACGCTGCACTGCGAGTGGCAAAGGCAATATACCTGACCTCTTATACTTTTTTGTACAGGAAGTTTACGACCGTATCCTCCGCGGACTACGTCGCAATAAGGGCGACGAATATTCCGCGGATTCCGAATCGCGAACGGTTAATGTTACGAATCTTCGGTCGATCCGGGTTGAAAAAATCATGACCACCGCGTGATCGATTCGCTTATACCTTTCACCGATTTATTCCAAAGAAAAAAAAAAGAAAAAAAAAAAAAACGGACATTCGATCGCGTGTGTTTCTCGCGCGCCGTAGGTTTGACGGGTGTTGAAAAAAAGAAATTGGCGAAATCTGAGCAAAGATCGTCCATAACCGTGGGGTCCGCCACCGCATAATGTGTATAGAGTAGGTATAACAGGGCGAATTCGACGTACAAAGCGAGGATGAAAGGGGGCACGAAGAAACGAAAAAGAACGAGAAGCGCGATGAGAATTACGTATACCAACGTGAACTTTGTATACCCACGAACGCACACGTACACGTACGTACTTTGAGATAATCTACGGGTGTTTGAGAAACCCGTTTCTCCCTACACTGGGCCCCGTTCATTGATGGTCCAACTCATATGCATAACAAGCATGCGTAGCATACAATAGAAGTGGTATGGCTGCGGGTGCATTATACGCACCGCGCCGCATAGATAGGTATATAGCTTCGTACATATGTATGTATGTGTATCCTTATGTCCACGGACAAGTATATACACATAGTTCTGGGCATTCCTCTAATCTACCGCGTCCGGAGACGGGTGACATTTGTTCAAAAGAAAACACGTATCGCGAGATGGGTGAGAGCAAGAAAGGCGCAACCGCTAAAAAAGGAAAACCGAGTGAATTTTTAGGAAAATATCAAGATGTCTCGCGAAAATGACCACCTTAGATCTATTCAATTCTTCGGAGTCACGCCCTTCTGGCGAAGCTACGGTTTCTCGCAATCAATCAGAAATAGAAACTCAAAGTTTCCGATCTCGATGTAGAACGTTTTGGTCCTTTCGGCCCTACGTAACAAAACAAAAAAAAAAGAGTCGTTGAGATACTCCCATGATTCGAAGGGTTGGACGGACGTACCCAAGGGTGCACGTATACACGGTACTCCAGACTTCCGTACGACCTAATACCTCCGATCACACGTAACGTTGTATCTTTCTCTCCGTCTTTATTCAAAACATTTGTTGCGCGGATCGCGTCGTCTGGTATCCTCTGTTTTTCGTCCCGTGACCGTGAAAAAAAGGGCTAAAATAAGCGTACGGTGCACAAACGGGCAAGTAGCGGCGTACAGATAGAATTATAAGGTTGTTGCACAATGGCAGATCAGACAGGCAGTCGGCTATATAAGGTATTAAAAACTGCATATCTCACAATTGAAAAATACGCGCATACAGCGACGAGTGTCTAAGGGTAGAAATAAAAAAAAAAATAAATAAATAAAATAAATGAAAAAAAAAATCCAAGGGGGGATACTCCCGTTCTCCGGAAGGTACGGACGCGCAACACACGCTCGCTACCTCGCGTGTATACGTACCTACACGCTTTTCTTTCGACCGTGCGGATTTCGGGTCCGTTTGGGGTTCCCGTGTATAAAAATTCTTTCCCGCGTACCTCTGACACATGTCACTCATTTTCTGTCTACCCTTCCGTTATCCCCGAGCAACACCGACACCGTTTCACCTTCCTCTCCTTTTTTGCTTTTCTTTTCTCTTGCCGTTTTAAGGCGAGGCCGAGGGTACCCCGGATATTGCAGTTAGCGACGAAGGAGAGAGATCCGACACGTGAGGAAAAAAAAAATAGAAAAAGAAAAAACGGTTCGTCATTCATTCTCACGATCCTCGCGAGCTCCCACGAGATTTTCCAAAAAAATTTTTATACCGGGCGCCAGGTTCGATGTCAAAAGAAAATATTATCGATTAGTGTTATAGTTTCGATGGAATACCTGCGATCGAAAACAATTGCGGCGAAAAAAGGGCCCGTCATCAGTGGAGGTATTTTCTCCCTTTTCCGGGCGAATCGAGCCCGAGATTTACGAGGTAGAATTGCAACGTATAGCGGGGCGTGATGAGATCCGTGGCATCGGGGATGGCGGGAACAAGTATTGTATACATATATACGAGGGAGAAAAGCGACGAGAGAGAGAAAGAGAGAGAGAGAGAGAGAGAGAGAGAGAGAAAAGGGAGATTGGCGTTTGTATTTATTGCGGATCGAGGGTGTCGAGTGGTCCATTGGGAACGTATCTCGGAACCAAACCTCTAACGATTATTGGTTTACCGATTCAGAGTTAATAGGGTTATGTGCAACGGTCAATTTTTTTCCCCCTCCCCTCCCCACCACCCCGTTCGCCCGCGCCTCTTTTAACAATTTCTTCGACTTCGAACGGGACGTGCGGAGGGGGTGAAACCGAAAAGCGAAACGGTATCGAAACGGTTCGATTAAAATTCTCACGTTTAACGAACGAATGCGTATAATCACAGCGAGATAACTGCACGCTGTACATATATATTACGTCCGAGCGTAGGTACATACATACATATATAGTATGTACCGTTCGATATATGTGTATAGGTATCTTCTACATACGGTACGTAGAGCGCGCGTCGCTTCGGTTTCTCTCTACTGCATCAATGCAAATGAGGTTCCCCCTAATTTATACTCGCCGCGCTTATATATTCTCGGATCTCTAATCTACTCGTACAAGACGTTAATTAGCCGGATTAGCATTCGGGCGAAAGATTTCTCACGAATTCTTAACACTACGCTATTTACCGGTTCATTTATCCTATCCCCCGGTAACCCACTAAACTGCACTCTTCGACACTTTTTTCGCGAGGGAAATCGATCGGAAATCGATCCACGATATTTGGTCAATTTTTGGGTTTCGTTTTTTGATTCGATCAAATGAAGAAAAAAAAGAAAGAGTTTTTATTCGAGAATGAAGAAATGTCTCCATCCGCACGTACAATACGGTGTGCGCTAGTGTACGAAAGTACAATACACACGGTGTACCGTAAGAATGCTAATAATTAACGGTCGTAACTCACACGGTATTTATAAGGCGTGGGCCGCATCGGATATTATATACGTTATAAAGCAGTCGGCGAAGACGAGGCGCATGCGACACAAAGCTCACGCCGGAATGCACCGGCCGACGGTGAACAGTTCTCGGTATACGTACGTACGTAGGTACATATGAAATGTTAAATGGCCGTAGGCTCTACGAAGATTAGCCTCGAGTTGCCCTCCCACATTTCGAAGGTTTCACTTCGTCGTGTTATTTTTTCTATACCGCGTCAAAAGATATCTCTACGTCATAACGTATTACGCGGGACGAGGAACGCGCGCGTATACGACACAGTCCGTATAGGTGGTATGTACTAGGGTACCTACCTACCTAACGCGTGTACGAGCAACGTGGTCAGCGAGGCAGGATATACACCTATCCAAATACTTGTAGGCATATAGATATATATATATATATATATATATATATAAACACAGGCGGTTGGAATACCGCACGTTATATCTATTTCGTCATCGTCTCCAGGTCGCACGTATTTTTGACGCTTTTAACGACCTCCGCTGTACCAATTATACCGCGACTCGACTCGATCGTCATCTTCGTATCGCGGGTCAAAAGCAAATCGAGATATCATGCAACGATCGCTTCGTAGATTCCACGATAAAAAACGAAGATCGTGAATAAATGTACATAAGAAAACGCCCGAAAGAAAATCGAACGCTTCATTCGATTAATTTCGCGCGGTTTCCGAGTTCCGCGGTTACGCGCTTTTGATAACGTAGGGGAGACCGGGGCAAGTTGGAGACGTTAAGCTTCAAGTGCGGTTTTTTAATCGATTGTAAGCGAATTTCAAAATCTTTTGGTATTTTTCGAAAGTATGAGATGTTAGCTATTAAAAAAAAAATTGACATTGAATTCGGTCATTCACAAACTACGTAATTTCCATTTTTCCGAAATTCTGCAAATTCGTCAACTTGCCCCGACCACGGGGCAAGATGGCGAACCTATCGGGGCAAGTTGACGAATATTAGATTTTGGTTTAATGGGCCTAAAAAAATACTTTTTGCGTCAAAATATACTTCAGTTTATTTAAATCCATAAAAGATATGAAAATACAAATACGCATAGTTTAGCTTAGATATACATATACTGATAATTAACACTGGTCGCAAACGAACTGAGCTGCTCCTTCGACATTAGAACATGCCAACATTGAATCGTGAATAAATTTATTCATTTACTTATTTATCAATTTATTCAATGAGCTGCACAATCGTATGTAGCCTAAATATCAATTAACTAAACAACATGCAAAGATCTCGATAAGGACGATCCGTCAACTTGCCCCCACCATCTTGCCCCATTTGCCACTATTTGCGAAAAAAGAACCCCACAAAAAGTACATTGGTGAAAATTCGGAGATTCTATGATCTCTAGGATCTATATGCGTATAGAAATAAAGTATTAATTCACAAGTCCGATCTTGCTTACCTGTAGTTGTATACAACTATTTTCTTAAGCTTCAGATGTTACTTTGAACACGTCTGAAATCACAATGCCTCCGTAAAAAAGCCGGATGACCTTGCCACGCTAGCTACATCGCAAATATTATTGCGTAGAAGAGTGTTCAACACTTTTTGATAACTTACCCGGCGCTATCGGTCAAAATATTCTAGAAACAATCAATTCGTCATCTTGCCCCAGCCTCCAACTTGCCCCGGTCTCCCCTATATATGAAATGTTTCAACGAACGATCGCTGCGGAAGAAAAAGGCTTTGAAAATCAGTCGCGTCTCCGTTGTACCGGAAACGCGATCGCGTATACGGCAAACTATACGTGCATGGAAGTAGCCGGTGCTATCGAGGAAGAAGTTATCTTATCCGGTCGGGCGGGAAACCCGTTCGCTTCGGAAACACCGCAGCAGAGCGGCGCGTACCGCCGCCTAAAATTTGTCCCTCGTTCGCTCGGAACCTTCCGTACAAAACTTTTCACGAGATCGCCTCGTTCGATAAGAAGAATCCCACGTACATATACATCGCGCACGTGTCGTCGACGAGCCGAATCGTATCATACGCTCAATAATAACGTTAATCCACTCCGCATGCCGATACGCGCTAAATCGCCGCAGCTGCACTCGTTGCACCGGAGGGTGCGTACGGTGCGAGAAGCTGCGTAGGTCACGTTGTTCGCGTCGCGTTGCGGCAGACAGCGAGGGCAGGTACGTTACGTTACGCGTACGTCACGGATGCGTACAGAGGGACTGCGGTGCGTAACGAGGTATGATACGCGCGTCGAACGAACCGCGCGTGTCAAAGTGGATGCGACGCGTAGGAAACGCGTGAATATCGTTGTAGGTATTGTACACATGTAAGCGTATATCTTATCGTCGCGTGTACGGCCCGCGGAAACAATGGCAACGTGCAACGCGGGAGTAGCATCGGCATCGGCATCAGCAGCGGCAGCAGCAGCAGCAGCATCAGGAGCAACAGGAGCAAATAAGGAGCAGTTGCAACGTCACGCCCACAACTCACTCACTCCGCACTATAGCTGCCGAGCGCGGTTCTCGCGGGGGACCGGGGGGGGGGGGGGGGGCGCGCCTCTCTTTCCGTTTCGTTTATCGCTATCGTAAACTATGTTTTACAAGTTATTGACAACACGTAGGTATACCGTACCTACTTACCGGGGTGCCCACGTACCGCAATAACTGCACCGCTGACAATGAGAGCGGTGTGGCCGTGCCGTGCCGTATCTCGTGCGATACAGCGCGCAATGTATATAGGGTGAAAAATTACGCGTCCCGCTCGGTCGTCGCTCTGCGGCGGGGGACATAATTCAAGGTGGTTATAATCGACTGACCGTATCGTTCGACTGTCGGTTCGACTTCTCACTGCGTTCGAATAACGACTAAATTATACGCACATCGGATAGAACGTGAAAAAGGGAGAAAAATTTTACTCGCGTAATCGAACGAATCTCTGCACCGCTCCGTTTGTGCTCTACGCTGTTTCCGGCGGATCGAACGTGTAATATTTACGAGTCGGACTTCTCGCACCCCCGACGCGCGCGAGTTCCCGATCGGGTCCGTCATCGTTATCGCGGTGCCCAGCGAATTATCCGAGGCTCTTCAAGCTCCGAGGAGTTCTGAAAATAACACGTATCGTGACCCGGTTGCGCGGTGATTTCGCTCGCCCGCGCGCGCGGCTTTTCCTTGGCTCACGTCCCGTTCGGCACACGTCTTTTAAGACCTCGAAATGTTCGCGCGGCACCTCCGCGATACTTGCAGCGCACCTGCAGTCACGTTTACCGTCCACTGCACTTTCCTCCCGCCACCGCCGGGATATTACGAGTACACGTATATATTTGCACAGCGTTCCGACACCGCGTTCCCATATTTCCCGCTTCGCCATTTTCACGGCTCTCACCAGGAATCACGTGATCGCGTGCCCTCGGACCATCGCGACTTTCCTCGTATCTTCTTCTGCTTTTTTTTTTTTTGTTTTTTTTCTTTCCCCGTCCGAAAATATATCTCACGAAATACCGAGCGTTGATTTTTCTCTTCGTACGTACGAGTGACGTCACGCGGTACATTCGTACTTCGTTGGAGATAAAAAAAAAAATAAATAAATAAAAAAAAAATAACAGACGAGTCGGATATCGGTGCAATTGATGTGGATAGGTATAGTATATACGTGTGGCGCGAGTCCGAAGCGACTGTCACTCGAGTTATTTGATCGGCTTCCAATAATTGAATTTGAATTTCTCCCAGAAATAGATGTACGAAAGCTGCAAATAGGTTTATACGCAGACGATGAAAAATTAAATTGTCCTCGTCCGTCGAATCGATTCCATATTATATATATATCGGATCGGAGTTGTACGTACATGTAGATACAACGAATGTTACGAACATGAGGGGTACTTACATCTCTACTACGCGACAACCCGATAAGAAAAGGCTCCTGAAATTTTCGGCCATTTTGCAGACCGGTGACTCGAACGATAGATTTGAAATTTAGCCCGAAAATTAGATTCGAACGTTGACTGCGCGATGCTAACGAAATCGCGTATAGTCGAAAGGTCGTAGTGAGTCAACGCCTTCGAAAATGACATTCGATTTTCGGTGAACAGCGAAGAGATTTTTTAATTTTACGGTTAAGAAAGAAAAACAAAAAGGACCTATACCTATCTGTGCGAAACCGCGAATCGGCAATTCCACTTTTCCCCGCGCAAAAATACATATCGTCGAGTCGCGTGTCTTTCTTCAATTCCGTAAAGTCCCTGCCCTTTCCACCTCTTCGGCGACACGCGACAAGAAACATGTTTGGACAGGAGCATCCCCTTACCCCCCCCCAAGCGATGCATTAAACGAGAAAAGTCAGAAGGACACTCGAAGAAGGAACGGGGTCACCCACGTACAGGAATAACACATACATACATATATATACACGTTACACGGATATAAATTTTCAGCAGCTCGCGCCCGATTGTCCCGCTGCGGTTGGTTTATTTTCGGTGTTTGGACAAACACACACGTGCACGTCAGTAATATACACATGCATTCATATGTATATTTATGTACACCTCATTACGGTGCGCGGTGCGGTTTTCATGCATCCTCTGCACGCGTTCTTCCAGCGGTCCGCAATCAATTGTCGTACCTACGCGGCCACCCTTCGCCCTCGATTTTTCCCCCTCCCTCCCTTCCTCCCTCCCTCCTCTCGGTTCTCCCCCATCGCACATCACTCTTCCACGGGTACCACGTACACGTGGTGTATGCCGTGTACATACGAAGGTCGTATATACAATACGTATATATATATATATACGAGCGGGGCATTAGCGCCAGCGGTATGACTTAAATGAATCCAGTTAGTCCTGGAGCGGTATATATACGTATGGGGTGTACGTACGGTTGAAAAGCACCGTGGCGTGGCTGCAGTTGAAGTCCCCCGGGGACGACGGTCGGCGTATAGGAACGCACACGTCGTTACGTACGCGCGCGCGCGTGTGTGCGTATATATATATATATATATATATATATATATAGGGTGTGTGTATACTACATACTTACGTATAGCTTCCGGAGCGCAGGATGCATCAGGGGCGACCGGTCCTTGGATATATACGAAGCTAGTCGTGGGGAGGCGTCACGCGATCTCTATCGGTGGGATGCATGAGTCCCCCTTTCTCACTGCCCCCGAACCACCTCTTCGCTTCCCTCGCCTCCCCGTCCCCCGTTCCCCCGTCCTCCGTCCCCCGTCCCCCTCTCCCGACCCCCAGACTTCCTCAAATCCTCTCCGTTTACTTTCGTCTCTTCCGTTCCGTTCGGTTTCGTTTAGTTATAGGTTTAGTTTGGCTTCGTTTCATTTCGTACGGGGCCCGTTTCGATCGACCGATTAAATGCCTCGCCTGCACACAGCCATCTCGGCTGTGTCCGCGTATCCCTCAAGAGCGTATGATTTTTTTCATCCTTTTTTCCAACGCCTGTACAGGTATGCGTTACGTACGGCGTTGTATGCGTACCTAACCCTTCGTCGTCTCCCATAAGCGACATGTGCAGCATCGTTTTATACAGATGCGCATTCCGTTCGACGGTCTTTCCGTCCTCAGGCGTCGGATTTCGTCCCATCCGACCGACGATATGTACTCAAAACGACGCGAGATTAACAGCTTACTCGAATATATATCAGCGGATTATTCTTATCATACGATTTACGATACAACCCGAAAGCGAAGTTTTCACGACTATAGAATAATTACAACGATTTCTCGTTTTTTTTTTTTTCCACCCAATCGAAATGTACATATTATACATATATATATTTATTCTTCTCGACGGCTGTTGTTTCTTCTTCTCCTACTTTTCTTTTTTCTTTCGCCTTTTCATGGAGGGTCGTAAAAATCGACGTACGTCTTATTCAACCCTCCGATATTCTTTCCCGCAACTCGTCCCTGCTGCAGCGTTTCGGTCCAGATTTGGTTTTCGGTTCCTCCTCCTCTTCCCTCCGAGTTGTCTTCCGTCGCCCTTTTCCTCCCCTCGCCGCGCTTTCTCCGTGACGTCCGCGCGTGCCGGAGAGACACGCACTTGACCGGGAACGAGAGCGACGCGAGTATGGGAGGGTGCCGACGGTGGTGGTATAACGACGGCGCCGCGGCGTCGGAACAACGCGCTAATTACAACGGACCATAGCTGAAGCTAGGGGTACACGGGGGGGATCGTCCCTCGTCCGCCACCCCGTAACGCAACGGGGCTCTCGCGTCGCGCATTAGAAATCACTCTTCGCACCACACTGTAAGGTCGGCTACAAATTGATCTCCAACGAAGGGCGAGCTTAGAAAGAAACGAGAGAAAACGTAATCGGCGGATTGTTCGACTAGCCCCGATTGATTAGCCCTTTTCATATATAAGTCAACTGATTCTCTTTCGGACTGGACTGCATTTTTTAGTTTTATACCATCTTCGTATAATGTGTGTAGAAATTAAAGGTAAAAATTGAAATTTTATTTGACAGGGTGATTATCGTGACCACCCTCTTCGATCAATAAATATAATGTAAGATGTTCTTAAGAAAATGCGTTCTTAAAAAATCGATCGCTATAGGTGCGGTACGAGGTCTCAACTGCTGGTTTTTTTCCCCAAGAGATTCCCCCACAAGTTTCCGGAATAGGATAATTCTAACTTTTAAAGTGTATAATCCTCTTCATCCCGTCGCGTAATCTGTTCGAATTATACGCGATACAACGACGATAACAATACATAGGCGACGGCGTAACCTAATCTTGTATTTTGAAACCGGATCATTCGTAGGCGAACCTTTCGGTCGGTACAATGTGCGGGACAGAGATCAGGTGCGTGGAAATACATAACGTCGACGTTTCGTATCACCCAAACGCGTCGAACAATGTTCAAATTCCCTCCTATAGTCGTACAATGAACGAATGAACGAACGCGCGAGCAAATAAACGAACGAATGAATGAAATGAATACCGACTCTTCGGACATGACAACCGGCGGTACAGCGAAGGGTTCGCAGGAGAATGTTGAAAGAATAAAGAAAAAAAAAAAAAAAAAAAAAAAGGAGAGACAAAAAGGGCGAGGGCTACGGACGGGTCGAGCCGCTGCACGCTGCGGCGGCATATATGTATATCCCGTAACGTCATTGGACCCCCGACCCTCCCGTTTCGTCGTTGTTTTGTCACCAGGCATCTGGTTTTTTTCTCGTTATAAGGGTAAATCCAACCCCCTGATTTCCATCCCGTTCCCCCGGTACGTTCGACGCGTTTAATTCGGAAGTAAAATATCCCGCTTATCGACTGCGGAACTGCGTCCCGCTGGCGCCGGCGCTTATGTCCGCGTATATATACCCCCATACGAACTGTCCCCCTTCAAAATCCACCCTCCGGCCCTTCCATCTCCACCCCTTAGCCCTTCGCCCTTCCGCGCCCCACCCCCCCTCTTTACCGTCGACTATTACTTTTATCTTCGCGCTTGTGTATATAGTTCTCATGCGTCATCTTTTTTCACGCGTGTATACATGTATAGTAAATTAAAGTGCGTATAAATAATAATGAATGGAGAAGGATCCTGTTTCGGAAGCTGCTCGATGAAAATTACCATAATTCGATCCGAAGCGACTTTTGATAGGTATTCGTGTTTCTTCAATAATTTCTTTCACTCAACGTGCAACGTTTGTCACTTCCGGTTGAAAAAAAAAAAATAAAAAAAAAAAAAGGAGAAAAATAAATATTCCCCTATACCATATAACAAGACGTGTGAACGTGTACAATATATTTTAATTGGATTACCTTGATAAAAAAAAATAATTAAAACTGGGCAAAAGCGCATTGTAATTAGATTCCATAGAAATAAACTAATGACGGCGTATAAATGAAAAGGGGAAAAAAAAAGAAAGCCTATAGAAAAACAAAAAGGAATTCAACGATGCATACCACCTACCCGGGTATACGTATACGCCGATCTCGCTAAAGCGTTAAGCTACAAGATAATTCTCATTAAAAACCGCATACCTACCCTCGTCTATATGGGGAAAAGCTCGCTTATACGATCATCGGGTCTCTTCAGAAGTATACGTTACATACGAAATTCGTATCTCCCACTCATTCGCACCCTTTTCCGATGATAATTCCGGAAGAGCCGAAGGGAGAAAAGAGAGCGTCTGCCCACATCGACCTGACTTACGAGCCGCGCGGCGCAAGGGTGTGACTGAAGGAGACCGTAGAAAAAAAAAAAAAAAAAAAAAAAAAAAGAGAAAAATTAAAACAGGGGAAAAGCGAGTAAATCAACCATGAATAAACCTGCCGCTAATGTACACGCCGTACGTATATACTGTATATATGTACGTATATATTTGTCGGTTAACACCCCTGTACCCAGGGTGACCCACGAGGTAATAAAAAAAAAAAAAAAAACAAAAGTAAATACGAATGAAATCTGTCGGAATATTTGTATAATTATGGAGGGGGGGGGGGGGGGGGGGGTGTATGAATAAAATACTTATCCGAGAGATCTGTATTTTCGATAATTGTTATTGTGGCCATTAGAGCGAATCGCTTCATCGCAAAATTCACGTTCCCCGCATTATGTAGGTGGAGGTGCTTACTGCGGGGTGTACTCGTATTGAAATTATATAAAAAATTAGGCATCCCATAATGTGGTGCGATAAATGTCGTCGGATGTTACGGCGTAATGTTCACGCGAAATGAATGTGGACTTTGATTTATGCATAAATTTGTATATTCTTAACACTGTGAATGAGGAATTCGGGAGAAGATTTGATTAACGTAAGAAAGCAGCGGTAACGTTGCAACAATTATTTTAGATAAAAGGGATTTTAGTCACATCGTTTTTAGCTTTCAGTTTTTAGTGGAAATTTTCAGCCTGCACTGCACCCTAACGATCCGCGGAAACGTGCTTCTTTTCGGATAGGTGCCGTGCATCCTATGAAAGATTACATAGCGTTAAAGAGAAGAGAAAAACGAGATTCCGATTTGAGATCGGCACCGCTTCGAATATCATCCACATGGGATACCGCGGATGGGTTGAAAATCTTTTTGTTCATCAGTGCGGTAAAATTTGTTTCAGATTCCCGATTTCGTTTCTTCGATATGCTGCGGTTAACGAGCGCGTTTCTGTTTTCTCGCGCACGCGGTACCCTGTGTTAAATAATTGATTTCATCTCCTCTTACTCGAGGGCACGACGAAAGTTAACCGCTTCACATCGAACTGTACTCGCTGATTATCGGCTTACTGCCCTTTGTTGGAAACCGCAAAATTTACATACAAATGATACCCTCCGACTCCCGTCTCCCGTCTCCCGTCTCCAATCCCCAAATGCGAACGTCGACGTAGCGGTTATTTCGTTAGCCTATCTCCAAAGTATAACGTACCTGCTGCTGCTCCTCTTTATATCGTCACGCCGCACAACAGGTGCGTCACAAAATAACGACCACGCGAGTAACACGCACCCGTGTCCTTCGATTCTAGCGAGAACTTCACGAGTTCGCGAATTAATTATTTTAGAGTCGACGCACGTTTCCGTCAATTTTTTTCATCCGTCTCGACGTTACTAACTCTCGTTCTTATCCTGCACGAGTTGAGTAGTAAATTATGTAAGTTTCGATAAAGATATCGTTGAACTGTAGTTTGTTGCACTCGCTCTCGTCTTGTATATACAATTGTTGAGTCTCGCGAGTCAACTTTGTTATTGGAGATAAGATTTCGCGCGCGCGCGCCCGAGCTAGGCTGTTGTAACTGCAGTTGCCGTATTAAATGTACCTACGCTTATATATATTATACACAATGTAGATATATTTATACAAGGGTATATATTAGTGACGTTGTCGAAGCGAGTCGCTCTGCCGATGTCCTTAGGAAGAAACAAGCGACTGTATACGCGATATCAACAAGTGGAAATCCTGGGAGCCGACAAAACAATTCACGTATATGTATACATAAAGTTCATTTGATCCGCGAGCTAGAGTCCTCATAATTAATAGTTTTTACCTAACTAGCGACTAATTAGCTCCGAAGAAACGAAACCATCGCGCCGATCCTATGGCGAGGATAATGACGTTAGACCGGATAAAACTAGTCGGTGTATAAGATATCCCTCGGAAAACAGCGGAATAAGAATTAATTAAGAGCGACTTGTAATTGGAGAAAAAATTTACTCGTATACCGTGATAAATTCTTATGTGTGTATTCAGATCGCACAGCGGCGGCGATTTTTTTTTTTGTACGAATTTATTTCATTTCCGAAAGTTCGTCGGGACGCGGCCTATAGCCGCCGAATGTAAAAAAGATGGTGTCATTGGTTATAGGGTAAAATATATTATACGACGTCTGAATCACCCTGTATTTCAACGGTTGTCACGTTATCTCATGGTTTGAAAGCAGCAGGTCGATTGAGATTTCGGGAGCAGGTGGTCCGCCGTAATAAATTGCATTGTAAGCGATCGGTTCTTTCCTCCTCTCTCCTCTCTTCGCAACGTTTGGCTCTTCTCCTCCGCGTCCGTCCCACCCCTCGTTCTCCCCCGTCCCCCGTCCCCCGTTCCCCGACCACCACCCCCGCTGCGCATCCACCTGCGAATCGATACCGCGCATGCATATACACATCTCCCAGTCCGCTGCTTTTCGCTCAACAATTTTTAACGTCATTTTTTTCATTCACCATCGACCGATCGAATTCCGAATTCCAAAATTCACGCTCCGTCGGTCGAGATTCCAAACAAGAGTACAAATCTTTCCCGATCAGATTCGACGTGTATAAAGCTGCAAGTTTTTCAGAAATTCAGGAAAATTCAGGACTTCTGCGACTATATGCTATATATATGTAGTCGATCGAAAGCCATCTTTCGACAGGCGTATCTGCAGTCAGCAGCCACCTCATATTCCGAACAAACGAAAAAGGATATAAAAAGAATAGGAAAAAAAAGGCAACGAAAAAATTGAATAGATTGTTATACGGAGTTCACCAGCGTTCCCGGTGGTACACCGAAGTGTATATATATAGTATACATACCTACTCACACCGTAACCTGTTGCGTCGTGGGATAGCCGTCACTCTCCCTGTACATTTGTAGTATGTACGCCGTGTACATACAATTTATACACTACGTCATATAGGTATGAATAAAAAAAAAAAAAAACGATCCCGTCGTGTAACTCACGTCAGTTTCCGTACAAATTCAATAGATGTGAACGAGAGAGAGAGAGAGAGAGAGAGATGCGGAAATACGTATCTGCGAGATGTGCAATAAAACAGAAAAAAAAAGAAATCCACCGGCGTACGTCAAACACGACGCGGTATGTGTAATGAATTTTACATTGTCACGTAATTAAAGGATGGCGAAAAAGGTAATCGGTCGAAAAGCGTCACTCTTCCCGTCCGCAGTTCATCTCCCGGGAAATTTATCCCGTACCTCTTTTGGTTCTCCTAATTTTTCCATTTTTTTCCCCCTTTTTTTCGTGCGAAACAAGGAGGGAAAGAGAGACGGAGGGAGAAAGAGGGCCGAAAAAAAAAAGGGAGACGACAACGAAATATTGAGAGAAAGATAGGCGGCGGCGGTAACCGGTCAGGTAAGTTTTTGACCGTCTGCCGCGACTAAAAGAGCTACCACGGAACGGCGCGGAGTCTGGATTGTGCACTTCCAACAGACCTCCCATTCCCTCTTTCAACTCGCCCTCTCTCGCTTATACTGCGCCCTTCAACGGCTTCACCCCACCCACGAGAAGCTATAGGTCTCGTAGGTACTTCTCCGACAACGCGTACACGACCACCGACCGAAGGCCCAGCGGAAAAAAAAAAAATTATCCCTATATATGTATATCTATACGGATACAAGGACTCCTCCGGTCGTCGTTCACCTCTGGCCCTTAGGTACGAATAGCGCGGGCGGACCGCCCATGAACAAATATATGGCAAAACGATCGTTCACCGCGTATACACACGAGAATAAGATGAAACGCGAAAATTACGGCACGGCGCGAGGAGGATCAACCGCAACACCTTTTCTCGAAAGGGATGGATAGCAGAGTGCGGGTCGGTCGCGGAAAACAAAGAAACGAAAGATTATATACAAGTCGCGGGGAATAAATCGCAATCAACGATTCGATCGCGGTATATTTATCGCGACGTGAATAATGCTCTCGGGACGCACGCGTCGCGCATTAGATCGCTATTGAAATACATCGATGAGCGTATGAAATATTGCGTGTATCTCTCTACGATCGGGCGCGAGAGACACGCACGCACGCGGGCACGCGGGCGGGCGGAGGAGGGTAAATTGATCTGCATATGCAAAACCGCCTATATAGCTCAGAGAATTCGAAAAGGTGCGGCGCGGTGCAGCAAACGCGTATATAGCACGAGTTTGTTACACGATGTGGTAGGTATGTAATTTTATGTTATATATGTATATATATAGTACATACACCTATTCGACGTTTAATCCCGGAGGATAAATGTTAACGGTTATAAATAGCTCGGACTTAAAAGTCGCGCGTCGAGTCATTCTTCGCTGCACATTTCTTTATCTATAGAGAAATATGGATATACGTATACATGCATGTACGCAAATTAGCAGAAGGAAGTAAATAATAATTAGCCGATACGACGTATGATTTTAACGTCGCCAACCACTTTTCTCGAATCCATAGGCGCAAAAACTTATACCCACCGCATCGATCCTAGAAGACCGGATGAATTCCAATTACAAAAAAAGCTCGTCATAATCTCAAGCGTAATTGAGGTTCGATCGACGTGATTAAATTTGTTTTATTTATTTATTTATTTATTTATTTTTTTCTTTTGCCAATCGGGGGGGGACATCGGTGATTTTCTCCCGGATTTTCTAGCGCTAAAAATCTCAACTCGTTACTCACCGATCCGTATAAATTTATTTTTGTTTTCCGTCGCTTCGACTCTTATACACCACTCGTTAATCTACGCTCAATTTCCATCGACGTCTCGTTCCCGATTCGTACAATCTTAATCCCGTCGAAAGCGCACGCAACTTTCGTACGGACGCGAGCGCGTCCAGTTTGACATTCCACATTTTATTTTAATCACCAGTTTTCTCGACTCTACGGCGCGGAGAACCGTCCGTATATTCCTAGGACTCGGGTGCGTTATAAGAGCTTAACAGGAGCGTTGATCCCGTTTGACAAGCGTACAGTAGTCGAGTTCCACCGCATTTATATACATACAACTGTAACAGAAAACAAGCGAAGAAGTATCGGTTGCCGGCTACCGCAGTAGCCGCCGCGCAGCTTTTATATACTGTAATAAAACACGGAACAGATATATACTTATACCTGTATGCGCCTATAGTGTACCCTGGATAGACCAAGAGACTAGTTTTAAGTCCGATTCGCACTACTTCGCAGCTTACGGTACTCGGTAACCTTACGCGGTGCAACTATACCGGAACATCTCATTTATACGTGTATGTATACGTATACACACACAATTATATGTACATTTCATATCCGCGAGGATATGCACATTATAGCGCACCGCACGCATATCGCTACTCGTCGTATAACGTCGTCGTGGAATCGTGGAGAATTTTTGATTGAAATACCGCAAGTTATAACGTACGTCTATATACCGAGAATTAAACTCCGTTGGGATGCGCGTCTACGATGGGAAATCAAATGTCGAGTTTCTTTCTCGCTGAAAACATCGATATACGCTACCGCAGCCGCGCCATATCGTCGTCGTCGTCTTAATCGCCGTTAGAGAAAAACAGTGGAAAAACCTGTAGTTAATTTAGAAGAAAAAAAAAAAAAACAAACGACTCGCAAACGATTGAATTGCGGTACAGTGGCAACAATATACGGGGGTCAAGAAACGATCTTTTATAGCGTATAAATCTATTTCACGACGCGAAAATATATCGTGGGAATGGAATGTTTTCAAACACGAACCACCTCGCCGTATAACAAAATGAGAATTCGACGAAAATATGTGACGAGATACAAGTTTCTACCGCATATAATGGCGGTGTATATCTGTAGCGCTGATGCTGATGCTGATGCTGCCAGGAGTGCGCGGCAATGTATATATACGCTCCGAAATAGCCTTCTATTTTTTTGTTTCTCCTTTATTTTTCTCATTCTTCTAAACGCGATCGGTCGTCGCCATGTTTAGCATTCTTCATTTCGCCGAGTATAATTCTCCATTTCAATTATCGTACCTAATTTTAAAGTGAACAAATTCTTGAGCGCCGCGAAACTCACCATATACATATCGTACAGCGAATAAATATCCCAAAAATTTCGCTCGATCGAACAGTATGTAAAAAAGAAAAAACAGAAATCGATTCGGATAATCACAAGACACGGAAGACGATTTTAGAAAAAAAAGTGAGAAAAATTTCTCACCGCTCTGCGCCGAATCTGTACGTAGGACAGGACGCGTATATACGTATACATATACACGACGATATGAAGAAGGGAAAGATAATTGCGGTACAGATTCCGCGACTCCTGTTACAAAGCTCCTGGTACCACAGATAGTGTATACAGTCGGCGTACAAATATAAACGATATAACGGAAGCTCCTCGCCTTCATTTTCTCCCGTTATCAATGAGGGGAAAGCTGCGTTTCTTCCATACAAGGCATCCCAGGGATGACGTTAATGCCAATAGGGTATAAAACGGCAGCACCAGTTTGGTCATAATTCCAATGCCAAGGAACCACACCGGGGTTATACACACATACATATACCGCAGGTACGAACCCATACGTGTATAAAACGACGCGCTAGGTAGTAGGTGAGGTGAGGTATTTCGGTATGGGCGGTGCCCCGGTCGACCTACCTGTTATTCTGTTCGCCTGTGTTCCTCGCCGAAGGACGCAGACGTGCAAGATGGCGACCGACGCTACCCGTCGTCACGCCCGTACCACAGAATAAACAGGGTCGCATGTGTCGCCTAGAAAATGTGGAGGTTCGCTCCTCGTTCCCGCTGCCTTCGCGATAATTCTCCCCGCACAATAACTGGGATACCGAAAGCGCGTCGCGACGACGCCTCCCCCTCCCCCCCTCTCTCTCCTTCCCCTCGTTTCCCCTCGCGACGCTCTCGCCGGGCATTTTGACATCCTTATCTAGAGAGAGAGAAAAAAAAAAAAAAAAACTCATAACGCGCACTCGATCGTACAAACTCGTGACGACGCAATATCGTCCGACCTTCGCGTGTGATATAAACTCGCGAACATGCCTGTTACGTAATGTTCAATATATTTTTTTCTTCCTCTTCGTAGCGATTAATGGTTTAAACTTGTTGGGTATATTGCAACCCTTACACTTCTAGGGTACGCGAACTGATCATCGACGTTCGCCGAGAAAAATTTCAAAAAATTTTCCAACGTGTACGTGATTTGCCGCGTCGATTTAATTCTCACGTTATACAAACGAGATATTGAAACGAGGACAAAAATTTGACAGTCTCGTGAATTCGTTTACATCCGGTAGAAGAAGCGCGTCGTTTCGTACTTATTGGAAAAGTCTCTGGAATCATATCTAGCGGCTGTCTTCTCAGCTTCCCCCTCGTTTTTTTTTTTCTCGTTTTTTTTTTTTCAACGGTTGAATTCTCCGCGGAGCTTTTTCTCGCCATTTTTTTTCCCACCGGTTCGTCGGTCCGTTCCGTAATTTACTTCATCTACGTTATACTCCCTTCGTTTTTTTTTCGCTCTCCTCTCGTTCCTTCTTTTGCAATCTTCGTCGCACCCGCTGTATACGTACCGTACCAGATTATTTCTTTTTGTTTTTTTGTCATCACGCGGCGCGATTCTTTGTCCGCGATTCTTCTTTCCATTGTGAAAAAGAAGGGTCATCCCTTACGCGCTTTTGAGGGGTTAATTTTTTTCCTCTTTTCCCTTCATTCCATCTTTCTTCTTTCGATCGCAAATGGTCTTCGGCCGTGAAATTATATCGGCAGCTGTTATACGGGGAAATGCGGGATGTATAATCGAGAGAAAGAAAAAAAGACACGTCGTCTCGTGTGGCGATTGTAATATTTGGTGGAGTTTTTGCGATAATTCGCGCGATTGGGTCATCGTGTCGTCATCTGGTGTAAATTTAGGAAAGATTTCAGCTGTAGGCGCGCACGCGAAACTTGGACATCGCGCATTAAGCTCTCGCGAATGAAATCGTTAAACTGTAAACCACCCCCTTTTACTCGTCCGATGGCCGACGCCAGGAGAAGATAATTCGGAGATAACGGAACGCGAGCTTATCGACGGAGTCCCACCGTTTTCACCCCGCTTTTCTTAGGGGTTGAACGAAACTGAGCGAATTCACCAGGGAGGGCACCAGGTGGCGTTTTCTAACGCACTAAAACCACCCCTGTCTAACATTTCGAGCGAAAAATATGAAAATTCAATGGAAATACGCGTCACGTCCACGTGATTTTCGTACTTTTATTTTATAAAGGCTTTTATTTTGAAGATGTCAATTCTTCGATTTCCACGTTCTTTCTTTTACAATTGGGTAATAAGACTTTGAGAAATTTGTATGAATATTCAAGCGTTACGATTGCGTTTGCGAATTCAATGTGGTCAGATACAGAATTCTGAGGCATCGTAATTTACAATTCATATCGCAGATGTCGATATACGTTTGATTATCGACTTGACTACTTTTTTTTTAAATTTTATAAAATATAACGGCAGTTTAAACAATCGAATTGCCTTGCATTCATCCGAATTCGAGAGCAGGAGATCGTTATTAAATCTGCTCGAAACGATGGCGATAACGATTATGATGACGATTGCACGGTCAATGTATAAGGACTGAATGAGATGGAAGAATCGTAATGAGCCGTGTTAAAATTGTATTATTGTTTTAATGAATTTGAAAATTAACTTAGTTACGGTCCAACGCGGCTACCTTCTGTATAGGTATACAGTGATTACCCCCTGCCATTCTTCTCTGACCGCAGTAACGACCTGCGGGATAAGATTTGTAAAATGGAATAATGCCAATATACATAGAGATTGCATTTATAGAAGTGTCGCGTTTCTCTCAGTAGACGATCATGTCCGAAAGCGCCCCGCAGCGTTTCGAAAATATGAAATTTCTAAATTGACCTGATTTCTAGCTTCGTGAAAATTTTTTTTTCTCGTCAACAAATTGATTGGACAATTTTTCAGGTGAATCAGTTCTTACACGGTCCATATGTCCCGAACTTCGTCATAAATATATACTTCCAGTTTTGTGCGACAAAAAAAAAGAAGAAAAAGTTTTCATCGTACGCAGGAAGCTCAAAGATTTACCGATCGCGCTTTTATGTATTTCTTGTAGATGTTGAAACAAACAAAATATATATACTAGATATATATAAGTAACATATATATATGTAACGAAGAAAGTAAATACATGTTTGACTTTAATATTTTCCTTGCTCGGCACGCGGCTTTTCAAATAAACATAATATTTATTCTGGATAAATAAATCTCACATGAAAACCTGTTTCTCCTCCAACAAATAAGAGATACAAATACAACAAATATTACTTATACGAAACATTTTCTCCAATTTCACATCCCTCCAAAACTGCAGACCCCGTAAAATTCCTCAAAATAAATTCGATCCGCCCCGATTCAATGAGCCTAAACTTCCCTTGGATATTTTATTCATGCGGACAAAGCGATCTTTCTCTTTCCCTGATTTTCAAACTTCCCTTTTCGAAAAATCAGACTTTATGCGGCGTCCAATCGACGTTGAATTCCGTTTCGCGACTCTTCGAAAGATAGGTCATGGTTATGCGGGTATACATATATACATATATACGAAACGATCGCGTATCTCCTACACGGTATACAGCGAGACAATTTTTAACCAGCGAATTCCATGGTCCATTGATCTCCGTTGCACGCGGCTTGCAGCGGCTCGGCAGTTTTCATGGTTTGTTCGGTGGCAACTTTGGCGTTGGTATCGCTGTGCGTGGAGCAAGGGCGTCTAATGACGTCACCAACGGCGCAGCACGGTTTCGCGGATCGATCCGTCGGCATGCCCGTCGCGTTCCATACGGCGTGGGTATACCTATACCTATACATAGCGAAACAGGCGATCCCGTCGACCGTCGCGTTTCGCTGCCACTTCTTACACACACCTGAGCGAAATTTTTTCCTCGCCAGTCATTTGTCTCGTCTCGCGTGCGTCCGCGTTTCCGGTCTATCCCCATGTTCTTTACTCCGGATAAATCATTTTTCCTACGAAAATTTCACGCTCCTCGCAACGTAGAAGCGCGACAAAAACTTGAATGAAACAATAAACGATGGAATAGTGAACCACGTGCCTTCCTACCGAAGAATCGTAACGCGACCACCCCGTGACGCAACACGTATAACGGTGACGTAATGCACGCTAATACATCAGACACCTTCGGATAGATGCGCTTGCGTCGAATCGACGCATCGTCTTAAGGGAGTTCTTCGCGACCTTATAATATAACCGTCAACTGTGATTCTAACAACCAATACAACATTATTTTGAAAACGGTGCTTCGAAAAATAAATTAATAAAAATAAAAAAATAAAAACAAAACACCAAAGAACCATCGCCATTTTCATGACCCGTAACACAAGTGCGGATGGTCTTCGTGATACGACGACTTTCTGACCGTTGTACATAAAAATATAGTTTTATCCAACGTTTGATAAATTTAATACACATACATATCCGTGCAGTGCGATTTTTGTAAATTACGAAACAACTCAAGTCATCTATACCACTCCAACATACAAGTGAGTAAAAATTAATCAAGACTCAGGTCTCTACTGGAAGAATTTTTTCATCCAAAACTTTCAGGCCAATCGGTGAAACAGTTCTCGAATTAAACATTCACATAAATAGCAAATGATGTTTCCTTTTTTGTTTTTCTCCATTTTTTCTCCAATTATTTTGCGGTTCCATTAAATCGAGGGGTGGTTGATATACGCGCGCGCGAGAAACCGCAATCATTTGTTGACGAGTGACCAGCTGATTCTTGGTAATTTGTAGGAAACATGGCGGCCCTCTGCGTGTACGTATTACCCGTATTTAACGGAGTTTAAATTAATTTCCCGTATGCAGGGGTGAAGCTTTCGAGGGCGGGTAAAATTGAATTTTATCGTACGTACTCAACATTGTTAATTGAATTACACCAGCTCGATTACATTACGGCAGAAAATTTTAAGCAAACCGCAGTTTCAATTACGTGCAAACATTTTACCGCCCGCACGTTCATCAAATTTTCAAGGACAATACATAAACGCACGTGCGCTTAAAAAGAGACGGGGAAAAAAAACGGACGAAGAAAATACCGTGTGTATAGGTAATGCGAATAGGTAGGTATTGTACGTTCGAATTAGTTGAAGAACTCCAAACTTTTGGCAACAAAAAGTTTTCTAATTAAAACAGATTAAATTTCCAACAAAAGAAAGCTTAGTAAAAAAAAAGCAGAAAAACTTCTCTAAATTACATTAAAAAGCCGCATGCACTCAAGAGCTTATTTTGCATATATTTAATTCTTATATTCATTTATATTCATTATATTCATCATATAATTAAAAAGATTCGTGGAAACGTTTCCAAAAACGTGACAAAGCTCAAAAAGCACGATACAGCGAAACTCGTGAAATGAAGGTCGTCGCAAAGGGTGAGCTTTTACCGCGCAGGCGGTTTCGCCTGCCCTCAATTTCTGACACGGATCGTGTCGATCGATTCCGGGCTTATTCGCTATACATATACACATCTCACGGTGTCCTTAAACGTGAGATAAAAGAAAAAAAAAAAAGGAAAAAGTTACGCAATTGTTGCCCTCATCCGAACGCCCTTTCTCAAATTCAAGGGCAACTTGTGTTATAGATTTCAGGTTCGCGCGGTATAAAATTCAACTGACTGATGAGTTTTCACTCTCTTTATAATTCTCGTGAATAAAAAAAAGAAGGTATAACAAAAAATGAAGGAAGAGAGAAAAAGTTGTGTCCTACCGTTTGTTTCGCATCCCCCTTTTGTTAGACACCGTTAAAAAATGGCGACGCGGCACATCGTCACCGACTGATGGCCATGGGCAGGCAACGGCCAATGGGACCGAAATTCATGTGCGGCTCAAACGAAATTGCTCGCATGATATTTTTTTCATTTCCTTTTTTTTTCCTTTTACGGCGTTTAATATGATGAGGTGTTGCGTCGTACGCGACCCCCACGGTCATCAGCGTTATAAGCAAACGCATCGTAAAATTGCGGTTATAAATTTAACGTCGCATCATAATGGACGAATCTATATGTATATGCATGGATATAGGGGGTATAACGTACACTTGCGTATACCCGCGAAATTCGAGGTTTTGACTTTCAGATGAATTTTCCAACGAACGAAATCCTCATTCCTTACATCGATGTACCCGCAATCGCCGAAATATTACGAACGTCTGGAAAATGTCTAGACCGCAAAATCCGCAAGACTTTACTTCGCATGGTATATATCGACGATAACAATAATGACAATTTGGCCCGCAGACTCTGAATTATTTCGCCTAATACTCTCTACGCCGAGAAGAAGTTAGTTGATATACTATATTTTATTGTTTCTTTCGCTCACCGGTTATACCTAGTATACAGCTCTTTGGGACACACCTAAACGAAGCGTAGAAACGTGGGCGGGAGTAGATATTACGGTGGGTGGGTCTGTCGTGCTATACATATATATACATATATATATATATACATATATATATATACGTAAGCGTAGGGAGTCCGAAAAGGGTGCGAGAGAGAGAGAGAGAGGGAGAGAGAGGGGAAAGAGAGAGAGGCAGCCGGCTGCAACTCACCGAGGAAAAAGGTCCATGAGTTAAATGGTTCGCGTCACAGTTAGGGACAAGCACTGGCAGGCAGGGTCACGAGGACGCCATAATACAAAGGTCGAGGGGCACACGTGGGCGGGCTATTAAATAATGTTTCGATCGATTATACCGTCTGGAGCTTACAGGTATACCTATTAACCTGTAATAGGTAGACATATAAAATTTATAACGCACCGGTGTCCGTATACCGTCGCATTACGTAATAAGCTATCTTCGCAGAAATCGTCATGTATGTGATCTACAACTCGATCGGTATCACTGAAATCCATCGCGAATCTGTTTGCTCCCTCGTAACGCAGGAAAATGGCGGGATAGTACATGTGCGCTTGTGTGCGTGCAACACCTACCCTTACGTGGCAAACATCAAAAGCTCACATTCCTTGTAATTATAAGATTTACATCTTCGGAACGTGCGGATGGCGATATATCCCGGTTTCCGTCCTCTTGTTTTACCTCAATTACTTCTGACCCTGAAAATTTGAAATTGGTTTTCCAGGGCAGGAATATTTCGACCATTTTTTCATGGTCAAACTTTTTCAGAGGTCGCCGCGCGCTCGTGGTTTCGCAAAATAATAATATTTTCTTGTCTCTTCGTCTTGTGAAAAGGGATTCCAGAAAGAGCAAAAGTTAATTCGAACACCTCGAGTTTTATTTTTTTCCCTACCCCAGAACCCAATTCGACGGGGTGAGATTTGGGAGCGAATATAATAGCGTAGATCTGCAGTATTTCGTCCAGCGCCGTTTTCAACATCCTAGAGATGTTGGTGATGAGGTGATTTATATGTTGTGATTTTTACATCCTTTCAGCTGGAAACAAATGAGAGACAATCTTCGGAAGGATAACGCAGGTCGATAAATAAAATATGAGGGGTGGTAGCGGTAGCAGTCCCGCAATGGTCACCGTACCGGCGTCGGCCTCGTTAAACGTAAGTCGATCCTAAACAAGATTATTCTACCACGTCAAAATCCACGGAATCGCGCGTGTCCCTCGTCGTCGGTCGAACCGCGTCCCGCTTTTTCCTCTCGATTAGGTCAAACCCTCGAAAAATACAACCCGTGGAGAGAAAAGGAGAGCCGTCTACACGCGTCACGTTGCTCAGAAGGACGAACGAGGCATTGAAACGACCCGTGCGCGTTGACGGGCTAGAATTTTCTCAACAAATCATTTTCTTTCACCATCCTCAAAAGTGGCGCGAGCGTTTTAAATTCAAAGTTTCGAAGTACCCCGCACACTGCAACCGACGATCGTCCCGCGAAGTATATCGTCATCGCTTGCGCGGAGCAGTTGGTCTGTTCTCAAGTTTTCGAGTATCTCGCGAGTGGAGAAAACGCGTCTACGGCACCTCAATTAGCATAATTTGCATACAGATATATAATATAACCAACGAGCAGCTAATTGTTACGCAAGAGCACCCGGCATCGAGAATATTATAGCCGCGCGGATACGCCGTGTCCTTCCAAACATCCCCGTGAAGTTGCGAAGGGTGGGGAGAAAGGGGGTGAAACGGAGGGGGCAGGGGGAGGGGGAAGGGGACCCATTGTGCCCTTGGGCGAGCGAGATTCCCGCTGGATTGAAGTGCGTGGCGGTAGTTTTGAGAGGTTAAAGGGGAAGGAGAGAAGGGCGCATAGGGCCGCCCTGGCACATTGTCGCCCGGGGTCGTAGGGCGGTCTGTTCGCAGCGAAATGAAATGGTGGGAGAATTCGTTCTGCCTTACATTGAAACGGATATATACACGCATTCGATGTCGACGTAGACAATTTTACCGGGGATTTTTCCCCGCGTCATTTGCACCCTATATACATTGTATATGTATACGTTTTGCGTAATTCACCGATTTCTCATACCTCTTCTATTATTGTTGTTTTGTCGCGTGCAGATCATGACGGGCGACGACAGTATGAGCGACGACGTGTTCGAGGTGGAAGAGGAGGTGTCCGAAGCCACGTTGGACTACCTCGGTGGCAACGGTAGGAGTTTGGCTCCCGGTGACGCCAGAGAAAATTTAACGTCGACGGCGCCTTCGCCCACCGGATACAGGGACTACAAACCACCGATCGAGGTGCTCAACGACTCGTACCGCACCGCGTCCCAAGGATCCGAAAATAGCCTAACGGTCAGCGGCGTGTCAAAGAAGAACATACCCAAGGACGAAGGAATCGCGCACAAGGTGAGCTCGACGAGGTCGTCGACGAATGAGAATTGTATAAATTGCGATATCGTTTCCCACGCGTACACAACGACCTGCAGCTTCAGCACGAACATCCGGCTGTTCGAACGTTATCGGTATTCGTGTACGTCAACCGGCGTCGAAAATGTCCTCACGGAAAATCGGCAGTTTCATTTTCTCCGAAAAATTGCGCAATATCGAGGCTGACGCGCCTACCCCGTTAACGTTCCATCCGTGGAAAACGGTAGACGAGTACGAGTTGGTTGGAATCGTTCGCGTTTCGTGCGAGAACTTCAAGGTCGTAATCTTCTCCGATCTACCGAGTAGGTACGGGACGATCGGACTCCGCGGAGGTTCTTACCGCGTACGGTTCGTCCCCCGGACTTGAAGTCAGTCGGTTCAACTGTTCTCGATTCCTTTCTTTTTCCCCGTCTTACTCTCTCGTTCCTCCGGCTCCGTTCTTCATTTTCTTTTCCTCCTCTCTTTTTGCATTTTTTTAAGATTCCCTTCTGGACGACGCCGAGCGCCCTCCTCTTCTTTCCTCACTTCTTCTCACTCTCGTTCTCACGATATATACAATACGTACAAGTTCGAATATACATATACGGTTAGCTCGCTCTACTCGACTATTCGGCTTAAATTTCCGATGCTTTTTTTTCTCATCCGCCGCGGTGCGTACACGACATTAGATTTTATCAGCGTTACACCTACTCAGTAGCCATTTGCAACGAGATGTTCTTTTCATCCTCCTCATCGACGATATTCCTCGTTTATCGTTAATTGAAATTCGCATCGCAGCTGCAGTACAGCGAGAACGGCGGGGCACAGTATCAACGGGAACGATGAGCTTTCAATTATTCCAACGTGTCGCCCGGTCTCGGGCACTTCCGACCTCGTAGCGCGGTACACCCGATCGGCAAGGCGCATGCAAAATCTCGAAGCGCGGACCGGCGTGGTCGCATATAATATATCTGCATTAATTTCTGCGGAGCGGCGGCTCCTTCGGCGTTTCTCTTCTCTCCGCTGCAGTCTGACGGGCACCGATGGTGTACGCTGTACGGTATATGTATACAATACGAACACAGAGACGCCTCGTATACGTATAGACGTGTGTTGCGTTACATGCATAAGTACATCTGTAGCGAAATACCTCGATTCGAGTTGTAATAAGAATGAGAAGTGGTAAAGTTTCGAGACTGCAAGGTTGTCTGGAGGAAACGACGATGTGGACGGAGTTGTACGACGGTAGCTAGGAGTCGCACACATCTGGTCGAATCAAGCCACCGCCGCATACGAATTGACACGAGTTAGAGTCCTCGTAGTAATAGAAGTAGCGACGGCCGGCCGACGGTCTTTGCGAATATCGTACACGTTGAGGCTATAACGTTGTTGTGACTCACCGTTCAACGTCGGACACCGTCGTCTCGTATTTTGTTTCGTTTTTTTTTTTTGTTTTTTTTTTCAAATTGTGCGACGGAATGCCTCGAATTTCGTCCGATCGAACGAAAATAGCTCCGCACGGTGTCCCCGATAAGCAGTAGCATTCCGATTTCTCTACACCCGCAAAATGTATTATTCATTCGCGTATGGTATACATATGTGTATGTATACTATACGAAAACGAGGATTCTTATTAGAATAGTAATAACGATAATAACGTGGAAGCGTGGCAAAACAAACTTTATATACGGTGATTTACGGGTGTACGGTATACCTGTACACTGCACATTAGTTAATTAACACATCAAATATTGCACTACGTAGATCTACGTCTCAACTAAGTGAACAACCGCAGCGATAATTACAACGTGTGTAAGAAACTTTTGTCGGATAGAGAAGGAGTGCGGATGGTGATACGAATATACAGGGTGGATCGTTTCGCTCGAAGCAACGAATATTTTTTTGGAATAAAGTTTTGGTATCAAAAGTCGTACGCGGTCCAGCGGTTATCGTAATCGCGAATCAATGAGAATCCCTAAGGAATCTTGAATAATGAGGTGAACAATTGTACGGTACTGATACCGAATGTTGGTTACCGTGTGAGGATTTCTTAAAGAAACATCGAGTCGCGAAGTCGGCGGTCATCGTTTGCAAGAACTCGCTCGGAGCGAGACATCGGTGTCGGACGAAAAAAAAAATTTCATTAGATCTCGAATCTTTGAATTGTTGGCGAAGTTTACCTTCGAACGACCTTGGGAACCTGCGCCAACCGATGAACGAGGTTGGACGGGTTAAATCCCCCTTCGAATCGTGAAATTTCCCAGACATCTTTCTCAAAAATTCATCGCTCTCGAGTTATTTCATTGCCTCAATCAGTCGAAACGGTCCACCCCGTATGTATATATGCTATAGGTATACACAGAGAGAGAGAGAGAGAGAGAGAGAGAAATAAAGGTGGAGAGAAAGAGAAATAAACTCAGGATGAACTTGCGTGCCAGACCCAAAGTGGAGTTAACTTTTTGCCAACTGAAATAGGATTATCAGGGTTGAGTGTCCACGTGAACGGATCCAAAGGATTTCCATCCCGTCTGCTTTCTCCTCTCTGACTTAACAGCCGTGTCTCACCCCGCGGGCTCAAAGGCAAACGTTGGGACATTCTATACCCTCTACAAAATGGCGGATATACTCGATGGTCCTTTCCTCGTTATACTCCCGAGGATTTTCGGACTTATATTACAGGATACACATACATCGTGTACATATGTATATATGTACCTATAGACGCGGCGTGGGTATACGCAGCAACAGACGAAGTAGATATATACGTACCTATGTACACGTACAGTACATCTAACTGTTGAGTGATAACGTAAAGCGTTGACGTAACGAGTGAAGAGAAAAAAAAAAAAACAAAAAACAAACAAAACAAACAAATAGATAGAAAAAAAGAAACGTCCAGATGTATATCTGCGTATATATATCAACAAGCTGCCGATGGTAAAGGGATGGAAGACACACTACTGACAGAAGAAAAGAAGAAAAATAAATACGGAGCAAAGAAGAGAGGTAGAAAACCTGTTTCCAATCTGAAATCACTCTCGTCTTTCTTCGGTGCAGTACCACACATCTATACATGTACCCCGTATACGTATACGCGTACGCGCAACGTCGTCGTCAACCGAGAATCGTTTTCCCTGCTTTTTACACACATGGGGGGGAACGTACACGTCGTATATATGTATACCCTACGGTACATGAGCGGCGCGCACACGTCCTTCTTTCTTCTCACCCTAATACGGGACGGGACGTCTCGGGACACCCGAGATAAGAGTCATGCTTTCACTATTTGCTTTCCACTTATACCCCGAAGAAACTTCCACGTACAGATGGGGATCTTTCCTACCGTGATGCACCTTCGTCCTTTTTACGTCTCCGTATATACCGTTCAACCCGCGCACGGGCCTCGCGAAATATCGAACTTCGCCTACATAATACCGCGGTTTGCGATAAATATACGTAGAATAGGAAACGGACAAATGGAATTGAAAAAAATAAAATAGTAAAAACTTTTTGGTACACAAACGTTCGAAATCGGAATTTTTGATATACCAATAAAGTCTGACGTTGGCCGAGCGAAGGATAAACCTTGGAATGCGTGTTCGAGACTTTGGTTCACTGAGGTGTGTGTATAACGTGTGTAACGTAATTCGTTTAGGAGTTTCACGTGGGGTAAACCACATGTACATACGAGTAGTATCTCTATATACTAGTGCGTTGTACGAACCCCTGCGAAGATAAATGGAAAAGGGCTGACGGTTTTCCTACCCCGATGGGCTTTTCCGGACTCCCTCGAGAAAAGTTCGGTGCAGGCATTCCGTGCAAAACACACCGCGCTTTCGCGCGACGCGCATTCATCATATTCGACAATAATTGCGCGCGTCTTATCGTCAAAACTAAAATCTTCGAACCGTGCGCAAATCGAACGGATAAAAATTGGAGAAAAGTAAAGAAAAAAAAAAAAAAAAAAAGAAAAAAAATGGCCGACACGCCGTCGTCCCTTGAAGTATAATAGCAGCAATTGAGTACCACTGCAATAGCAGTGTCTGGTAAACAGATATTTCCACTTGCTTGCACACATACGCCTGTACATTTATACACACGTACCACGGGTATGTGATATACCGCATACCACCGAGAACGAGAGGTGTGTAACGTCGGGATAAGCGTGGCTACGACGTATGCAACGGGGGGTACGAGTAGACAAGTGTGCGCGTGCGAGTGCGAGTGCTTAGCTTTCGTACGCGTATACATATAGGTATAAGGTGGGTAGGTAGGTACGTACGTACGTACGTAAAACGTAGCCTTATAGCGTGCGAGAGTTGCGGTGGTGGTGCAGCAGCAGCAGCAGCAGCAGCCGAGAGCGGTTAGCGCAGCTCTGCCTTTGCGTTTAAGTATTTGAGTTACGTCTGGACCGCTTGGACTGTAAACGAGTAACGCGATATGTTGCTTACAGCGGGGTTCCAAGGTTCCCTTTACCTACCGAGAGCGAGCGAGCGAACGAGCGAACGAACGAACGAGCGAACGAAGCTCCGAGGCTAGTACGAGGTATTTATTCCCATAGGACCGCATCCACGCTGCCGCGTAACGCAAACAACTGCAACTGCGACTGCGACTCCGCCGTCTTTCGCGGAGAGACTGCCATGCATGCCGCAGCGTCACATGTAACGTCGGATATGTTCCGGTCGCATCGCGAATCCTGAACATCTCTATAAAAGCGATCGTATAAAGGAGATTGAATGACCTACGACCCTTCCACCCCCCTCCCCGCACATACGGTCGCTCTACATGATATCTACATGCGTTGCGTACATGGTTACATACCCGCCTACACCTACTTCCATGTGCGACCTAATCGAATCAACTGTGAAAACGTTTGTTATAATTATTCGTAACGAGCAATAATGAAGCGAAAACTTATCCTCCCTTATATTACGTGCCAATTAACTCGTTAGAAGTTTCTACCTGTGTTATGCGTTACGTATACATACATACATACATATTTTCCTCCGAAGGTAAATTAAATGATAATTAACCGTGTGTAATATACATACAAGGGAACAGCGTGTTCGCCAACGTTACAATTATCGGAGGTTGACTAACACACGACTATCGTTTGCCGTATGTAACGCTTTTTATTCGTTTGTATTTCAACTTCTGGAAACACGTCGCGTACTTTTTTTTTATTTTTTATTTTTGTTTTTCTCTCGTCGTTTTTTCATATTCGTTACTTCCCGTAGTTCATACCTCGAATATACAACACATGTGTAACGACGCGATTTCTTCTTCTCGCATTTTTTTTTGCAAGTATACGAGCGGGTGTGTGCTCATGCTGCGAAATTCTCGCAACGAGTCGGAAGTGTGAAATATGATTGAGAAGGTTCTTTAATGGCGGCAATGAATCTCCGTCTAGTCATTTTCATACCCTCGGAGTGACGCGTTACTAATGGTCCACAACCTCGCTAAATTCGTAGGTATAACTTACCGCGGAAAAAAGACGAAGCGAGAGACTGAGAGAGAGAGAGACAGAGAGATAAAAAATATTTCCGACTTTACGAGCGCGGTTTAGAAAATAATAAAAAATAACGACGACAACGATCAGATTCATAGTGAACATCATTCGCCGCTTATATAGTTCCACCCGCTGCAATTGACGAGATTTATTTATATACTTTTTTCGCATCTCTTGCCGACAAAAGTTTTGTAATTCGAACGTCTCGATTCCGTTGTGCACCTATATTTTACGAACTTTGTTTCGTTTTATCGCTACCCTCCGTCCTTAATTTTCCCCCCTTCCTCGGGTGTTATCATTACGGTGGTCGGATGTCACAGCCTTTGACAAAGGAACCGACGAACGCTAGATCGATATCTCACGGTTATACCCATCGGATCCCCCCTCGTCGGGTAACAAAATATCCGATAGACGTCCCACTTCCCAAAAGTCGGTCAGACATGACGTGTAGCTTGGTAGGTGGGTGTTATATATACGCGATACCTAATTGTAAGATCCTACTAATATATGACCAGAAATATTAACATCCTCTCCCTATTAATATACCTGATCGAACGGCGCGACCTCCACGTGTAGTATCGTACGGCGTGGAACGTCGATCCTGGAAACGACCGTCGTTAAAAAATAAAATAAAAAAACAGAACAGGCGCTAAAGGACGCGACTCGGTACAGAGAAATTCGGGGAGCGAGAAGCTCGGTGAGAATTCTCATTGGCAAATTATTTTTACTCTACAATACAGAGAACGTATAACATTCCTCGCGGCGAAGGGTCCTCGTGATTCTGTTAAAGCGTATAGAAAAATTTATTATACCACAAGGATGTCGTTGGGATTCGAGTGAGCGTATAATAAGGAGATCCCAATTAGCGCGTCGTCGAATCAGTTGCCACGAACGCGCGACACGTAAGATGGGGGGGGGGGGGGGGGGGGGTGCGAATCGCACGCGCGTTCGCAGTCTAATTGGGAACTATAACCCCGTAATAGAGGCGGAAATTTTTTTTCTTTAACCCGAATCAAAAAATGGCGTTAATTTTATTCCGACTTTTGCGTCCGACGACGCGCCATTGCGGATGAAAATACGTGCGGAGAAACAGGAGCGGAAAAATGGAAGGGAAGAAGTGGAGAAATTTTTTTGAGAAAAAAAAAAAAAAGGAAGAAAAACTGGTTGCGGCAGGTGTCGATATAGGTGTAATTCACGGTGTTACAAGAACAATCGTTCCCCGCTACCGTCAAAGCTTTAATTACCGTACCTTCATAAAAACATCCTCGAATAAGTTATTCTTTTTCCTATTATTCGACTAATTTTTATTTCACTATATATATTTTCATTTTCATTTTGATACGAAGCCTGGGCCGCGAGCGTCAAAGCTGACTTTTTACGCCGTGTATATAGGAACGTTTCACGTTTCGTAAAGTCAGAGCGGGTGCAGCAGCAGGTTATTGGATGATATTATACACCCGTAGGTATAACACAATAGATTATACACCTGCCAATGTTTAGCCTGGTCTAGTAGCACCGACGGAAGCTTATACGCCTATAGTTAGGTGTAGGCTCTGCTGTATCGCCTTCTACCTGCTCCGTACTACTACCTGTGCGCGCCAATACGTACACCCGTATTACGTACGCCAATCATCTTCTTATGTGAGAAAATTCCTCGAATTTCGTATATGTTACATTTCGATCGTCACATTTCTCATTGTATTCAAAAAAAAAGGCGAGGTTTTCTTCATTCGATTTTTATTTTCAGTTGTTTCATTATATTTTTTTTTTTTCGTATCGTTTCAACGAAAAATATCGAACCAAATTTTTCATTGGATCGGAATAGGTCAGTTTCACGAGGTGATCGACGAGTGTAAAAACCAGCTGCAGGTATTAGGAGGGTCAGACTTTGGTATCCTCGTCACGGTGGTCGAGTGCAGTGTAACGCGTAGGTATAAGGGGAAATGACTGATGGATCGACTCGATGATTAAGTCGTTCCGGTGTATAATTAACTCGACGCTATGTACTTATATATCCTATACTGATAAAACCGGGTGCACAAAAGACAAAAAAAAAAAAAGAACAAAGAAAAGAAAAAAAGAATCACTCCCTTCGTAAAAACGACGAGTGTAACGATCGTGTGTGCATTACATCATAACGAGATGTTACAAATCGTGTGCGCGTATAAATAAATTCAAATTTTATCTCCGAACGTTATCTGTTCGCAGACTATTCTCCTGGGTGACAGCGGAGTCGGTAAAACTTCGCTCCTTGTTCAATTTGACACGGGGAAATTTCAAATGGGAAATTTCGCAGCCACCGTTGGAATCGGCTTTACGGTAAGAATGAAGAAAAAGAAAAAAATAAACTATAATTTCCATTCCTATCGTTTCGATTTCGTACAAAATTTATATATATGTATATCAATTGCATATATACAATTACGTATAACGTATATATATGGCTCTTCTGCAGATGATTTTTTTTTTTGTTTTTAAATTCTATATAGACGAGTTACGTGAGTTGATGGAAAGATTCTCACAATTATACACCGAATAATTTTACCATTTATTAGTTGGTCATAAATTGCTGTTATAACTTATATTGGTACTTATTTTTTTTTTTTCTCTATATTCTCGTGTACGTCGAAGAATTGTGAAAAATTTCCATGCAAAATTTTTCCCACGTCACGTATAGCGGAGTATAGATACAGAAAATACGATCGTCGTTCGTTGTCGTTGAATATTCATGTGGCTCGCACAAGTCACATCAAGGAATGACATGAGTAGATGTACAGGTATATAAATATATACACATATATAGACGTATGAAATATGCTTCAAAACCGAGCGATGAGAGTTAGATAGCGTATATAACTATATACATATATGTATATACCTACGTACGAAGATTGAATTTACTTCTTCATCTTTTCCATCAATAAAGTAACATTTCAGATGGTTGGTTATGTAGGTACATTTACGCGGTTATATTTTGTACATAGGACGTGGGTACATAGGACGTAGGTACAGGCGCGTACATGGCTTGTACGATATACGGAGGAGCGATATAAAATTATCTTACCACCGCGGGTCGGTAATGGAGAGAAAAATTCATTCGTATTTTACGTGGTACTGGTACGTACAATTCCTCCGCTCTTCGATAATAATTAACAAAATGATGCGACAAAAGAAAAAGTCGGAGAAAATAAAAGAGACGAAACGAAATGAAACACTATTCAATTATACCTGTACCGTACACCGCGGGTATACATAGGTATATTCGAAAAGGGGAAAAATATGACGGAATATAAAGAAAGAAAAAAGGGGGAGAAGAATAAAATGAAATGAAATAAAATAAAATAAGATGACCAAGGGCGCCGCCGTCGGGCTTGTTCCATTGTCGTTTCATTTGCATTGTAGGTACTACGTACGTTTGTACGTACGTAAGTACATGCTCGGATATACGCCCGCTAGTTATACCTGTATACCTACGTTCACTCTCATCTCTTGTTACGTGTTGTTACCTTACGGAGGATACCTACATATGTTATTCCACACGTGTATATGGACGCGTTGAATCTGCATAGCCATGCGTAACGTAGGTACGCGTGTACCAAAGCAGAAAAGAAGCAGAATCGTCATGGGCAAGGGCATACGTGATCTACTTCGTATCCGTCATCGATTCCTATACGTCATATTTTCGCGCCCGCGAGCGATCTATCTGCACAGGGTTCAGATTCGATAAATTACCCGTCCTTTTCTCGCAGTGTTCAATTTTAATTAATCGACGTAGTATTGTATACATACGTACACCTATGTACAGAGTTAGCACGTATAAAAAAAAATTGTAAAAATAAAGCGGCGGTTCGAGAAGCCGGGGAATGTAATCTGTGCGTAAGTCAACAGATGTGTTTCAATATTTGTGTACACGGGGGGGGGGGGGGGGTAAAGGTGAGGGCAGCGAGGGTGAAATCGGAGGGATGAAAGGGGAATGGATCGCGCGTTAGTATATACATAGAGATGGAATATGCGCGATGCGGAAAAGAAAAACTCTTCCGCCCTCTTGACGGGGAAAAAAAATGAAAAGAATCTAGCACCAAACGAGAGAGAGGGAGAGCAAGAGAGAATAGTGAAGAAATTGAAACGAAGAGAGGAAAAAATGAGTTGAAAAATAAATATTAACTCTCGTCGCGCAAGTTACTTTATATTTCCAAGTAAGCATAAAGGAATTAAAACTAAAAGTCTTTTTACGAGGGTATTGATCATCGTCGATCGGTTCCATCATAGATATAATGTGCTGTATCTCGAGACAATCAATCTGAACTCTTGAAAAGGCACTGGCTGGTACCCATCGCATCGCGAAATGGTTGCGATCCACAATAAAAAGGCGAGGGATTTGTTCGCTAACGATTACAACGACTGATAAAACGAGTCGAGCACGAAAATGCATTTAATCATCTCCTCTGTACGTGTAACGGTATAAATATGAAAAACTTTTGTTTCAAACTCGCGAAACTTTCGAGCTGTAATAACGATAAGAGTTTTGAAAACCATCGTGGCGCTGCACCCCCGCAAGCTCTTCCCATCTCACCAACGTTACACGTACGTGTAGGTGAAGGTAATGATATCGTATCGTTTAAATTGTTCGGTACGCCGAACTTACTCGCGTTTTTTATAAGAAAATTTTGAAAGAAATCACGACGCAAATTTTGGAAATACTGCAGAGTAAGTGGGACGCGCGTGGAATACCACATGTATATAAAAGCATCGAATCTACTGCTGCAAAAGACGAGGTGATTACGGTCCGGTGGTTTTAATGATATAATTGGGTTATCCGTGTTATCTCGTTTCACCCATAGTAATCTAAATCTCTTTGCAGCAAATGTTGCCTCCGAGACCAACAATTATGTAATTATCTTATCTTCTTTACATCGGTGTGGCCACACTCATTATTGTGCATATACATACTAGGTTGTAACGCACGTATACGCGCGGTACGCGGTGTAAAGAAACACCGCCATTTTAATGCGTCGCGTATTACAGGCCGGCTACCTTTTTTTCGAAAAAATTTCGGTTCATTTGGGGGGTAGGACGTCCCAACCGTTTTCAAAGGTGAGAGAAGATTTTACATTTCTTACAAATCTCCTACGTTACGAAAAATCACTGATAAATATTTATATCGGCCCAGAGTGCATGAGGAATCATAACATATGCAAGTTTGCATGGGAACTATAATAATATTTAACGGTTGTTAGTGAACCTAACAGGTATACATACATATAACCTATACGCGCGTGTACAAATTCACTGGCGTTAATTCGCGAATGGATTACATGTCGTGAACGGGATTACAAAGTTCTTGCATGTAAATAACTACACATGTACGTATACGTATACATACATATATGTGTAACGTTACGTGAAAATTGTTATGTACCTAACTTCGATGAAACAAAAAAGTTATAACAAACGTTTCACGTGCGTATAATTTCGTTCGCGGCGTCGTGATCTTGCGGTCAAGTTATATACGGTCATCCGTTTTTCACCTCCCGATGTAATATTTATCCCGAAAAATAATTGCCGTTTCCGTAAATCCCCGATGAGGATGGCGAAGAGCGGTTCGCCTTCAAGATCAACATCACCGATCGATTCCACCCTCCGAGTATCAAATTCCTCGGTTTATTTTAGAGAATTATTTGTACTCGGTAAAGCTCGCCCAAGGTTCACCCCAGGTCGAGCTCGTAATTTAAAATCCTGCAATTTCTTCCTCCAACAATAACATTTACCCCGTGTACTCGTACCCTCGGATGTCGAACAAAAGCATCCACGCGAACGAACGTTTTAATCCGATGTTTCGTAAGGCGGCACAGCGAGAAGAACTGCAAAATTTGTTTCCTGGATTGATAATAAAACGCGTTGTAAGTATACATGTATGTATAAAACTAACAATGAGTCGAAGAACGCGAGTACGGTAAGAGTGTTTCCGAACTATCGAAGGAGTGTAAAAAGGCGACCTTACGCGCGGTATTATAGGTGTATATGTATATACCACCTATATGCAAAACCAAAGCCAGACGTAAAGCGAACGTCGACGAGGACGGCGTCGACGAAAGGCCAGGATATGAAACAGAACGGTTATAACGCTTCGCTGACTTTTACGACGTGACAGGCATCGTGTCGCTGTCTCGCTTTTACCTCGCGATAGTACACGCAGAAGCTGCGGCACAATGGGAGAAGAGGAGAAAGAAATATTAAAGTAAGAAGAAGAAGAAGTGAAAAAAAAAAAACAAAAAAAAAAAACTATTCAAATGGAAAATAAATGCTAAAAAGAACAAACGAAATACATAATAATAAACGAAAGGAGGGGTAAAAAAGATAGAAAATGAAAAAACGGAAGTCGAAAAGAAAGATACACATATATAGATATATATACATCTGTATATACATATAATCGTTCAAAGATGCCCCTTGACTTCCGGCGAAAAATAATCCACGCGCGCATCCGTTCTGGATATTAAACTCACATATTGTACGGACGTACGTACGTATACATATGTATTACGTTATAACAACGATATCTATATGCCTGGGAATTTTCGGTTAAACTTCTGGTTATCAGAAGAAAAAAAAAAAATAGAAAAAAACAATTATCGACGCGAAAGGGAGTAATCAAAATTAATACCGACGTTCGTGAAAGTCGATCTTTACGAAGACGTAATTACTAGGTGGTTCAACCGCGTCGAAGTTTTCATCGCCGCCATATGCGACACCTGGGTGGTAACACGGTGCCATTTAGAAGGCGATTCTCTTCTACGTATGCATGTGTCGTTTTAAAATCCAACGACTGTAGTAACACGCGGAGCGGCAGGAGGCGAATAGGTACGTTGTGCGCGTATACGTATACATGTAACATAGGTGGGTTGAAAAGTCCTAGAGAGAAGAAACAGCGGGACGAATACAAGTGAGGATAGAAACACCGCGCGCCAGGTGAATATGGAGAAACAACAGTTGTTGTCGCTGGTCGCTCAATCAACTGACACATAAATAAAGAACAGCAGCTGACGCGCCCCGTATATGACGCTACCTGCATCTATGTACATACATATACACGAGGAAATCTCTCACACATACATCGGACAGGGACATACCTGTGTGCTCATGTCGCACAAATGTAATGAACTCCGAGAAGAACAAAAGACGCGAAGATACCACCCGGATGACGTGAGCGAAATTTGCGCGATTCTTTTTTTTGACGACTCCTCGAAAGAACGGTGCAAAGAAACGTCGCGGGTGTTCGGTAGGAAAAATTTCGACGAGTTTTTGATAACCTATAGCGTGATTTTCAAAAGCGGGGAGTCGCGATGGTCGTCGATCGGAGTTCGCGAGTTTATACGTACGCTACGGGTAGAATTTTTGCTGAAACGATTCTGCAGCAGCCTAACCATACGGCAGGGGGGGGGGGGGCAGCGGGCAAGAAGGCGATCGTTTTGCTCGTGTAAAATCGCGACTGGCGTTATTCTGGTCACGATCACGGGGAGACCCTCCGGTACACATAGGTATACATATACCGTAGCCGTACACGTATTCCAATACCGAACACACCACGTCGCCACGTCCTGCCCCACGACGTACAGTCGGGGACAGTCCTATAACGATCCCGTACAGTCCAGGATTTCAAATAACATTATGTACGACGTTTCACGATCTGATCGCCGCAAAACTCTACCGCCCACTTTGCGGAAGTAAAAAAAAAAAATCTCAAACATCGTCTGAACGCCTGAAATGAAAAAAAAACATCCCACGAGATTTATCATGTCCTACGAAAAGTTTTTGACACGTATTTTTCAGAGACGCATTTTTCGATCCGATTGTATTCGTGTGAAATTGATTTTTCAAGCGCTCTTCAAAACTCGGTTGGGCATATTCTACGGTTTTTCAAATAATTGCCAGAGGCACGAAAAACGTACAAAATGAATAATAATCAGATACCGTGCACCGCTCACGATTCCACAAACCAATTCCTAAACGGGGACCCCACGTACACCGTCGTCGGTATGGCCGCCTTCCATTTCTGTACATACGTGTACGATTCCCTGCAGCTTTCCTCGCCCGGAGCTAATAAATATCTGCAATAGATGCATACCGCGGAACCTTCTCGCCTATAGGGTATAATGTGCGCTACACACCCAACTGACTACTCCGCGTTCCTGTTGCAGCATCGGAGCTCTCTTGATTTTGATGAATATTTCTTGAAAAGATAAACAATTATTTTTTGTCTTTGTTAAAGTTAACATTAACAGGTAGATGTAATTGTTTCCATACAGTAACATGAACTAATTAACCGTTAGCTTAAGGTATTAAATAGCTGTTAGAACAGATTCAGTCTTTTTCTTTTTTTTTTGTTTCCTTTACCATTTCAAAATGTTCACTTCGTACAGGTGAATATAAAAATGTTACGGATACAGGTATACGTACACACGTATCTATAATAATATCTAAACGCCCCCGCAAAAAAAGCAACCGAAAAAATTAGAGGGAAAAAACCCGCTCACCTGCCGTTCTTTCGAAGCTGTTTGGATACCAAAAAAAGATCAGATGTACAAGCGACCCTGCATGCCCCTATTAAGTTCGATTTCGTGTTCGTAACACCTGCGTTTAACGAGAGAATTAATAATATGCGCGTTTTAAAACGTCCGTTTTCATAATATCGAAATAATTTTCAGAATAAAATACTGCACAGTAATACGCGATGGGCATTCATTTCTCTATCGTATTTCATCTCACATCGGGGAAAAAAAAAGCACAGAGAGAAATTGGAATTTAGATAACGTTCAAAAAGTTTTTGTGCACAAGTTTTGACGTTTTCTCCCCGGCGAGATGAGGAGAAAGGAGAAGAACAGAGAGAGGCTGGAGTTATCGGAGCGCACAATATTCACCATTTATAGCGCATGTGGGTACTGGATTGTTCCTGTGGGCACCCTTATATTTTCCCTATCGCGTGTACATCGAGCTGTTGGGGGTTGCGGGGGCGAATGGTTAAGTAGCGAGGGATTCGAAACTGCAACTCGTAAACCGCGTGCACACGATTCCCCTTCCAAAAATAAATGCCCCACACACCGCACATTATACACGTATAGGCATCTTGCGCGAAAGCAGATTCTGGTTTCTCGCGATCGATGCGATTTCCCCGTTACCCTTTTCTCTTTCTTCGTCTCTCCGGTCGCGGATACGAGACGAAATAATGAACGGAAACCGACCAACGGATCGATAATAATTATTCGCTCAATGGGACTTTTCCCTTCGAAAAACTTCGATCGAAATCCTAAATTTTTGTTTCCCGGTAGATCGGATAACAACTCGTCCAATAATAGCTTGTTTGCGTTCAGGTTGCGTGTGTGGCCGTCGCTCATAGAGTTACGTATAGGTTATTACGGAGGGGAAGGGGGGGGGGGGGGCTGAGCTAATAAACTGTACAACCCCTTGGAGCCGGTTGCCTGGCTGAAATCCTCGATGCCCGATGCTCTCCGCGTGTGTACTCTGTACTCCATTTCCGCACGGGGTAATTTGGAAGCGGCCGATTATTTAGTGGGATGTGTATAGTTATATACGCGTTCGTCGTTAGATTTTCGGTCATGTTCCAGTTTCGCTAATTCCAACCGATAAAATAGCGATGTTATACGTATACGTACGTACACTACCGTAGTAAACCTGATCCCGAAACGCAAGAGCGTACACACGGGCATGTACAATTGCAGTGACCATCAACTTTAAAGCTCCCGGAAATCGTGGGCTATTAGCTGTGTACGCCTACGTTACCTTTACGAGTGGGAGATAGGGGGAAAATTTGATCTGTCGCGATGTATGTGTGTGTGTGTGTAGGTCGAAATACGCAACGGTTACGTCGTACGGCCAGAGTATTTTTACCGTGTGTTTTTCAAAAAGTTAAACTAATCAATCGCGATTTTTTTCATTTCATCGATAAATCCCCGATTCATTCTTCCGTTTATGTAAATTAGTTGGTAATATAAATTGCACAAGTTGAATTGATAAATTTCTTGTTTTTTATGTTATCACATTTTTTTTTTTTCAATATGATTGCGAATTTTGTCCATGCGCGATACATGAAAAATAAATAAACTGAATGAATAAATAAATTGAGATGAAAGATTCACGGTTTTTATTTTTCTTGTAACACGAGACAAACAGAAATTCTACGATAACCGACCTTCCGAATAGTTGAATTGAAAATCTCATCTCAAGCTCTCTTGACTTATTTGTCTTGAGTTACCAGAATGATACTACCCACAGTTTGTCATGAAATTGAGTATGCGAAATACTTTAGAATTCCTTTCTCTAATCAAATACCTATGCAAACGTACAAAGTAAGTGAGGAATTTTCCGGGGTAAATTCTCTCGCAAAATTTGATTTCTCTAATTTCTTCTTCTTATACAGTTATACGGTGTACCTACTTATATTTGATAAAAAAGAAAGACTTCGATAAGATTCTCTCGTAACAATCCACTCTGATAAAGTCCAAGTGGTTTTATACACCTTTTCGAGTGTCGGTATGGATTGTGAAAAAGATCGCGCACAAAGACACGTGCTAAAAAAAAATCTCACGAATTTTATAACAATTATACCCGTGCCGTCGTCCCTTGCATCCCTGTAAAAAAGGACGCTCGAGTGTCTGAATACCTCCCTCAACGTCGAACCCTTTTCAGGGCTATTGTCTCTGAATTAAACGTCGGATGGAAAAAGGAAAAATAAATTAAAACAAGATAAATAGATAAGTAAATGAACGAAGATGGCGAAATAAAGATGTCGGCCAAGTGGACCGATATTCTACGGTCGGTTAAACGGATCGCGTGATAAATTTTGGACGAAGATCCGTCAGAAAATCATACTCTTATTTTCCGGTCTTTCGACGACTTCAATTTTTCAAAGCTCCATTCGATATACGATATCAAGAAATTCCCGAGTCTCTACAAAACAAAACAAATGCTTTCTTTTCCGAACAAAAATTCACCCGTAGCCGCCCTCGGATTTCCTATTTTTGAAAATCAAAAGACTTCGGACAACCCTCCAAGACTCGCTCTTCCCTGCGCAACCGTGCTATGTATGCCTCGCGAACGGTTATCACAAAGGATGTACACGAGTGTCATGTATACATACGTGCATGTATACATAACCGTATTATATAATCTTCGTGATGTATTACATCAATACGTACATAACGTAGGTATATGTACGCGAGGAGGATCACCCGCGAACCTGTTGCGGGCGCAAGCGCGGGACTTGGCACGCGTTCCCCGCCGCGATCACCATGGCAACTTCCCTTTTTGCTCCCTTTTACTCCAGCAGTCGCAGATTCTCAGCGCAACGTTATAGCTTGACAGTCCAGCAGTTCTTCGAACCGCGTGCTTCAAACCTGTCCCTATCTACATCCGTTCCGATCTCTCTGCGGCGATTCGGTTCGCAGGAACGCGCGCGTCCTTTATTTCTTCAAATTATCGTCATTACATGTACATAATTGATACACCACCCCTTACCCGCATACCGTTCGAACTGTCCATGTAGTGATCGTTCGGCGAAAAAAGTATTCTAATAAAAACTCTGCTTCGATTATCATTTTTTTTTTTCTTCCGATTCTCCTCATTTTTTCTTTCACTTATCCTTTTCATTCTCATCGGCATAATCGGTGGAATGAAGTTCCTTGTATAATATCCTGTATATTTTATCTCTCGTCCTTTTTCACTAAAATTTATTAAAAGTGCATTTTGGCGATCGTGTGAAAATATTCCAAAAATGAGACCGACATTTATTCACATTAACTAAAATAATGAAATCACCTTTTTCTCACTCCCAAATATCGTGACGAAATTTTGAAAAACTTTCCCTTTATCACCGCCACTTATTTTGCTTAATCGTTTTATTTCGCATTCTTAGTTTTCCTCGCGACCGATACGAATCGTTGTCATCGAAAAATTGAATAGTGAATCAAAGTGGCGGATAAAGACCGTGATAAATGAGCACGTAATCTTTAGGACATCAGATTCGAGAAAAGTTTTCTTTGCGCGGTCTAAACTTCGCGTTATTGGAATAGAAGCGAAAGAAAAAAGATTAATTGAAAAAAAAAAGGAACTTTGCACTTTACAAAATTACAAAGTTCTTTCAAATCAACGCTCGCGTTACTTCACGGGACAATCAGGAGCGACCCTTAATTTTCAACGGTGTAATATCGTTGCCATTGAAGAGAAAAGAATAGAGCTATAAATTAAATAAAACGAGAAGTTAGATATCATCTCTGAAATTTGGAACTTTTTTTTACCTTCTCAGTATCCGAGTATAACGGGACCATCCGATTTCAAGAAGATCGAACGATAATATAATAAATCATCGTAACTTCTGTAGCCGTATGTAATAATTTTGCGAACTCCAATCGATTATACAACGGAGATTTAATATCTGATTTAACTAATTCACGAATCCTCATTCTGACGTGAGCCCGTTGTTTTTTTTTTTTTTTGTCTTTTCCTTCCAATGAACGATTAATTAGTTTCAAATAAATTAATCAATTCACCGCCATTTAATTACACGAATAGGTATAATAAATATCTATAATTCGCGTCGCTATATATGATAAGTATGTATACATAAGTCTGATTTCTACATAATATATACATATATATATATACATATGCATATAATAAATGTTAGACACTATAAATCTGTGTTGTCCTGTTCAATGTCGTTGTCTTTACCCAAAAATATGATCAGATATAGTAGAAAATAAATGTCTGGAATGTTATGTACATACGTACCATTTACAACAACCCGATCCCTCTGCAAAATGTTCAAAAAATAGGCTCCATTAGTCGTTAGAAAATGAGAAAATTAATCACACGCATGTTCCGAAGCTTTTTTCGTTAGAAACTAGAGAAAAAAAACCATGTGCTATAAAATATTTGATTTTTAGCGGTAAGATTTTGTTCAACTTTGTTTTTTTTCCTCATTTTTCAAGACCACCCGCTCGTTATTTCTCGCAGATTTCACGTTTCAAAGTGATTGTAATACAAGTATATAGAAATTCCTCGCGTTTCGCGTCGTGCATGTCATATTCCCGATGTATAACGTATACCTGAACACACATGTATTTGCATATAATCATTCCGTGCTGCTTGTAGTACTAGAAGAGGAAAGTAAAGTAAAGAAAAGAAGATAAAGGAAGAAATCACTCAGAGATTGGCTTATAACGACCGTAAAATTGAAGGTGTCAATTTATTCGAACGTTTTTCTAACGTATATAAATATATAATGTGTAATATATAGCCGCGGAGTACGACGAAGTAGGATCGTATAACATTTCGCACCGTCGCCCAACTCGAATATATTACTTACGCACGCTACATACATAGCCAGGTATGAGTGTGAATCGTATGTACATACCGACGTATAATGTACATAATATTTTTATGGTGATTCCTTCTCGCGCGCTCTCGTCGATCATAAATTACACAGCGCATCGCAGGACGAACCTCGGAATAAGACGCGCGTCGCGTATGATCATTATATGCGTGCAGCATAAGCGTATAGTATAATGTACATACATATATCGTTATACGGGTACGTAATACATAAATACATCTAATTTATAGATACGTATGTAGATAGATGTAAAGTAAACTATATGCCTGGATACATGAATATTCATCTATGTGTACGTACCCATGTAATCAAGATTCACAATAAATATATATATACATACGTATGTACACGGGCCAAAGTATGTACGGTACATACACGTATGGTACATCGGTGATACCTGCCCAGAACACATTAGGGGATTGATCAACGACGCAGAAATTAGCGCGCGCGTCGCGATCGCTAATCATTTCATCTAACAAATTGAACCGTGCGGTACGTTACGATATACATGTGGCATATCCCAGTTGAGGTAGTCGGTGCTATGCTCGTGAAATCGCGAGCTTTCTTCGCGTACCTCGGTATTTATTGCCGTTCGGGTGTTGGAGGTGATTGAATTTTTTCTACAAGGTATCGTATACGAATTACAGGGGCGGAGAGTTTTCTAGTTAGGGATCGATTTGCATCATCGAATGTACATACATAGTATCGAGGAAGACGTACGAGTGAATGTTAATTAGGACTGTGAGGTTGAAACGCGTTTCGCGTCAGCGTTAGACACACTCCCGGACGTTTTAATTTGCAGCGTAGGTATAACTCGTACTCCACGCATAGGCGAGGGGGTTCGTAGAAAAGCGAAGCTCATAGGACGACTCCTGTATACGCACGCCATGATTTTAATTACAAAGACGCGACGTAGCGGTAGACGGCACGACGCCTAATTGTAAATTATTCAAATACAGAATTATACGTGTACAAAACGTACTTCATTAAGCTTTCAGTGCGTATCTAACGTACCTGCAGTTGATGTACGTTTATCCCCGTTTTATTCGTAATATATTTATTACCCCTACAGAGTTTGATTACTTTGATAATTGATAAGTGGAAGGAAAATTTATTTGGCATAACGCGATGTCATAAACGAGTTTTCGTAAATTATAACGTACAAATTTCTGGCACGCTATAAAATTTGATGATGACGATTGAAAAAAAAATGATTCACGGGCTCCTCGTCGTTGAGATTTCTAAATTTTTTTTTTTCAACCCTTCAAACTTTCGGGTCGATGGGGTTCGAACGTAAATCAGAAGAATTTCTTTTCTTCGTCTTCGTTTTCTTTTTTCGTACCTAAATTCCGGTGTCGCCAAAATGAGGCGCGAGAGTTTAACTAACCGTGCGGGAGTGAAATAAAAGAAATTTTAACCGTGATAAAAAAGGAGGTTTGTGCAAAGCAGTCTTTGATACTTTTATTCCAAAAAAATAAGCGAAGAACGTACAGATAATATCTGTGAGACCCGCAACATCTGGACAGCTGGAAATCGATTACAAACAATTTTCTGTAATATCAAAGTTATATTACACGCGTATATACAGTGAAATTGCGCACCCCATTTGCACATGCGCGATCGTCGGCATTTGTTTCGCAGAATGTCCAACAACACTCCGCTTTCAGATTTAGCTGTCAAATACAAGAACCTAACCTGAACTTTTCGATGAGTGTATTTCTGTCGACATTTAATTAATCTCTCATTCAATTGATCAATTTTATTTGATGCTATGCCACCCTACTTATCTGTGTCTGGTTTTGTGTCGCATTATTCACCTGACACAACATACCTCAGTCATATTTAAACACGGCGATCTCAGCTGTATTGGTGATCGACAATTTGACAGCTACAGCTGAAATCTGAGGCTGTTGGTACAACACGCTAGCAGATGATAAATTCGTCTGTCGTTTTGATTCACGCTTGCGCACAAAATCTGGGTGCGCAATTTCACGTTGTCCGCTCTGTATGTATACGGACATCAATGTAGACAGTTGAGGAAATTGGTTGAAAAATTTACCGGAAATTTAAAACTGCAGTTCAAATTAGTACGCCAGTCTGTACACACATTTTGTGCGCGGTATACGGTCTACACCTTCACGTTTCATTACATCGTTGTTATCGCTGTCGTTATTATTATTTTCTAATTAAGAAAATCAGCTCGCGTCATATAGGTCGGACACCAGTTGGATTGATTGCGTCCGATTTTTGGCTCGAGAAAATTAGCGTTGAACACATCGTTATTCGTAACGCGTAACAAAATTACGGATGAACTCGAAACTAATTTGCAGGTGGCAAATTTTCAAACAGGTATAGCGCGTAATTACGTTATAGGTAGTTTCGTTGTAACGATGATCACAATAGTAATGGAAATTAAACGGATTTAATTGGCGTGGGTATTTTCCGTACATTAATTGTCGCGTTCACGCGCGGAATCGCTGAATTTGCAAACCAAATTCGTATCTGAAATACAAAGGCGGAGGTTTCCTCCGTTTGAAAGCTCCGTATAATTTATACGGCAGTATATGTATATATGCATAGGTATACCTACGTACACAGAGATTCCGTGGATGTATTTAATAAAGGGGAAATTCAAAAGATGTGATTCGCTCTCGTTCTATAAGGGCACTAGCAACTCTGCAATTTAATAACTCGAAACCCACAGGTTCAAAAATTTTCAATTATAAACTATCAACGGTTTTATAAATATCGACCTCGTTTCATTTCGATTCCCTTTTCTTTGCTCATTTTTCTTCCAATGTCACCGTGTCATTTTCCGATTAAACATATTTGACGCAATTTTATATCAGATATGAGATTCTAAGCACACACTATTTCGCTCTTTGCGTAATAGACTGCTTTTCAAGATAAACGATTTTTTGTTTTCAAGTAGGTACGCCATCAAACATTAGCCGAGAGTTCAAACGAGCATCTAGCTGCTTTATTAACCGTAGAAAAAGTCCGGCTAATTAATGACTCAGGTACCATAGTTGCTTGGCGTTGGTTTTTTTTTTTTTGTTTGTTTTTCTTTGCTTTTTTTACTTTCTTCATTATTAATATAATTTTCCATACATCTCAGAAGAGTATATCTCCTCATCGAGTTAAGCTTTTATTTATGTAATGGAACTTCGCCTCGAACTGGAAATTTGTTTATTCGTCGCTAATTAACATGTCTGCCGCAACTTCGCCTTGCAGTGTGTACGTATACACACATATACATATATATACAATGTACATAAATATTTAGATTTATTATTATGATTATAATAATCTCGCAGACGGGGCAAAAAGTACCTACATCAACGTTTAGACACCGAACGTATATATATTTATAGGTTATTCTCGAGGTTAGCAGAGGTTGGATAAATTTTCATGATCAAAGGGAATCGCTAGATGATTACAAGTTTCTTCGTCGCGTGTAGGGATAGGTATAAATGTTAAATTGAGAAAAGTGACACGAAATTCAGATGCTCGGAACACGGAAAAGAGGAGAAAAAAAAAAAAAACACCAATTTAACATCCCTACGATGCTTTAGAGACTTACGCGGATCAAGAGAGAAAGATGAATTTTTGAGAGACGAGAAAAGATTAGACAGAAGAATTTTAGGCGGATGTATCTTGTACCCCTCATATAAGATCAAAGCGCTGACACATAGGTTTGTACATACCTATGTATTATAAGTACGATGTAGGGCGGAGAGATTTGACGAAAATCTTTTTGAAAATTATTGCGATGTGAGAAAGTTCCATTGTACATATTGTACACATATACCACTGCAATTCCGACCTCTGTACAGTAAAATTGAAAGACGTGATGATATTGGAAGAAAGTTTCATGTGAAGAAAGTTTCCGAACAACCTTGTCCGGTGTTTTCGCCGCATACGCTATAACGTACGGAGGGGGGAAGAAAAAATTATCCACCCCGTCTCAATGCCGCAAAGTTATTCGATACTGATGAAAATATATTACGCACACATGTAATTTGTATAAATTTTTGAAAATTTTTGCAAAATTGCGGTACTCTTAACATCGCTACTCTTCGTTTTTATTTATTCATATTTTTATTCTCAATAAATACGAAAACGAGAAAGGAAAATAAAATGGAATAAAAGTGGTTGTTCCGTCCTCATTGCCTGCGGTGTTGAATCTGCTCTCGCACGTATACATTTATACGTGTCACTTGTGTTGTAAATACAAAATAATTATCTCCCTTCGGTAACAACGGTTCATTATATATACATATATATATACCAAACCAAATTGTCAGAAACAGAGACAACAAAGGCGAGCTCGGTATAACGAAAAATGAAAAAAAAGTAACGCTTTTTATTTCTTCGTTTGCACGAAACTCGGGCTAAATAATGTTCTCGTGAAAACTGTCCGTTATATATTTATAAACGTGCACACCGTGTATATAAAATTTGTTAGTGTCAGTGAATCATCGGAAGAAACGGAAAGATAGTCGGTATAAATAGTTTACGCTATAGTTACATAAAAATGAGATATTTCTTTGTTCGTTCGCCCCTCACTCCGTGCAGTTTATACTTTTTTTTTCTTCCAAATCTCATCTTTCTACTTATAAAACGAGCCCATTGTTAGGTACGAAAAAAACTTTTCGGAGATAAAACATGTATCCGGTTCGATAAATCAAGGTGAAAAGGACGGGGAGGGAACGATGGCAATGCGTCTCGCACTGGTGGTATTTTTTATTCCCTTTAAAAGTTTTTTTTTTCCTTCTCTTTCGCAAACACCTGACTGTGAGATTTACTCGTCTTATTTCGGATCTGCGGAAAATCTCTACTCTCGCAACGTAAAAAATTCGTTATTAAAAAATCTTCGAGTGATAGTCCGACGGTGGAACCATCGACTCTCCTCCGATTCCTTGGGAACGAGTTATACACACGCGTATAACGTTATACGTACGATCGCGACATGTGCTCTCTACGTAGATGCATTTTTTTTATTTATATCGCGCATGGACTTACCGCCGGGACATCGTCGTCTGGGATTTCCTCGTCCTGGTCCTTCTCCTCCTTTTTAATTTCGTCCTCCATTTTTTCCCTATTCCAAGAGATATACCGATCCCGTGGGTGCGGGTTATTCCCGATTGCAATTATCTCCACCGACTGATTGTAAACCGGAGTGCATTCGCTGCCGCTTCTTTCGAATTCACTTCACTTCACTTCCACTGCGAAATGAGATCGTAATTTAAAACTTGAAAAATTCGCGAAGGAGAGGGGGGAGATGAATCGTTATATTTATCCAAATAACGATTTACCGTGTAAACTAACTGCGAACGTTGAACTTCTCTTTATTTTTTTTTTTTTCCAATCACATCTTCTCATTTGTAACACGATACTTTGAAAATCTGTTTGGATATTACGATTACATGTATATTTACACCGAGGTGAACGCGAAAACAAATTTGGATTTACGCATATTTGTACGGTAAAAATTCGTGGGTGTATTCCGATCTTATCGCGCGTATCGCAGATTTCGCGATTGAATAAATATATATAAAGTTTACGTAATATCTGTATCTCCGAAGCGATAATTATACGCTCTTCGCACGTGAAGTGCAGCGGACATCACGGACGGAGCATCGCGTGAATAAATAATAGACCACAATTACGAGTCTGGACGACGAATCTAATCGCGTTTTCGAGGTCGTCGTGCAGCGGTAACGAGACGCGAGTGCATGGAAAATCGACGGGTGTCTTTACAAAAGCGAGCGGTAAACACCGCGCTTCCCACGTATACCTCTGCAACAAAATAGGCAAGCGTCGCGAATCAAGCGCTGCACTTCAGGTACATGTATATATATATAGAAAACGAACAATCGAGTTATTCGAAACACCCGTAGAACCGCATCGGATTACACAACTCATCGACGTCACGTTAAACCCTTCGCTTTCGCCGGTATAAACGGCACGACGCAACTGAAGCTTGAATCGCAAATTCATTGTCATCTGGTACAGTCTCGGTACGCGCAACAACAAATAGAGTCACATTGGACGCCGGCGACCGTAAACATCGTTCGAGTAGTCGAGTCGAAACGATTCGAATTCCCCTATTATTATACAAACGCGAAATCCGCGCGTCTTTCGTACACCGCCGTAAAATCTTTCAACGCGGACGTCCGAAAAATGTGTTTTTTTTTGTCAGAGGGTAAAAAACCGGGGGAAAAAAAATACTCGTTATCGAACTAATTTCGTTCGGATGTTTTCAGAAGATCGTGGAATCCCTCCTGTAAATTCTCTCTCTCGCCTTTCATGTACACGAAGACGTCTCGCGTCCCTTGATCTCTATTTTCATCTTTTTTTCTCTTCTTCTCTTCCTTCGAGCCTGCTCCGCAGCACTTTTCCCGTTGTAGACAATGGGCCGTGTAGACGAGGCGCGCGACCAACTGTGCCGAGGGACTCGAAGGTTGGCGGTAGGTAGGTAGGTCGGTGGTTGTTGCTGCCAACTTGTAATCTCGCAAATAGCGCTCATCTTCCGAGTACGTACATATACGTTAGATGATTACTACGGTGAACTTTCGTTTGAACTTGCGGTTCCGAGGTTGCGGTTACACGTGGCGTCGGACGACCGCGAAGACGCCGTTCGTACGGTAAACCGGAAGTTAAGGAAAAGCGAGGGGATCGTTTGTATAAGGGTGAATTGTCATGCTTTATCGCGAAATATCTCGACGACAACTTTCCATTTTTTGGGAGGAAAGTCGTTCGCGTTGGTACCCCGAAAATGACGAGCCCAGTTCTTTGTAAATCCCAACGTTTTCACGTCCCGGGAATCTGCACTTCCGATCGTTTTTAGTTTGACGTACCGGGTGCGTGCGGCGAAATTTACGGCGGACGATAACTCCGCCGCGCGATCCGATGAATTTTTATGTTTTCGCTCACGAGCATCGACGCGATATTTTATCAAGGCTCCGAACCGATCGGATTTTTCACCGGTTCCATTCTGTTACTTGCGAAAAGAAAATTTCAAAAAGAATAAGATAAAATTTTTCAGAACAACGAACACAAAAATTGCAAAAACTAACGTAGACCAAGAAAACGACCTCGTTATTACGACTGAATTTTTATATCTTTCGAACAAATTGAAAAAAAAATAAAGAACTTCCAGTTGTGACTACATTTGCTACGTAATTATTTCATAATACTGTACTCGAGCGACGCGTATAAGTATACACGGTTATGCGGTAACACGATATTTTTTCGCGTGTGAATTTTGTATTCATATTACGTTTCCTTCATTTTTCTTCAATTTTCTATTTATTTTTCTTCCGCAATTATCTACGTACCGCAGTTAGCGCGGTATACGGCATAGGTTGTAATCAAACATCGATTGTATACCCCCTACCTCCGTACGTATATATACGTATAATGCACGTTCACGATATGTATACCTACATATATAAAATTGTCGATAATTTACGCTGTGCCCGCGACAAAATCAATTTTGTATACGAGGTCAAGTTCGAAAATGGATACAGCGTACACGTGATACGTACGTACGTACGTACATCAACGTCTCGAACTCCGAAACAATGGTCAATATAAAAGTTGATAAAAATTAATTTTACTTGCTCTTGTGCAGTGTATGTGTGCGCAATGGTACGTTGTAAATGTATACGTAGTATAATATAGTTAGCGCACCGATCGACTCGTGAGTTTAATTGTTCGCGCGAAATATATGCATTGAGTGGAGGTATATATGTACGTATACTGGATACGTGTAGACATATATAGGTATGTAAATGTTGTAGCGTACGGTGTGGCCGCTTCTAAACAAATGTCATATATTAGTCGGTTGTATAAATGAACGGAAAAGCGTCTGAAAGCGACGACCATATTATTCGCCTCGGCGTTTTCTTCCTTTTCGCGGATGTTAGTCGGTCGCTTTTTTTCACGACGATTAAATTCTGACGTAATTTCCCTTCGAACGGGTTACGGAAGTCGCGGTGCAGAAACTCAAGCGTATAAGTTTACTTTACGTATATAATATAACGTGCGGCGGTTCGATATGGTTTTCCCCATCGTATTTATAGAGTTCTTTTTTCCTCACTTTTCTACATCTTTCGATTGTTGATATAAAAAAACCGTACACCATTCGCCAGACTCCACTCCCGGTTGTTACGTAGCTTCTCTACCGGCTGCGTTGATGTGTGCATAAAATAATTGAATTTATTAATTAAAATCCAATTTATTTCATCCTTTCTCGCGGATAATTCAATTCGGTGATGTGGATACGTTACGTCGGAGTAAAACCGGAACGACGATGTCGATTGTGATAATTCGTAATAAAATTTTCAAACTGTGCGGATGAGTTTCGAAGGGGTTGAAAACTCGAGAATAGAAAAAAAAAAAACGACAACGTTTTTAAAACCAAACAAACTTCGGTACACATTGTGAGTTTTCACTTTTCTCAAAAGAGAGAGATGTGAACGAAAAAAACGTAGTTTTCCATTACAATAGAAATCTGGCAACGGATATCAGCTTTAATTCTACACCGTACGGTATTTCTCACGCGGCATTCTCATCGCGGAAATATTTTTTCATCCACACTATAAAGTATATATATATAGAGAGAAAATGTGAAAGAATATGTAAAAATAATGTGCTATAAATAGACGGTGAAAGAAGGGGTGTCTTGTATTGCGTTGTTATCAATAAAAATATGGCGCGCGCGTGTCAAACAAATAACGATACGCGTAAATAAGCAGGTATAATCTATACACGTAGGTCGTATGTAACGATCGTCTTGAAAAAAAAAAATAAAAAAAAGTAAAAAAAGTAAAAATAAAAAAACCAACAAAAAAAAGTACATCGACCGATGAACCAACAAATAAATAAACGAACAAACGAGATGAAAGATCGTTCGCGTCCCAAAAAATATACCCTGTTTTGACATTCGTTCGCATCGTAATTGAGAAAAAAACCAACCCCCGGTTGAAAGGTGTGAACGCTCGGAGGGAAAAAAAAAAACTGCAATCGTTGTTACGAAAATTTGGAACGTGCGTCATCGATGTGATTGTGTGTGTGTAATTTGTTGGAGTAACTTTGCATCCCGGCGCGACGCGTCGATTTAGAATGTTTCGTGCAGATTAGATGATCTCCCGCGCGCATAATGCGGCAATCTGTGCGAAGTGACACGTGACCGTGCCGACGCGTGTGTACGTACGGGTGTATCGTACGTATGTGACCCTGTGCAAGCTATACACGTGCAGTATGCGTTAAAATTCCAACTCTCAACGGATTTTATCCCTCCGCAACAATTCATCCCCCGCGGCGGCTAGTCTCGCTATATACATATATATATATACGTTTGTTGCCGCTCGTCGTTTTTCATCCCTTATAATATGATGTATCGCAGATATAGCCCTTTATACACATTCCCCCGATCGCAACGCACGATCGTTCCCGTTAATGGATCGCAAATGAAATCCGATTGATGTTGCAGATATAGATACAGGTGGATAGGTACGGATGATCGAGCGGTGACAGTCTTCCGCTTTTATATGGTTAAAATATTTTTTTTCAAAATTGCTCGTCGATCGGAGATATCCCGTGTGTTTATAACATTCGTCGAAACAAAGCGGGCGATGAATTGCGTGAATATTACATTAATCGTAATTGCTATATATATATATACTTGAATTTGAATTTGGAATATCCGCGAAGCTCGCGAGGACTCTCCAGACGTGTCCTTTGATTTTTTTTCCCTCCCCCCCCGCTCCCCCGGTTTTCTCTTTCTCGCGCGCGTAAAACGTGTACGAATTCGTGTATGCAGATGTGTTTTTTCTACATCAACGGAAGGCGCGAAAGCTGAAAGGGGGGAACTAGAAGTTTGCGAATTGGAACGGTTAATCCCTCGGCTTTGCAAACGCGATTAGTGCCACCTCGCTGTGCGCTGTCGACGAAACTCCATTAAAAATTAATTACACGCGCTTTGACTATATACGTACGTACGTAGCTATATATATGTACATATATATGTGTTCATGTTCATGTGCGTGAATGAGCACGTTTATACACACCATGTTATATGAATATATGTAAGTACATACGTATGTATAACGTACGCTGCACTAGTATATATATAGATTTTGTAAACTAGTATTTACAGTAATACATATGTGCATACTGATACATATTATGCACACTTGTTTATGTTATACCGTACGTATAACTTTGTAACATATATATACATATAGGTAGGCTACATCTCTCATCCTCATGCAATGCTCTTTAAAGTTTCACTAATCAAATTCGTTGGGACGATTTAATCCTGCAGCCATGCACAGCGTCAGAGCGAGTAATTTTAGGTATAATATAATATACCTAATACACAGGTACCCCGTGAGAATTATAGGCTTTGAATTTTAATCCCTCTCGAGAATCTGCATGCTTGAATTTCGCCTAAAACCACGATATGGCGAGAGAAAAAAAAAACCCATGAATTTAATTAGGACAATTCCATCAATTTTTTTGTGCGGTAAAATTCACGAGTACAAAAAAAAAGGGGAAAGATAAAAAGTTGGAATTAATTTTTGGGAACAGTTTCCTCATTCGCGATTCAGATCTGGTGTATTTCAAATCAGGATCACTAGCTGATTCAGCTCAAGTATATAATTAGATTAAAATTTTTAAACTTCACGACGCCTGGTGATTTTTCGTACATTTGCGAGCCTTTTCTCGCATGACGGGGCTCTAGAAGCAACTCTTTTCCTCAAGATAAGATTATCGCAGTGGCGATAATTGGTATTCGAGTGATGGACAACCTAATAAGTCATATCAACGCATTCGAGGTGAAATACATTTACATCGAACAGTTGAATATCCTCACAGTCGTCAACGATCGATAATCAACTTGGATAATCTACTCGTACATACATATAAGTAGGATAATATAATAAACCTTTTGGCAAACAAGTTACGGTTTTCATGGAGAGAGTGTAATTCTCACACGACTAAATATTTTTACATCACTTTTCGGTTGTCATTCAAGGCAAGGCAAGTCTGTTGGCACAGATGTTATGGTTTCCATAGGAGGCGTTATTGAGGAGTGAAGCTTGGCAGTTCTCATTCCCAACCATATTATACTCCAAACATACGTGCTGTCGACTTGCGGAATTCTTTTCGGGAAAAAATTGCGACAGGTTGCAAATTAAGAAAAAAAAATAAATGAGTACCAGCAGCCCAGAATCTTGAAAGCTCATTTAAGGATTTTTTTTCACGTATCCCTCGGTTGTGCGATATTCTCAAATTACATCCTCTGGTTCCCTGAATTTATGTATCAAGAATTGTAGAGGACTCTTGAATGAAAAGAAAATTTTTATAAGTCATTAAACTATTTTTTTTTTTTGGTTTAAATCAAGTTTTTCGCGAGTTATCATGAAATTCTATCTCTTCGTAAATTCGAGGCTGGAGTCAGTCGTTTGATCGTAAGTTCATCGTCGTTTGACTTTGCCGTTTGTATTTTTGGATTTTTTCATAAACTTGTTTTTGTACGAGATACTTTTTTGACACATGGATATGGGTGTACCGAATGGCGCGGAGGTATAGAAGATGTCGAAGTGAAAAACTTTGAAAAGAAACGAATAGGTAGAACCATAGATATATCAATAGAACGCGGTATGAAACTTCCTCGTTGCTGCAGGTTGAATATCGCCATAAAAAAAGAATTCATTCTTCACTCCTCTATGCAATATAGACAAGATCAAAGTGCAGACAGATACGGTATGCCTAAGGATATTTATATAAATATTTTATATCCTTAAATTTTTCCCCCTCATGAGAGAAAAAGAAAGAAAAGCAGATAGGCCACATTTCTCGTCAAATATTGATGCGGGTACGGAGATATCCCCAATATACATATATGTATCGTACCTAAGGTTTAAGAGTGCACGTGTACAACCGGAGATCGATAAATCAATATTTCAATCTTTGAATACCTGAATCATCAAGTATTTAAACATGGCGTCCTGGCGCGAAGCTACCTGCTTCAGTCCAAAAGCGGTATACACGTGGATATTAAAGTTTCGGACGATCGTTGCCTTAATTGTACAAATCTATTATTTATACGTAAATCATCGTTCGAATCAAGATCATAATTACGTACGTTGTTAACACCGTGATTTCCAGCAGCTTGCTTTGCACAAGTTTCAGATGTATAAGGTACCTCTGATGTGAAAGTATACATGTATATCTAGGTATACCGCGCGAGCCTCTCTCCGTTTCTCTCTTTCTATGGTATAATGTTTACGATTATGGGCAACCCGCGACCGCTTAGCCACGGCGATGGTCATCACGAGGTTGTTCTTTTAGCGGCGAACGCTGCGCGGTGGGCCCCTCGGGGGCCGCACGGACTTCGGGCCCCTCGAGGCTTGAAATTCTGCTGCAGGAATCGAGTGGCGGCCGTTCACACGTGTGTATATGATCCATAGATACACGGTTGTAGAGATTGTGATTCTCGGCACGTTTCTCACTTTTTATGTCGATTAACTATATGCGTATATTGATGAGAAGATCGAACGTGACACGTGGTTATGCCCAGTTGCGCGTCTGCTTATTCCTGTGTAATATACATACGTATACGTATGTATCTGCAGAGACCAGCAGTTGCAGCGGTGTTATTTATATTCATCAAAAATTTTCGAACCGGCGAACCTTTGACTTGCGATTCTCGGATAAATTGATGATGTCCAATTAAAAATCCAGTAGATTCTTTTCACCCGGATGCCGCATACCGGTAGCCCATTCGTTACGCCGTTAAAACCCAATCGAAATCGATAGCGATATAATAATTTTCTCTCACTTTGAAAATTCCAAAAGGAAGGAGTGGAAACGCAAGAAGCATCAAACGTTCGTTCTAAATATACGATCACCTCGTTTCATCAGAATCGATACTCGTTAGAAAACTGACGCTAGGTCTGGTCTATTGGTTACCGCGTCGCTCTCCCGAGATCCGAAGTGCCGACGAGTAGCGGCGACGCGAGTTCAAGTCCCCGCTCTCCGGTATTTGCACGAAGTGTTTTTTCCTTCCTTCAGATTTACCGCGAAGAAGTTGACGGTGGCGCCCCGCCCTCTCCTCTCTGTTCTTGAGAGAAGACGGCAAAATTCACCCCGCGCAAACGGGGAAAGCCAGAACAAAAAAAACAAAAAACAACAGCGGGGGGGGGGATCGTAATTGGCGTAATTACCGATCCAGCACACGATGATGAAAAGCTATTGCGGAGGGTAGCGTTTCATGGGTGAATGATCGTTCTGATCCAAGCCTTGCTAACCGGTGAAACACGCATACGTCATAGTTACTCTGAGTGTGAAAAAACATTTTTTCCTCACTCAGAAACAATGATTTTCTAACTCCAAGTTTTTACGCGATGAGATTCGTTCCAAGTATCTCTGAAATGGTGAAAAAAAAAAAAAAAGAACATCCCTCACATCGACTCAACCGTCGACGCAGATCCCCACTTCGGTCTTCCAGGTCGGATCCCCTGGATTTATAGGGTGAATTGCAATCCGTCTAGTCCGTTTCCGAGCGACCAGGAAACCGCATTATCGGTTCTATCTCCTATAGTGGTTCGATAATATAGGTATACATATATATGCACCTAGAATGCTTACACTCGTAGAGAAATCCTAGGGGAGTAATGTGCGTAGACGTAGGTCCCACACATACTCGTTCCCCTCCGTGTGACCACCTCGCAGTGTTCCAGCGGCGTAATATTATCATCAGTTCCGTGAATTCAATCTGTAGATAATGGATTGGCTTCTCAGTTTGTTGTGTAACGTATAGCGTTTAGATCGGGTTAAACCGTAACCGTGTAAGTTTTCAGTTATTAGGTACACGTATGATACACAAGATTCTCATACGGTGCAACCGAGTGAGTCTTTTCGCGCCGCTCCAACGCCTAATTCCACGCGATCTTGAATGTCTTAACTTCAGCGAGAGCAACGGACGGGTAAAAGAAGAGCCAAGGAAACAGAGGAAAACGTTTTTCTACTAAAATGCGCGCGTGAAATTTCGCGTTAGAAATTACGTTGCAATGTAGGAAACAAGAAGACAGAATCATGGTCCTAAAAAAAAGGAATTAGAGTCTTGGAAGCGAATTAACCACTCGAATTTCGCACGTTAAAAATCTCGTATCTCTGCTACGAAGCGAGCACTCCATAGCAGACGTCATATACTTTTCGTTCTGCCTCTGCACTTTTTCTTCTGCTTCTGGTTTCGCGCTACCGATAAGTCGGTGTCGTTGCAGCCGCGAAACGGGCACGTCGGTGCGGGGGTCCGTTACGGTTTCACGGGTGAGAGAGAGCGAGAAAGAGAGAGAGAAAGAGAGAGAGAGAGAGAGTGAGAGAGGCCTGATGGTTCGATTAACGTTTGACAAGGGTGCGCCAAGGACACTTTCATTACGGTCGCAAGTGGTCGACCACTTTGCTTTGATTGCGCGCCATATACCGTAGGTATAGTATAGTATGTATGTATGTACGAGGTACCATAGCACTGTTGTTACACGTAATACCCGATGCGCGACGCTACCGTACGCGCCCCGGTATGGTGAAAATTAATCCAATATGTTTAACAAACCCACGTGAGTATAGTCCCATGTGTGGGAAATGGACGTACGTACGCCCTTTACTCCTAATTCTCGTTCGCGCCCTTTGCCCATTCGACAAAAGCGGCGTCATCCTCGTCATAATCACCCTCATCAGCGAACGGCGAAGCGGTTTTACTCATTGTCCGTTGAATTCTCATTTGTATGGTGCAGGTCTACGTTTAAATGGTGTTATCTAGAACGGTAATCATAACACGTTGTATGTACCTACGATATATATGCTCCACAGTTGTTTGTACGTAGACAAATGTTGATATACGCATTAAATATAACTAGAAACTCTGCCTGAGAAGCGTGTAATTCAAACTCAACGGTAGTAAGAACGCGTCCGTCCATTCAATTGTTATACACACCCCAAACGCTTGAACGCACGTCAACAAAACTGTCGCGTGTTGTATATTATGAACAATCACAGTGTTTTGTGTGGCACGATGTAGGAAGTTGTTAGTTCATTACACAAGATGCAGTATAATTTGAAAACGGAAACAGATGTGGATAAGACATCGTCCACGATGATCCGCGTTGGTTTGATATTGGAACTATGGAGATGTTGAGTATGGGGAAAAAACTAACAAACCACCCATGTCGGCATGCGAGTATCGTTCACCGATATTTTCCGTCCATTCAGGATATTCTAACCGTTGTATATTCGTAGAAAATTGGCGGAAAAGAAATTTTCAAAAATAATTTCATTATACTCCGTTTGATTACGAAGCGAGTGAATAATGCACGCTACCACGTCAATTTGATATCGACGCCGGAGTAATTAAAGAGTAAAATTTAATTATCGAATCAAGAAACCCTCATATATATACTGTCCTGAAAAGAATGGCAAGAAAAACTGCATCGCGGGTAAACCTTTTGTAGCGCAATTCTCTGTGGTATACCTACATACGTATATCCTGACCTACACGTACAGCAGATTCGGCAAGAATTAGGTCACCATTTTCTACATCTAAGGGTTTGCACACAGTAGTTATAACTCAAATATGCTCCACTGTTATTGCATAGGGTTAGGTATATATGTATATATTGTTTAAGGTACCATAGAAACCGCGATTCTAATCGCGCATACATATATATATATATGTATATATACATCTGTGAATACATAGGTATACGATGTTCCTTGGATGTATACGAACACCTGCACAACATGCGGTGAATATATAACGTGCATTGAAAAGCATGTGTGCAACCGGCATGTTGAAACGTTATTATTATGCGCAAATCTATATCCCGCGTTGCATCGATATATATATCATGCATATCCATATATATATAACTATACTGCATAATATACCTACATAAATGCATAGAGTTAACCACTGCAGGCTGATCGTCAGGTCGATTCATAACACATATATACACGATCATCAGCCCCGAGCGTTTCCTTTATCTATGTATATTGCACTGTTTGTACATTAGATATACATATATATATATATAGATGTACACAGATAGGTAGGTATACATAATTTACCGGGTTGATGAGCGCGTAATATAATAACAACAGAAATTAGTGATTGAAAATTTAATGATACACCGTATAACGATCAACTGCAGCACTGCAACTTTGCAACCCTTTGTAAAGGCATCTATGCAATGAAACCGTCCTTTTTTCGTCTTCCTTTTCGTTCAACGATATTGTTCTCGTTTTACTCTCTTCAAAGTTCGTCAACAAATTGTTCGCATAAAAGTTTAACTACGGATAATAAACACGTAACTTATGGGTCGTTTGCGAAGCAACTGATCAAGGTCTCCCCGCATGATGATGTGTGTCTTTTTTTGTTCGATGAAAATATTGGAAAGTTCAGCATTTTCCAAATATTACGTTATAGCTGAGGGTAGCCATTTTGTATCTCTTCGTCGAACGTGGGATTAGACCGTATGGTGTGACACGGGAAAATTAGCAGTTTTCAAAATTTTCATCCGCATATAATACACTCGAATTTCGTATTGTTAGTCCGTGCGAAAAATTGACGTCAATAGATTTACGCGACGCGTGGATATATATATATATACTTACAAGTAGTCGCATTTGTTGCGTAGATTCAATTTCACGCAGCCTAACGCGCGTAGAGTTGAACGTCCTCCTCTCACCTGCGCAGGTTTTTGTCCCGGTTACATAAAGACATCCGGTTCCTAGTCTAACAGAACTCTAATCTGACCGACCACTGCGGTAAGAATATACATAGATATATACAGCGAGACATTATGTTGGTACAACAAACTCGCGAATATCGCGCTCGAGTCTTCCTATAACAAATTGCTATGGACAGAAAACATCTGCGCGTATCTAAGTAGAGAATTCAATAAACTGATAATCTTATTGTGAAGTACGCAAGGTTCTCTTACCCGTATCTAATTGGAATCCTTCAATTTTTTGTTACCGATTTCCTTGAATTCTGCAGTACATAATATGAGACAACACCGCGCTGAGAAACTTTACATAGGTAGGAACAATGGGGAGCATTCAGGGTGAATGAAATGTAAAAGCAAAGCGCGAGGTGTCGGTGCTTAATGAATATAAAACGTCAAAGACGCTATTGTACGGTATATATATATATATATGTATGTTCGAAGACGAGGGGGCAATTGCTACGCGAGATATGACGTCAGAGACTATCGCACCATCGAGACGTGTCACGTGCCGACAACCCGTGGAGGCAATGTCACTGTCCTAACACAAAGCCGCGATCTTCGTCCCGATTAATGTCACCGGGAATGAACGATTCTCAAGCACACGAATATCCTACATCTCTGCACACACCGGACGATTGAGTACGAAGGTGTCGAACCAACTTCAATTACCTTCCATGGGATTATCTATAGCGGCGTTAATGCGATGGAAGTCTGCACCATGCTGCTGCTAGATTTCGGAAACGCACCGAATGCCCTGTAGAGATAAATCGAGAATAATCAATAAGAAAATGACGACGATGATGTTTAATTATATCAAGCATCGATCGTCGGTAATTCATTCACCGCATTACGGTGCGAAGTTTTTCACTTGTTTTGTGATAACGCGAAAAATCGCGGGGATTCTATATATAATAGCTGTGCCCGTATGCAGTCTTTCAAGTTCAAATGCAAATGTAAAAGAATCCAACTCGTTAGGTTTACGTTATAGGCATAAACTCAGTTACCATGTATATGTATAATATTTACGGCTCGGTTCTACGTTGCGTCATCGCGCGCGTATATAATATTATACGATGTTCCGACACAAAGCAAGCATAAGATTAATACCATCGGGTCTTCGGTAGTTATTCGCGTGGTCGCGTCGAACGGGGAGGCGCTACCAGTCGGGTGAATGTTGGTTGGGTCCCCGCGGTCCGTGAATCATCGTCATCGCGTCAGTTCAAAGACCGCGTGTTGCCCACACGAAAGCTGGATGCGCTATGTGTTATATACCCCTCCTTGCGATGATCCTTCTTAGCAGATTTCACGGAGAATAACCCGTTACAATAATTCTAGACGTAGACGGATACCCTACCTCGTGGAGAAAGCACAAAAATAAATAGAATGTATCGCACATGAGAAAAAAAAAAAACAAAAACAAAAACAAAATGTACGATGGGCATAACGATCGCTTATTGCGTACCATTGACGTATTGACATTTTTATATTACATGTGTACTGAAATCGATTTGCAATCGATCCGAAAACTTTCACACATATCGTAAGACCATGTGTATTATACATACGTGTGTATACCTGTGAGCATGGCTTGTATTATTCGTGAACGTTAAGTAGGCGGTAAATCCGAACTAATCATCTTCCATCACACGGTGGCTATAGGTATAGCGATTAGACAATCAAGTTTCGATCACCCACGTTAAACGTTTCATTAGCTGTTTCTATCTCACGTTATAATCGGTCCGAATGCCCGGGGTATATAGTATATTTACGTGTGCATGTTTGTAACGTGCCGCCGCAGAGTTAATCTATTACCAATTGCATAAACGTTCGTAATATAAGGTAGTAATCTGAATACCAATATTATTGTATACATATTGGGTACATTCCAAACATCATTCCACGTGACGCGGTTTCCTAATCAGGGGTGTATATGCGCGCGTCGTATATAATATCTCTGGCTATATTTGAAGAAGAATTACACGCTTCATAAAACGCGGTTAGAAGAAACTATCGCCGATTTTTCTTTACAGTTGTTTAGATTGTCACCACCGTTTGTTTACTTGAGAAAGAAGTTGTTGAAACGCGCGACACACGCAACGTTCATATCGCGCGTTTAATTTTATACATATGGGCTCCGCAGATTGCGGTGAAATTATAATTTGTTCGTTTTTTTTTTTGTTTTTTTCTCTATTTTCCGATATCATACGTACCCGGAACCCCATTGCTAAATAAGCGCGCGTCCATACGTTCAAAATGAGTGGTGGTGTACACCTGCGTAGAGAAGATACGCCAACATCACTTGTGCGTTTAAATATATCTCGAGCCTACAAGCGCAACGGAATTGGGAACGGTTGCCAAATTTCTGGTCTATGGAATCGAAAAAATCCAGTGATATGACGATAGTTCTTTGGGGGAAAGAAAAATATCGAAAACAGCTCGTTATCACCTCGTATTATTCCGACGAGATAATCGACGAGTTGTTTTCGTCATTCTCATTTCGTTGTATATAATGTTCGAAATTTTTAGTCGGCCTTCGTTAGAGCCGATGCAGGTATTACGGGGTAATTATATTTCCGTATTTGTATACTGGAAGAATTTTCCTTTATTCTTGTTTTTTTTTTCCTCGTTCACGCCGTACATCTATACGCTAACTCGGTTAATTGCTGTAACATTATAGCTCGGTAAAGGAGGGAAAAAAAAAAGGTAAAAATTGAATGACGCGTGTCTCTATAAATAGAAACTTTTAGAAATTCATATACACCGTGTAATTCGCGTTTGTATACATTAGAATTTCGCTAGGTGAAACTGAACTCCGTGAGAATTTGTACCCGCGCAGTATCCACGAATTGTTCGTATACGTATGTATATTCATATGCCTGTTATTATTTCGCTGCTGCATGATTAAAAGGTAATTTGGTATTGTGTATATATATATACGTATCAGAAGCGGAATAATTTTGGTCTCGATGTGCCGATACCCTGCAAGAACCCTTGTCGAATCCCTGCCTTCCAGGGACGCGCAAATCCCGAGGCAACTGTTACCGTGGTAGTGACTGCAAATCCTTGAAGTATCCCGCACGATCTCCCCGAGGCAAATAATGCCCCGAGGGGTACATAATATACATATACTAAGTGTTGTGTATGTGTATAGTACGTGTGTACGTGTATTACCAGGTATCTATATAGCATTGCAAACTGTAGGTGAAGCGCTTTGTTCCTACAGACGGACCTCGAAACGTTGAGCTCTCGTAGTCGGTTCGGTGTTGCTGTTGTTACCGGTACACCGTTTCCAGTGTGTACGGAGAATACACAGAGGACTTGGGGATTGAGAGGGAGAGAGAGAGAGAGAGAGAGAAAGAGAGAGAGTTGATTGACCCGTAAACGGGAAATAATAATTGGGGGGAGACAAGGAGTGGTCGAGAAGAAGAAGAGAAATCTGGTGCTCGTTGGATCGGGAACGCATGAAGTCACAGGAGGAAGAGGTGCGCCACGTGCGCCGGGTCTCGACCTCGAGGACGTTTCGCGGAGGGAATGAAAGCCCGACCATGGCCCCCACCAACTACGCTCCTACAGGTTCCTCCTCGCACAGCAGCACTCCTCAGAGCCCGAACAGTCCCAGGGCGCCGCTTGAAACCTGCCATTTTCACTGGAAGGTCCTGACGCTCCTTATTTTTCAAGTCGTACCGAATTCCGCACACACACACATTTCTTTCACTTGCGACGATATGAAGTTTTCGTTTCTTTCCGTACATCGTTTCATCTGTTTCGCTATAGTTTTTCTGTATACCCTCTTCTTCGATTCGATTCAATTCAATTCACAGGCGAAAAGAACGAGTACAATATCATCATTCGCGCGTTGACGTTGCCAAATGATCGGAATCGAATTCGTTGATTTTTATCTGAAGAAATTCAAACCGCGTTTCGTGTGCTCATCTTTTTCCAAATGGATGAACAAAAAAAGGGAAAAAAGACATGAACACCTGGATATGACGTGTATCGACGCCGTTCATCGATACCGTACACCTTGCCGGGTCCGGTCTTCATTTATCTTAGTTACATGGCCGCATGATCTCAGGTTGGAGGCTGCCCGGGCAGTGAAATGTTCGATGCGATGCTCTGCCGGGACGAAGTTAATGACAATTAGCGATAGCTCCGCAGATCGGTTGGCAGACAGTGATTTACGATGGTCAGTAGCGGCGGCGGTAGCCGAGCGTCTCTCGATCAACAGCAGCCGCAGCAGCAGCAGCTCCTGCTCTCCGTGAGTTTGAGAGTTGTTGGCGGCCTCGGGGAACTCGATAGGCGTATCTTCGGCTGCACGTGGGGAGGAGGGGCCATAGAGCAATAATCCAATAACCAATCAATCAGCTCTCCTCCCGGAGGAAGGAAGAGAACAGCTAACACGTTACATTCATCCAAAGCGGAGATCATCCGAATCCGATACATTTAATCCCGGGATACAAAAGCTCGAGATCGTTCCGAACGCGTTTACGTTCGCGGTAGACGACATCGATCGTCGGCGGTGCTGGATGATCGGAATGTCGCAGTCGGCTTTTTTTTTTTCTTTTCCTCTCTTCTTTGAATTCCAACGTTTCGAATAGCACGTGCTGGAAACAGGTCTGTGAATTGAATTGAAAGATTACGTCAGGTGAATTATTTTCGATTGACACGAGATTATCGATGTTTTCGATGCCGCGGACGATCCAGACGGTCCGACGTCTGGATCCGATACATGAATTTATAATAGATTCATACCCTCCAACATGTCCGCGGACATGTATATTACAGGGAGATTCAATGATTTGTCCAAACGATTATACATATATACAGGTGATGTTGTTGGGAGACAGCGGCGTCGGGAAAACCTGCCTCCTGCTACGATTTCGCGAGGGTCATTTTCTCGCTGGAAACTTCCTGTCCACCGTCGGAATCGACTTTAGGGTGAGCTTCACATTCACCCTCAACGCCTGTCATTTTAATGCCGCGGGGAAGCTGACTGATATACGCCCAAAGGGTCATAAAATTATTTGCAGCGTCGCGAACGCCCGAATTGCATCGTCCAAAGTTTTCTTTTTCTTCATCCCTTGTAATGGCTGAAAGTTTAACTTCAGAGTACGACGAGCTTTTTCGCTGCACAAACGGGTGTGCGCTTTACGTCGATTCGGTCAAAGCGACGCGGGATGTACTTGCAGATTGCGGTGTCCATAAGAATATAACCACAATATAACAACTCACACCTTCGAAACTGGTAGCGACTCATTGTCAGCTGCATACACGTACATGGGAACACGCCCACGTTCCGTATCAGGATATAGTTATATGTATAATGTATAAGTCGACAGGCGGCCCAGTCGGTGATGACGTAACGAGACACAGAAACTTGCTGCTATATAGTTGTTGGGTTGCTAGCTGGGTATACATAACGTAAAGTTATCTCAAGAATGCATCGTTGGCTCCGCGTCGCGTACGGTGTTATACATGTATTACCTGTACGATGAAAAAAAAGAACAAAAAAAAAAAAAAATCTTCATAATATTATGCATCGGAAAACCTGGCCAACGTCGCCGTCACCCTTTCCAATTTATGAATAAATAATTTGACGTTATTTTCGCTGCAGAGAGCCATTTACCAATAATGATAGATTATATATTACGTTATATATTTCACACGACATGCAGTCATGAAAATATATAATGGTCGATTTCATATGTATAGACCATACTGCACGAAAATGTAATTTGTAAATAATTATCTGTTTCAGAATAAAGTTGTCACGGTCGACGGAGCTAGAGTTAAATTACAAATCTGGGACACCGCTGGACAGGAAAGGTTTCGGAGCGTTACGCACGCGTATTACAGAGACGCTCATGGTACGCGTGAATTATATGTATATGTATATGTCGTAGCGTTTTGTAGTTATTACACGCATAATTAATTATGTACATGAAATTAAATGGCGCTACAAATGCCGGAATCTCGAGGAGCATTTTCGGTAATCGCCCGCGCGTTTCATAAATTCGTTTGCATTAACTCGGAGCGTTCGTCGCCGCAGCGTGACGTCCGGGAATTCGGTATATCTGTAGTAATATTCGATTTCGCATTCCTCTGCCTTTTTCTATAATCTGTGATCTTTTTATTTCCAGCTCTGCTCTTGCTCTACGACGTGACGAACAAGACGAGTTTCGATAACATCAGGGCATGGTTGGGTGAAATTCGTGAATACGCGCATGACGACGTTGTCATTATGTTACTTGGTAGGCAGACCCCTTTCTTAGAGATAAGTTTTATTTGTATGATCCCTTCTCCAGAAATCCCAGAATAATAAAACTCATCCCTTGAAAATTTATTCACGGGGGAAATGGGTGGGACATTACCATTTATAGGAACACGTCTGAGGCATCGGTTATCTCTGGATGTATATAACCGTAGCGCATCGTCCCTTTTTTCCTTTTTATTCTTCAACCGACTAACTACGTCTCGATCGTCGAATCGATACAATGCGCGTCCTACATTGCAGCAAAATTGAAACGTGATATTTTCAAACATAAATTACAGGTAACAAGTCAGACTGCGGCGGAGAACGAGCTGTCAGACGCGAAGATGGTGAAAGACTTTCCCGAGAATATCGAGTACCTTTCATGGAAACTTCCGCAAAAACTGGGCTGAACGTAGAGCTAGCTTTTACCGCTGTCGCGAGGTAAAATTAATCTCGATAAACTAGAATATTCGTCAGTTTTTATTACTCCTCAATGCTATTAATTTACATACCTAGCCACCTATCTATATTATATTGCACACACTGCTGCACAACGGGGAACAATGGCGGCCTTTTGATGTAACGAAAGCGATCGAGTGTCACGTTGCATAACAGCCGCGCGCGCTGTATAACGAACGTACGCCAAAGGGCGAAATAAATCGATGAAGCTTAAAAATGTGATAAAAATAACAACGATAATAATGTCTCGTTTTTTTTCAGAGAATTGAAAGCGAAAAAGAGTGGAAACCCGGATGAAAGTCGTTTTAACGTACAAGATTATGTTCGGCAACAATCTCAACGAAGTACTTGTCTCGGGAGTAATTGTCTGACTACGTGAGTCTCGCTTAGCTTCTTCATCAAGAGTCTTCGTCGCAATTTTACTAAACGGCTTCAGATTTATCACAAAAATATCTATAACGCCTCTCGCCTATATCATTAGGAGGATGTTGTCGCCAGCTGGTCAACGATAATAGGAACAACCTCTATATAGAGGCAATAATTGTCTTCGTACGGATCTGTATATATATATATGCAGCTTCGGATACCCGATGAATTTTATTCTCGTGCTACTTTATGCATATTGTTATAACCATGAAATATTCATGGATCAAGGCACGATTATTTATTTGTTCACTGAAAAATTGTCGGTTTGATATTTTTTTTTTTAATTTTATTATCAATTATTATTGATTGAGATTGATCGCGGAGCGCAAATTAGTGTTATAGAATCTTTATCTCTGTACTAGGAATCACCATTCGTCATTAAGATTCTTCGTTAAATCATGTAATAAAAAATTCCGAAATATTCTCTTTCTACTTGCACTTACAGTGTAAAATGAAGATAATATTCGTTGTCACGTTTTCAAAGATGTATGCATAGGTATATACGGGTGTATGTGATTTCTATTATTATTAAATATAATTATGATTCTTAGAATTATTATTTATAGCCAAAGAAAGATAGCACCTCGTTCAACGACTCAAAACAACGCGTTTCAACTAATGGACAATTAATATCCTGTTATACACCAGAAAGTTTTAGGCACAAATACGACTACGACAATTATAACTAGAATACTTATACAGGTTCATTCGATCTGTACGTTTCATTATTTTTACAGCAGTCACGCACGTTTAGGAGACCAAGATCACATACAATAATATAAAGACAAAATATGAGAAATATAATGGATTGCATGTTTAATTCCTAATCGTTTGAAAAAATGAATGTTACATATGCACCATAGAACAATGTATACCGTATCTGGTGGCATTCAGATTGACATTTACAATTTTTATTGAGAGAGAATCCTGCGATCTGTGTCGCAAAAAAGGTCCATACAGCGATAATGCCAGCAATTGATTAACTAATTTATCGACTTTGTTAATTTTATAAAAAAAAAAAAAAAAATAAAATGAATGAATGAACAAATAACCTGGAAAAACAAACATGAAAAAAAAATAATTAGGTGTAAGTATACATATATCACCGGATAAGCGTGTGAATTATATCATACTATATATAGTTGTGGATTGTTAAGCTTCGATGGCACATCATAGACTGTAAAATCGTAGCAGAAACCAAAATAATGCATTATCGTGAAAAGATATTATGATATAATAATTGTTATGTCATTACGTAGAGCTTTTATGTTTGTTACGGCACATATATCAGAAACGGCATTGATAATTATAATATCGTTATATTGTAGAATAGATTGCGAGAGTCTATCGACATGTTAAAAATGGCATGTAAATATGTCATGTACGGAATATGTATGCATATAAATACATACATACGATTAAATTCATGCGTGTATTCTTGTAAAATACTCGAAATACAGATGATGGATAGCTGAATACATATGAAATAAATACCATCTCATTAATCATGAACAATGTTATAACAATTACTTACCAAAAATCATCATTTCCTCGGATATAATGCACAACTGGATGCCATCTCCATCTGCAAGCAGAAACTCAAACTGCATCTTCTCCATATCGAGGAATCCCCGACAGTGATGCTCAATGAAAACTGAATATCGCTCTCTTATTGGTTAATTTATTATTCATTAAAGAGCGCACCAATCGTATTGCGGAGGGTTGAAGTAATAACGTAGTTTTTCCATGTGTATATTTTCCCCTCAGAATATTTTTTTCACACAGGAAACTCGAAACGTCGGTACAGCAGCTTCAGAGCGTCATTGGAAATCAGCGACAACCAGTTTCTTGTCACGACGTAAGACGCAGATGGATATTGTGTTGATACACCAACGCTGCAATCTTAAGAGTTTTGATCGCACAGAACCTTCATATCGGAAACTTACGGAAAAACTAATGCTCACCGTCACGATTGATTACTATCTTGGCTCAGGAATTGGCGAAGCATAATGAGCAGCATCCCTCACGATTGTAAGTCAATAGTAATGTTCAATTGATACCTTTGCTGGCTTAAAAGCAGCAAGTTGCAAATTCATCACATTATGGAATTCCTCGTAACCTATCAACGATTGAGCCTTTACATTGCCAAAGTTTACTCATCACTGAACGGCGGCAAGATATGTGCATGTCAATATGAAGCCGCATTCTTATTTTCACCCACAATTAGTTTTATATAACTTTTGATCGAGTCTTTACCTTTGAAGCATCAATTAAATTTCCTTCGAATCGTAAAGCAAATCTTGTGTTGTTGTCAGATGAAATGGAGGCCGGATCATCGGAGATTCTAGCAGCTTGCGACGAGTCTGAAATGTTGATAGAGGCAGTAGATAATATAGAAGAAGAGAACAGCAATCAGGGTGAAAAATATTATGTCATAACTGAGGTGCATGAAGAGCCAGTTAACCTGGTAGACGCTGCCGAGGGGAAGCAATTTGAAGCTGCTAATACAACAGAACAGAATCAGTCTTGGAATGAACTCTGCCGAGTATGTGCCAATTCCAGTGATCATTTAATCCCAATTTTTGAAGGAGAAGGCCTTGAACATGACCTCAGTAGCAAGATACACAGATATTTACCCATTCAGGTACCATTATTGCTTATTTCATTATTTCGAATTTAATCATCTTCTCATATTTTGTGAGAGCACTGAAATTTCATCTTCATCTTGATTCGAATGCATTAGTAATCAATTGTAATCATTCTCTGAGTAAAAACCTTAAGACAATGTTTGACGTCGTTCTTTGAATTTTAGGTTTCCAGAGAAGACAGTCTTCCTTCTCATCTTTGCTATCATTGTGCTTCTACATTATTGGCGTGGCACGAATTGACTGAGAGTTGTATAGATGCCGAGCAACGTCTTCTGAAAATGAAAAAGGACTTGCAAGAAAAAGAACAGGTGCGTGGGATGAATGTCACAAATCTACAATTATTTATATAAGGAAATTTATTTTCCAGTTTTTCTAATCTGATTTATAATCTTGCAGACTGTTACGTTGGAAGACTCATTGAATGAGAAAAGTGCTGCTCCACCATCGGCAGATTCAAATCAAATAACTAAAACACAAATGGTGAGATTAAATATCAATTTGTCATAAAATGTCACTTGTCTGTTAGATTCAGATGTTGTGTGCATCCTCGGATATACCTTTACCCAAATAATTAGAGTGAAATATATTCGTTCAAGTCTAAATTAGCTATGAGAACTGATTATTTGATTATACTGATAAGCTTGCTTTATGAATGATCTAATTTATCAATATTATCTGTTCAATTATAGCCAGCGGAGGGACTGAGGGTAAAAGGAGAATCTAATGAAGAGTCTAAAACCAATGATTCTGAAAGGTAAAATATGAAGTTTCATAATTACTGTAAGGGTATCTCATGGCATATAGATCTAATTTCATCCTGATGGGTACTTACAATCAGCTAAAGGGTACTAAAAAACTATAGAGATTACATCGATGCATAAATTCATTAGCATTTGTACCACATGGCATGGAATGAATGTATCAATCTGCCATCTCTACGGATCTAAAATTCGTATCTATGTATGCGTAGCAGCATACTATTGTCATTGAATCTTTGCTCCTCCAACCTATTGTCCACCTTGAAGCATTTCCACTTATTTGTCTGTAATGAGTTCTGATTCAAATTTATCTGTGCAATCTTCATCTGAATAACAATCATATGACATATTCCAAATCTGATTGGAACTTTAGCCTAACAGCTTTGTCGTTTTTGAGCCAGTTCTATTTTTCATCAGACATTGAAATAGTCAGAAGCTTAATCGAAAATAGATATCTCGATTCAATTCATCGGATAGAGGGACATTGTAGAGGTGGGTGGTCGGGAGCGAAAGCATACAACAGCTTTCGAGACTCATTTCAATTACAATATTTTGACCTTGGGTATAAGCTTGCCACAGGTTCTTGAAACTAGGTTTATTATTTTGTTTATGATATCTAGAATATCAACATTCTATGGGTCCTAGATACTTTGTCAACACCAGATTATCCACCCATCGAATGCTACTGAATGTGCATACTGGCATAAGATTAGAAAGTAGTATAGAGGAAAAAAAATGAACACAATTGCGGATGAGAATTATTTGATGGCAATCTATGAAATCCAACTGATTCACATTCGTATACTTATACAGCAAAGCGCACCAGTTATGTATTTGATCGTCGATAGATGGAGGAAAACAAGTGTTTCCCGATGCTGGGTATGTTTTGAATGGCAGTTCCAGTGCGACATATATTCACTATGAATTCTATTTCAGAAGAATTTATGTTCGCTAAGCATCCCCAAAATGTGAAGTTCGAGCTGATTTTTCTAGCAATAGTAGAGATGTAGTTTTAAAAATGAATCGAATGTATGTAACATCTTATACCTATTACGTAAATGATTAATATTTTTTGACATTTACCACTTGAAACCAATCTCAAACCGATCCACATTCTACTTCACGAAATTATTCAAAATCTAACTCAAGGATTGGAAGAACGATAATCACTCACCGATAAGAACGCGCACCACCCACCTCCTTGCCTCAGCGCTTCACAAATTCGAAATCTGGAGTCAAGCTTTGACTATTTTACAGGTCCAGTAGTATCCAGATGCCATTCAAAGCATTCCTAGACATCCAGAGTATTTTTTGGAAGCCATACAAAAAATCAGAGCAGAAAATCAATGGAAATCATGTTAAAGAAGATGATACTGAACCAATCTGGATCACAGTAACAGACTCTGCCTTTGATCAACCCACAATAACATCTGACCCACTGTGTCTCAGTGATAATACGTTACAACGAGATTGTCGTGGTCATTATAGTCAGGGAGTGACAAAAAAGTTGATCAGAGCACAAACAGATCAAGCACCATCAAACGATAAAGATATTTCAAAAAAAGAAGCAGAAAGTAAAGACTCACCAAAAGTTCCTCCAACAAAAACGTTGACTGATATTAACAAGGTGCCAAAACCACTTTCAGGTACTCAGGAATCTTATCAATGCCATGAATGTGGAAAATGTTTCAAGCTGAAAGATTCATTCCAAAGACACATGCGTATACATACAGACGAACGTCCTTTCACTTGCCACATTTGTGCTAAGCAATTTCGTGATTCTGGTGGTTTGTCTAGACATTTGAAAGATGTTCATGCTAAAGTGAAGAAATTTTCTTGCGATATGTGTGGAAAATCATTTGCGTCAAAAGCTACGAGAGAAGATCATCGACGGACTCATACAGGAGAAAGACCGTACTTATGCAAGTCTTGTGGCAATACCTTCAGATCGAAGGCTTCACTTTATATACATAGCAAACGGCACACGAACGAGTTTCCGCATCCATGTTCTTATTGCCACAAAAAGTTTCGACGGAAGCAAGAAATGCTGGCGCATGTTACGACACATACTGGGGAAAAGAATCATAGCTGTGAAATATGCTCAAAAAGGTTTCGTGTGAAATCGGAACTTGTAAGACATAAGCTCATCCATTCTGAGGATAAACCATTCAGTTGTAGCAGATGTGGTCTAGCCTTTCGGCAAAAACGTTATTTGAACAATCACATTAAGAGCAGGCATTTTGATACTTTACGAAACTGCTAGTGTACAGACTCTGTATTTTCCATTCTACATCGATTCTGCGTCGAACGGAAAGTTATTGAAACATCCCGCATTTATTATGCTTCCAGGTTTCACCAAACAAGAACGAAATCCTTTGCGGTGTTTCGATTGGCTCGGAAGGAACTTATCTCCAGAAATCCTTCCCAACAGCCAAAATCTAATCAAGTGGACTATGACAATCCGCAGATTATTCCTCTGCCTTTAGAAATATCGGATCAACTTAATGGTTCAAAATTTGAACCAACAACTTCCGAAAAAAATAGTCATGAGTCTGATTTAAATGACATTTGTTTAATTACTTCTTCCAAACAAGAATCTGCCTCCATACGCATTGAAAGAAAAAAGTCAACTCGATCTCATCAGAGAAATACGAAAAATTCATACTCCTGTGAAAAGTGCAAGAGAATATTCAAAAGAGAGTTTCATTTCGAGCGTCATGTAGCATCCTGTGGACGAAAACATGCAGAATCACAATTAATTACCACAGAAGAAACAACAGCGGTGAAAAAGTTTGCCAAAGAATTAGACGAAGAGTCCAGCAAAGATGTTGGAACAAATGAACCAGAGACTGACTGGGATTCGCATCAAACAGTGAAAACTGATACTGTTAAATCTTATCCCTGTAAGCATTGCAACTATTCTGCGGATAAAAAAAAAGTATTAGCCTCACATAATCTAGAGGTGCATCCAGAAGCATTACATGAAAAGCAAGTAAAAAAACCCAGAAGTATAGATAAGGAAGCGATAAAACGAGCACGAGTTGAAGCCAATGGTAAAGTCTACTACCATTGTAAGGATTGCGGAAAGAACCTTTATTCTCCGTACACCTTCTCATGGCATATTCGGATTCATACGGGAGAAAGACCTTATACTTGTCACTTATGCGGAAGACAGTTTCGGGTTAATCAAGGTCTTGCCCGGCATCTACGTGAAACTCATGCGGGCATAAAAAATTTCCCATGTGATATATGCGGCAGAATGTTTTCCACTAAACGAAACGTCCAAGATCATAGACGTATCCATACCGGAGAGAGACCCTTTGTATGCAAGACTTGCGGCAAATCGTTTAAACAAAAAGCCTCACTGTTTGTTCACAACCGTACCCATACAGACTTTTTTCCATTCAAATGTAACTACTGTAATCAAGCCTTTCGAACTAGACCCCAGCTTGTGATTCACATCACTAAACATACTGGAGAAAAACCTCATGCCTGTGATATTTGTAATCGTCATTTTCGTATTAAGTACGAATTGAAGAGACATCGATTGGTGCATTTCGAAGAAAAGCCATGGCTCTGCACCGACTGCGGCCTTTCGTTTAGACAAAAACGATATTTAGTTAATCATAATAAGATTAATCACAATGCAAATCATAATTTACAACCAGAATAAATGATTCATTGATCGTATTGAAGAAGTATTTTCGATAGAACACTTCCTACAGAAACATAATCTGACATGATCTCTAGTTTAAAAATCATTGTTGAAGTAGCAGGAATACTTCGACTTATTAATACAACGCATGAAGAATGAAGGAGTAATCATAGGTTTAAGTTGTATTGAACAATACGTTTTCATCTATGCGTGTGTACGGAAGATATATGGATCAAAATGTGATATGAATCGAAGAACTTTATTTTGTGCAGCTCATATTTTGCTCAAGAATGATTACCCAAGAATACTACCAGAAATGAACTTAATTCTGCTCATGCTCCAACGTGATCTCGGAATATTTGTTTACAGGTTGCATGGAGAGGAGAATACTGCAAGCCTGTTAGAAAAATCTAAAGCAGAAATTGAAGAATCTTCTTCTGAAGAAAGAATAGCATGTGTCAAATGTGGGCGATGCAAAGCAACTTTCAACGGAATGGCAGATCTTCTCACCCATCTAAACTCTGATCATAAAGATTCGGTGCATTACTGCCCTCATTGCAAAGCTTTATACCGTGGGGAGTTGAAAGATTTTAAGCTGCATGAAAAAACTCATGCTGCTGATGTTGGTGAAGCTAATAAGCGAACAAAAAATAACTTGCTTTGCTCTGTGTGCAATGAAAATTTCACCAGTATTTCGAAATTGAAAGATCACCTTCTCGAACATGTTAACAAGACAGAGCAAGTCGATGAACCTCAACCTAAAGTGTATACATGTAGTTTATGTAACGAAACTTTTGATAAAAAGTTTGCTATGAGACGTCATATCTACATGCATGAAGGATATATCGAAAATAAAGAAGAGAGTGAGATATTGAAGAAGGCTCAGGTGATTGCAAATAATCGTTGTGCATGGCAATGCGATACGTGTAAGAAAGTGATCATGACAAAGCGAGGATTCTTACGTCATTATCGGCTCCACATAGGAATCAGACCATGCAAATGCACTTTCTGTGGTAATCAGTATCGTATCAAGCAAGATCTGAGAAGGCATGTCAGGGATGTACACGAGAGAATAAAAAAACATCGATGTAAAATTTGTGCTCGCCCTTTCGCTAATAAAGGAGCCAAAGAAGATCATCAAAGAATTCATTCGGGCGAGCGACCGTACGAGTGTGAACCATGTAAAAAGTCATTCCGAACTCTGAATTCACTTTACATACACAACCGTATCCATACCAATTACAAGCCACATGAATGTCCGTCATGTGATAAACGATTTCCTACCAAACAAAAACTCAATAATCATATAACCACTCATACAGGGGTAAAAAAATACTCTTGTGAGATTTGTTTAAGGCAATTTGCGGTGAAAGGCGAGGTAGCACGCCATCAAGTAATCCATTCAGAAAACAAACCGTTTACCTGCACTAGCTGTGGGATGAAATTTGCTCAAAAACGATATTTGAAAAGTCATATAATGCTTCGTCATAAAGAGGAATCTTCTTTAATGCTAGCCAAATTGGCCCCACCGCCTTGTCAATCGTGAATTTGGTATAGCAACCCTAGATCTCATCTGAAAGTTTCCCAAAGCTAAACGTAGGGCTAAATATATATACATAATAAAAATCAACTCAATGAATTTACGAGACATATTACAGATAAATGAACAATTAATAATAAAAGATCATATTCACCCTGTGATACTGGAACATTCTGACATCGGCTCTACTTCAAGATCCTATATCGTTCTAGGTGTTTGCTGGACGAAGAGGAAATCACAGCAGCATCTCTTCTCAACACTATTGACCAATCTGTTGGCACGGAGGAACAAATTATGCATGGGCAAACTGTAGATGTTACAGTAATGTATAAAAAAGAGCAGGATGATGAAGAGAGTGAAAAGGACTCGTTCGTTTTATCAATACCACTGATCAAACCAGACAATCCTGATGAATATGCGTATGGATGCCATACTTGCAATCTCTACAATTTAATGTTTTCCGAATTTTCCGCCCATGTGAGAAGTCACTCGTCCGATAATGGAGAGTGTGGAGAAGAATATGAAAGTCAAGATGCACTGCACGCTGCAGTTGCTCAATCTCTACAATCTAGTATGGATAATTTTGATTGTCAGATATGCTACAGCAAATACGATTCGCAAGAAGAATTGCTAGTACATTTGGAAACCCATACTGGGGAAGCTAATTACATTTGTTCCACTTGCGGCACTGGCTTTGCTGCTGAAGTAAGCCTTCAAGCTCACATTACTCTTCGACATACCTTTTACTGTCCAGACTGTGAAATCCGGTTTGATACAGAACTCTTACTCAGGAATCATAATAAAGAGGTTCATGTGCTTAAAAAATCAATATCTTGCGAAACCTGTGACAAAGTGTTTCCCAACAAATCTAGCCTGCGGCATCACATGATCAGGCACAGTAATGAGCAGCCTTATGTTTGTAAAACTTGTAACCGAGCATTTAAACGTACGTCCAGTTTATACATGCATGAGAGAGCGGTTCATCAAAAAATTAAAGCATTTGTATGCGTTATATGCAATAAGAAATTTGCCTTGAAAACACAAATGAAAACTCACATGAGGGTGCATACAGGAGAGAGACCCTACGGCTGTGACATATGCAATCAAACATTCAAAACTACAAGCCAGTTGCAACTGCATAAAGATGTTCATTTCGATAATAGACCTTTTCCCTGTGATTATTGTGCCAAGAAATTCCGCAGGAGGCCAAATTTAATTCTGCATCTACGAACTCACACTGGGGAGAAACCTCATCTTTGTGATTTATGCGGTCGTGGTTTTGCACAGCGTGGAGATATGAGAAAACATAAAGCTACGCATTTTAAACTGAAAACACCCTCTACTCCACACGGATACTGTCAGTCTAGTGTGTCGTGAAGATGAAAAGATATAGGTATAATCCAGGGATTAACAAATGGAGTTATGAAAACATAGTATTATTTTTAGATACATTTTTTTTAAAATGAATAACCTTAAGTAGTTCTCACTCAAGAAACCATAATCATATTGATGAATTATACTTTCTCAATTTAGATCTACACTTCATTAAAGATTTCCATGGGTACACCATTTAAATTTTCTGTGAGCTTCTTCTACTTACAGGTTCACGCATTATATTCAATTTCCTCGATTGCCATCACTCAGCGACTTTCGGAGGGCATATCAAGCTTTGCTACAATATTACCAAAAGGAGATCAAACCCCTTGAACAAACGCTACCGAAGAATGTAGAGAACAGTCAGTGGCTAGACCTCACATCTCTAGACAATGGAACAAGTTGTAGCAGTCCTGTGGATTTAAATAGTGGGACTCAGTTATCAGAGAAACGAATCATCCCCGCAATAACTATTGAAGAAAATGTTAACAGTGCGGCAAGTGGAAGACATAGTTTACCGAACATTATCAACACTTTGGTTGTTACCGAGACATCTGATGAAGAAGTCGTTGATCAAAAATATGATAGTATGACGGATGAAAATCCATTGTCTCTGGAACTCCCAACAGAGCCAAAAAGTTCTAATGAAAAGTCTGAATCTACAAAGTTGGAAGCCCAAACAGCAACAACAAAGACTATGTACGATTGCAAACTGTGTAATAAAAAATTCCAACGACAGGAAAGTTTCCATGTACATATGCAGTCCCATAACGATGCTAAAAGGTTTACTTGTCATATTTGTGGAAAGCAGTTTGGGCAGACCGGAAGCTTATACTATCATTTGAAACATGTTCACGGCGGAGTTAAACAACATGCATGTGACTTGTGTGGTAGAAGTTTTGCAATGAAAGCAGCTATGGAAGATCATAGAAGAATTCATACCGGAGAAAGGCCATATTGTTGCGCATCATGTGGTAAAACTTTCAAAACCAAAGCTTCGTTGTATATTCACAGTAAAACTCATACCGACGAACTGCCTCACAAATGTTCTTATTGTTCGAAAGCTTTTCGCTGGAAGCAACAGATGTTAGGACATTTGACTATCCATACCGGCCAAAAAAATCATATTTGCGAAATTTGTGGAAAACGATTTGGCGTTAAAAATGATTTAACTAGACACAAACGAATACACTCCGAGGAAAAGCCATTCACTTGCCAACAGTGTGGCCTTAGTTTTGGTCAAAAACGATATTTAAAAAACCATGAACGAACTAGGCACACCTAATAATAATTGATGAACTCTTCTTCTTGGTTTTGTATTGCTATATGGGTTCCACGAACGTAATGATTTAATTTCGTTGTTTCTATTCATTATTGTAATATAAAAACATTTAGATTAATTATTCTGATTATACTTTAAATGAGTCGTACCTATTACTGTATAAAGTTGTTTATAGACTATGATTACGTTAGCATAAGTCGTCTATGTTGGCACTTACTCCGTAACGAATTTACCGAGAAGATTTAGCAAACAAAGAAGAAGATAAGTTCGTCAATGTTACTACAATTGTTATTCAATTTCGTACCTTTTAGATGTTACAACTTTGAGTTGACAATAAAAACTATCATGTTTCACAAATTTCGTATTGTAATTTCTTGCGTTTCGAAACCTTCCGTTATATGAATGTTTGTTTCAACAACAAGAGGTGCATAAAAATTCGACAATACTTTCCCCGGTATGCATTTTTTTTTCAAGTGCGCTTTTTCATCCATTTTTCTGTTCCCCCGTTCTGCATTGAATTTATCCCATGGAACGCAAAAAGTGCGCTTTTCAAATAATTGTCAACTACAACAAAAAAAAAAAAAAAAAAAAGTAATCTACCAACAAATCTTGCGAGAGGAAACTGATTATGTAAGCAAAATAGTGATTGGGATCCCGCAAAAGTTTGAAATCTACAACAGAAGAATTTTTTTAAGAAATGCATACATATATGAACAAAGTGAAAAGAATTATCTTACAAAATTCATCTTCATTCCGCTTTCACTGACTGCTAAAAACATGTGACAACAGATTCTGCAGTTTAAGTTGATTGAGGGATAATACAGATGCCATGCCGATGTCCAAAGCATAACCATCGTGTTTCGAAACTGCGTTCGAATAATAATGAATATTGGGAAAGATTGAATCCGCGGATATCATCACTACTTGAACCGTGGCTTTATTCGGGTTGTGACTTCAAGATCTTACATTACGCAATTACGCCTCAACTCTTTCTTAGAAAGTGACCGGATTCTGCTGTTATTGAATTTGGCTCGGAGTTATAGCGCAATACCATTAGACTTTCCATGGAATCTTTATACTGCAGCTTCCGAGAGTCCATAACACAGTTCTGTATCCAAGCATTGCGTTATCGTGCATTTACTCTGTTTCATAGAAAAAAAAACAAAAACCATAAATGATTATTTTTCAAATAGATGACCTGTGCCCTGTATTTGAAGTCGTGAAAATTTTGCGAACCTAGCGATTCTTATCGGTAAAATTCGTGAACGTGCATGAAAAAATGTGTCACACAGGTATAAGTCGCACTTAAGTTGCGGAAGGGGTCAAACGGTACCGCAAAACGGGACGGTGCAGCCCGTTCGGGTTTAAAATCGAAGTAATTGCTGTCCTCGCACTTAGTCATCAAACTGCTGCGGCACGAAGAGCTCTTTAAAATTCTAACGAATCGAAATGCGAGTGCATTATACAGTTTTTCTCGCCGCTATTCTGCCCTTGGCCCAGGACGCTTTGGCAGCTAAGGGTCCGATCCAGGATGCGATTAACAGCGGCGCGGCGGCGGAATACGACAAAAACGATTGTACCTGGAGAAGAGGCAACGAAAGGGATCTCTGTCCAGACCCAGATGTCCACGTTTTCCTTTATACTCCTGGACAGCCTAAAAGGAAACTCGAAATTGACCAGTCAGATTGGCTGCGTAATGGCCCTTACGAACCGAGAAACGAAAACGTGTTTGTTATCCATGGTTACGCAGGGGGAGATGATACCCTGCCCATCGCGGTCCTGAGGGATGCTTACCTACGAAATGGGAGCTACAATGTCTTCATGGTTGATTGGAGCGTCCTTTCATCGGCGCCCTGCTACCCCGCTGCAGTGGCGAACCTTCGACCGGTGGCAAAGTGCCTCGCGGGAATGTTGACCACCCTTAGGAATCTGGGGCTTGAAATCCACAGAACGACGTGTGTTGGGCATTCATTGGGTGCTCATATTTGTGGAGTTATGGCTAATTACCTGTTCTTCCGACTTCATCGTATCGTTGGACTTGATCCCGCGCGTCCTTTGGTCAGACCAGGGTTCGTCAATAGACTGGACAGTGGGGATGCTGACTTTGTGGAAGTGATACATACCAACGCTGGATACTATGGGGAAATGGGACGAGTTGGCCACGTTGATTTTTGCGTTAACGGAGGGAAACTTCAACCCTTCTGTGAGAACAGAAGCAACGAACAACTCTGCAGTCACGTTTGGGTCGTTTGTTACATGGCCCATAGCGTCGATGGTGACACAAATCTGATGGCGGAACCTTGTTCAAGGAGGTGTCCAGCCGGGCCCAGGATAACTCAGAGGAGCGGGAATAGTTTGGTGATGGGACATCACACGCCAGGGACTGTGAGAGGGTCATTTTGCTTGTCGAGTGTTAATCCTCCTTACTGTCCTAGACATGGACAGGGAAGAGGAGATGAGAGATGTTGCGTTTGAACGTTAGAAGAATGAGGAGATTAAAGGCTTAGAAGGTCTTCTGAGACTGCACATTATTCATTTACCATTGTAAGTAGTGTGTAATTTAAGAGAAATCGTCTGACTCAACTTATTTAAGAGGAAATAACGTTTGCTGTTGCGAAATGAGAAGACAGCGTGGATATTTTTATTCGTATGAAAAAGTGTTATTCGTTCTGTACGCGGAGCGATCGATTTGATATTTATTTAACGAACCCCAGGGGTCCGTTATATTCCGGACTTGAAAGTCTGCATAAGGTGAGGCTGTTTGTTATTCGAAGTGCATCAAGGAAAAACTCTGCATACGCAATAACGAGTGAATACCGCTATACGCTCCACAGAGTGACCCTTGCGCGTGTTACAATTATTATTTGTTTTATCATTATTTTTCGTTATAGCTCTTGTCTCTGGGTCAACAGATGCAAATTCGCTAAGTCGAGCTTTTCTTTGATTTGCCGATGTAATATCC